>NC_086057.1:3084605-3699027 GCF_947568885.1 Cydia strobilella | reverse complement strand
ACAGGAAAGAGATACAAATAGTGCTACTCGACAACCCAATTAGTCATGAGAGAAGTGGCGTAATCTCCATTAACCGCTCATTCCACTCGTGAAATTTCAATTGGCCATCATAAATCATGTGATTATGGCGGTAAGTCATAATTTATGTGTTTCTCACAGGACTGGTGATTCAATACCTTCAATAACTTCTACTTGTCACTCGTAGCCAATGGTTACGGTCGCACGGGTCACCCTTTAAACCTTGGTTTTATGGCATTTATATTATGAGGATTGTTAACCAAATCACCGAATTTAATTACGAGTGCCTAACAATTGGTAATTACCGCTACAACTTTAAGCGGTATCCAGCTTTATGGCAGTCAGTGAGGCTTTCCAACTTTCCTTCTTGCCCGAAGTTCCGGCCCCAATCAATTAGATCGATTTGCTATTCAATGTTGAAAACGTGTAAATTGGACCACAGTCCAGTAGAACCATAGTGATGTGTGAATTTATAAAAATCAGTTAGTTTTGACTATTATATAGGTACTACTTAGGCTGTCCTACAAATTACAAATAAAAATATTTGCTTCGTTTGTATTCTTAGTAATGACAACAACTTCTTAATAGCATATCTCTGTAAAAACCATCTTGTAAGACATTGCCTATGGGGATGGGGTGTTTTAGAAAATAGTTTATTCTGTGGGCAAAAAAATAAAAGTTAACGACCCGGGTACATATAATTATATCACGCTTTTCTTATTTGAGTCTCAAGTCTCAAGCAGGTAAAAATTTATCCCAGCTGTAGAATCATAAGCGCAAAAATAAGCTTATGATTCTCTTAAAAGACGCGAACGAGATAAGTATTACAATAAAATGTACAAATAAAAATATGATCCCTATTGGCATTTAAGAAGTGTTGATACATCACCTGATTTGTAGAGATTTTCCTAGCTGGTAATGTTAAGTCATTAAGTTATACTTACGAGTATGTCACGTTTTCAAAACAATCTATCTGCAGTCAAATAAATATTAACTACAAAAATACAAAGATACTTACTCGTAACTCTCTCAAATTTAACTTATCTGTTCTGTGCCGGGCTCGATCCATAAATCATTACTTCATTTTAAATTTGTCATTTTTTTTCGTTATAAAATATGTATGAGGTTGAGCCTAAAAAGAGGTACTTAATTAACGCAAACTGCCGTAAAACAACCTTTCGCCTTGAAATGCCTCTGAAAAAAAGGTCAAATCACCTTAATTAAATACTCCAAAAGTTGTTATACCCTTTAACCACAAGTTATCAAAAGAACAAAAGACACTTACTCGTAATCCACTATATTCTTTGAAACCCGAAACCCGTAACGTTTTTTAACCAGTTAAAATTAACCGCAAGGTCTTGCCGCCGACAAAAGAAACTTAAAAAAGTGTCAACATGCTTTGGTTATTAACAGTACCACGTAATTTGATAGTTCCATAAATTATAAACCAGTTAGTGAACTATCAAAATAAATATTATACGATTTTTGATAAATTCATGAAATAAAACTATGAAAACGGATTATATCGCGTATATTGAATGATGTGTTGGATGATGTTGGACATTCTGAGTATAATGTTTTGAAAAGATGTGTCCCGCCGAGTTTGTTGCCGGTCCCATATTGGGATACCCTCCTACAATTTTAGGAGGGAATTAAATCTTCTCGGGTCAGAGGTGTAGGGTTGGAGCCGGCGTAGCTTTATCGCGTATCTTTACTTGAAAATAGTTGTATTGTATAACTAGCCTTATGAACCGATTTTGCATGTACAACCAGCCTTAAAGTTTATAGTTTATGATGGTTCATTATTTTTGTATGCAGGTATTTTTGCATACATAAGTGCTTGTTGCTAGGCCTACATGAATAAAGTGTATTTAAACTTTGAACTGGAACTGTATTAAGGAATCAGATAATGGTAGATATTTTTGACTAGTGGTCTGATTCACTACTTTTGTTGCTGACTGTACTTAATTTTATGTTCAACAAAATTGTAATTGTAATTAAATTGTAGCTTTTGAAATTTAAAATGCAAACGCGAATCAATTTCATTAATTAATAGGTACTCTCAATCAATAAGGTCTTTAAATATTACTCAAGTTGATTGCTAGTACCTATTAATTAATGAAATTGGGAACTTGTTTCATTTAGAATTTAAATTTAAATATTACGTAAGTTAGGACTCTTAATGGAACAAATTCATTCTTAGAGTGCTAATTTCATGTTAACTAGTTATAACGTTACTTTAACCATCGAACTGGAATTTAGTTCAAAGAAATAATTTTATTAAATTAGCAAGGATGAAAGGAGATCACTTGTGCCTCAAACGTTAGTACTAATAGTTTGTGGTGGGAGATATAGTATCAGTTCCTAATTGGGGTAAGGCCTTAATTAATTTTACATTTTGGGCTATATGGGGAGGGGGGAGCATTGTGAACGCTGCACGTGAATATATAAGAATAGGGTGAGTGTACAGTCGCCATCAGATATATCGGAGCGGCCACGGTGTTCACAATATCTGAACACGCACTCTAACGCTCTGACAATAGAGGCGCGTTCAGATATTTGTGAGCGCCTTAGCCGCTCCGATATATCTGATGGCGACTGTACCAGCTAAAGGCAGCACATTCTCATAGACAAAATTTATCTGTGTTTAAATTTGTTCTTATTCTCATCATGGTGTGTTTTTTTTTTGAAATTCAATTTATTATCTTCAAAATAAGCATTCAGGTTCCCAGGAAGAAACTGTAAGCTAACAATGATAAGCTTTTCCCTAAGACTCTATAGGTATATGGAGTAATCTGTATTAAACTTACTTACTTTATAATGTTAAGTTATTCATTAAGGACCCCCTGTCTTGAAAGTGGACCTTTATCCGTGCAGTCCAATATTAAACTATTTTTTTTTATGAAATAGGAGGCAAACGAGCAGACGGATCACCTGATGGTAAGCGATTACCGCCGCCCATGGACACCCGCAACACCAGAGGGGTTGTAAGTGCGTTGCCGGCATTTAAGATGGGAATACGCTCTTTTCTTGAAGGTTTGAAGGTCATATCGGTCCGGAAAAACCGCAGGCGATAGTTCATTCCAACTAGGGCAAACATTGGTATACACATATAATCCGGACATTTGTCTAAAAGCTCTTAAAGTGAGACAAAATAGATGGCCCCTCGAGATTTGAATAATAGGGTTTACCGTATTAGGGTTTGATAATAGATTGTATATTCGATTAATTTCCCTGTAGCTGAAATGATCACTGTAAACGTTTACTAAATTACTTAGTAATAAATGCTTTTTAATAGGATCGTGTACATTTAGACGATGCCTATCTGGCATTCGCTTTAGTTGATTGTCTTGGTAATTATTTTACCTAAAGACTTTAACTTCAACGTCCATAATTCCGCACTGGACGAATCTCAATTTAGATATTTATTCTCATAGTATAAAAATACAATATAAATTATCCTAAAACTAATTTATTTTATTCTCTACACGAACTTATATTATGATCGTCAGTACATATAATTTACATATTTGATAAACTCAAAAATACAATTTAATTACATAATATACATTACATTATCAAAAATATTCAAATTTAAAAATGTCATCAACATCATCATCATCCTGCCCTTTTCCCAACTTCATTTGGGGTCGGGCCTTCTTGTGCATCTGCGCCAGGACAATCTGTCCCGTGTTGTCAGTGGTGGGATGTTTTGCGTCTTCAGGTCTCTTTTGACAGTGGACCACCAGGAAGCCGGAGGTCTACCCGATGCTCTTTGCTTGGTGGTGATATTAAGCACGGTTTTTACGGAATAGTTGTCATCCCGTCTCATCACATGACCGTACCAAATTTAAAAATGTCTGAGTAAGTAATCATAATTTTATCCACTTATGTCAAAACAAAAATTCAGGAGTAACTAATTACGAGTATCTCAGTATTTTACTTCAAGTACTACCTATATCCGCCGCAAACGGAATTCCAATGCGTTAAAATTGTCCGCATTGCATGCATCATATTACACGGATGGCATTATTTGAATCAATCAGTTTGCCATGCCACTTTTCGCAGCGAGTGGACAGGTGCAAATTGTTCAAGGGAGTACAATATGCCGGTAAAATGTTGCTTGTTTGTTGGCAGCAGAAGAGAAAAAGAAATAAAACCGGCCAAATGCGTGTCGGGCCACGAATAATAGAGGGTGCCGTACCTTCATACGATATACGATAATTATACGATACAAGTAAAAGGGCGTACCTTCGCGGCACTTACCTACGTCCTTTGAATAAAATGAAGTTTATTAGAAAAAAACTTGCTAATGCGTCAACCGATCATGTTCAAAACAATTTTCGTGGTTAGTATTTATTACGCTATATTTTTTTTTGTCAAAATTATTTGTACACCCGTTTCAACAGTTAGAGGTGGAGGGACATTTTTATTTTATTTTCCTATCACTTATTCACCTGCGGGCTATGCACGGTCGCATTTTTATCGCTTGTCACCATGCCTGTCACGTTGTAACAAATATGTAAGAGCGAAAGTGACAGGCATAGTGACAGGCGATAAAAATGCAACCATGCTGTCATGGCTGTTCACTGTATAAAAATATTTTTTTAAGATACGGTAACTTAAAGCTATTAAAATCTATCGAATGATATGCCACTCGATGATTTATACTGTGTGTTTTATTTGTACTCTTAGTTTACATAACTATGCCCCCCCCCTCCAGTCTAAAAATACATTTTTATTATTTTTACCTTCTCTAAGTAGCGGCTTACAAAATACAGCTATGTTACAAATTAATTAAACTTTAGCTTGTAGTTTTCGAATCGAATGGCTGTGATAACGGACAGATGGGCAGACGGACGGATTAATAAGGGTTCCGTATTGGCCATTTCGACTACGGAATTCTAAAAAAGGAAGCACAATACCTGTCATAATATTCATGAGTTTCATAAAAATGGTGAGAACAACGCGCAAAATGAAAATTTTTGCAAAAGTTAGCAATCTTAGATATTGTTGTAGACTAGAGGTGTCGTACATATAATTTAGCGTAGGTACTTTACTGTACTGTAACGTAACATAGCCTGTAAGTTAATACTAACAACTATTACACTGTAATTGTTTGAAAAGAAATAATTTTTATTTTTATTATTTTATTTTATTTATATATCTACTATATTTAAATTAATGATAGTCTGTACAGCGGTTGAGCTTTACCTGATTTTCACCATGTTAGTATTGTGTATCATTTAGTCGATCTGCAGAATATTCCTGTTTTGATTGAATTTAGTAACATCAAAATGTCATGAAATAAAACTATGAAAACGGATTATATCGCGTATATTGAATTTATAATACATCCCGACGTTTCGAACTCTTTACAGCGTTCGTGGTCAACGGGTGACTGAGGAAAAATTACAAAGTGCAAAAATACCCACATACTAAAATAATGAACAATCATAGACTACAAACTTTAAGGCTGGTTGTACATGCAAAATCGGTTCATAAGGCTAGTTATACACTATAATTATTTTTCAAGTAAAGATATATATATATACGCGATATAATCCGTTTTCATAGTTTTATTTCATGAGTAACTATCGCGGTAACCGAAGACAATATAACATCAAAATGTATTTATTTATATTAAACTACATTAAACACTGTTGCCTAACATATGGGCAAAAGAATGCGATGAATCATACCTAGTCTTTCAATGCGAAATTACGATAGATGTTCAAATATATTAGTCATCTTCGCAATAATAAGTTTAATGTGTTATTGTTATGAAATGTCATATCATTTCATCAACCTTAGAATTACGAAAGCACTTAAGGTGTTCCATTCTCTAAAGCTATTGTAAAAAGTTTTAATAGAAAATATCTGTGATGCTCGAGGGAACAAGGGATTGTGTTTATGATTAAGTCGGCTTAAGGGTTTGTTCTTTATTTTGCAAAAAAAAAAACATAAGAAGCTTTGTACTAGGCTTTAAAATTAATTGTTTTATACTATAAGGTCTATAAGTAATTAAAGGAATTACGATTCTTTTTTAATAAGGATATCTTTATCAGATTTTAAACAAAAAATAAATAGTGCAAATAAATAAACTAAGTTACGAGACAACCTACGTGAACAGTTTTCCAATGTTTAATATAATTCAATTCCATTGAATTATAAAATGATATAAATGACGTAAATAATAATTTCCATCAATATTTAGAAGAAAAAACATAGTACTTTTATTCCAAAAATCGTGTTTAAATGCTTTATTTGCATTAAGTCATATGTATACTTACTTTATTACTTTTTAGGGTTCCGTACCTCAAAAGGAAAATACGGAACCCTAGTAGGATCACTTGTGCGTCTGTCTGTCTGTCCGTCTGTCACAGCCTATTTTCTCCGGAACTACTCGACCTATTAAGTTGAAATTTGGTATGCATATGTAAGTTTGTGACCCAAAGACGGGCATGTAACGTAAATAAATGAATTTTAAACACGGGGGCCACTTTTAGGGGGTAAATGAGAAAATTAAAAAATAAACTTTTTCAAACTGTATTGTGTTATATATCAAATGAAAGGGCTCATTGTGAGAATCTCAAATATATTTTTTTTATAATTTTATCATAAACAGTTTAGAAGTTATTCAAGAAAATAGGCAAAAAATGACCATTCCCCCCCCCCCCTTTATCTCCGAAAGTATTGGGTCTAAAATTTTGAAAAAAATACATAAAATAGATCTTTACCTATAGATTATAGGAAAACCTATTAGAAATGTGCAGTCAAGCGTGAGTCGGATTTAATTACTTAGTTTTTGATCCGGCCCCTACGGGTTTTTTAAAGACATTTCACTCACGTTTCACATAAAAAATACATTGTTTAAATTATGTCATGTACGGAACCCTTGGAACGCGAGTCCGACTCGCACTTGGCCGTGTTTTTAATCAAAAATATGGCATGACCTTTTCGGTAGTTCTGTATTTTAATTTCTGTCATTTTCTAGATTCCAGGTATAAGACTAACTAAAAATTTAGAAAATTAAATAATATTGTCTTCGGTTACCGCGATAGTTACTCATGAAATAAAACTATGAAAACGGATTATATCGCGTATATTGAATTTATAATACATCCCGACGTTTCGAACCCTTTACAGCGTTCGTGGTCAACGGGTGACTGAGGAAAAATTACGAAGTGCAAAAATACCCACATACTAAAATAATGAACAATCATAGACTACAAACTTTAAGGCTGGTTGTACATGCAAAATCGATTCATAAGGCTAGTTATACACTACAATTATTTTCAAGTAAAGTAAGTAAGTAAGTAAAACATGTGGGTATTTTTTCACCGAGGCACTGCGAAAACTAGTTTTATTCTATTGCAAACACATTTTACGATACGGAAAACTAGACTAGTTTTAACTAGAGAAAACGCATTTTAATTTAAAACGGGTACGGGTTTTACGGTAACATAATACAAATTGATCCCATTCCTTCGCGTTTATCTTAAAGCTTTAACTTTGACTAAGACCGGTAATGTGTGTAATTACCCGCTGCATTTGCGAGCTAACCGGAAAAACGTATAGGCATAATGGCGTGGAGGCGTTCATTAGATATTAATATGATTACAACGACGGTAATGTTCATGGTTCCATTTTTATCGCCTGTCACTATGATCGTCACTTTCGCACCTACCCCACTTGTTAGAACGTGACAGGCATGGCAACAGGTGATAAAAATGTGACCGTGCTACCACCGCCGGTCCGTGTAATGACTCCTCAAATTGAATTTCTCGCAAAATGGATACTGAAATATTTCAATATCATTTCATCAATTTAAGTGCTTTAAATATCAAATGTTCATGACATAACAACGCCTCGCATTTATAAAACATATTTGGAGATGTATCGTAGCAGTGTTGTTTGCTGGCATAATAGTACACTTGGGAAATTTGTATATTGCTAGTAAAATATAGTTTGTCAAAGGACTGTCTCATTTCAAACATAGACAGAGAGAATCATACTATCTTTGTCTTACACTAGTACTAGCACCTAAAAGAAAAGGATGAGTATATATAGTTTTTGTTTTTTGTTATTATTTACTGACAATTAGGTTTGACCAACTATATAAGCTCGATCGGTTGGCGACATTTGGAAGATTGCGGGTCACTTCTGAGTAAATTTAGTTCAGGTCCAGAATGAAGGGCGTACTTCAAGACAAGACTTGAAGACGTAATTAAATAACACGGAGTACTTTTATTTTCAAGGTTAATATTCTAGGTTGCTCGTGTTTAGACGTATGCCAGTTGTACAAACTACGATGGCTAACCTCTTTACTGATTATTGATCCTTCACTAGGTATTTTGCTATTTTGTCGGTTGTAAAAAAATATATTTTGTATTATGAAGTATTGTATTGTATTTATTTATTACATTTCACATGTACATTACAGGTTTTACAAGTACTTAAGAGTATAGGTAGGTACACAAATGACACAAATGAAACCCTGATGGGCGCAGCAATGTAGGTAGATAGGTTAACAATACTAATCGTGTATGTATGTATGTATATGTGTATATGTAGTATATGTTGTTCCTGTAAATTTTACAATTTATTCATGATTCATATACAGGATGTATCTGAACATGGGGCTTTAAATTCAGGGCTCGATACTACTCGCTAAACTGAGCTACTTTTATTATGGGACCAACCCCGAAATCGCGAAAACATTGTGGCTTTTCCTTACAAAACGTCGACACCTGATCAGCCTAAATGTATGAAAAAGCATATTCGCTTTGATTTTGTAAGTTATTTTCTACAATGTATTTCTATTATAGTTAATTTTATGCTGTCCCTTTATTAAACGTAAAAGTTTAATCCGAAAAGTCGGTTCACTCAAAATAATAGAATTACATAAAATTTAATTAAAGCAAAAAATAACCCATGTTAACTAAATGAAGGGTTTAAAAAGTTCAGCCATCGTTAAGGGATACTCAAATTAATGAGCAAGAGATTCAGAAGCTTGTTTCTACGAAAAAGTTAAATAAGGAGTTAAAGGAGGAGGAAGGATTAAGGAGGAGGGTATTTGGGTTCTGAAGCGGTGTTCAAATAATAATCTAATTGAATATTAACTACAATGTATAGCATTAATCATTTGAATATACAGACAGATACAGACATTGATTCTCCTTTAAGTATTGTTCGTACCTAAATGAATAAAAACTTTAAAACCTAATTTAATTTTGTATCAAGCAGAAACGTCTGCGAACGCCTGCGTCTATTAAGCTTAAATAAATTAAAAGTGGAAAAATTCACTGTCTTGGGTGGTTGGGCTGCATTGGTACTACGGTCTTGGTGGTTCAGATGGTAGAGCACTGTACTAGTGATCACCCAAGACACTGAATTTTTCCACTTTAAATTTATTTCTAAGCTTAATACCATCGTTCGCAGACATTTCTGCTTGATACAAAATTAATTTAGTATGGGATAGCGCATCGTTACCTGGTGAATTTCCAATATGACTTGGAAGTGGAACTCCGGTAGCCGTTTAAGAAGTGTAACACTTTTACGGTAGATGTCGCTAGTGCCTCCCTAATGGCTATAATATATAGTGGAAATATTCGCTGCATTGGGTACGGTGTTGGTGGCTCAGATGGTAGAGCACTGTATTAGTGATCCAGTGGTCGTGGGTTCTAGTCCGACCCAAGACAATGAATTTTTACGCTTTTAATTTATTTCCAAGTTTAACTTAAAAACCTATTTATAACATGGTAAATTTGCTCAAACCTTATTTAGAAATATTTGAAGCCTTAAAAAATTAAATACCGAGTACCTACTGGATTGTCTGTTCATTACAATTTAAATTAAATTAATTTGCCAAAGCTTCAAATTCTTAATTAAGTATTACTTTTTAGGAAGATTGAATGAACTCAAAGAATTCTTTGGAGATGACAATTAGCTGAAGGAGAAACAAGGACTTGAAAGGTAGGTGTGTTGTCCTCTTTAATATTCACTTAAGTAATTAATTAACACAGCCTCCCGGCTTAGAAGCCATTGTCATGAAAATTAAGTGAATCAGACTTCCGAGTTCTGTACTCTAAGAGAGAAGACAGGTACTTATTTGAATTAATGTATTAGAGTTTCCATATTTATAATTTAATCATCTTCCATAAAGTGACATAAAAAGTAGCAAAACTAAGATAGTTTTCTAATAATAATGACAATTAACAAAAATGGAAATTGCGTACTCTTACAACCCCTATTGGATAACAGCACGCGTTAACACCGATGAGAGTACGCGTATAAAAAACTACATTATTTTATTTGCAGAAGTCACAAAATAATTTAATTTGACCAACAGATTTTACACGCCTTAGATCCTTTGAAGACGAGCTTTGGAGACTATTTTTGGCACTTTCTTTAGTACTTTTTTTGGTAAAAGCCCCCTCGACAGCATGCTTGTATGGAGACCTACTCAAAATATCTGACTTTTGATCTATGGCGCGTATAAATAAACCCAGCCCTTGGTAGAAGGACAATATTTCCGAGCGGTACAAAAGGTGATTCAACGTTTGCAATTTGGAGACAAGCAGATGATGTACCGCACTCTGTCTGTGACAGACCAGCAACTGACGAGATATTAAACATAAGGGCTGCGAAGTATTGCCAAAGTGCCTCGTTCTTACCGTCTATATTTTGTACCAAGTCAGCAGCTGCCTGAAAAACATGTGCCTCAATTACTGTACTGTAGGTAGTCAGCCGATTGTGCAATTTTTACTTCGTGAGATCTTTCCATTGGTAAATTTTGTGGTCGGTCATCATTAGCTGATTGGGAAATTTGTATGTCATCGGAAACTAACGAAAGGCATATTTTGTACGGCATCATCAAATTACTCGAGCTATCTGTCATTCTCGAGTTTCCTCTACCAACGGTAGATTCTGTAGCTAAATCAGCAACTGGCTACGCGCGTACTCTTACACGATACATTACTGTGGACTCTTGCACACATTGGCCATATCTTAAACGTGTTAATGGCAACACTATCTATTAATTCTGACCAGAACTGCTCCTATGTAACGCAATAGGTAACGTCCTTGGAGATTTAACGGTATACTTCAGTTTTTCAAAATAATTACAGTCTTGTCTCAAAAATACTTCCAAAATACTAAAAATAATTAAGATTGTAAGAAAAAATCTTAAGCTTACGTAACTTCTATATTTTCACTGAATTTTTTATTATTATCCGTACATCACTTCTCCTCCGTTCACTTTAAAATACGACATAAGTTAAGCGCGTATTCTAAACAGCTTCGTAGATTTTGGTGTAGCGTACTCTTATCGGATGCGTGTTCTTAGACCAACATACCCTAATATTTAGCCATTAAATTTTAGACATTTGTTTTTGTAAGTAAGCCATTTTGGCATTCAAACACGTAGACAGTGTGTACGTACGTAAAATATTCAAATTACAGCAAAAATTAAAAATTATTATAAATTATGACATAAGCTTAAAGCGCTTCTTTTACTTCTGTACTTCAAACAGCCTATTATACTCGACTTAATAGCCTTATTTAAAAGCTATAAACGTAAATGGTATCAGTAGGTATTAAGTAATGGAGGGTATCGTAAAACAATAGGTGGTCTACGGTCCAATCACTTAGCAATAACACAATAGCTATTCTGTTGCTATTATTTGACGTATCCGTGCCGAAGTATAATTGGACGTCATCGGGGGAAGGTCACTGAGCACAAGCTTGCACCGATATTGTTTGATCTTTGCTATGAAAATCCTATTTAAGTGCTTTTTAAGGATTTGCTATACATGCAGTGGACTGAATCTCTTTAAACCTTATTTAACAGATGTCACAACGGCGCAAGACTGAAAAATATCCAAAAACGGATATGACGAAAAATCCATAATCCATAATACTCGTATGTAACTAGTAGATGATATCATATAATATATCTGATCGAAAAGCAGAGTAGTTTAAGAGTTTATAGTAGGCATCAGATAAAAGCATTTTCCGACCCATATCACAAAGGCAGACATAAAGATTTTAATAAAATCACAAACCTAAATTACAATTTCTTCAATTTCAAGCAGAAAAGATAGGTATTTTTAAATATTATCCTCCTCTTAGTCTTCGGAGAGACGTTGGCTCTCTTTGCATGTTCTACCGTCTGTACAATGGGGAATGTTCCGAAGAACTTTTTGATCTGGTGCCATCGTCTCGTTTCTATCACCGCACCTCCCGCCAAAGGAGCAAAGCTCATCCTCACTTCTTAGACACATGGCACACCATGAATAAGCGGGCATCCCGCTCGTTTCTTCCCAGAACGTGCAGAATGTGGAATGAGTTGCCTCCTGAGGTATTTCCTTTATGCTACGACATGGGATTCTTCAAGAAGCGGGTATTTAGGGTTCTCAAAGGTCGGCAATGCTTAAGTGGCTCCTGTGATGTTGCTTACGTCCATGGGCGACGACGACTGCTTCCCATCAGGCGGCTCGTCTGCTCGTTTGCTGACTATCACATAAAATAAAAAAAATTATACGTGTGTAGGTATAATAGGTACGGTCACAGTATATAATCATAATTATAGTACATATTGTGCTGATGTTTAATTTTATTTTTAATGGTACAACAAAGAAAAACAAAATAAGACAATAATTACAATTAAATAAAACTTAAAACTTTTAAATTTTAAATTATTATTATACCTATTTACAAATAAAAAATGCTCCCCAGGTCACCTTTGTAAGAAATAGTTGCTAGCAGATTGGCAGCGTTTCCTTGTTGAATGGCTATTGGCTCTTATTTAATACACTATAAAATATCACATGTAAAAGTAACCCATAAATATCCATTGGCACAGAATAAGAAATAGTATTATCATACAGAACGGCCACGCACCGCCCCGCCCCGACTCGAATTACCTCGCCCCGCGACAGCAGAACAGCAGATTGATGGCTGTTCGCCGGCCGCTCAGTACTATTTTTAAGCAACTTACTCACACTATGACTCATGCCGCGTGAACAGACGTGCCGTTCACACATAGAAACGCAAGTGATTTTTGATGTATAGCGTGTCCGCCCTGTGCCATTAGATCGAGTTGCACTGCGAGTAATGTTAAATGACCATCAGATCAAAATCTATTATTCAGTGCGAATTCCGGTCCGTGTCAAAATAAAAGCATCGAATCGGATGTTTATTGGATTCGCTTCCAACCCAAGGTTTTGTGCTGGTCTGCAATTTATTCTTCCGCTATGTAAATTTAGAAAAAAATAATAAAATACGGTTTGAAATGGGTGTTTTTAGGGTTCCGTACCCAAAGGGTAAAAACGGGACCCTATTACTAAGACTCCGCTGTCTGTCTGTCTGTCTGTCCATCTGTCACCAGGCTGTATCTTATGAACCGTGATAGCTAGACAGTTGAAATTTTGACAGATGATGTATTTCTGTTGCCGCTATAACAACAAATACTAAAAACAGAATAAAATAAATATTAAGGGGGGAACGTATACAAAAAACGTGATTTTTTGCCGTTTTTTGCGTAATGGTACGGAACCCTTCGTGCGCGAGTCCGACTCGCACGTGACCGGTTTTTTAACCCATAAATATATTTGCGACATGAATATAAAAATAAGAATATAGGTCATACTGAGCAACTATCTTTTATAACTATTATTATAGGTACTACTGTAGGTATACAAAAAAAAAACTTTCATCGAATTATACTCAAATGACCTCGAGAAAATATGTTTTTATGAAAATCTATGGGGCTTTCCTGTGAAAGGATATTCTTGAAAGACGTTTCATACAATGCAGGTATTTTTATGAGCACAAGATAAATCGTTACTTTGTTCCTGTATCGTAAATCATTCTCATCACACTTCTCGTAAAACCTTCATTCTACACGTACTGTAAAATCTGGTTTTACTACTATGGGAGTGTTAGATTATTAGAATTACAAAATGATGGCCCAATATATATTGAAACTAATGTAAATTTTATTTTTAATGTAGTGTGCACATTTTTATTGTTTTATATTGTAATCAAAATTTATTTCCTGGCATTTGTAATTTTGGACTTTTGATATGTTCATCTCCTAACTAGTCACAAAGCTATGAAGTCAAAAATTGTGTTCCAAGCATTTCCCTCTATACCTTTTTTTGGGCATTTATTTCCTGGCTTACTGTAAGTGCAGAACGTTTAGTTCTTATGGTTTTTGTGATAGTAAGTGGTTTGCCGTAATCGATACCTATCATTTTTCAGTGAAAATAGAACCATAGAATCGAAAGTCAACGCATCCATACCATACGCGTTAACACACACAATCACATTCACTAATAAAACACAGGTGCGTGTGAAATTGTGTTAGCTTCAAGATTCCTGCGGGGCGGTTACAAATTTGGTTCTTAATGAGTCTAATGGCTCATGGCGCTTCGTGGAACCGGAAGCGGGGACTCGACACGGGCTGTAATGGCTCAAAGACACCGGCTTAGAATGGTGTCATCTCGATTAAGCAGATTCCCTGCGGGCTTAGCAAGGTAGCATTTTTATCGCCTGTGACCATGACTGTCACGTTCTATCTAATATGTAAGTGCGAAAGTGACAAGCATAGTGACAGGTGATAAAAATGCAACCATGCTGACACCGCTGGAATCTGTTACACGATCCACGTGAACGTGCTTTAGGCCAGGATTACACTTGTAAGTTTTACTTACGTAAGTAGAGACAAAGCTATTTGCTAGAATGAGATAACGATATCGTTATCAGGGAGTAGGGAGGGACACAGCTATACTACAGAATGAGATATGAATATTCATATCTCATTCTATAGTATAGCTGTGTCCCTACTTAATACGTAAGTAAAACTTACAAGTGTAATCCTGGCCTTAGATAAAGCGTCGGCATGGAGTTAAAGTAATAAATTATAAAAATTGTAATGTAGAGCGCACTGTTTGTCGTTCGCGCGTATTTGTTATGACAAATGAGCGTATCTGAAAAAAGCTACTTTATTTGTTAAATCTTATCTGAATTTTATATTATTTCTCATGAAAATGATATAAGCTCTTTCCATCTCAACAGAAAATAACTAACTAGTCCTAAATATTAACATATATTTAAAAAATCTCTTTTAGTGTTAACGTCAAAGAAAGTGGTGTATGACGGTAACACATACTGTCAAATAATGATAGCCTACCTATCATATTAGAAAAAAAACTGGCAATTTGTTTTCAGTTACGATCGAAAAAACTCGTGTCTGGCTAGAATAATATTAAGTAACAATCAATTTCATAGACAAAACAAGTGGCATTTTGTTAAGAAAAGCTCAAATCTGAATACTGTTTTAAGTAAATTATTTACTAGATAGATAAGACCAAGAATAGACCAAAATGAATAAAGCTAAACAATGTTGAGCATTTTAAGTAGATGATTCTTGATTAAATTAATCTTTGCGGCTTCGGTATAAATTTTAATTATATAATTATAATAATTTTCTATTCTACATAGTAATTGTAAGGTATTCCCATGCCAACGCCATCCAATTTTCTAATTAATCCAATAGTCATCCAATTTTTTAATTATTTGGTGATAACTTTTATCAAGCTGAATTCCAGAAGGACATTAGAGATAACGTTACTTTGCAAGTTTCTGAGTAAGGTCAAAGAGGTTCTATTTCTAGCTTTGTGTTATGATTTATTATTGGATGTAAAAGGAAAAATAATACAATTCGAATCAATCTCTAAATAAATAAAGGTACAGACAGAATAAATAATAACGGCATAAAAACATCTTGCCTGCCTCTTGGAATATCCCACTACTATACATCAGCTCTGGACAAAACACCAGCGATGCAAAAATGCCCAGCCCACTGACTATGCTCTAGTTGCGTCACAGCACAGGGCGGACACGATATACATAAAAAATCACGTGCGTTTCCATGTGTAACTGCATGTCTGTACACGTGGCATGCATCATAGTGTAAGTTGCTTAGTATTGAGCGGCCGGCAAACGGCCGTCAATCTGCTGTCGCGGGGCGAGGTAATTCGATTCGGGGCGGGGCGGTGCGTGGCCGTTCTGTATGTATGATAATACTATTACTTATTCTGTGGTTGCGTTTCATGTAAGTATAAGTTTTTATACTTAAAGTAAACGAAATGATAAGTGCTCATAAAAGAATTATAGTGTGTTAGCAATAGCAGTAATAGCATGCAACTTAACGATATTGCCAGTTCGTAAGTATTTTTATTTTGATTGTATGGCTTTATTTGAGTCAGTTAGAAAATAACAAAACTACAAATTGAGACATGATAAACTAACAAAGTACACAAAGAATTAAAACTAAAACAGAGGTTTTTTTTTTGAAAATGCCGTAATATCAGAATAGTACGCCTCGTAGAGAGCCAAAACATTTTACTGTCGGTTGTGATTTGTTTTATTTATTTAGTTACGTGCAAACCCTTTGACCTTTAAAGACTGAATGATTCGTGCATACCGACAAGGTATACGATGACACGCCTCCTCCACATTACGGGCAATTAGCTCCATGCATGAATTTATTTTTATTTTCGGATTCATAATTTATATCGTTGGAACACCGGAAATGATAAAAATACTTTTGTAAACCTTAACATTATCTTATTTTTTTTTTTTTTAAATACTGATTTAAACTTTCACGATTTTTACTCATTATTATTTACAACGACGGGACTTAATCGCGTAAAATAAGTATTAAACCCACCTCCGACGTTTCGAGGACGGCGTTGTCCCCGTGGTCTCGAGTTTGATGAATAGCTCAAAGATTTTCTCCAAGACCACGGGGACAACGCCGTCCTCGAAACGTCGGAGGTGGGTTTAATACTTATTTTACGCGATTAAGTCCCGTCGTTGTAAATAATAATATTTAAAATGTTGAAAATTTTTGAGCGGTTGAAACGCTCATAATTTTTGGCGCGAATTCGACAGAGCGTGATGACGTCACACGTTGGGCGGCCCAACTGACGTTTGCTACTAATGACACTAATCTGTCGAACGCGTGACGTCACGTGGCGTTTCGAGCGTTTCGCACACTAGCTTTTCGCGGGCAAATTTTTGTACTTTTTATTTATAATTTTAAGTGATTAAATGGTAATTTAAAAACGGAAATGCATTTGTAACATGATATAACGGTAACAAACATCCGAATAAAACATATTTCGTTCAAATAAAAACTTCATGCATGAGGCTAATTGTTTGGTCTAATACAACAATGTTAAATGAACAGATAATCTACACATAATATGACAGCACATCAAGCAAGGCTGATCCTTTTGTTGCGTTAAAGGTTTACTTATTAGATTAGTGTATTTCATGTTTTACAATTCCTCTAAAGCGAAAGCTATTGTAATTTCAGATCCTTTATTTATCGTGTACGGTGTTTTCGTTGATGAGATTAAATTACACCTCCCCAGAAACCCCAATGGACATTATCTACTCTACACGGACCTCATAATTATGTGAAGTATCTCGTTACAAAACGTTACTGTGAGTAGATATTTCAGAGGTATGTGCAAAGGTCAGATATATCAAATATGTAACTATAAAGAAGGTAGGTATAAGGTAGGCTCCTCGGTACGGAGAGAAACATGTCGAGCGTTTTCGACTTAAAATACGTGAGTGACCCGTTATTAATATGTTTAATAAGGTAGGTATACTAAAGGTTTATCACTTGTAGTTTCCTAAACGCTTTTTCAAATATCTGGAATATCGTTATTCTTTGTAACTTTTCGATTTAATAAGGTGAAGTCTCTATCAGGTGTAGGCGACGCATATATTTTATGTGAACTGTACTTTTAGGTTTATCAATTTTTATTGTTGTTGGTTAATTTTGGTACTTGTAACGCCATCTAGTGTAAACTATTCTAATTAAAGCTACATAAAACAATGAACGGTAGCGAGCCCAAGTCATACGCTGCACTTATATGTAACTGTAGGTAGGAGTACATTTCCAGAATTCACACCCGCCGCGTTGGCTCCTCGCTCGCTCATAGTTTTGGCCTTGTATTTCGCGAATTTACGCCTTTTATTTAACCTGTCGCCTATACAGCAGGGTTTCTTAAAGTTTTTGCAGTCACGGACCATTTTCACAATTTAAACAATACCACGGACCTAGGGCAAAAAATATTTAAGGAAAATAATGGAAACCCTTATTCATATTTTAAAATTTACTTTTATTATAAGTTTCATTACACTTAGGTCTCGTCAAGTTTACTACAAGATTTCCTAATAAGTAGGTATGTTTACAGTAGATAACTGATCTACTGCGGACCCCTGATAAACATGCAACGGATCCCTAAGAGGTCCGTGGACCTCACTTTAAGAAACCCTGCTTTGATCGGCATATGGGCGAGTTAGGTATTAGAATAAATTTGTGAGAACTTATATAAAATTCGGGTATTTTAATACATTGAATTATCTATTAGTTTTGTGTTGCTAAGATCGTTAAATGGGAGTCGTAACACATTTCCTGTATATAAATTTGAAAATAAAATGCTTTAAGTAAAGTTAATCAGACGTTTTCATAGGTTTCTTTTGGTAGTAAAATAAGAAATAACGTAGGTACTTAGATCAATCACAGTTTTATTGCTCACATAGTATTAGCCTTGTTGTAGAAATAATTCATATGTTTAACATAAAATGCATTAAGATAAAAATATTGTTATTACTAACGTATAGAACCGGCACAGATAGCATCAAACCATAGAAGCGGAGCGTAAGCGCCATGATTTTTACGGCGCTTACGACGTTTTGGTCGCGTGCTACAGGTTGTGATTGCGATAATTTAATTGTTTAGTATGTCGTCTCTATAGTAATAATAACTCAGTGTAGCGGAACTGTCTATTTTTAAAATTTAACTAATCGACACAAAGTTAAAATTCCAATGACTCTAAAATGATGAATGCCACTTGAAGGGGTAATTAATACTAACGTTAAAACCCTTTACATGTAATGTTACCGCTTTTAATGCAAGACTAAACTTTTTACCAAATCGTTATCGTAGGGGTTGTTAATCATTTGAAACAAGAAATAAGGTTTTAGAATTCGACAGTGCACCAAATTTAAAGATTAAAAAACCACCTCACCTACCAAACTGTCACAACTCGCCTAGGTACAGAAAATCACAAACTTGTGATTACTGATAATAATTATTGTGACCTTATAATAATTATTTATAATTGCCAAACAATGTGCAAACTGTATAAAACAAAGTCATATCTTGAAACATGGTAAACCATAGAATATATGAAAAAATATTACAACGTAAACGTAATACCTTATGATATATTGAATCAAAATTTTTGGGTCGCAAATCGCGTCTTTTTGTACGTAAATGTTGTACCCAAAACCACTTTATAATAATATGCGCCGTTGGCAGGTACTAAGTCAAAATGCGCATTTAATTTTCTAAAGGGGTAAAGGGGTTTAAGAGCGCTGGTTCCAGCTCGCTAACAATCAGTTTTTGAGAAATCTTCTTCGTCACAACTTCCCTCTGTCACAATCCTCCTTGGTCTCCCCTACTTACTTACACTGAAAACAAAATTAGAACCTCAAAATACAATGTTGTCATCAATAAGACAGTGAGTGAAATATTGGCAATCTGCGTCAAAAATATTATTTTAGGTGGTTTTGTTTACAAGAAAGTGAGAAAAATAAAAGGACCTTGTACAGATTCGCAAAAAATAATAAATGTAAGTAAATATTAATTATATTGTACAATAAAGTTAAAAATATAAGTTTAATACTAGGTAACAACAGGCGCTCTTATCGTTAACAATATCTTTTCCAGACAATCTTTGGGTGACCTAGCAAGTTGAGGTGATGACAAAAAGAAAATAAAATGAATAAATTCACAGTTTCCACAAACTTCATCTTTTGAACAGATGGAATGCAGCTGGGTAGAGTTAAATGAAGTACCTAACTTTATATAAGTTGTGTCAATCAATTTTAAATTATTGTATACTTGCTTGGGGAGGCTCTGGTAAATCGTTTATGATAATGTTGGAGCGCGCACAAAGAGCGATTCTGAAGGTATGTTTGGGGCGACCACGACGTTATCCAACAGCTGAACTCTTCAAAGAAGCCCAAGTTCTGAGTGTTCGCAAATTGTTTTTGCTGCGTGTTACTTTATATGCTCATATTATGGCCAGTCGTCTGCCGGAACATCAAACGCTTACTTCAAGAAGAGTTTATTGTATCCCTAAACCCCGTGTCATCACTTCTTTTGCTCAGCGCTTCTCGGTATTTTTCTTCTCGCACGTTTATAATAAAGTAGTTAAAATTTGTGACATTAGATATTGTAACGTAAATGAAGCAAAAAATCGTATACTAAACCTGCTAAAGTCCTGGAACTACGAGGAATCAGAAGCAATTCTGAAACCTTCCCAAGAGATTCCTAACATTTCGTATTCATAGGATTAATTCTTCATTCCTATTCGAGTTCTTGTAGACACTTTTCATAACGCGCGAACACAATTAAATTCAAACAGACTTTAAATTACATTACACTTAGATTTCACACACACATTTCACTCCCTCCTCACAACAAACTTACACACATACAAATTCACACTTCACACTCTTCTTTCTTTCCTATCCTTATGTTTAATATACATAAATATATTGGTAATTTGTGATGACCTTGACCCCCGCGATACAGGCCATGCCTAGTGCGGGGTTCACTGCAATGTGCATCTATGGAAATTGTGTTTTTTGTTAAATAAAGATAATTTATTTTAATTTTCATTTAATTTATTTTAATTTTATTGATAGAAGAAAACTTTGTTCTAGTACATTCTGCGGATTGTATTCATTAAAAAGTTTAGACAATTGTGAATGCTTCTTAAAACAGAAATCAAAATATTATATTATGCATTCTGTGTGCGCTTTTATACCTATTTTGTATAAACAAAACTGTTAGGTATTAAATGAAGCTTTTTTTGCAAATGACGTATGAAATGCCATTGCAATTAGAAAATACTTTAGTATATTTGTAACTAACAAAATATGGATTGTAATATCGTCCGTTTTTTTTTTTTTTTAAGACAATACTTTGAAAATTTCAGGTAAGATAGGTTTTTAGGTTAAAACTCTATTATAAATTTAATAACTTACAAATACAATTCAAATATCAGAAAAAGATAGTAAAAATGCATCGGTAGTTGTTACAGTTATTTTACTTATTTATTCCTTAAATAAAATCTACTTCCAGAAAACGTACTTGGAGGGTTTAGAAGATACCTACATAATTATGTTATTGGTAAGTATTAGCGAAAATATAAGGAAAATGAGGAAACTGCCTGTTCAAGCTAATTTGATATACGTCACGCCGTCTGTGGGTAGTTTTCTGACAGACTCTTCAGGTTGAATTAATTTCATTATTAGAATCCTTAGAAGCGAGTAACATAACTGTTTTTAGGGTTCCGTACCCAAAAGGTAAAAACGGGACCCTATTACTAAGACTCCACTATCCGTCTGTCCGTCTGTCTGTCAGGCTGTATCTCATGAACCGTGATAGCCAGACAGTTGAAATTTTCACAGATTATGTATTTCTGTTGCCGCTATAACAAAAAATACTAAAAACAGAATAAAATAAATATTTAAGTGGGGCTTCCATACAACAAACGTGATTTTTTTGCCGTAATGGTACGGACCCCTTCGTGCACACTTGGCCGGTTTTTTTTTTGCTTCCGGATATCAATTCCAATTTCTATTACATAATTACGTATAATTTTACTTTTTTCTTCGATCCTTTCCTTTACCTAGGATTCCTGTCTTGGTTTTCTTTTTTTCCCTTTTATTCAAGATACGGCGTGACATTAAATTTAAATGTTGTGATTGGGTATTAAACAGCTCCGGGCCGAAATGTATAAATTATATGAAATATCTCGGTCCTCGGCGACACAAACATGATGACATTGATGACTTAATTCATTATTATAAACATAATAAGATCAATATTTCCGTTGGTGTGTAAGAAAACACAGGGCACATGTGTCGACTATTAAATTTGGTAGGCCAGTGTAAACACGCCCTAATTGACACACGGTGAATGAAGTTTTCAACGCTAATAAATCGCCAACGTCGTTCGTAAAGTTTTCCTTTTCTTGGAACTCGAATAAACGGTTTCGTATTTCGATCGAATATTTAAGGGGATCCCATGCCCCATGCAATGACCTTTGATCTGAATCCCTTAGTTTTCTAATGTTTTTTGTAGCTTATTATATTAACAGCAACGGCTTAAAGCAATATAGTGTCCCATATTCACTTCAAAGTATATTGTCTTCGAGATATTTGGCATCAGTTGAACAATTTTAGACCAAAAAACTGGTTTTCTGGCCATAATTTTTGTGTTTATTAGTTTAAAATTAAAACCCCTGACCAGTACTTATACCTATAAACGTCAAAGACGAACACAAATATTTAAATTTCGTATATGTAAGAACCATGCATCGATGAAAGCCTCGGGTAACCCCTTAAAGCAGAACGATTGTGTCGGGCTAACGTTCATCCGCATGTTACAAGCATTTAATTACATTTAATAAGATGTATAATTAAAGGTACCGTTCGGATTAATATCACCAATTCAGTTAGCAGTAATGTCGTCACCTGCAATGAATATGTTATAAACGAGCGCTGAAAAAGACGTCATGCGCTTTTATTGCGCTACAAATACGAACGTGTCAGATATTTTTGCGGCCTTCGTTGTGTAACTTAGTATCGTTAAAGAATCTATTACTTAAGTGGTACCTGTAATATAACTGAACTCCCCACTACTAGGCCAGGAAATGAATGCTCAAAAAAAGTTATAGAGGGAAGTGCTTGGAACACAATTTTTGACTTCGTAAGACTTTGTTTGGACTAGTTAGGGGTGAACATATCAAAAGTCCCTGGCCGTAACCATGGTGCTGGCGGGGAGAGGGGGGTTTGAAGGTTCCAGTTTTCGGTTTTTCGATTATATCTCGGAAACTATGCGAATGAGTGGCATGGCCACTTAAACAAAATGAAAAGTGATTTAATTTGTTACAAGTATAATTACAATGTTTTGATTTTTATCAACGGATTACAAAACTTACACTTTATAAATGTGTTAATGTAAACTTCAAATTTTTTCTAAACTTAAAATAAATCCGCCTGTTTTTTTATATTTCATTCTGTTAAAATCCTTATTTTCATATGATATATTTTTTTATATAAAAATATTGCCTGCCCGCGCAGCATGGTTTCCCCTATCACTAAGTCCGTCACTTTCGCACTCACATACTTGTTAGAACGTGACAGGCATGGTGATAAGCGTACCGTGCTACGACTCCTGGTATACTTATAATATGATTACCAATATGGTTAAACTTAATATACATAGCCAGACAATCAGAGCTTTTATCAAAAATTAAGCCACAATTAATGAATCACTCAAAAATCTGTTTAACACACGCAATTTTTGGTAGCTAACTATTATCTAATGTTTTTCTTTTTCATTTCCCTTAAATCGAACCATTCATCAGTCTTTCATTTCCGACAGCGATAAGCTTCATATATTATTACATTTATCACACGGATTTCTTTCTTTTACTGTTTTTATACCTATTATTGTAAAAAAAGTACATTTTCAGTGTTAAAAATTAAAAGAAAATGTCGCTGTTTGGTCGTTATCGACATTGTTGTTGTTTAGCGACAATATCCGCATTTCTAAACGGTTTGTTTTAAAGAAAAATCCATTAATTTTTTTTGGAAATACATTTAATAAGCAATTTATGTACAATTTTTAAACAGCAAAGCTTTAATGCAGTGTGTGTTGCCAGTGATGACATACGGATCTGAGACGTGGGCGCTAACGATGGGCCTCATAAGAAGGCTCAAGGTCACGCAAAGGGCAATGGAGAGAGCTATGCTCGGGGTTTCTCTGCGTGATAGAGTCAGAAATGATGATATCCGCAGTAGAACTAGGGTCACCGACATAGCTCGCAGAATTGCAAACCTTAAGTGGCAGTGGGCGGGGCACATTGCTCGCAGAACTAATGGCGGGTGGGGCCGGAAGGTTCTGGAGTGGCGTCCGCGTACCGGAAGACGAACTGCCGGTAGGCCTCCAACGAGATGGAGCGACGACCTGGTGAAGGTCGCGGGAATTCGGTGGTTGCGAGCGGCACAGGATCGGTCGGAGTGGCGAGCCTTGGGGGAGGCCTATGTCCAGCAGTGGACGTCTATCGGCTGACATGATGATGATGATGAAAGCTTTAATTTGGCCTGTATTATAACTATACAAACGTAACACTATGCATCGTACGTAAAGCGTCCCTTTTTTGTTGCTTTAAAATGTACTATTATATTATCTAAATTTCTCACAGAGCCCAGTAAAACTAATAATCGTTTACAAAACAACCGTGTTCGTTTGTTTACATGTATTTTATTAGCGTCTGACTCGAATAAGCTCGGATCTACTTAGACGGATATTTTAATGGCCCCTTGACTCCTATTGCCTCTATGTGTATAACGTTTTATTGCCTAGCCGGGGGTTTATCGGAACAATAAAACACGAGACAACTCTAATCGCAGGAGTCAGTAAATAACACCAAATAGTTAAATATTATATTGATTCTTTATAGGCATTGCGTATTATAGAGCAGATGCCCCGGTTTTGGCTATCTTAGTACCCTTTTTGGCCAGTTGGAAATTTAATAGATAGAAAACTATAATATTACAAAAAAAAATTTTTAGTTTTTATATCGTTGTATGGTAACGAATTGTGTTTGTAATGATATATAACGAATAAGTTTATTTTATATTGTTTAGACAATAATTAGCCAAAACCGGGCCAGTGGCCACAACCGGGGCATATGCCCTAAAGGGTTAGGAGGATAAGTAGAGCGTTAAGAGCTTTCAGACCAGCAACAATAATACATTACCTACTTTCATAAAACAGTAATGTACAGGCAGCATCGGCAATTCAATAGTAACACACCAAAAGTATCCTCCACCCCCTCCCAATAGAGATAAATCTCTACAGTTCACTTTTAAAATTATTTTTTGCAGTATGTTGTTTTGTAATATATTAGATTATTTTAAAACGGGTCACTCACGTATTATTAAGTTGCTCCGTGAAGACGATCCTCGTAAATTGGACGGCTTAAACGTGAGTGACCCGTTTTAAAATAATCTAATATGTTTGAGTCTCAAGGGAGTTTTATAGTCATGTTATGTAACAGGTACATAGAGTCGTGTCTGTTTTTGTTAAGCTATAATTTCGATGCTGACTGTTCTGAAGACTGAAATCTGCCACTTAGAGTTCATTACTACATACAAAACTTGTAGTCGATTTATTTTCTTTGTATAACAATTTTTGCAACGAAAACTAGTAACGGACATAGATATTACCTATGAGACACAGGCATTAAATATATTAATAACGGGTCACTCACGTATTTCCCGTGCACGTATTGCGGGTCTGCGCCGGTCCGTCACCGTCAACGCAAGCTCCTGATGACTCTTCGGTACGGAGTGAAACATGTCGAGCGTTTTTCGACTTAAAATACGTGAGTGACCCGTTATAAATATATTTAATAATTTCATAATATGTTACGTAAATGTTCAATTGTTCATGACAAGTTTCATATAATTTTTAAGCATGTTTATTTAAAGTGAGAGCATAACCTTGATTGTATGGGAGCGGCTTTTTTGCAGTAGGTTAATGTGACTCTTAAGTGCGTGGGTACTAAATTAATAGAAGAGATAATTAAATTAAAAACCGGCCAAGTGCGAGTCGGACTCGCGTTCCAAGGGTTCCGTACATTACACAATTTAAACAATGTATTTTTTATGTGAAACGTGAGTGAAATGTCTTTAAAAAACCCGTAGGGGTCGGATCAAAAACCAAGTAATTAAGTCCGACTCACGCTTGACTGCACATTTCTAATAGGTTTTCCTGTGATCTATAGGTAAAGATCTATTATGTGTATTTTTTTCAAAATTTTAGACCCAGTCGTTTCAGAGATAAAGGGGGGAATGGTCATTTTTTTCCTATTTTCTTGAATAACTTCTATACTGTTTCTCCTAAAATTGTAAAAAAAATATATTTGAGATTCACACAATAAGCTCTTTCATTTGATATGTAACACGATATAATTTGAGAAACTTTATATTTTAATTTTCACATTTACCCCCCAAAAGTGGCCCCCGTGTTTAAAATTCATTTGTTTACGTTACATGTCCATCTTTGGGTCACAAACTTACTTATGTATACCAAATTTCAACTTAATTGGTACAGTAGTTTCGGAGAAAATAGGCTGTTACAGACGGACAGACAGACAGACGCACGAGTGATCCTATAAGGGTTCCGTTTTTTCCTTTTGAGGTACGGAACCCTAAAAAAGGGTCTAAAACACACAATGCCGCATGTATCAATCATCATTAATATAGTTGTACCTTCTTATTGTTTGCAGTTTACCCTTGTGCGTGAGATAAATCTTGTAGCTATTTATAACTTTGAAATATAGCGCCTATTGTATCTGGCCAGCTTTCCAAATGTCTTTATATTGTATAATCACAACCAGTTTAACTTTATTAAAAATACTAAGTACTGTAATCAAAGTTACGGTCTCGTTTTAAAACAACATGAAATTTGACAAGAGCATTTTTTGGCGGCAGGTTCGTGTGAGATGTGTGTGAAGTATCCTCCATCCGCAGTTAAGCTTGCTTGAAGAACTTATATGTACGCAATAAAATTAAGAAAGATTTACAACATACTAAGGGACACATATTTAAGGGAAATTAACTGAATACATAAAATATGCCTTGCGCTTGATATTCTGATGCCTTACTTGGTGCACAAAAAGAAAAATATTCTTTTGGAAAAAAAATATGTTATTACTTTTATTATTCCTGTTCTTAGCTATTATGAAATTAAATACTTATTTATATCGTAGAAATGTTCACTCATATATAGTCGTAAAAAATAATTTCAGTAATACCTATAAAAGTATTTAATATTATGCACCCCGCATCATATAATGTCAAGTGAAGAATTCTAAAAACATCGTTTGGGCCCATGGAAAAGAATCCGAAAAGCAGCTGAAAAAATATTGGAAAAGTTAATTTGTAACAAGTGTCCGAGACAAGTGTTGTGCGGAAAACGGCGTAAATGCGTTTCATCGCAGTCTTGTGAGGGAGATAAGAGCGGCGCGACGTGTCGCATCCGTTCGAATCTTAGTGTTCGCTGAAAAAAGTTTGTACTGTGTTCTGCTATAACTGGGAATTTGCAAGTGACATAAAGTGACCACTTTATAGTGACTTAAAGTTTGTGACAAAATTGTAGTTAAAAACTTCAAGCACGAGTGGAGGAAGGTGAGTGAACTCAAAATAGTTATAAGTTACGAGTAGTTAATAAACTTAATAAACGACGGAAGTTAGTTAAAATCAAGTGGGAAAACTGGAAAAACTTGGCGTCTAGAGGAAATCCGAGAACATTAAACGTTTCTTAATGGCTATTACCGTGGTATTAGACATATATTATCTTTTGATTGTTTCGGAAGAAGTATGTAGTGTTAAAAACCTTATAATGTTAAATATTCGGGTAAATCTACTTTTTCTCATGGCCATTGTTACAATCTTTTGGGTCAGTCTTTAAATCCTAGTTTTATTAATTTCATTAGAAAGATATTTCTCGTTATTTATCTGTCCCATCAGCCAGGGGACACTGTACCGTTAAGTCTGCCTATTTTTCTCCAAAACTAACTCCAAAATTCGAGTTAATTTAAAATTATTTAAGTGTAGTAGAGATGTCAATATATATGCCGATTTAAAGTAGGCACACCAGCATTACTATCATGTTGTAATGTCATGCGGTTGTGATATAGTATTCACATACAAAAAGTGTTGGAGCACAAATGCCCAGTGTGGAGCAAAGTAGACACATATTACAGTAGGACTATTGATTGTATCAAATACAGTCCTAACACTGGCGTCCCCTGGCCGATAATGGAAATAGATGGTTAATCCAACCACAGACGCAATAACGCTAAATATTAGTTATAGGTAAGCTTAATCTTCAGTCAGACATGTGATATCACTTATCTTCCAGCCACAAATTTGTTCTCTTGAGTTTCTCTCGTGTGTCTCGAAAAGACAACGGCATTATAGCATAAAACTAAGATAGGTACGAATGCTTACAGATACATTTATGTTTGTTATTGAAAATTTATTACAATTATTCAAATTCTTGAGTTCATTCATTTTTTACTACACAAACAAATCCCATTTTTGGACAAATTCTTAGTGAATTTTTTTTATACTTATTTACATAATTTGAAAGAATATTTTAATTTCTTAAAGTATAAAATTGTATATCTTGAATTTCTACTAGGTTATACGTAAGTACTTTTTCAAAGATAAGGCTGTATACTTAAAGTATCGTGTGTCCAAAGCACAGATGAGAAGCAGCTAGTTGTAAGGCGTATGCGGGGAATATCGGATATTTCGGAAATTGGGTAAACCCGAAAATCATATAAACATCGCTCATATTCTATTGTAATAAGAGTCCCTTTACGGAATTACGCTTCCTTCCTTTTGAAAATACACGATTACGTCTAATATAATTCTTAGCAACAAACCAATTAGGTACTAAGCACAAACCTTCGTCTTGATATCATTGTTACTCATTGCATTTAGTGCATGAAAATAATTGCAATAATATACGGGTTGCAAAGCGTCAAAAAGGTAAGGTCAAAAGTGAAAATAAAGTTGATTTGTGTTATAGGTCACCCGCTACCAATTATGTAACTGATGAGGCGGTTGATAAGAAGTCATTAAGGTTTGGTTGCATGCAACTGATTTATTCGCAACTGATTTGACTTGTATCTTAAGTTAAGCTTAATCGCTAATAAAGTAGACTACTACATACTTAGTTTACCTGGGGCCCATTTCCCAAACGGTACGAAACATTAGTCCACGAACTGTGAAATCGTATGGGTTTCCATGACGACACACTAATAATATTAGACTAATACCGATCGAGAAATGGGCCCAAGGTACCTTTTTAGGGTTCCGTAGCCAAATGGCAAAAAACGGAACCCTTATAGATTCGTCATGTCTGTTTGTCTGTCCGTCCGTATGTCACAGCCACTTTTCTCTGAAACTATAAGAACTATACTGTTGAAACTTGGTAAGTCAATGTATTCTGTGAACTGCATTAAGATTTTCCCACAAAAATAGAAAAAAAAAACAATAAATTTTGGGGGTTCCCCATACTTGGAACTGAAATTCAATTTTTTTTTCATTAAACCCATACGTGTGGGGTATCTATGGATAGGTCTTCAAAAATGATATTGAGGTTTCTAATATCATAACTAACATATCAATTTCTAAACTGAATAGTTTGCGCGAGAGACATTTCCATCTAGTAAGTAGTTTTTTTTAATACGTCATAAATCGTAAACCGCAATTTACTTTTCAGGTTTTCACTCACGTTTCACATAAAAAATACATTGTTAAAATGATGTAATGTACGGAACCGTCGGTGCGCGAGTCCGACTCGCACTTGGCCGGGTTTTTAATACGTCTCATATCTCCTTAAGCTGATTTATTGATCTTCTCTGTAACGTAATTAAAACTCCCTCGGTTTTAATATTCTTAATAATGTTAAAGAAAACTCAGCGTAGCTGCAAAAATTTATATTGTAGCAGCAATAAAATTATCTAAGCAAACACTTACCTATCTATGTTGCAGTTAAAGATCTACCATTGAAGTCAGGCGATTTTTAAACCAGGGGCCCATTTCTCGATCGGTATTAGTCTAATATTATTAGTGTGTCGTCATGGAAACCCATACGATTTGACAGTTCGTTGACTAATCTTATTAGTCTAATACCGTTTAAGAAATGGGCCCCTTTTTACTGGTAATACCTACTGGTAATACTTAGACGTGGCGCAACGTACCACGCAAGGCATTCAAAACGCTACACACTCATAGAGCCCAATTCAGATTTAACAACTTGGTACGATTTTGACCATATTGAATAATTGAATATTTTGATCTTGAAGATAACTCATTCTTATTTTTGCGTGCGTTTTGAAGAAAGTCGTACGGGAGACGCACGTTAATCACTAAGACGATCCTCAAGGTAGTATCAAAATATGTTCAAAACCATAACATTTTGTTAAATCTGAATCAGGCTCACGAACTCCGACATAATAGAGATTGTTGAACAAACGTTTGAGTAGACTCGAATAAGGGATAATCATAGCAGGATCTTTCGGGCAAAAATTAGTACTAACGAGGCACTTGTATTACCGACCGTCCGTATTTTGACAACTTTACCGAAATGTCTATGTTTATGTATTAAGACGGTAGACGTTAACATGTTATGTAAGGTCTCTTTTGTAGATATACGACTATTCGAATACTACTATTTAGTGTTCGGATAAATTCCATACTGGAAAGTTGTAATATTATGACGTAATATTACACGCATTATTTACTTAGCTAAACTCCATTCCGCCTTTACTTTAACTGTCAAAAATTCAGTTCAGCATGAATAGTTTGTCAATGTCGGAGAACAAACCTTTGAGTAGACTCGAATAGGGGATAATCATAGCAGGATCTTTCGGGCAAAAATTAGTACTAACGAGGCACTTGTATTACCGACCGTCCGTATTTTGACAACTTTAACGAAATGTCTATGTTTATGTATTAAGACGGTAGACGTTAACATGTTATGTAAGGTCTCTTTTGTAGATATACGACTATTCGAATACTACTATTTAGTGTTCGGATAAATTCCATACTGGAAATTTGTAATATTATGACGTAATATTACACGCATTATTTACTTAGCTAAACTCCTTTCCGCCTTTACTTTAACTGTCAAAAATTCAGTTCAGCATGAATAGTTTGTCAATGTCGGAGAATAAACCTTTGAGTAGACTCGAATAGGGGATAATCATAGCAGGATCTTTCGGGGCAAAATTAGTACTAACGAGGCACTTGTATTACCGACCGTCCGTATTTTGACAACTTTACCGAAATGTTTATGTTTATGTATTAAGACGGTAGACGTTAATAAGTTATGTAAGGTCTCTTTTGTAGATATACGACTATTCGAATACTACTATTTAGTGTTCGGATAAATTCCATACTGGAAATTTGTAATATTATGACGTAATATTACACGCATTATTTACTTAGCTAAACTCCTTTCCGCCTTTACTTTAACTGTCAAAAATTCAGTTCAGCATGAATAGTTTGTCAATGTCGGAGAATAAACCTTTGAGTAGACTCGAATAGGGGATAATCATAGCAGGATCTTTCGGGGCAAAATTAGTACTAACGAGGCACTTGTATTACCGACCGTCCGTATTTTGACAACTTTACCGAAATGTCTATGTTTATGTATTAAGACGGTAGACGTTAATAAGTTATGTAAGGTCTCTTTTGTAGATATACGACTATTCAAACACTACTATTTAGTGTTCGGATAAATTCCATATCGGAAATTTGTAATATTATGACGTAATATTACACGCATTATTTACTTAGCTAAACTCCTTTCCGCCTTTACTTTAACTGTCAAAAATTCAGTTCAGCATGAATAGTTTGTCAATGTCGGAGAACAAACCTTTGAGTAGACTCGAATAGGGGATAATCATAGCAGGATCTTTCGGGGCAAAATTAGTACTAACGAGGCACTTGTATTACCGACCGTCCGTATTTTGACAACTTTACCGAAATGTTTATGTATTAAGACGGTAGACGTTAATAAGTTATGTAAGGTCTCTTTTGTAGGTATACGACTATTAGAACACTACAATGTGAAGTGTTCGGATAAATTACATATTAGAAAATTTGTAATATTATGACGTAATATTACACGCATTATTTACTTAGCTGAAGTCCTTTTCGCCTTTAATTTAACTGTCAGAAATATTCAGCATAGATAGTTTGTCAATGTCGGAAAATGCATTCAATACGTTTTATAAACACACTAGCGACCCGCCCCGGCTTCGCACGGGTAGTTCAACTAATTTAAACAAAACCTTAACAAGTTATAAATATAAACCTTCCTCTTGAATCACTCTATAAAAAAAACCGCATCAAAATCAGTTGTGTGGTTTTAAAGATCTAAGCATATATATATACAGACGGACAGACAGCGGAACTTTGTTTTATACTATGAAGTGATGCAAGAGGGGTTTTACTTATGGTTATGTCAGTCGCCTGTCAGCCAAATGCGGTAAATTAACATTTCAGTTTTCGAGTGGACAGAGTATAATAGCGAGTCTTGTGTGCCTTATTTACAATTAAATTGCCGTGGCAAGACGTTACTAAAATAGGTATGTTTGTTAGTTACGGTACGCTTGTTATTATACTCGCGGTTTTGCGATATCTCTTCAGTCTATGTAGCTACTGAGTGCGCTTTTCTTATATCATATTCTGAGACGAATCTTGTAATTTCTTAGTTTGTTGCTATATTTGAAGTATATATCCATAAAGTAACATAATTAAGATTGAATATAAATACAAAATTACTGATCTACTTAGTCCATAAGCTCTAAGAATAATATTCGGTTTTTGGGTCGGAACTATAGCACAATCGGAATAGGACAAACTGGAAAATCTCTTACTCTAAAGGTTTCATGTCCACACCATTTGACCGCAGCTATCTTGTAAAATGTGTGTCTTCCTGGCAAAATCGCATTTTATTCGGAATTTACGTATTTTATTTATTTATTTATTTATTTTAAACTTTATTGCACAAGAACAAGTACAAAAGGCGGACTTAATGCCTTGAGGCATTCTCTACCAGTCAACCACTGGGCCAAACAGAAATTGTTAAGGTGGGTGCAGTGCGATGCGAAAAAAATAATTTCTAAATATAAATTCTAATACTAACGCCAATATACAAACTAGTAATATTTATATACTATAATACCTTTATAAACTACATAAATAAACAATATAAATACGTATTCTATGGAAATATGGTGTAAGGCAACATTAAAGCTTATTAAATTCTACACCCCTATGCTCATGACCCCTGTTTGCAATGTTTATTTAATAACTAGCTTTTGCCCGCGACTTCGTCCGCGTGCAGTTAGTAATTTGGGTAGCTTATTTTTTACCTAATCTGCTTTTTATCGATTCCCCGTACAAACTTCCACTCCCTTTTTCACCCCCTTAAAGGATAACTTCTGGTATCAAAACTACCCTATGTCCTTTCCCAGGACTCAAATTTTCTTATTAAATACTAAATACAACTTTCAGCTAAATTTCAACTAAACAGACAGACAGATATGGGACCGGCAAGAAACTACATCTAAACATTAAATGTTATAATTAATATGCATGCATCTTTTAAAACTCAATGCCCGACTCGTGGAGAAACAGCATTTTAATCCCTTTCTTCAAAGGAAAAGGGGACGTCAGAGAATGCAGTAATTATAGGGCCATAAAGCTAATGTCACACACGCTTAAAATTTGGGAGCGTATCTTAAATAACAGATTAAAAACCTTTATATCGCTAACACAAAATCAATGCGGGTTTGTAGCAGAGAGAAGTTCATCCGACGCTATTCAAACGGTGAGGATCATGATCGAAAAAGCCAAAATAAACAAGACAAACCTTCATATGGTTTTTATAGATTTGGAGAAGGCGTTCGATCATGTTCCACGCGATCTCATTTGGGAAGCACTAAGACAGCAATTAGTACCAGAGTTTTACATATATCTTATACAAGATATGTATAAGGACATTACTACTCAAGTCTTAAGCCCAGCTGGCAAAGGGGAAAAGTTTCAAATCAGCGTAGGGGTACATCAAGGTTCCACTCTAAGCCCCTTAATGTTCAATACCGTCATGGATCATCTCACGAAAAAATGTCAAAAGCCTCTGCCCTGGAACATTCTTTACGCCGATGATGTTGTTCTAATCTCGGATGGCGTGGAAGAACTCCAGCGGAGTTTGGACTCCTGGGTAGAGGCACTGGAAACCAATGGCCTTAGGATTAGCAGAAAGAAGACGGAACACATGTCCTGCATTTTCGATGATGTCACTAATCCCGAAAGTATCAAGGTTATGATAGGGGACACGATTGTACCTACGGTAACGCAATTTAAATATCTAGGATCTGTGTGCAGTAATGACGGCAAAATTGACAAGGACGTTACGCACAGAACTACTACTGGATGGATGAAGTGGCGTCAACTCACAGGCGTGATGTGCGACAAAAAGATGCCCCTCAAAGTGAAAGGGCATCTGTATAAGACCGCTATAAGACCGGCTGTTCTGTATGGATCTGAATGTTGGGCAACCAATAAGCAGCATCTAGACAAGCTGCACACCACAGAAATGCGTATGCTACGCTGGTCAGCGGGTGTTACGCTACTGGATAGAATCCGAAATCAGTATGTCAGAGGAAGCTTCAAGATCGCCCCGATTATCGAAAAGGTCAAGGAGAAACGCTTAAGATGGTATGGTCATGTCCAAAGGCGTTCAGAAGACCATATGGTGAAACTGGCCCTAAAACTGCCAACCACTAAACGCGGCTCAGGCAGACCACCTACCACCTGGTGGACGACGGTTGAAAAAGACCTAAAAGAAGCTCATTTAAATAAGGACGTAGCGCAAGACCGCGCTAGATGGAAATTGAGGACAAGGAAGGCCGACCCCAAGTAAATGGGAACAGGTCTAGCGGGAAGAAGAAGAAGAAGCATCTTTTAAAACTGCCATGCTTACGGTATTTGATAGCAATAACATACTTGAGGACCTTTCCGAGCGAATTAATTTAAGCCCGTGGAGTTTTCCTAACTCCTTTCGAGTTTAATAACTATTTGGAAACTTATAAGTAAAATAAACATAGTTTTAAAACAGCAGCGGTGATAATCAATTTAACCTCTTACCACTAAGTGGCATTTGAAACTCATCTGTTTTTCCTTGAGTGGTCTCTAAATTTTTAAATAATATATATTTTACCTGTAAACAAATTTGATGGCATGTATATTAAAATATATTTATAGACTCTTATTATTTTATTAAAATCTATGCATAGATTTATTGCATAGGTATGGGAATATTGCCAATAAAAGAAACAAGGTCGAGCTGACTCGCTTTTTATCAATACCCAAAAATAATGGGAGTAGCAATCTCGATAATATGTAGCATTACTATTACTACAATATAGTTTACGAATGGTCAACAGCGTCGACAACACACTAACTTATTATACCTACGTAAACTTTATTTGATTCATCAACGTCAAAACCTTTGTGTTGTGTATGATGTGTTGTGATTTATTATTTTTCAATAGGTTTTTTATCATTTGTTTTCGTTCAAATAACGCATTCCAGTTTATTCTGAATACATTGTAAATATGTAGGTAGTAGTAGAGCCATTTATTCCAATAAATATTACATTAGTTTACAAAACATGTAATGTTTTTTTTGTAAATGGATTTAGTATTCATAATAACTATATTCATAATTTGTGCAGTTTAAAATTATACAATTATAAAGATACCTCTGAATTTCGTTTTAAATTATTGTCTCATCCATTTTTTTATAATTTAATTCTATAAGTAATTTAATAATAATAATAAAAACCGGCAAAGTGCGAGTCGGACTTTTCAGTATTTGTTGTTATAGCGGCAACAGAAATACATCATCTGTGAAAATTTCAACTGTCTAGCTATCACGGTTCAAGAGATACGGCCTGGTGACAGACGGACAGACGGACAGCGGAGTCTTAGTAATAGGGTCCCCTTTTTACCCTTTGGGTACGGAACCCTAAAAAATCGTTTATTTCAGATCTGCATTGATCCATAACGGTGTTAGTATAAAAATCCTAAAAACTATGTTAAGTACTAAATTAATTAATTAATTAATTAATTAATATAATTATTGTACTTTTTTTTGTATTTATTGAGATGTCCATTTGTGGACATAGGTCTCCTCCATCGTGTGCCATGTATTTCTGTCCGCGGCAATTCTTGTCCAGGAAGACCTACGAACACGCCATACTCGATGAAGTGATGAATCTGACGATTCGAATAGAATTGCCATTCCCTAATTAGAACAGATTCTAAATATTAAGTGGTCAAAATGTTTTCTTACCCCGAATTAAAATTAAGCCAGTGAATTATATTTTCTCTTCTCAAAATGCTGATGTAAATCAGGATCCTGTCACAAATAACACGGAAATGTAGACAGTGAATTTGTGATTCGTTCTGATTGATATCTCATTCCTATTTACATTAATTTCCTGTCATTTGTGGGTTCGTTAGAGTACTTGGAAATGCACTTTTAAATCAAGAAGTTAAATGCGAGTTGTAGAAGTTTATACATAGTACCCCAAAATACGTTGACAAAGAATTTTTTACATGTTTCCTTACTTTAACGTCCTTTACAAAATTGCATTAAAAGATAAAACGACAATCATTGAATATAACGATGTGTATTTTGGTCGAATCGATTTAATTTTGCTAAATTCTTGTAAGTATTTATTTAAGATTAGTACGCAATTTATGTAAAACGTAACAAGTGTCTAAAATTACCAAAATAAATTAAGTCAAATATCTTTTGCTTAAAATAAATATATATATTCCCCTCATCTGGCAGAATATATATTATTTGTCAGAAATACACTTCGCATAATACGTATCGCAGGTAACTTTTAGTCGTATGATACTTTCGCATAAATATAATATATACTTGCCATAATAGTAATTTCGCATAATATTCATTTAGCAGAATTTTCTAAGTTAGTATTAGGGTTAGGATTTTCTGCCAAATAATATTATGCAAAAAGAAATTATGCAAAATAATATTATGCGAAAGTTAATTCTGCCAAACGACATTTCTGCCAAGTAACATTATGCAATACAAAAATATGTCAAAAAACTTTCTGCAACACAATAGGGAGCCCACGGGTTACATGTGAGATGAAAAAACATTGTTGTTTGTTGTCGTTGTTGTGATGTGTTTTTTCTGGATTTTAAAAATGATAAAAAAAATGAAAACCGGTCAATTATCCGTTGTTTGTCAAGTATAGGTAATGCCTGCGCCACTTTTGATGCTGACTGTACATTCAGCAGTAGAAGTTGCTAAGCGGGCGAGGTGTTCAAAATTACCTTGACACGCTCTTATTAATTCTCTTAACAATAAAGTCGCGTCAAGATCATTTTGAACACCTCGCCCGCTTAGCAACTTTTGCTGCTCGCTGTACATTCAGTAAACATGTTGACCATTGATTTGTTAATAGTGCCATAGCTACTAGGAATTTCGAAGGATTCCAATCTTCACCTGATAAAGCGAACAACAATTTTCGAAAATCCACCATCTAACTTTTGTCTTACCAGCGAGTAATGGTCCGTTTTCTTGTAGACATTTCGTGGCGTTAATCATTTTGTTTGAAGGATTTACCTAATATCTTACGCTAATTGTCCTCACTTTTTAAACCGTGTGATAAAACAAAGTTTCCGAGCAGGGAATAGAATGACTTTGCAATCGCATATTTAAATTAGTCCAAATTAAATAATTTTTATTTTTTTTTTTAATCTTTATTGCACAAAAGAAAATACAATCGTACAAAAGGCGGACTTAATGCTATGAGGCATTCTCTACCAGTCAACCTTCGGGCAAAGCAGATAATTTGTAGGCGGTGCAACATAGTGATTACATATATACAAGTATAGTTAAATAATGGATAGGCATAGACATACATACATATATCTGTATATATAATATTCATATAAATACATACAATATACATACATACAAATACATAAGATATCAGATGAAACTTTCAAAACAGAAACACTAAGAATTCATCGTTCTGCCAGCAAAGTACTCACGTAAGGATTTTTTAGTGATAGATAGATAGATAGATTAGTGCTACCACTAGGAAATTTATGGATAATTTGCCATTCGTAAGTCATTCTATTAAAAAATAATCTCTTTTTTTTTATTCGGTCACTAAAATAGGAAATTACTTAGACTATCATTATTAGGTAATAATTTATGACAGTTGAGTTTCGTTGAGAATTATTGACCGGAATTGGATATATTTTTCTAGTGCTTAATAGGCTAAACACTAATTGTGTTCAATTTGATGCCTCCGTGTCGGCAAGAAGAGATAGAGACCTTAGATTATTGATGTTAGATGAACTGCGCCTAATCAGTGACAATTTTTTTTTTTTTTTTATTCATAAATTTAAGGAGCTTAGTCACTGAGCGGTTATGTCGCTCCATACGTTCGCGAAAATACAGTAGCTTTATGTATAAGATAAATTGTTACACTTAGTTAGTACACGATTTATACGTCTTATAAAGTAATTTTGCTTATTCTGACTCAGGATTAGCCAGCACGACATTGCCTAATCCTGTGTTAAAAGTTGCACGAAGCGGCTCCCCTCGCACACATTCCCTCCACAATCATCAGAGTTAGGGTTATCAGCTTTCCCCATCAAAAACTTAAATTTGTAGTGACAAAATTAAGGAACTTGAGTTGCAATTCTTAAAGTGCAGGTTATAACAAAATGTAATTAATTAAGAACATACCTTTGTTTCATTATGCCCATCAGGCTTATGGCTTTATCCATAACGAAGGTAAAGACAGAGAGGAGTTCGAAAATGCCGTGAATGGCTTCGAGAAAAGAGGGTACGGCTGTCTTCTTTGTTTGTTTTTTTTGACTTGGCGGGAGGACTGTTTTGCCTCATTACTTTTATGGGATATGTCATTAGCAGCAATAGACGTAAATATTTCGGTTGTGATGCTGATAATCCTCCTTCCGATATAGGAACGTTTAATGAGCCTCCTTACTTCATTTAAGTGATTTTCGAGAAATAATTAGAATTCGACCCTTCTTGTTAACTTGCTGCTTTATCTCGAGTAGCCTGCGACTCGCCTACGCCGCGATACGGCCACGAGACTTACGGATCTAATCATGGAGAATATACATCATTAAATTTATGTACTTTTAAATTTATTTTCAATTTCAATTTCAATTGTCTTCGGTTACCGCGATAGTTACTCTTGAAATAAAACTATGAAAACGGATTATATCGCGTATATTAAATTTATAATACATTCCGACGTTTCGAACCCTTTACAGCGTTCGTGGTCAACGGGTGACTGAGGAAAAACTACAAAGTGCAAAAATACTCACATACTAAAAATAATGAACCATCATAGACTATAAATTTTAAGGTTGGTTCATGCAAAATGCGAAGCGCATGCGAAGACCATGGTTCAGTCGTGTAAATTGAGGCTGACCAAAGGCTCAATTGGATAAAATTTATAGAACGTAGCTATAATCGGTGAATTAGCAATGACGACAGAATGATATTCTACCAAACTTACTCTCAGCTATTACTTTATTATTGACCTATAACTTTGTCACGTCTTCTTTACTTTTAATCGCTTTCTTGTACTTTTACAAAAAAAAACAGCCAAACTTCAACATTCCAATAAGGTGGGTGTGACCGCAGAAGTCGTAGTTAGGCTCATCGTAAATGTATTAATAAAGACAATAGCGAACTTTAATTGCTTTAATGAAATTTTCAATTCATCGATCATTAATATCTTAGATCTGTGACGTTGAACATTAAACCTTATTATCTCCAAAACAGGTCTCTAATTTATATGACGGAAGTTAATAATTTGTGTGCAAGTCACACATTTGCCTTGTTTTAAGATATGATTTATAATCCGTCAGCTTCGTCGCCGTTATTTTAAGCAAATATTTTAATGGAAAGTCCCCTGTCCTTCAAAACTCTACCTAACTGTTAATGACATTTTCTAAATTGCAAAACTTATTTTCAAACAGCTTTAATCAATCTCTAGGGTAAACTGGGAAAAGCAAAACATCGAAAGTCGTGGAGATCAAGTTTTATGCCAAGCAGTGAGAAACTATAATAATATAAATGTAGACCAGACTAAGAAGAAGGAAATATCAGGAAGATTTGTGCGGAAAAATTGCCAGTATCATGAATATATGCTCCTTTATTTGTACACTCTTGGCCTGACGTTTCGAACGTGACGTTACGTTCGTGGTCACTGTAGGCAGACTGGCGAGGAATTGTATCAACATCTTCTTGCTGCGCGGGTTTTGCGAGCTACCCGCACTTAATCTTGATTATGCTGGGGTTGTCACTTTTCCTACACACAACACACAACATCCGATGGTATATGATGGGATGTTGTCCCCCTTACATTTGCTAATCACTGGATTCCACGAAGACGAAATCCCCTGTCCCTAATTTTGATTGAAAATGTCATAATGAGGAACAGGGGATTCCTCGCCAGTCTGCCTGTGACCACGAACGTAACGTCACGTTCGAAACGTTAGGCCATAAATAAACGTGTTTTTTACGCGATTACATTAAGTCCCGTGTTACTTTAAAATTATGAGTGAAAATCGTGTTAGTTTAAATTCAATAGAATGCCGTTTAGTTTACTCTTGTGCTCGTTTCGCAGCGCAATGGTTGGATTCCATTTATTTTAAATCTTTCATTTCGTACTAGTACAAGGCTTTGTTTTCTTATCCAATGACCAACATAAGTTTAGATAAGGCCTTTTTATTATATTAACTCGGCAGTATTGGCAGGCAAGCTTGGGACTGAAGTAATATGTGACCACCTACGCAAATATTTGTTATCGCGGCCGTTTTTCTGATTACAGTAGCATTGTTGTCCCTAGACGGTCTTACAAATAAGTTTCTGTTTTTCCTCTACAGTGTAAATATATTATGTTGCGCAGTAGGTATATTACTTTATAGAAGTCATTTTCATACCAAACGTCTACTGGCTGAAATAGGGCTTTCTTCACGGCATCCGGTCAAAGTAAAATTTTAACCTCCTAACTCACCGACCTAATAGGTATAAAAACGAATTAACTTCGATAGCATATAAGACAGGAGTCCTGTGCAGGATAGGTGGACGGGCGGAAGAACCTAAGCTTTAAATTTTCTACGGAAACTATTATATAACAAAAGAGTGGCCTTGAATTTGATGCTTCGTAATTTAAAAATAATTTAAAATCTGCACGTGCAAATTGTTAAATTGTAAAAATTTGAAGAAAAAATGCAACATACAATGCAAAATAGGTTTTATTTATAATTATTCCTCGCCAGGCTTCACACCTTAAGTGAGGTTTAGACTAGCTAGAACTTGCATGCAATTTTCGTTACATTGCGGTATCTGATAAACATTTTGAATGCAGTTTACCTTAGTAGTCAGAAATGTAACGTAAATTGCATGCAACCTGCTTGCTAGTCTAAACCTCGCTTTACTTTATGTTATTATTTGTTTGTTTTCTTCAATATAAATTAGAAAACAAAATAACTTCCCATAAATGGGGGACAAGTGATTCTTGCAGAAAAAAAAACGACACCAAATTATGTACCCATTAAATAAAAAGTCTGATTGGCAAGGCCCAAAAAAAATTACTTAGATTTGATATTACTTTTTACAGAATCATCAGTAAATGATACAAATCATGTGTTGTAAATTATTTTTTAATAACATACATATTAATGTAATTGTAACGTATAATATGAATTATTAAGAACAAACAAAATATGCAATATATGAAATACAAAATTGTATTCCATCATTAAGGCTTTCTTTCAATAATTGGTTCATTCTCGGGCACGCGATATGCTTTGTTTGTGAAAAGAAATCAACCGACAAAGGTTTTTATGATAGCCTTAATAAACTTACTCCGTGTTCTTTTCTAGAATTGTGGTTTGAACGTAGATCAAGGCAGTATTATGAGTTCTGTGTCTTTGTCAGTAAATAAAATGTAAAGACAAAGGAAAACTGGAGAAAACGTATTTTTTTTTTCATATTGTCAAACGAAAGGACGCTACAACGCCGACGTAATGCAATAACAATCCACGAGCGTAGTTTAAACTACCGTAAACATATAAATTTAAAAAATAGCACAATTTAAATAAGACGGATTAAAACACTATAAAGCCCTTTAAGATAACAAAGCATGCATAAGAATACAGATAATCACATTACTTTTTGAATATCTTCACAAAGACTGAATTTACATTCAGAATTTAAAATCTCAACTTCACTACATAGTATAAAACAAAGTCGTTTCCCTGCTGTCTGTCAGTCCCTATGTATGCTAAGATCTTTAAAATTACGCAACGGATTTTGATGCGGTTTTCTTTCGTAAATAGAGTGATTCAAGACGAAGGTTTATATGTATAATACACCGTGCGAAGCCGGGCGGGTCGCTAGTTTAATATAAAATCGCCTTGACACGACTTGCTGTGTATTTCACTTCCACTTAAAGATGACGCTCGGAAGACAACTGCACCAGAATTACTGCTGCGGCCTTAACGCATTGACTTGATACAGTGGTTAAGGATTGGACGTCATAATCGCGGCACCGGCAGTAATGCGGCGGCAATAATAACGTCACACATTTTATCAAGGAAACTGACATATCTTCTTCTTCCTCGGTTCCTCATGGATGATGGATACGGTTAGGGTAAGTGACTTTAGGGCAAACGTTGTTAGGGATTCCGAAGGAGACCCGCGACTACATGAGGTCGTTATTTTGTGCACCAAGGCTCTCCATTCAGCACGATTTTCCGTCTTCCTGATAATAGGCGCCTGTGTAGATCCTAGGCCTTCTTTACAGTGTCTACCCAGCGGGTTGGTGGATGTCCACTACCCCGCCCTCCATCCACCATGCCAACCATAATGCGCATGTCCGTCTGTCTGGCCGTCTGTGTCACCAGGCTGTATCTCATGAACCGTGATAGCTAACTAACTAACTAATATGGCTCAGCGACCCAGAGGGTCTTGGCCTCCAAAGCGAGAGCACTCCACTTTTCCCGATCCTGCGCCGTTTCCTGCCAATTATTGACTTGAAGCTGTCGCAAGTCCGCTTCTACACTGCCGTGACCGCTAACCGTGATAGCTAGACAGTTGAAATTTTTACAGATGATGTATCTATGTTGCCGCTATAACAACAAATACTAAAGAGTACGGAACCCTCGGTTGGCGAGTGCTACTCGCACTTGTCCGGTTTTATAAACCTTACATCAGTACCCATAATTCTTGCTGGTACATTTATAAATATCACTCATAAAAACCTACGCGTAACGCTTGCAATTGGATGGCTCCTGAATATTTATATATAACCTTTAGAGACCTGTAATATTTATTTAAGTAACGGCATGCGGGCAGATAAATAGTTATTTGTTATACAAGGGTGCAAAGTTGTATTTTACCAGCGAGTGTGGAATTGAAACAGGAGCAAGCGAAAGGATTCTATAGTTGAACCACGAGCGAAGCGAGTGGTTCTAAAATAGAATCCTGAGCGTAGCGAGTGTTTCAACACACAAGAAGTAAAATACATTTGCACCCGTGTGTAACACAAAACTTTTCCCCTCACTATAGCGAGGAAAGTGCAACATCCACAGGCGTTAGATCATCTTCATCACAAATCACTTATTTTTGTACGATATTATAACAGAAAACACTGGAAATTCTGATTTTTACGTGAGTCGATGAGAAGTGTTTTTAACTTTTTAAGTAAAAATTTTGTTGACAATGTTGACATTTCTGTTCTGACGTATGAAATATCAACGATGCGTTTTGAAATTGCATCGACTCAACTTGTGCGTCAACATCATTATAAAAAATCTAACGTTTCTTATGGAATTTTAAGGTTTATGACTTAAAATTATTAAATAAAGCTTAATTTGGTATTTTTTATTAGATTCTCAAACCATTTATTTAATGATAATTAATATCGAACGAACCATTATTATGAGCGTTTTACGTTTTGTTATCTGTCAAGCTACTTGTCTTAAACATGCTCCATTCAAGGTCAAATTACTTTCCCCACTAGTGGATAAAATGCGTTTTTCCCCGCTTGTTTTAAAGGATAAAAGACGGCTTTCCGAGCTAGTGAGGGGAAAATAATATTGTTATTGCCTACTGTCTCTTTACGGTCATACATCGGATAAATATAGCGTTATCAAATAAACTCTTTTAGGTTCCAATTAATCTTATGAACCCGTTATCGATTTTAGTCGCAAAAATGTAAAATTGATAGATTTAGTCCCATAAATTGTACACCATTTGATACGTAGTAGAAATAACAGGTACTGGTTTGTATTAGCACGTTCTCATCTTGCCATTTCACAAATCAATTTTTTGAAAACAGACTCACTAAAATTAGTAATGATTTTTTTTCTGATGGACGTATAGGTAAACGCGCGTAAAGCACTGATTTTGTCGCTCTTATTTGTAAATTTCGTAAAGATTGGACGGCCAAAAATGATAGTTTTGTATACTCATTATGTGTACTCATTATTATTATTAAAGTATTAGAAACCAATACTTGTTATTTAGATATTACGTAACAAAACGTGTACAGTTTCAACGATTAAATCTATCAATTTTACAAGGTTTTATTTAACTTGCAATGTCTAATGTATGTAAGTAAGTATGTATGTAATATGGAACATGTTTGTAAGGGTCAAATCTTGCAAGTTAAATTTGACCCACTTCCCGGTTTCCGATGAAGCTGAAAAAATAATTATATTTTATACAATAGTCATATAATGGAGAGGTTTTCAGTCAAGTACCGTGTTAAGGCCACGAAGCTTGCTTAGTGGCCTTATTGGGTACGACATTGAAAAGCTTGATAATATCACTAATGTATACAATATTTTTTATGAAAGCATCCTACCTACGCAAAACTATAAAAGCACAAAGTCTCTGCAAATATTATTGGTTTCAAAATCCTATTAGGAATAAAAGTCAACCGGGCGTATGGTTTCAAGGGACGAGAGCCGTCAAATACTATATTTTTGTATACCTTATTTCTGCTATTTACCTGACGAATTTATAAATTTATTCTTTCCATAAACATTTGCAATATACGAGTACATTAACATTTTTGTATAGAGAGCACGAACTTTTTAAACTTTCTACGTGATTGACGAAAATATGCCTGTGTGCGGCAAAATTTACCAAGCAATATAGTAACTTCGTGAGAATGAAACTCCTTTGAGAAATATAAAACTCTAGCTTACTTACCTCCTACCTTCTTTACCTCATTCACCTGGGTAAGGGCGCCGTTTTATTTTATTACATCTGCTGCCATCCTCAAACCACCGATATTATTTGCGTGCTGCGTAAGGGAATTGGGGGCAACCCCCTAACGAACACGTGAATCGCATATTATGCTGAAGTTTTATTTTTAATTCGAATCGTGCTATCACTTTGATTACGTTGCCTTAAACGGTGACGTCCTTTGAAAGAAATAAAGATATAAATAAAATACATTTATTTAATGCCTCAACAAATTACATGAAAAAAGGAGGAAAGGCATGCAAACAAAAAAAAATTTGGACGCTAAAGCCCCCCCACTCAGCATAATGCCGCGACAAAACCAATTTGCAACCGCAATTTTGGCAATTTTGCAACCGAAAGATAATTTAATGTCGAATATGAGTGCTTTTGCATATTATCAGCTGTGTACTAAAAGCGAAAGTAGTTTTAAACTAATAGACAAAATATTGTGAGAAAAAGGGCATATTACCTACTGTTTTGCAGTTCAGATATTTACAAAGAATACAGATTTTTTTTATATGTAGATATGCTATTCTTATTGTAAATAAAAAATATTGAATCTTAGCTGTGCTCGAGTCTTCGATCAACTCGTCAGATATGATATTGTATTTGATTGTAACAATCTAATATCCTGATTTTCTGATTTTTTGTTGATGTATTTGAATTTGTCATTGAGATTTGTATTAAAAGGGGGTTAAATCAAAATTGTAGTTTTTATATTCAAGGCAGTTTAGTAGGTTTAAATGTAGTTATTATAAAAACATTTATAATAAAAAAAAAACTGGCCACAATTTAAGAATCAGCCTTATAGCTGAAGAATTTTAGTATAAAATATCTAGTGATATATGGATCTGACGAGCAAAATTTAAAATATATATTTTTTCAGAGTAATTCTGATAAAAGGTAAAAACTCGCGCGACGTCTATATTTTCCGTAAAAAGTTTCGCGCGGCGCACCATATCTTTTGTTTCCTTTTAATTTTTTGGCTTTACGCCCTTCTTAACTACAAAAAAACGCTATTCAGTCATTAGTCGTACTGTATCGTATTATGTACGTCAGTCGACTGTTTATACGCCTCCGTCTTTTGCAGTTGTATACCAGATATAGTCATTAAGATAAGCTATAATGTACTAATGCTTTTGATCAGATCGCATATAAACTACGGGTAATGGTTTCGATATATTTAACTATAACATAGTTCCCATGTTTGATAATGTTATGGAGCGGTATTCTAATTTACCATCGATCGCACTGATTATGTTTAATTGAATCGACATTTGTAATTGAATTTAATAATATTTTTATGATTATTTTTATTGCTTGTTACATGTAAATGTAAATTGTCATGTAAACGTGCCTGTGACGTCTAGGCTCCGTTGTATAAAGAGAGATAAATAAAATTCACTTAGTCGTGTGCATGCTACCTGTGTACTCGCCACGCCGATCGCCACGCGGCCGGTCAACTCTACTGTCGAGAGTGTAAAAGAGTTTTTAAGAGCAAGTTTGGCCTGGCCAGCCACATAAGAGCTCATGAGAGGGAGAAACCTTGATTGTTGAGGTCGCCGTCATCGAAATCGATGAGGAGGACTATATATACTCGCCACGACCGTTGACAACACTTTTATTGTGTAAATGTGACAGTGCCCTTGTGAAATATTGCTGAATAAATGTTTGAGTTTGAGTATGATTGGTGCTCGCGAAACAGCATGCAGCGAGTTGCAAAAGTGTACTTTAAGGGTGACACGTTAGACCGGGCCGGAGCTTCCAGCGCTTACTTTTTTATAACACATGACCGGTGATCACGGGATGATTTCTATAGAAAACGAAGCGCCGAAAGCTCGGGCCCGGACTCGGCCCGGTCTAAAGTGTCATCCTTTATGAATTACTTACATTCATAAAATGGGTAGGTTTGCGCTTATTGGTACTCCCAAGGTGCACTACGAGTCGTGTCAATGTCTTTTAATACTTATTTTACTTATTGTGGAATCTGATCTGCTGTAATTGGAAATTTGGATGTGAAGGAAATTAAACAAAGAAATATACGGTTTAAGATACCTGTTCCCATTGGCGAGAAATCGATGCGTATATAATTATATATTGTGTTTGTTAGCGCGGCGTTTTGGTGATTAGTTTTTATTGTAATTAGTATGATTAACCATTTCATGTGTTAACATAACACGCGCTTGTATGTTTCACTAGTAGTAGTAGTAGTAGTAGTAAACTCTTTATTGTACAAATATACATATTAAAAATTACATGGTACAAATAATAAGATGTACAAAGGCGAACTTATCCCTTTGAGGGATCTCTTCTATCTTGACTATATCAAAGCTTGTTTATATATAGGGTGGAAAAAAATAGTGGCCCCTGGAGGGAAAGTGCCTTAAATGTTAGCTCCTTTTTTACTTAAAGAAAACATTTTATGTTTTTAAAGAAACAAAACTGTATTAAAAAAATCTTTTTTTTTCAATTTCGCTTGGCTAAAAATATAATTGAGTACTAAATATTCGACTTTATGGATATTTTGTACGACAGACAAGTGTATCAGACCGGGGTCCCTTTGTTTGACATAATTATTAAAAGACATAATGTAATGATTGTCATATTATCATTAGTCATAATTATGAAACCGTTAACTTTTCAGGATTTTCGTAAGGTTATCCTATAGATAGGTTAGGTTAGGTTTGTTTTATGGCAATCCTGAAAAGTTACGCGTTTCTGAGAAAAACCAAATTATGACTAACGAAAATGTGGACAAACAATACATTATGACTTAAAACTTTATGGGAAACAGTAGAGACTCGTATAACACCTAATGTTTCTTGGTGAAATGTTATCATTAACATGAACTGTATCGACTAGTAGAATAAAATAGCGTGTAAAGTTTTTTGGAATTTTTTGTCGGTTCGATTCCCGGGTGAGACAAGCAAATTTAAAATAAAGCTTTGAATGCAGTTTTGTTTATTTTAAAAATAAAAGAATGTTTCCTTTAAGGTTTTAAGGCACTTTCCTTCCAGGGCTCATAATTTTTTTCCACACTACATATCCGTAGGTATATTCGAGCCTAATCAATAATCCTGTATGTTTATAAACTGAAATAGATGTCATATACTATAGGTAGATGTCATATATATAAAAAGTGACCGAGTCTACCAGTGGCGGAGGCCGGGTCAGTTGACAGGGCGTTAGCCGCTTAAGCTGGAAGACGCCGATTCGATTCTGGCCTCCTCCACCGGTGGACTTGGTCACTTTTTCTTTGTGGTATGACATATATTTTCCGTTTATAATTTATATTAAATAGTAAGTGTGACTACATAAAAACACAAAAAATTGTTATTTGTTATGCAAGGCTGCAAAGTGGTTATTTGGCGTGAGTGTTGAAATTGAAAGCGGAGCGAGCGAAGGAATCTATAATTGAACCATGGGCGAAGCGAATGGTTCAAAGATAGATTCCTGAGCGTAGCGAGGCTTTCAAGACACGAGACGCCAAATAATTTTGCAGTCGTGCGGAACACACAACTTTTCGCCTCACTACAGCGAGGAAAATGCGAGATGCAAAAAAAAACATTTAATTTTGCCCTCTATTTAACATATCAAAAAGACATAACACACCTTTAAAAATAAACAAAATAAACAAGAGAAGAGCACACAAATTCATCGTGTTCAAAATTCAAATGACTTTTGCACGTTAGCGGATAAAATAGACTTTTGCACGCAGATTTCGCACCATAAACTGAGGTTTTCCGAGCGAGTAAGGTGAAAAAAAGTTTTATCTGTTCCCTGGTTGAATGTGTACGAGTATGTTTCATTATTTGTATAGACATTTCCTCTCAAGATTCAGAAACCCCGTGTAAAACTCTTGGACAATGTACGTACTTCAACGAATAAAATCCTTGAAGAGTAAGTAGACACGTGCACTCTCCGAGGATTTTATTCACTTGGAAAAAGGTAAACAAGGGGTGTTTCTGGTAACGAAATACATTTTGCAGCATTTGAAATGTTCTTAGCTTTTTATACGATGTATAGGTACTTATAGTAAAATATTGCTTAATGTTGTTAATGTTAATATTGTCTTCGGTTACCGCGATAGTTACTCATGAAATAAAACTATGAAAACGGATTAAATCGCGTATATTGAATTTATAATACATCCCTCGCCTCGGGATGTATTATAAATTCAATATACGCGATATAATCCGTTTTCATAGTTTTATTTCGTTGTTAATGTTGTTTTTACTAAAATAAATTAATTTGATGGCACATTGAATTTTATAATAAACTTTTGGTATTCTGTCACAATTCGAATGAAACCTTTACTCGTGTAGGATGTTATTATCATTTACAAGCATCCTTATCCTTATCCAAGAGATGGTCGTTTATTTTAAAATATATTTGCGATATGAGCTTTTGTTTAACATAAGAAATCTTGAATCTAATAAAGTCAACATTGAACACTTTGCATTATTTCGTTTGTGTCTACATTATGCCAATAGCATTTTTTATAGTTAGAATGCCGCATCTGAGGTAAAAGGTATAATACTAGATAGTTAAGATATCTATATACGCATTATTTGAAATAATGAAAAAAAAAAACTATTTTGCAACTATTTTGAAATAATAATAAAAAAATATGTACGTATTACTTAGCAAACTACATTAAGCATTCGCTGCGTGCACTAGCCGGAGAAAAGTAAAAAAAAAACACTCAACTTTTGTTTGATGGTGAAGTTTTTCTCTGCAACTACGCGGGCGCATCGGAAGTTTGTTAGTGTCACTACGAACTTAATGTTAAAACTTACGTTTAAATTTCGGATTTATGTAGTTATTTGTCTTGTGATATGAGTTTATCGCGATCGATCTATTATAGGCCTTAGTCATGCACGAAGCTCGAGATAGAACACGATGGGGGCTTATTGTGACTGCCCTCTGCTCTCCTCTCCTCTCGAGCTATATTTACTATAAATAAATAATCATTATAGGACAATTCTACAGAGATAAACATAGTTCCACAATAAATAAGTGGCCGAAGCCGAAATCGAACCTCAGCTTACGCGACTATATCGTCCTGACCACTAGACCACAGTGGTATCCGTCCCAAATTCTCAAGTATATGCTATCTTTGAAAGCAGTTGATTGCCCCTCCTCATTATACGAGCCTAACGTCCTGACGGCGGAATATAAACACTACAATTTTATTTTGCGTTAGCCCCGGCTTAAAGGAAATTACAGGTTACCACCAACACGGTGTATAATACTGGCTGTGACAACAGATGCAATCTTATTCGTTACTTTGATGTACCCATTAAGTAAATAGAAGTGTTATGTAAATTTAAGCTGGGGTTTTCTGTACGCACAAGATAGGTACTATTTAGGCTTATGCCGAGTAAGTAGTTACTTAAGCCATTTTATTTATCTAGCAAATGAGGTGTAATATTTACGTATATACAAAAGCGAGTGAAGCAATTTAACCTTAATTTTGCTTTATCAGCTGCGGTTCTAAATTCGAATCAAACGAGTTTAATTAAACCGTAACTATTATAGTACCTACCGAAACTGTTAAATTAGAAGGAATAGTTGTGACTGCGTAATTTGTTCGATTTCCGAATGTTTCACCCATTTTAGCGGTAAAGTTAATTAATGTTGAGGTAGGAATCCGCAAAATTACTTTCTTATAATTAATTTTAAATGATGAAAATTATTCATCATCGGGTCCGTCACGAACAAAAGCATTCAAGAGCGATGACAACGGTTTACTTTGTATGGATATATCCATTGATAATAGCGCGTTTTAACACACAACCGATCAGTGAATAAAAAGAAAATTGAAAAAGTACCTTTAAAATTAAATAACGGAAACTCGGAACAGGTTTAACAAAAAACGTTCCCTTTTGCTTGGAACGTTTTTCGCTAGCAGTGTGTAATTTGCACACATACATGAATGTTTACTTCAAGCTTGAACGGCATTCAGTCAAGCCATATAAAGACGAGATGTATCTTTCGTTCAAAGGTAATTAGGTTAATAAGACAGCAGTTTTTTAGTGTACAATAAGTAGCTTTGTCTTTCTTTAAGGAAGCTTTATTACATACATTTAAAAGTATTTTTTGGTAAGTTCTTATACGCTGTCTTATTAGTGCAGACTTCCGCATTCCTTTGTACCTAGTCAGCTAACTGCGATATAAAGGGACCTTGTTTCTTCCAGTGTATTCTATGTGCATAAATTAATAGAACTAAATAATATCCTTCAGTACTTGAGCCGTATATAATAGTACATTGTGTAACGAAGGGGGTAAGCGAGAAAGTAAACGATGTATACAATATTCTTACCCCCGGAGTTACACACACTTAGGTTTTCATCACACTTAGGATGAAAAAACTAAATTTAATAAACACATAATTTATTAAGCGAAATAATGATTTCGCTTAATAATTATTAAATACGGTGACATTTCAAACATTCGTCCGCCATATGTATTCTTCATATTGTTTTTTGTGAAATTGAAATAAAATATTGAGTATATTGTCATTTCTTGACAGGTTAGGCATCGAAGGCACAGGCCTTCAGCATTCAGCCACGATTGAAAATTGTGTAAAAATTATTTTAAACAGCTATAATATTGCGGTAAATACAAACTATAACAACGTTCATGTTCAAGAAAATCAGCAAATTCTTAAAAAAACTTCCTCAAAATCGTTATTCAAACTCAGGTCGTGAAAAGTTTATTTTAACAACATGCAAAATATAGGATTTTTCTAACACTTTTTCTACGTTCAGAGAGTCTAGTATACCTAGTCTCTTTATAATAAATAACAGATATTATATGAATAAATAATAACAAAATACACTTAAAATAATTCAGTTTCTTGACTTTTTTTTATGTTTATGGTTGTTTGCTATTGTCTGATTTTCACCACAATGTCACCACTCTCCTATGTCACAACTCACCTCAGTCGCCCCTACTAATTACGGTGTTTCATTTAACTACCCAGTACATAACGGAGCCTAAACATCACAGTGACACAATATGCAATTATCTACTCGTAGGTATTGGGAATAATTGGAATTGTGTTGCTTGGTTGTTGGAGTCAAGTTTATTCAGTCTATCCTACGTATGAGAGCGCAATGCACCTGGCTGATTCTGTTTTACAATTTGCAAATAATATGGATTTCGTCTTATTTTGACACGATCTTTAGTCAACGCGCGGAGGACCAATCAGCGTGGTTCTCACGAAATGCAATCAGCAGTTGTCTGATAAGGCGCTTGCACTCATAGATGCGCGTGAGAAAATCGTATCAAAATAAGATAGGTAGTAAAAAACCCTAACCAAAACCAAAACCATATTAAATTGTTAAAATAGAATCGTCCTCCAATGCTCTTCAATATTCAAATTAGATTGAGACTCCACTTTATAAAGCGTTGATCTGATATACACGTTCGCGTGATATGAAGGTACGTGGGTGGATCTGAAAAGCCATTTAGATTCGTAGTTGTATCGTATCCATAACGATCTTTGCAGAGGTTGTTGGTTTCGGAATGATAATGTACGCCATGTTCACGCGATCAAATAATCAGTAGTTTCCTGTAGTTATTTAAGCAAACTTTTCATACCATGTACGATAAAATAAATCTAAAAATAAACGAAACCTAAGCAGTGTCATATTTTTTTAGCGTCTGGGTCATATTTTCTTACTGAATTGTAAACAGATCAAGCTTGTAGTATTTAAATGTTTTGGATCTTACAACTTACAAGTCTAGTGCCACTTGCACCATCCACATTTGACACACTGATCAACGTTATGATTACTATGTAACTTTCCATACAATAAAATTTAGTGAACTCTTAAACGATGACAAACAGTTTGGTGCAACCGTCCCTTACAACTGATGTTTCATTTCGACGATGTCACGAAACGTTTATGCTAACGAGCCGATGTGATTCACTGAATTTGTTTTCTTGCCTTTGCTTCAGAATGTTATAGGTATTTACAAAATAATAATTGCAAGAAATATACCCACTTTGGAATTTTAAATCAGCTATTGCCAAATCAAGTATTTTCATGGCCGAAGGGGCAAATTATGAAACTAAAGGTATGTGTAAGATTTTAAATAAAATAAAAAAAACATTAAGAAATCAGGAAACGTGCATCAAAATTCTAACGAATTGAGAACGATAAAAAAACCGCAGTCATCGCAGTATTGTATTTCCATTTTAACCTTTAAAATGGAAATACAATACTGCGATGATCTGCGTGATCTATAGCTGTTGAGATTTGCATTTTAACCGTGCAAAGCCGAGTTTTTCTTTGAGAGAGAAAGCAATAAGTATGTATGAATGAATGAATGGATGAATAAATGTATTATAAATCATGTTATAAGTGTATAATTGCAGGAGGTTCTTACAGCGATGTCTTTTTACTTTACACAAGTAACAGTACAATGGATAAAGGGGCATAGTGGATCAAGAGGAAACGATACAGCGGATGAACTGGCCAGGAAAGGTTCAGAAACACAGAATATGGACCCGAGCCAATCATACCCAGTAGTCTTATGTAAGGAATCGGCCTCCCAGGCGCAGCATGGTTTCATTTTTATCACCTGTCACTATGTCCGTCACTTTTGCACCCACATACTTGTTAGAGCGTGACAGGCATGGTAACAAGCGATAAAAATGCGACCGTGCTACCGCCGCTGGTAACAGAGTTAAAAGCACTCAGCATAAAGAGCTCATCCATCAATTTGAACAATAAAGCGCTCTGAAAACTTTCTCGTAATGCACCTCACCAAATTGCTACATTTATACACATTTTATAATCTATATTGATCGGATAAGATTCTCGTTGAGGAACATTATTTTTAGTTTAAAATACATCAAAGTTGAACTGAGAAGTCGTTATCATTCAAGTGGAAGTTGTCAGTATGTTTGTTTTGAACGCGGGTCTTAAATGACGCTTACGCTTAAATATAATTGAAGCGTGCAAAAGCTACCATGTATACCTTTTTTTTCGTGTAACATATGGACACATAAGTATTACATATTACACATATTATATATACCTATGAATATCTGATGAGTGCGAAAGAGGCAGCCTACAAATAAAAAAAACGTGACCACTTTCGAGCTTAATAGCGTATTCAGGAGAATAGATACGGTGAGTGATTATATCTTGGACTATAGGTAGAATAGAATAGAATAGAAAGCCAATAGACAAATTACAAAGAAAGAAAGAAAGAAAGAAAGAAAGAAAGAAAGAAAGAAAGAAAATATAGTCTGGACGTTTACAATATTGCTTAAATCTATTATTAGACTTTTATTTTGCCAAATATTATTTCTCAATTCAAATACTTCCCATAAGAGCGTTTTCACATTGTCCGATCCGATATCGGATGTTCGAAGGAAGTAAAATGTAAGATATATGTGTTTATCTGTATTTATTTACGCATTTAATAAATATTATTATTAAAAACGATAAATAACGCAAAAAGGCGGACTTACTGCCAACGGCACTCTTCTGCAGCTGTTTTTGTCATAGGTACCTTCCGACATCCGATATCAGAAAGGCGCTTGATAAATTCACCCATGTCGGAGCCCCCCGTCAGCTGTCAGACCATAATAAAAAAAAAATGATTTTATTTCAGGCAAGCACCGATATAAAAGACAAACACAAAATTACCTATAAAATTAAAAATGAGACAAAAGTGTAAAAAGTTAAAAGTAGAATAACAGTTAAAAATGCTTGTTGTCGTGTGCGTGACCGCTAAAGACGGCGCCCGGGCGCGCGGATATCGAATCCTACATCCGATATCGGATCGTACAATGTGAAAACGCTCTAAAGTGGCCCACTGACTATCAGTCCGCCGGACGATATCGGCCGGTCAGTTGTTCGGAACTGTCAAATTTTTGTTCTAACTGACAGGCCGATATCGTCCGGCGGACTGATAGTCAGTGGGCCTCTTAACACTTCACATCATTCTTTAGATCGCACTTTTGATATTTGACATGTAATCTTGAACATTGTAGACCTATGATTTTGAATTAAAAGAATACCATTAAAGCGACTACACGGTATATTATTGCATAATAAAACATTCAGGTTCATATACATAATACGACCTTTTTTCAACAATGAGCGTTAAATTATAAACGTCAGTCTGAAATACTGGTACTTTTCTTTTATGTAAGGTAATATTACCTAAATAAATTCATATGTGGCCTGAATAAAATGTGTGGACGATGTGATAAAATGGCAAATGGAGGCTCAACTCTCGAGATTATCTTCAAATCCTTAGTCAGCTTTTACGATTTATTCAGTGGCTAAGTAAGTGATACTCCTTTTGATGGCTACTATAAATAATAAAGATAAAGTGATAACGTGGGGGGTAAGTGAAATATTGTACAAGAGTTTAATTCACGACAGCCGCAGGCTGGAATGAATTAAAGACTAGTAACAATATTACCCCCGGATTTACACTCAATGGTTTTCATCACACTCGCGAAGAGAAAACTAAATTTTAAGTGGAATCATTCTTAAATACGGTGATATTTCAAATATTCGTCCGCCATTTTGAATTTTTTTCGCAGTTTAGGTATCGAAGGCACAGACCCATCGGCATTCAGCCACAATTAAAAATTGTGTAAAAAATGTAAAAATATTTTGAAACGGCTATTAAATTAATCAAATTAAATATTTTAAAGCATTAAACAAAAAAAAAAACGTTAGTATTTTCAAAGTAAAAATAATTAATTATGCCTACTTGGTTCATTTAAATTAGTGACATCATTAACTCACTTGCGAGTTATAGCTTTTTTTTTCAGAATACGTAACTACCGCGGGAAAAATACAGGCCTTTGTCCTTCAGTTGCATGAAATAAGATCTTTTTCGAGCAAGTGTGATGAAAAACTTAAATGAAGAGCATTTTTACTCTTACTGAAGAACTTGGTAGGTATAAGTAGGCAGGGGGTGTTAATCAAAACAACTAACATTTTACAATTAGCGCCCGCCCTCCTTATCAACGCGTTCGCTGCTCGCGCGAGCTACTTGCTACGCTTGTAGCCAATAACATGTTTTCAGCTTTGTATCGAAAAGCTCCTACGAAAAGAATGTCAGATAGATAAATGGATAAAAATTGTATTCATTTCCACAACATATATGGTACATAGATAAAAATTAAACTTAAAAACTAGTTTCCAATTCTTGAAATAAAAGAAAATAATACATAATATAAAATCATATTGTGTCGTGGCAGATAATAGGCGCTGGCTCAGCATGATGAAAAATGAAAATGAAAATGAAAATATTGAAAATTGTGTGTACTGGCATGTGCTTTTGTGCATGATATGTAGCAATATCCTTTCCCGTACTTGTCTTATGTAAGTAATTTCTTTACATTTAAGTATATTAAGTAAAGAGATTTTATTTATATGATGATACAATGTGACCCAAAGATTTTATAAAATTTTAAATTAAATATATACCGAGACTACAGTCATCATCTAGGAGGGAGATTCAGCCTTGCAGTTTTTGATGGTTTAAAAGGTGTAATCGATATTTAATTTTAAAATTGAATTGTTTTAATGACGAATTGGCGGAGGAATGTTGTTTCAACATTTTGTTGCACGGTAGCGGAAACTCCCTTTAAAAACAGCGGACCTGTGTTTAGGGACTTGTAGCACGGCCGCTCGTGACGCTCTAGGTTGGTGGTGGTTGTTAGTGAGCCCTACACGTTTTTTAAATACAAGATAGATGCATTTGGGCAGTTGTATCTGTATGGTATCAAATAATAAGCACTCGAACATGATCCTGACGGGAGGTCATTTTTAGATCCGAGTTATTAGTATGGTGTAACGTGTGCCCGGGGAGGGATTTTAAAGCAATATCTCGCACGCATTTTGCACTCTTTGAATTAGACCCTGTGAATGATCAAGGAGACATGGACCATAAGCAGTAAGACAAGACCGTAGGCAGTGTTAAAAGGATCTACTCGAAAGTGTCGTAAAGATACACGTGTTGGGTATACTCTTTGTTTTTGATATTTTGTGCCTTACGCATGAAGCTACGGAAACTTCCCTTGTGTTATTAAATAACACAGTAACAATTTGTTACGTATTACTTTAACAATATAAATTTGTGTTTACACCGAGGTAAATGCTTAATACATAATATATACGTCGCTAACAGATTTTCGACACCCTTTGTTTACGTCCTAAGTCGTTCCTATTTACGTTTAGTTCAAATTACTTAAAATCTCATTTCCGGACCTTGCGTAAATTTAGCTTGAGTTTAATGAATTAAGCCAAAATATAATATTTCCAATATACAAAAGCTTAATGTGTTAATAATAAGCACATTACATAGATGAAACCTTTAATATTATATTTTTATTGCAGTATTTGCTTTACCAGAGTCAGTTATGTAAGTATTTATGCGTGTTGTACATAGGTACCTAGGGTATACCAATTATGTACGTTTTTATTTTTATATTAAAATGTTGTTTTATATCAATATTGCTTACTTACTTCAATTTAAAATAATATTGCGTCGATGTTTAAGCTCATGACTCATCGCAGAGCGGCATGCGTGAAAATTGGGTTGTATTTACATCTGAACAAATGTTGATTTGTACTCTCAAGGTGTTTTACTCGTATACGCGTAGTTTCTTTTGAAGCTATTATTATTAAACATATTTTTAATGATATTACTCTTTTCATATTCCAGCAAAGGAATTTGCAATCTAAGTTGATGGATGCATCACAAATTCAGTGTAAGATTTCATTTTCCACGAAATTTTGATAGGGTTTATGACGTGAGAGATGAAACCGATATGTAAATGTTTTACCCGAATGTAAATGTTTTGCGATGTACATGAAAACTAGAATTACTTACAACCAAACACATTGGTTCCATTTTTGGCTTTATAATTTAGCTGGAAACCTTTTTTTTATTTTGATTTCTTTATTATAGACATGATTTTATGCCAACTTTTAAACAGATTATATTTAATAACGGGATAATAATTATGCTTGTCCTACCTAAAATGTTGTTACGGTAGTTACGTGCCCGCCTAAAAAAAAAAAACTGTTTATTTTTTTTATAAAGAACAAGAAAACATTCCTAGCTCCAATTTTATATTTTTAAGATTATATGGGCTAAGGGATATGAGGATGCAACCCCTGCTTACATTATTAATTTTTTTTTTATTGTCTATTCTACCACCCCCTCGAAGACCTAAAATTCATCTATTTATAAGAGCGCCTTAATTGAACTTCTGAATGTTGTGTGGATAATAAATCACATCTGAATTAATCAACTAGGTAAAACTATGTTCCTAGTTATACACAATTCTGACTAAAATACAAGAAAACTAAAAATCTAGATTTTGGCAAGAGCAGTAAGTAAGTACATATCGTATTCCAATCAATCAGTCAATCAATCAAACTTTTATTGGTAAAATAGAAGTATTTTATATGTCAACACATTATTATTATCTTATACATAGAACATTACTTACACATTTCACAGGAATAATTATATTAGGTACATTATTATGTTTGGTCAAATTATTTTTATATGAATTATCTAATGATTTATATTACATTTAATTATAATTATACATTTTTAATTAATTCGGTTTCAAAAATATATATATACATATTTAAAGTATTACTTTTTTCTATTACATGTAGTCAATATTACTGATTTATATTACATTTACTTATAATTATACATTTTTAATTAATTAGGTATAAAAAAAATATATTTAAAGTATTACTTATTTCTATTACATGTAGGCAATATTAATATTTAGCTTCTAAATCTTAAATAAATAAATAACAATCTTATGCTAACTATACATATGTACATTTACATTATTTGGTGGTATTTAATTTTTTCCGATAACGGTATTGAGATTCGTACGATATTGAATGCCCTGCATGTTATATATAGGTATACTTCATGCGTATCATTTCGAGAGTATATTATGCCCGAACATACAATTTGGAAAAGATTTCAATTCTAACTTCGACGCTCATATCTCTGTCTAACGTAACGAGGTTCAAGCATAATTAAAACACTGAATTTTATAAAACATTTTGATTAAAAAGGTTTCTGCAATGATACATATTGCAAATATCCGGTATACCTACTTACAGAGTACAATGGATCGAGACGTCGGATTGTCTCCGTATTTTTAATCAGTATTTTAAGTTATTAATAGTCTGATCCTGATCAAAGACGGATTCTCTGTACCTTGATAACAATCTCCCTATGTACTCAAATGCTCACTTCGACTAAATTAACATATTGTTTATTTTTTTACGTGTACATTTACAACATACTTTCAACCTAATAACGTTACTATCAGAACAAATGATACAGATTTCAGAAAATACCCATTTTATATAATGTACATTAACATAATTCGACACACAAATTAATAAGATTCAGTTAAAGCGCATTCTCAAATCAGAGCCCAGGAAATTATCACTGTGGTTGAATGCCATACGGCACCTAAATCAGTCAATCACTGATTTGGCTTCCAGATACTGACGTATGTAAATGTGACTCACTTACTGTGCAGTATGACGTCATTCAGAGATGGTTTCTATAATGTGAACTTTTCGAGATCGATGACACAATTATTTTTTAACATGTTATATTTACATGCATACAGTAGCATACGTAACAGGATTGTTTGTGACTGAACCGCAAATCGATAACTATTAATGTAACCAGACTATCTTATCTAACCGCGCAAAAAGCTTTGGGTATTTTTAATTACCGAATAGGAAAAGGTTTTTTGGCGTCACAGTTCCAACTGTAGTATACATCATTCTAAAATTCATAACTGCAGATTCCGCAAACACTGATTTTACCAGATTACAATAAAATTATATTATAAAACAGAAACTAATTAAATCGGCCGCATCGTCTTCTCTGGAGTCTAGAACCTGAGTGCCGTCTAGATGTCTATTTTTTTAGCGTAACTTACCATCTTAAATTATCTCTACTTAAGCTACGGTTGATTTATTAACAGTCAAAGATAGATATAACTCCGTAAAATATGGATACAGTCTAAGGAAAAAACGTGCCTCGAAAATCAAGAAAATTTGATTCTCGTTCAGAGGGCGCTACTAGTTTTGGCCTACAGTCGTATAGATGGGTTGACGGTTTCGTTTGTTATTTAACAATTTTAACGCATATCAGTGAAAGAACATGGGTCAAAATCATCAAAATAATTAATGCAAATAAAAAAAATCATTTATCTATATTTAAATACATTTTTTCGTATTTTTACAAATCTTCAATTTTAGTTTTAAAGCGTGTCGACAGATGGCAGTGAATTTACTGGGGTTACAAAATTTACTATGACAGTACCGCTCTAGTATAAGTTACTCTATGTTAACAGTAAATAAGATATATTCTCGCTACAAATGCGTCCGCGCATATCAGAACGCCGCGGACATCCCCCTTCGCCCCTCGCTCGACGCTCTGCCAATTGCTGCTCCGTCCCGCTCCGCTTTACATGGCACGCTGTCAATTCAAATAAAATAAAAATCACGTTTGTTGTATGGGAGCCCCATTTAAATATTTATTTAAGCACTTCATTACGTTATTAAGCTCAGTTTGCGTCATACTCGTTCAAATACCCAAACCTAATTAATTGGACGTCAATTAGGCCCAATTTCCCACATAACATAAAAGATAGCTAAGTAAAGGTAAAACGTTACTTGATACGATTGTTACGTCATGATTAGTTATCGTTATAAAAACGGAAATATTTTTCAAAAAGTAGTAGGTAGTATATCATATTTTGCTTTAATATCAATTCAAGCAAAATTAGGGATAAACAAAACTATTTATGCCGATACTTTACATACACCATAGTATTGAAAAGTAAGTGATACAGAGCTGTAATGAAAAACAAATACGGCGGTATTACATACCATTGTGATTTAGTATGTCCTTGCCAAATGGAATGCAAAGCAAATAGTCAAAATATTACAAACAAAGACAATTAAGGTCAAGTGGGGTAAGAGAAACACTTGTATGGAAACTTAATACTGTTTCTTTTGCCCCATGCAAAATAAAGAATGCTTCACTTACCCAACTTGACTTTACAGTGAACTTTACTTAAAACCAATTACTACAACCTCGATGAAGCTTCTAAATCTTTTGTTCTTAAATGTTGGAATTTCAATGATTTTAAGGTAAACATTAATAAAATTGTGTTGTTACAAATGGGATATTGTAAAAAATATATCATAAGATCTATATTAAATTTTGATTAATTTATGCCCAAGTTATTTTGACTGAAAATAGGGAGAAGTTCTTGTACATTAGAAAACTACTTACTCGTAACTTTACAAACGATTCGAGGCACGCAAGTTCGTTTGAATTTGTTATGTTGATGACTTTTTAATTTTGAGACAGACCTCATTTGAATACGAATTGCGTATCAAATCTAACAATATAGGTAGTGTTTTTTTATTATAATAAATTCTTGAAACTAAAATGTTTATATATTTTTTTTATTAATTTAAAAAATAAGACAAGTAGTACTTGTGAATATTATAATTATGATATATACAATACACATGTATTATGCACTCCAACTTATTAGTATGCATACCTTTTTTAACTTGTTCACATTTTGAGCAGAATAAAATTTTACTTTTTATACCTACGGAAAGAAAGACCCACATCCAATACATACATTATTTAAAGTCGATAAGAAAAGTGACGGTCCTGTCCACGGCACCGCAAACGCAAGTAAAACATATAAGCATCAATAATCTGCATCATCGTCGACCGACATCCAAAATATCCTAAATATAACACACAAGGTTTTGAAGAGGTGAGACAAATTGTTCAATTTTTTTCGTTTGTAAGCTAACAATATAATTTGTAATGTGATGTAATGTCTGTTTTTTTTTTGCAAATAAGTTAAAAACGGCTGATTATTTAATTACTTTCCATTTTTTTCGATATTCGCCCGACTATTCTTCTGAACGTCATTTATTACCATACGATTCATTGAACTAAAGTGTGGCTTATCAAGATTGACACACGAAATCTAAATGTGCACTGTTTGAAGTGAGTCAACCAATGCCAATGTCAAGTAAGCCATTGCATAAATTATACGGGTGATTTGTTAACTGTGGTGCCTACAATGTGTAACAAAAGACATCGTGTGAGTTAAACGATTTATTATTTATAAATATAAATCTGACTATTAGTGGTTAATAGTGTTAAAGTGTATTATTTGATCGCTTTTATCGGAGCAGTTTATGCGTTACGTACCTATGTAGTTATTACGAGTTTAAATGTAATTTCATTATTTAATAATCTCTATAATAACAAACAATAACAAAACATATAAACTATTATTAAAATTAACCTATAAACCTAAAAACAAATTACAACTAATAAAAATAAATTTAACTACGAACTAAACAAACTAAACTAAAACTACCTAAAAAGTCCTATAAATAAAAAATTGGCCCCAGGTCTGTGCCGTCCGGTAGGGTAGAAGGCTGGCGGCGTTGCCGCGCTGAACGGCAACGCCGATGCGTTGGGCGAGGTATGCTCCAGCCTTCCGGTCACCCGTTGCATCTATTAGGCGCTTGGCCAACTCCTTATATATGCTGAGCGCGCCTTGACCCCACGGCCCAAGCGTCTCCACACCAAACGGCTCAAACATGCAGCCGGTGTCAATGGCTGCATATTTGCGCCGCTTGAGACGCTCGGCCGCATCGGCAGCAGCGCCAGCCCTAGCAAAAGTTTAAATTAGTTTGTTGTTGTAAGCATAATTCAAACTGTATGCATTCAAGATACCAACAATAATTAAGTGTTCGCTTATTAATGAAAGATTTACGAAGAACTTACGAATTTTAATATTATTTTCATATTCAAGTAAAATTTTATTAATTGTGAGTATAATTAGGGATAAGATCTTTGCTAAGACCAAAAACTTTGCTGAAGCTTGCGGTGCATAACAACAAAAATATTCCAACAAGGGATAATTAGTTATTAAGTATCCTAAAGAATATGGGGCCGGTTAAAGCCGCTTTAATGGAAATGTGGGTTACTGGAATAAATTAACTTCACTGTTCACTATTAGAGACGGTTCCTTGTGCAAAGGATTCAACATTAACACATTAACTAAGCATTCTTTTAATAATTATATATTGTGCTAGAATGTTGAGCCTGGAGGGAACCAGAATCCTGAATATTTGTCCAACACGCGTTGAATCCTCTAAATTAAGACATTCTGCGTTATACGCAAACTCACTTTTCGTTTTAAAACAGTTCAACAATTTCAACTAAATACATTTCAGCGTTCTATTCATTCATCAGCTAGCGAGCAGCATAAATCTCTCAATTAGTTTCAGTCTTTCTTTACAATAATGGACCTAGTTGTCAATAACCTAATATGTATTTTATAACACTTTAAACTCTCGCGTTTTGTACACATATTTAATCTCATTAACGGGTCTAACGCCATTAAATTTCATTTTTTTACATTCTATCCGACGTTTCAGCACAGAATAAGTAATAGTATACAGAACGGCCACGCACCGCCCCGCCCCGATTCGAATTACCTCGCCCCGCGACAGCAGATTGACGACCTTTTGCCGACCGCTCAGTACTGTTTTTAAGCAACTTACTCACACAATGACGCATGACGCGTGGTACATAACAGGCATGCCGTTCACACATAGAAACGCAAGTGATCCCTGTGGTTTCAGCCAGGTTACACTAGCAGCTGTGGTCACGGGCGAATATTACGCTTCCTAAAAAAACGTGATGTGCAAAATTTTCTTCGGATTTAAGAGGATAGTAGATGACCGCTTTCCATACAAACGTAGTAATATCCAGAGAGGAAAAGTGAGACGTATGTTTGTATGGAAAAGTGGTCACGTGTCGTCGTCTCTTTTCGTCTTAGTCTTGCCCCGGCGGGAAGCTCTTTTACCTTTTATTGACGATGTTTCGTTTTTAAGCTTTTCTATCTTATACTTAAATACGTACGCGGAGACATTAAATGGCTCTTGGGCCTGTTATGTAGCTGGTAGTCGGACCAAATAGGTTTGCGAGATGGAAGGCGCGCTCGAGGAAGGTGGTCCAACGTGTCTAGGAGGATATAACCAAACGGAGTAGCCATTAACAGGCATTCCCCTCTGTCGAAAATAGTCGGCCAATGGTCATACACAATGTATGGACTGACGTTTATCTGACATGGCTATTTTGACGTTACGTATACATTTGACGTTCCCCTCCCCCGCAAAAATTGGCAGACTTTCTTGTACAGCAAATTACAGATGTGGCGGCTCCGTTTAGTTATATCCTCCTAGGGTAGTGCCTGTGTGGATGTTTTAACCATTCTCGTGCAGCAGCCTGAGTTCTTCTGATGTGCGGAGGAGCAATATGCGATAACACGGGGAGCCAGCTGGTGGGGGTAGGTAGCAAGCTGACAGCAATATTTTATAATTATACGCGTGCAACAGCAACAAGTAGATCAATGTACTAAAATCTATAAGTAAAGAGTCTGCTTTACCGCAAATGAAAGTGCCTCATGTTGCATTTAGCTTCAAATACAAAGCGGTTTTCATAAATGCAACATTAATTAAATCTGACCTAAGACACAATTTTAAAGGTGACTGGTTCAAGTTGCGCGAGTGACCAAAAACAAGTGAGTCTAAACCGTAAAATTATTTAATGAGAGCGGTTTACTTTAATTAATGCCATTAACGGGTCGATGAAATTTTATTATTTTTAGTGCAAAACCCTAATTCCTTTGAAGGCCTGTTTTACTTCGCCATGATGTTTCGAGGTTGAATAATAAAAATCTCATTACCCATGTAAAAACCTCAAGATGGCTTTGTAAATAAAAATTTTACTTTGAGACTCGTTTAAAAAAAAGGGGCTCCCACATAAATTCTCAATTTTCTTACTAAGTACAAAATACGTACGTTTGTGTAGAAATCACGCTCGAAATATTTACAGACGACGATATTTTATTCAAAACGTTTGAAAATGTTATTAGTGAAATATCTTTCCTACGTATATTTTTTACATTATTTCTAAACTGTTATTCAAGTAGCTTGAATTGCCTAAATAATAAAGACTTGTTTTAACAATGAGAAGTAACATCTGTATTTTCTGTCCTTCTAGTATTTACTTGGTGTTTCTTAATGTTCAGTTGGGTGCGTAACTGTCTAGATGTTTAGAAAGTAAAATAAACTTAAAAGACACGTGCATTAGGTATATTGAATTTTGAGCGTCGCTTTAAGAAGTGAATCATAATAAGTTAATGCCATTTTTTTCAGTTCAGTTTTTTTGTTTTGAGTATCAATTGATTCCAATTTTAATATTTAAAAATTAAATATAAATTAAATAAAGAATAAATTTGATTAAAGAATAATTTTATTGCACTTGATTACGTTAGGCTTAATTGTCGTAACACAATGGAATCAATTAACTTTAGACTAATTGACTAATTAGTCCTAGTAGTTCCTTAACTATGTAAAATTTTGCAATTCAGCCGCTGCTTTTTTAATCAAGTATACATAATTAAATCAAATAAAAGTTATTAGAACATCTTTGTACAAGGTACCTTAGGATAAGTTTAATAACCGTTTATTTACGAGTATTGTTCATATACATATAAAAATATTTCTTATCCTTTGTTTCAGATTGGCAAAAAAAAAACTAACGCATGACGAAACATGGGGAGTTTAGGCAACAATACCACATTATATGACGATAAAAACCTGAGTTTCCCAGGATTACCTGTATTTGAGATTTGGCCTATAGAAAAATGCATCAGATTGGCGATAATAGATAATAGCACAGATCCAACAAATCTAACTCAAAGTGAGTTTTTGTACAACGATACTCGTCTAAGATGTTGGGAGCACTCACCAGTACTGAAGAATGGGACATTAATAAGAGGTAGCGTGCTTTCAGTTATAGCAGTATTATCGTTTTTTGGGAATGTAGCAACTATAATAAGTATAAGAAGAGGCAAGCGAAGCAGAGGCAGGGCGAGGCCATCCTGGACGGCGATATACAGTCTAATATTTCAACTGAGCATCGCTGATTTGCTCGTAACAGTATTTTGTATTGGAGGGGAAGCCGCCTGGATGTTTACAGTGCAGTGGTACGCTGGCAATGTGGGATGCAAGTTATTTAAGTTTGTGCAAATGTTCTCACTACATTTGAGTACAAATATATTGGTGTTGATTGGAGTTGATCGGTGGCTGGCTGTTAAATACCCTATGAAGAGTATTGGTACGGCGACGAGAAGTGGACGACTAGTCATTTTAGCTTGGATTTTAAGTTTCGGATTGAGTATACCACAGGTAAGTGTTATGGTTCATTTAAATAAGTCAATTATTAGGTAATCACGGAATTATATTAAAATGAAATGATTGATCCGTAAAAAGACGTCCTAATATATGACAATGAATAATATGATATGATAGTTTCGTTGAATCCGATGGCCAAACAATTTTTATTTCTATTTTAGGAAGATTTCAGTCATAGAAGCAGTGCCATTTATTTCATTAAGAACGATAAAATAGACCATTTCTATTTCATCCCTAGAATACATTTTGAAGGCGATATCATCATCATATTTTTATCTTATCGGTGGAGCGATTTCCATGTGTGTCGGTCCTCTGCCTTCTCCTTGACAGCCTGATACGAAATTACGTTGAGTTTTTCCTTTACTTGATCTTTGTAATATGTTCTCCTTGGTCTCCCCCTCCGTCTCCTTGCCTCAACTCTCCCTTCAATTATGTGTTTGAAAGCGACAAAAGCATTAAATAACAGGTAGTACAAAATCTACAAAATACCTTTCAATTGGATTTTACCTATTGTTGTGGGTTGACAAAAGAAGTTGCGTAATTTGAAAATGACGAGCTTAAATACGAAAAGAGACTATTTATTACATGTAAAGTATTTGGATTATTAACGTGGAATTGAAGCAAGAAACCCCTAACGTTCATTAATTTGATTCCAAAATAGATAAAGAAGCGTTAGGCAACTTCCGCCTTCGCTTTATATACCAATGATTGGGTCTTAAAATGTAAGCAGTACTGCGTATGATATTACTGAAAAATATAAGTAAAATATCTTCTAGAACTTCTAATTATAATAAACATCTAAACAGTAAATTTAACAACTACTTACCTACAGATTAAGAGTAAATAAGGTCAGGTAATCCGATCCTAAACTAGAACAGTTATTAGAGCGTTGAATGAGAGAAAATATTTATGCGTGTAACTTAAAATACTTGTCAGCAGGTCTCCGAACAGGTGTTGAAATAGCAGTTAATATTGATCCAAAATCGTTATATTATTTTTGACCACACCGGCTCATAAAGGCTCGCTTGATTTTTCAAAAACTGATGAGAAACTAAAGTTGCATTTTATCCCCAAGAGTGGCCAAGTAATTTGATGCAAATTTTGAGTTGTTTCCTCATGTTGGCTGGTAGAATTGACTTTTAAATGATGATTTTGAATGATAAATATTTAATAACGTTCATTTGGATTTGATTTCGTATTTACTATTGTTATTTTCCTCGCGTTGGTATGGTAAACAATTTTGTGTTTCACTCGGTGGCAAAAATAACTATCGTTAATAAAAAAAACGGTTTTTCGTTATAACGCGAACAAGAAAAAATCGTCTCCTCTTCTTACCGGTAAGAACAGGGAATGAAATTTTATGGTTTGCGAAATACAGGTTAAACTCAGACGTTTGAGAGAGGTAGCAGTACTAACAGGCATTTTCACTTTAACATGTACCCCCGTCTTGATGGTGTCCCTCGCGTTCAAAAATTTATTACTGTGATAGCTACGTATTTTTCATAATTTGAACAATATAGACATATATGTATAAAGCGTATATTAAGTTAGTGATTGCGATAATAACTTATTATGTTAATGCGCATTATGCAATTATTTTACATTTTTAAAGCAGCGCGGGTAACAGTTTTTGAGGTGTCCAGTGGTACTATTGACATTTTACAAGTGGAGACATTATTTTTTTACTATGAAACGTCCATAAAGAAAGATGACGTCCCTAATCTAGATTGGGAAGCCCGTCACACGAAAGTATTTTAAATTTTTTACATTTGACTATTAAATTAAAAACGAATTTTAAATAACGGTACCTAAAACTGATGCCACCTGACATGTCAGACTTGTAACGGTCGAAACTGCATGAAAGATTTTACCAATTCATATTATATATATATGGCAACACTGCATATCATGTGATTAAACGGCCACCATTTTAAACCTCCAGTGTACAAAACTTTTCTATGAAATGAGTCTGTTTCAGTGGACTGGTTACCGTTCACATTTTTTTAGTCAGGTTTGTAACGAATTTTCTATTGGTATAGTACATGTATCGTTATTTTCGAATATTATAGAAGGAGTATGATAATATTTCTAGTGTTTCTCATAAAAAAACATAGTTAAATAGTGTAAAACGAGTCTAGAATATTTTGTCAATTTGAATTTAGTAGATAAACGTAACGTCAGTTTTGTAACAAATTGTCTCTTCTTCCTCGCGTTATCCCGGCATTTTTGCGACGGCTTTATGGGAGCCTGGGGTCCGCTTTGACAGCCAATCCCAAGAATTGACGTAGGCACTGGTTTTTAATAAAGCGACTGATATCTGACCTTCCAACCCAGAGGGGAAACTAGGCCTTATTGGGATTAGTCCGGTTTCCTCACGATGTTTTTCCTTCACCGAAAAGCAACTGGTAAATATCAAATAATATTTCGTACATAAGTTCCGAAAAACTTTGTTACATGGGCGGGTCCTCCACTTTCGTGTTAACGCCAACAATTGCCGACGTATAAACCGCGTTGGTGTTACAAAAGTGATTTTAATACCAAGGATAGCTCACTTAGTAATAACCGTGTAAGGTCTTTACGAAGTAATATTTAAGTCAATGATTCGTGTTACAAGTCAGTAATGATTACAATATTGTCGAGGATGCGAAAGCTTTTGTTGATCTACCCAAATGGCTCGTCGGCGTAAACCACTTTCCATTATGAGGCTTCACTATTCTTAAATAATACCGCATAATTATTATGTCCCAAATCTGTCCAAAGTTTGTGTTAATTACTAGTTATGAATTATAGAATGTGGTATATTTTCTTAGGAAAATAAAAATGTTTAATTTTAAAGCCCAATTTTAATGCTGTTAATTAAAACGTTATCTTTGTTCTCTGCGGTTTAATTTTGTTCTAGGTCAAATCCAAAGTTCAGACAGGTAGTCTTAAGTCTGCCTGGTCTAGACTAGTTTAATTTTAGAGTTGATAGATATTAGGTTACACCGGGCAGATTTAAAGTTAAAAACGAGTTTTTGAAGGAACTACGAACATATAATATACTTGAAGTTTAGTAGCTCTGCCCATTGAAAGAAGAAAATCGGTTAAATATATTTTTAGTAGGTAATATTATATACTGTAGGTATTTAGTATATTTTTCACGTTAAACTAAAAAAAACGGAGATTTCTTTGTGTTTATTATAATAAAAGATAAACGCCTAAAACTTTTTGGGCTGACCCTTTGCTGTGTTGACAACTAAGCCAACAAACAGTTTTTGCTGATAGTGGCCGCTGTAATACGCAAGGCCCGCCGCCGCTGTAATAAGAAACAACTTTTTCAAAGCTTTATTTTCTGTAGGTACTTAAATGTTAAAATTACAATAGGACAAAATAGACCCAATTTAGGATAATAATCCTTTTCGGGATTTGTCGAACCAAACCTTGTCCCTATTACTTCTAACGACCCAATTCGAACAATGATGTCACAGCGATACTTTTTAGGGTTCCGTACCCAAAAGGTAAAAACGGGACTCTATTACTAAGACTCCGCTGTCCGTCTGTCCGTCCGTCTCTCCGTCTGTCACCAGGCTGTATCTCATGAACCGTGATAGCTAGACAGTTGAAATTTTCACAGATGATGGATTTTCTGTTGCCGCTATAACAACAAATACTATTAAAAACAGAATAATATAAATATTTAAATCACAATAAACGTGACTTTTTTTCTCTTTTTTTTTCCGTAATGGTACGGAACCCTTCGTGCGCGAGTCCGACTCGCACTTGGCCGGTTTTTTATTATTATTATTCGTCTTTATTGCACATAACGAGATCTATATTACATTAAAATCACGAGCACAATTAAAATATCAATAAATAGGTACATTAGACGACCAGTCTGGCCTAGTGGGTAGTGACCCTGCCTGTGAAGCCGATGGTCCTGGGTTCGAATCCCGGTAAGGGCATTTATTTGTGTGATGAGCACAGATATTTGTTCCTGAGTCATGGGTGTTTTCTATGTAATTAAGTATTTATATATTATATATATCGTTGTCTGAGTACACATAACACAAGCCTCCTTGGGCTTACCGTGGGACTTAGTCAATCTGTGTAAGAATGTCCTATAATATTTATTATTTATATTTATTTATTTATTAGAGTTTTGAATGATTCACGGTTAGTTTCACTAGACTTATATTGATCGGGATATAAACCGTGATGATTACCTTTTGTATTATACAAAACAAAAAGGTAATCACCGTCTAAGTATATCCCGGTCAATATAAGTGTAGTGAAATAGGTACATTAAATTAAAATTAAAATTAAATTAAAATTTCCGTCATGATAGCGATCCGATTCCGATACAATATACCGATCTGTCATTATCAAAAGGAACATTTTTCAACCAGCAAAATAGTCACTTTAGACACTGACAGATCGGTATCGTATCGCCGTGACATCTTATAATCATTGTTCGAATGGGGCCGTAAATTAAATTAAGATGAGGGTGACGATGCTATCCTAATCAGCTTTTTACATTGTTTCAGATGATAGTGTTTCAAGTAGCAAAAGGCCCTTTTGTTGAGGAGTTCTACCAATGTGTCACGCACGGAGTTTACTCAGCGAAGTGGCAAGAGCAATTGTATACAACGCTGTCCTTGATTTTTATGTTCATTCTGCCACTCCTGATTCTTGTGTCGACTTACGTTTCTACTGTTCGGACAATTGCTCGTAAGTATTTATTTGGCTTATTTGCCTATTGTGTATAATGTGAGTCACTTGTATAATGTATACTACGTTCAATCAATCTTTGGGTAATATGGCTCCATCGATAGTGTCGATGATTTCGCCAACGTGAAAGTTCCACGTGTTAGCATCCTTCTTAAACGCATAAAATCAAATTGCGAAATTAAAAGGGTAGTAGCTGATTTTGAAAAAATAAATGACGGTAAGGCGGGTGCGCAGGCGGCCATAGGACGATCGGAGCTGAACTCAACAGTCGATACAGTGGTTACGGACAGTGGTTTTTAAAGAAAAATCAATGTAAAGGAATACTAAATCAAAATACAAGCCACTGATTTAAAAAGGATTTGTCTTATTTAATCAAGGACCGCTAATACACGTGGTGAGCTCCATCTTAGGCCCTGTCTTCACTTTCCATCAGGTGTGACTAGGGCCAATCGCCGATCAGTTTATAAAAAAACAAAGAAATTAATCACGAGCCGATGTCACCTAGATGGCGGTCGACAAGAAGCCCCGTATACTACGTTTAATGAACCAATTCTCGCTGACACTGACAGATTGGATGTCAACGTCAAATTACTTCACGCGTTTCACTTCTTTACACGTGTAAAAAACCAATACGATCGGATTATGCAAATGCTGAGTATCAATAACGGCGCGGCGGTTAGGGCTTGAAGGTTTTATTATCCTTTCGTTAACATTGCTAGTCGATAAATCAAAAATAAATAAATACCCATTGTGTGTCTCAATTTAGAGTCAATAACCGAACATTTTAATCATGTGTCTTGATTAAATATGTACTTACCTAATTCAGTATCCAATCATCAACATTTTTGTATAGCCTGTGATACTAAATAAGACTCTTACAAGATAAATCGCACAAAATGTATGACGTGCTCTTAGTATGGATATGCAAAGATAGCGTGGGCGTGTTGATGAATCATTATTGCAGAAACCTGTACAGAATGGGAGTTATAATCTAAAGATTATTTGGCGTACAGATGAGGTACCGTTTCAGTTACAAAATATATTACAAGTTTTGCCTGTTTAACTAGGTATTTGATTAATATGTAGTTAGATTTAGTTTCGTTCTTTTTTATTATTATTATTTTACGAATTGTTAAGCCTACCCATCAAGCATTGATGTAGATATCAAAATAAAATTGAGAACCCCAAATAAACCTTCAAGAGCGGATATCTCAAAAACTATACAAGGTATCGAAAAACTTGATTTAATAAAACTTGTAACAAATTAAATCACTTTTCATTTTGTATAAGTGGCCATGTCGCTCATTCGCATCAGTCCCCCCTCTCCCCGCCAGCACCATGTTTACGGCCGGGGACTTTTGATATGTTCACCCCCTAACTAGTCCAAACAAAGCTACGAAGTCAAAAATTGTGTTCCAAGCATTTCCCTCTATAACCTTTTTTGGGCATTCATTTCCTGGCCTAAATTGTTGGTAGGTAATTGCAGTTCAAAGTTCCCTGTGTGTTATTTTTGGTAGAGACCGAGAATAAGAACCACTAACGGAATATTATCAAGGAAGTCGTAAATTCAATATTTATGTATCAGTTGCAATATTGAGATTTGTACCGACATGGCTTACAGCCAATAATTTGTTTGTTTATTTCAAATTGGATCAAAATGCAATTCAATAAAATTTATATACACATACACACCATAATATCCAAATTTAAAACAGAGATTTAACAAATGATCATAAGTCTAAACCTAAATTAGCCTGAGGCATTGTTCCCAGGACACTGGCCGCGTTCCCCCTCTGCAAAGAGGCTTTTTTTGCGCAAAAAATGCGCCAGCTCGTAGGTCGCAAGTCGTAAGTTTGGTAGAAATTTCTTTAACGGGTTTTTGGTGTCTGACGACGAAGGACTGAAAGTGTCAATCGCAAGTGCCACAAAAATTCATATGTAATTAGTTTTCAAAAATGCATATTTGCGACACTTGGAAATTTGGGTGTCGTCTGCTGCCGTCCCTGGCTTCCTGGCAGAGCGCCGGACGTGAGATGGGGCCATCTAGCGTATTAACGCATGTTTCATCCCACGCCAGGGGCCGTCCCAGGAACCAAGGTACGAGCGGGCAGCCGTCAGGCCTGTAGACATCCGCCGCAGATAGACCAACTGGCTTCAGGGTTGCTGGTCGTTTAGAGCCGTGTGTCTATAAAATCGGCCGGCGCTTGACTGGAAGTGGAGTCCGTGGTGCCCATAAGCGTCAACATGGCTTCCACAGCGAGAGCAAGCGTGTGGCTTGCAGGCTTTCAAACCTAGCCTGAGGCGTACGGCTACGCGCGGTGACACCAGGCCCAAAAGGGAACCAAAGTTCCGCGACGGAAAGGCGCGCAGCGAAGGCTCTGACTCGAGTTCTGATACTGCGAGCAGTCTAGCACGTTCGCAGGGGTTCGAGCTATTGTCCAAAAGGGATTTGTGGTTTATTTTTATTTTTATCAGGTCCCAGGCTGCTTGGCTGGCTTTTTTGGTAGGTGGGCTCTCGCCGGGATTCCAGCATTCCAAGTCAACATCTGCCAACCTCGCCGCTACCACAACCGTGGGATTGGTGACATTAAGAATGCGACAGATGAAATGGGCGACGCTGTGGACAGACGAGAGAATAGCGGGGAGAGCCAGATCGCCCGTAGAGCGAATACCCAGGCCACCATAATCAATAGGCAGAATTGCCTGGGACCAGCTTTGAGAGCTAAAAGAGATGTTTAGAATTTTGCATACCGATTTTTTTTATATGTTGTCTATGGATGACGCGAGACTCGAGAATTTCCAAACACTACGACGTAAAATGTATAAGAATTTTGGAGAAAATAAACACAATCGTAAGATGTAAATGGCTATATGCGAAAGTTATCTAATTTTGAATTTTTTGCTAAAGCGATGCGTCTTCGAAAATAGGGGCGCCGAGAAGTACGAGGGAATCTCGTGTAACAAAGGTGAAATTGGGCGCGACAGAGTTGAGACTTAGTCAAAGCAGCCCGGGCGCTGGCTGAAAGCTTTTCTGAAATAAAAACCTCATGCTTATTGAAGTTAAGTGTGAGGCCAATCTCAGCGAACTGCCTTAAAATTATATTTCTTTAGGTCGTTAATACTGAAGAAGCCGTGTCCCGTCATTTCAAATCCATTTAAAATTCCACAACTTTTAATTCTGTCCGCTGGTTATTTTATCCTTACACCCGTTTATTATTCAAACAGCGACGAAGCAAATAAACTCCCTTGAATTTAATACTAAATAACAACTGCTAAATAACATTTTCTAAGCCTCCATGTTTCCTATAAAAACAGCTGTTAGGGCTAACAAGCTGCTAAGTGTTAATGGGTATTTTTGTTTATAAATACCCCTATTTTCATCATTCACTTCTCGGCTGTCGAAAAAGTTAACATTTGACTTAGAGGCATAGGTATTTTTACATTTCAAATTTAAAAAAAAATGTAAGAAAATCAACCTAATGAACCACATCATATTTAGCAGTATTATGATCTTAAAATACTACGTAATGCCAACATAATAAACAAATTTTGGAGATGCCAACTTGGCATCAATACAAACACGAGACATTATTATTATTATTATTATTATTATATAAGGCTGTATAGCCTTATAATATGTTATACCATTAGATAAATCTAATTCAAAAGTTGTCAATGGTTGATAGGTAGAGGATGCCTTAAGAGGCCGGTGTCGATTTTAGTCGCTAAAATGTAAAATTGATAGATTAAGTCCGTGAAATTTTACACCTTTTGTTACCTAATTGAAATAACAAGTACTGGTTTCTATTAGCACGTCTTCTTATCTTACCTTTTATCAGATCAATTTTTTGAAAACAGACTCACTAAATCAGTAATGTTTGCTTTTCTGATGGACGTTTAGGTAAACGCGCGTAAAGCACTGATTTTGTCGCTCTTATTTGTAAATTTCGTAAAGTTTGGACTGCTAAACATGGTAATTTTGTATTACACATATCCTGTACTTGACGTTTATCAGACTACATTTTTATTATTATGACTTTGAAGTAGTGTAAATGAAAGTTAGACGAAATCAAATTTCTCCAGAAATTACTTCAAAACAAGTGACAATTTCTCTGAAAATCGACTTAATTTCAACGTAATTTTGATACTTAAACAATCTACAACATTTGCTGAAACTATTCTTATACATGAATTTGTATAATTTACCACCATGATTTTTTGATGAATTTTTAAAAACTGCCTCTTCTCTTCATGCATTACCAGTGACGCACGCTCCCTACCTCATTATTAAAAGGCAAGATGAGAAGACGTGCTAATAGAAATCAATACTTGTTATTTAGATATTACGTAACAAAACGTGTATAATTTCAACGACTAAATCTATCAATTTTACATTTTTGCTCCAAAATCGACTACGGCCTCTTAAGTCCACCATTTTCTGTACAATTTTATTTTGCGAAATAATATTTGACATTTTGCAAAGCATTAATGTTCAGCTTAGCCCATACAATTTTGACATTGAATCCCAGATAAAGTTCAAATTCCGGTTTAATAAAATCAGGATTTATCTGTTGTTGACGTTGCATAAGTCGTTCGTTTAAACAGAGGGATAGTTTGGAATGTGTCTGTAAGGATAGCTATTGGATAATAAAACATTTTATCTACTCGAAACCGTCGCCAAGAAACATTATAGTTTTAAGAAAAAAAAACATATAGGCTCATCGGTTCAGTTTCGTCAACTTGTATGTTTTATATTCTTAAGACGGGATTCCATTAGTGTGCGGCACAACCATATTCAGTACAAAAATTCCGCACAGTGCTGCATTATGGACGGTGGAATCCCGCCTTTATCGGTTTCTTAGCTAAGTACAGTCAATAGAGCATGCAAATAATAGAAGGGCCGTCCTGTAGCCTTACCACGAGTTTGACACTAACATATTCGCTAACGTCTATGTAACTTACTTTCTATAAATCCCGCTCGCACTAATATGCCAGTACGAGCGAGATGCACGTAAGTTACGCACACGCTAGCGAACATGTCAGTGTCAAACTCGTGGCAAGGCTAGTGTTATTCGCTGTCGAGTTTCATTTTGTGTCGTTGTGTATGATTCAGTGATTCACCATACATTTTATTGAAATCTCGTCGAACAACCATTGCTACCCGCATCTCCATTGATGGGACCAGTTATCCTCGACCATGACCCAACCGTGTGATATTGAATCGCTTGGTAATAAACGTAAAATAAAATCGTTGACATTTTCGGTACACTTAAACCTTCATTACCCGTAAATGGTAGCTCATGTGGAAATAAATTGACAGATAGTGGTTTATCGTTTCTTTTTTTTTCCAAAGATAGAATGTAACGAGGATAAGTAAGTTTAAGGGTCAATCAACTTTTTTTTCAGGCGTGGCACAACCGTGGCAAGGTTACGTCCCCCAATGTCCACCATGGAAACGCTTTAAAAACCAGGGTTTTATGCTATTTAAATTCACTACACATGAATTTTTGGTAGTTTTAAGCACTTTCCCTAATGGGTAATTTACTAAGCATGCTAGTAAAATGTGATATAATATTCTATTTTACAAAAGGAACTTTCTCTAATATCCCACATTTTAGAGTAAAATGCAAAAAAATCTCGTCACTAAATCGTTAATTGTCAATGTCACTGGTCCTGCGGTGAATTCTTCGAGTATTGAACCCGCATATAGAGTATTATATTCTAAAGGGGTACGTTAAATGTTTGAAGGGAAGGGTATACTTTCAGATAGATAATATGACAACATACACATGTTTGTTTTAGTCTCTTCTAAACTCCTAAATACCTACATGTAATAAATAAAATCAGATAGGCATTGTGATAACCGCTTTACTTTAGCATACCTATATATCGCTCGCTTAGTGATAAACGGGAACAAGACGAAAAACGAGAATTGTGGTAAAACGCGTTCAAAGATTTCTTCGTCAGCGCATGACACTTTCCCTGGCTTATTTTGTAAACTTTTATTACATATATCATTGTTTGTGTTATTATTTACATTGTATATAGTAAATACTTATATATTTAATAATAACCCAGCTCACTTCAATATGTTTAAGAGCATTTATAAGACCTTAAAAAATAAGTTACAGTTATGTTACGCTTTATTATGAAATGAAATACGATTTTAAAATTTTTAAAAGGCTCATTTCCTAAAGATGATATTTAAAATAAAAAGTCACGGCAACGATTGACTTTTTATTTCGTAAAAATACATTTTACGAAGAAAAGTTATGGGAAAGTAGACAGTTCAATTAAATATATTACGTTTTAGTAATATAAAAAAGGTAATAAAAGGGTTTAAAATTAAATCACCGACTGGTTTTTATAGACAGTACTATTATTACTGATTGCTTGCCAACTGTCTACTGTCTACTCAATTTAATAACGTTTTGCGGTTAGATTGCATCCGGAACACTACCGGCGGCTAGGAATATCTCGATATGCCCGATTTTACGATCTGCCGCCGACATATATAATATATAAAGAATAAATGAACTGTCCAATATCCAACAACCACAAAAAAACATCTAATGAGTAAAAACCCTCAAGTTATGTTTGTTTGCCTAAATGGTCGGTATAGCTTCAAATTAGGGCTGTAAATATATACCGGGAGCTCACAAATAATACAAAAGGTAATCACGGTCTATATCCCGGTCAATATAAGTCTACTGTAAATATATATTTATCATCAGCACCAGTATTTCAAAATGCCACAAATTCTTATGTAGATACAAGCACAAGTTAGATATTTCAGGCAATGGACAATGGAGTTTGATTTCCAGTTGTTATCCCTTTTTTGAGGTACTCGTAATTCACAATTTTCAGGTCCTCCAAACTATTTGGGACGAACTCGCATCTTAGGGATTTTATTTCTTCTGAGTTCACGATAACCTTGTTCCTTTTCTCTGTGTGTGGTTTGATAGCAATTGTTCGCATACAAATGACACCCACAGTCCCACAATCCACATATCTCTTCCAAATTTATCTTAAATCTGATCCGCATGGGGATGATTTGCTGTATGTTTCTTTATTTACAACACTTTTGTAGATATATTGCATTTCTTATTTAAACTTAGTAAGATGATACACAAATAGTCTGTAGTCACTTGAAGTGCATCTCCCTTTTTATTATGGGTACGCTGGCATCAAAACCAAATTAATACCTAATTGTTATTTTTGCATAATTTTTGAAATCCGCTAGAAAACGATAGCCATGGCCATGACGATTATTACGTAAAAGTATATATAAAAGTATATATTCTAAAATGGTCTTAATATTCGGGTTCGCACCACTGAGAACCCAGAAAACAATATCCATGATGACTTTTACTAAATTCTTTCACGAAAAAGTACCAACATGTCAGCCGTAACTTTTTTACCATTTTTTTTCGTGATTTTTCGATTTTTTTATAGCTATTCTGATAATCGTTTTAACACACTTATTTTTTATTTGTTTTGTTTGTCATAATAACTAGCTTAAATCTAAAATAAGCCCTTGAGGCATTGTACCAAGGATGCTGGCGGCATTTCCCCGCTGTATCGCAATGCTGATACGTTGTGCGAGAAAGCCGCCAGCTCTTCGGTCACCAGTTACGTCAACCAGTCGCTTCGCGATTTCTGCAAACAACTTATGCGCGCTGGGACCCCATGGACCTAGAGTTTCAAATAGTTTCATTTTCAATAGTTGTACTGTAAACTTATATATTGTGCGTAATAAATGACAGCAACATTGAATTGAATCGAGAAAGAGACAAATTCAACAAACAAAACATCATTAAATTTGGTCCAGCCGTTCTTGAGTTATAAATGGTGTAATAACCCATTCGATTTATATACCTCTTATGTTATTATACAGATAGATTAGTATTGCCACGTATCACAATCACTTTTCATGAAAATTAAATTATTGTAAGTAAATCCTAAAATATAAAAGCGTTAGGTAACTATGTTAATTTTTGGTATCGAATGCGGAAAGCAACAAGGCATTTGAATAAGACATGCTAAACATTTTAGAGGCAGAGCTTTCGACTTCAGTACTCGTACATATAATAAGGATTTTCTGGTTGCGACATCTAGTTACGATATTTTCCGTTTTTCCCTTAGGTACATTGCTTCTAGGAAAAATAATGATGTATGTAGGTAGGTATTACTTATTTTTTTTACAATAATAGGAAATATGTATATTCTGCTATTTACACTTGTTACGTTTGTTTGGGAAGACGTGTTTCATAGTGATATATTTGCCAAATTTAAAAACAATTAAGGTATATCTACATTTTATATTATACACTCAATACCATTCTAATAATTATCAGTTTATGACAGGGTTTCTTAAATTACATATGCGCAGCTTGCCTTAGTAATGCCAAAGGAGATTATAAAGGTACCTTTAACTAATGGAAAATAATCACTCTTATATAGGCCATTTCGGTCTGAATTAAGTAAAACAACTAATATATATAAGGGTTTTATAGAATATCGTGGTTAAATCTGCGTCAATGGATCCAAAGAAGCACAATAATGTCACTCTTCAAAGCTGCTGTGTCGAAGGTTCAGATTGTCATGATGATTGCCAAACTGCAATAGCACCCAAAGAAGAAGAAGAAGATAGGAATCAACAGCCCATAAATAAATACCATTTAACCAAACTAAAATATGACTCAGATGACACAATAAGTGACGTGACTCTTTTGCGTCTGCTGCTTGTAAAACCGCTAGCTGAGCTGAAATACGATAAATTTTAGCCAGAAGCTCACAGACCATTACACGCTCACCACAAATAAACTAACGTAAGTCACTAGGCATTATTTGTACTTATTTATATATATAGTAGTATATTATGTCACAAGTAATTTTCAGTAGAAAGAGTAACTTTTATGAACAAGTCTTAAAATTATCAATGGAGAAATAATTTTGCTTAAAATAAAGCTTTTGCTTACCTAACCAATGCCCACATTCACACCTTATTCCAACGAGGAAGTAGATTTTAATAAAATATGTCTTCACTTTAATTCATAACGATTTTGACTACTTTTAATTTGTCGTCAATTATCTTATAGGTTAATATTATTCGCAACATCTTAATAGCTGGAATCGGAACTCATTTTGTTATGATAGTAGTTTTTAGAAGTCTATACCATTAAAAACCCATGGTTCTCCAAACAAGTTAAACAGATTCCTAAGTTGATTAAAAAACTTCCGTGACCCGTTATTAATATATTTAATAGATTCCTAAGTTGTGCCACACATGCTACAGCTGTGGTTATGGCTTTCGTACCAAATTAAAAAAGTTTACGCCTTGGGTATTCATGTTATAATTAAGTACATAAAGATAAAAGATTGTAACTAGACGCACTAGCTGAACTAGTTAATTTATAAAACTAGCGTCCCGCCCCGTCGTCGCACGGGTGGTTCAACTGATTTAAACAAAATCTTTACAAGTTATACATATGAACCTTCCTCTTAAATCGCTCTATCTATTGGGGAAAATCGCATCAAGGTCCGTTGCGTGGTTTTGAGGATCTGGGCATACATAGGGACAGACATACAGACAGCGGAAAGCGACTTTGGTTTATACTAGGATGATCGACACAGCTGATCAGTCTATAATATTTTCATAAACTTAAAATCTTGATTACTAAGTATCAATGTTACATATAATAGAATACATGAAAGTAAATACGTATGCATTCAGTAAATCAATATGTAAATAAAAGCAAAAGTGTTCTCACGCCAAATTCCAAACAACAAACAAAAACCCTAACCAAATCATGTGTCCAAGTGGGCCGTTAACCAGAAAAAATGATTGCAGACACCAAAGAGAATAGATTGTTAAGAGGATTGTTGTTATGGTAAATTCTAGGATTGTGGTCTTATAAAATCAGATACGTAATACAACATACAGTATTTTGTATGTATTAAAAGCGTTTTATATTTGCCTATTAGATATAGACAATAACTATGATTTGTAATTTTTATTATTAACAACTTAATTATGATTATAATTCGTTTTCTACCATCTGTCGACTCGGCATAGAAACTAAGAATGAAAATGTATAAAAATATCGAAAAGATTTATATATATATACATATATATATATGTAAATGATTATTATTGGATCATCATATGGTTTTGACCCATGTTATTTCGTTGATATGTGTTAAAATAGGATTTTTATTGTAGTTAAAATAAATGAAATGCATGGAATAAAGCATCGGATATTTATTGGAAAAAACATAGATAGCAGTTGTTATGAAATACAAGTTATATTTAATAAATCAGATAGAATTATAAAAGGAGGATGAGATGACCGTGACGTCATTATGTGGTGTTTCATATGAATTCCATATTAGCGAGGCGATTTGACCGTTCTAAAAGGAGAAACTGGCTCGATTGGAGGGATAATACTCTATTGTTAAGTATCAGAGGTGTGGCACCATCTGTTTGAGAGTGATTGTTCCTTGGTTTCCGATGAGCGTTTTTTGCTTAAACTTTGCTTCTCTTATACGAGTCACATAATATCTTTGCAGAAACTATTCAAGTATGGTGCTCGAGTTATTAAAAAAGCACGTCGAGGAATGCGTTTTCTTAATGTGTTGTATGGTTATAAATACCCCTAAACCAAGCGGGGAAGGGATTATTCAATTTTTGTTCGTCGGATTGTCACAATCTCTGGCTAATTCGTAGACGTTAAAACAAAGGTGATTATTTTGACGATTGAAAGCTTGTCATAACGTAGCTATTATGCTGCTTTTTGTCAAACTGTTCAATTGTTATTTTTAGTGTCAGTGTTTACCTATTTTTGTGACTTTTATTGTGTTTTAGAGCCAGATTTGTGTCAGATCGCATGGTCGATCTACCGGAAACGCCTAACCTTGCGGCTGTTAAACAGGCATTTCCGGGAATCCAGTAGAGTGTTAGGTCCAGGTCGCGAGAGGGGCCTGGCGTCAACCTTTTTACCAACACAGGTGACGAATATACCTCTTACGTTCTCTTCAAGGTCTGACAGAGGGATGTGAGGGTCTCACGTGTGGACCATTTGGAGTAATCCAGACTCATTGAAATCTGTTAGTAATTGAAGAAGCGTGGTCTTGTTATGTATATTTATATATTCACATTATATATCTGGATAGGGCGCCTTACTCGTTTGTACCCTTAGCTTCGGCTTACACAGACGGGGGGAGGCAAGAACACAGACACTAGGGTTTGCTTACCTCGGTTTTGTCGGCCGAACGATTACAGTTTAGATTAGGGTCCCTCTTACACATTCCTCCCTGTAAAACTAGTGGTTCGTTTCTAGTTTTACTCATTAGAATAGGTGAAATTGGGGTAGAGTTAGGGTAGAGTCATTATTTGGGTGTTAGGTTCAATTATTTACTTTCACATATGGTTTGATTGCGTACAGTATTATAATCTTTATTGTGTTAATTGGTTCAAAATACAAAATAAATATCTAGATTCAGTAGCATATGGATGGATTTCTGTGGCTCGTACATTAAATATGATATAAAGGTTTACACATTTTTTTATATTGGGTGAGATAGGGGAACAAAGTTATTTGAGGACATACTAAATAATTTTGTTATAGGGAGCTAGTGACAGGCAGAGCAGTTCACTAGTGACAATTGAGCTTTTCTATAACTGGGTAAATAAGGGTATAAATCATATTTAATAGACGATTGTTTCAGTATTTCATTCATTTAAAGTATATTCAGATGAGTTTCTTGGCGTTTCTTCTCGTCTGAAATTAGGTTACGAAACGCTGGTAAAATAAATATTACATAGGATACCTATTAAAAATAAAAATAAAATAAAATGGGTATTATCTAGATTAGGGACCCGTCTTCATCCGGGCGTGGCAGTAGATAAAGTAAGTTTGTACGTACTATTTTTACATTACATTAATATAATTATTTTCCTTTAGCTAGCTAGGTTAGCGGATGGATATATATAAAAGGAAAATATAAGGTTTAAATTACAAACTAAAAGGACTTACTACTGTCCACGGTAACTGGTCTCGGTAGGGCCCGGTAGGAGATAAATTCAAAAAAAATATATTTTACTATTTATTTATCATACAATATATAGGTAGTCATAAAAGAAACATAGTAGCAATATTTACAAATTTCATAGAATATTTAGGGATAGTATTTGAAATCCAAATCTAATCAATCTGCACATAAAAGACGATGGGTACTAAGATTCACAACGTATTTTTAACATTAGACGATCACATGGCCAAATTTATATATTTTAATTTAATCTTTTTCAAACAATTCTGGTAGTATTATTAAAGTAGTAATAGAGTAGATTAGGGGTAGGTACAAGATAAAGATAAAGATATTTTATTGTGTAATAAAGATGCTAAACTACTTACATTGTTTTTTTACATGTATTTATTATTACAGGAAAACACATAAAGTTTTGTATCTTCAGGCACTAACTGGATAATAAATATAAACAGCAATGAATATAATGATGATAATGATGAAACGATACGTAGAAATATTTTGAATCCATCGCCCAATTAGTCAACACAGGGAAACTTATAGCTAGGTTTTGAAGCTAGTGACGTCCCCTACCTAAATGCTACTACGAGAGTTGTTTCACTGTTAATAAAGTTTAGTGTAACTCTTCTTCTCCTCTGAACAGTCGAGCTACGAACTGTCCTAAACAGAAAACAATTGACAATTTTACGAGGAGAGCAAACAAACGTAAAATGTCAATTTGTGTATGCAATTATTTTAAGGGCGATAAAATTAAGCTTATGCAGATTTTTTTTTTAATTCTTGTAAATTAAACTTTGTACAGGCAAAAATTGTATTCTGTGTAGATTACTGCCCGAAAATCTAACTCAAGTATCTTGTGTTTAGCTTTGAAATAGCAAGCACTTTTACCTTCTTAAATACTTTACAATACTTTTACAATTTTCATACCACCCTGAAGAAAATGGTATTAAATGAAAGCTAATTATATAACCTACCGAGAAACATTTTTTTTTGTTTTGGGCTGTTAGTTATAAATATGCGAAGCTGACTGCTAATCTTCAATAGTTGGAGAGGCACCTGAAGAAGACTCAATATAAGCAAACTTGTTTCGTATATTTATGTAATAAAAAGGGTACCCACTTTATAACTTTGCAAGTAAATGGTAAATAATAAAAGCATATGTTTCAGTCATATATGTGAATAAAAAGTATCTCTTTTGAGTTACTTGATTTTAGCGTAAAATACAGAGCCAAAAAAAGATACTTGGATTTTAAAAACGCCTATATTTTTCAAAATACACATTATTTCACAATTTTTCTTTCAGTGAAAGATGCGCCTGAATCAGAAGATTCCAAAATCCAATAACTGTTTTTGAAAATTTTGGAGACGTGTACTTGTAGGGCAGTCGCATTATTGATGTTGCTTTTTGTGAGGGTATATTATAGAGACTATCCCCTATATTCATAAAACTGAGCAGCAATCTCTCACAAACCTCTGTTAAAGTTTGTCTCTTTCTAACAAATCCAAATGTCTAAATTACGGATAGGGACAAACGATTATTAACGGTTTGTTAGATTCGAAAAACGTTGACGAATAACGCCACAAAGGCACCATCTGCTGATAGTCGATACTGTTCTAGTTTAGACAGGTTTCAGTATTTTCAATTAATAACAAAATAGGTTATTCTATTTCATTCAATAGCCTTAAGAAATTTTGAAATCCATTGAATATCAATAGTCTTAGCGAACAATATCAATGCGTGCGTCCTTAACGGTAAGGGCAGCAGCATCCGCTCAGTGTGTCCCTAACATTCATTAAATTCTCTAGAAGGCCTTCACATGTTGGCTTGGCATAGCACAAGCATTTCAAATAATCCTGGTTCCGTATAATTTACATTCAAACAATGTATCAAGTGAGAAAAAAAATCTAATATTATAAACATTGGCCATCTGTGCCTATAAAAATAATATTAGGTCTCGAAATAAAACACATTTAGATGTTTGTTTGTAAGAGGAGTCTTTTGTAAAACCTCAGTTCTGCAATTTAGTTAAATTACATCTAGTAGCTGGAGTAATTTTGAAGAGCTGTACTTGCTTTACTACTTGGGTCAAGATAATGCGTAATTTTACATAATCAGTACTTTTTGTATAATGGGTCAAACACATTTTAGAAAAACTTTTGTGGACAATACAATAAAACTTAACGACCCTATAATATATACCATATTAGTAGATTGTGACACAAAGGAGCAAAATGACATTACGGACATTGAATCCTGAACGAAGTGAGGGATTCAAGTGTTTACGCCCAAGGTGGAAATAATTTTGCTACCATGTGACACATACTGCTACTTTTCACATCACCTCTGAGGGAATTATTATGCTCCAATTTCAGCCTTCTCGCGCTAATGCTATTATTTAATAAGAATCGCGCACTGTCTGGCACCGGTGCACGTTGTATATAGGCAATTCATGTTATATTAGGAGATTTAGGAGTCGGTGGCAGAAGCTAGTATCTGCCACCGACTCCGTCTGCGTGTGGAAGATGATCATGGTGATTGATAAAAATAAAAAACTATCCTATGTTCATCTTCGGGCCTCAACCTATCTCCATACCAAGTTTGAACTACTTAGATTTAGCGGTTTAAGCGTGAAGAGCTGGTAACAAACAGACAGACAGAGTGACTCGCATTTATAATATTAAGTAGGGGTTTATTAATTGGTAGTTATACGTATAAATGTGTGTAACGCTTAGCTTTAGGTACACTTGGAGCGGCATTCGGATTTTTTAAAAGTTTTGCACGTTTGATATCGGTATTATTCTTCGCCCGTAGATAAGTGAAATATAATATAAAGAGAATAGTGCAATAGTGAGTAATATCATAATAATAATTATGACATTAAAGCTCTCCAAAGGGACTCTACGTGTTGGATCTATATCCCAACGGCCCACGCAAGCCTATCAAAAGATATCAGATGATTGGTAATTTCGGATAACGTCATGGGTATTTTTAGATGACAGGGTATTCTACCTTGCAAAAGATACGCTCACTATTAACCATCTATAAATCATGTCTGCGTCAGTATTGAAGTTCGCAACCTGAATGGATCCTGACCCTTTTCTTGTCAATTAGAAGCTTTCCGTTCCGAAGTTTGCAAAGTCATTCATTAACAATGTATTACGAGAAAATCCTACAGTGACAATAGACAAGAAATGTATTGAAATCGCCATTGAACGTAGTAGGCAGTTAACGCTTAGCTCATTCTGCCGTAGGGTGCGTTGGGGGTCAGATTGAAGGGTTTTTACGGTTCCGTACCCAAAGGGTAAAAACGGGACCCTATTACTAAGACTCCGCTGTCCGTCTGTCCGTCCGTGTCTGTCTGTTACCAGGCTGTATCTCATGAACTGTGATAGACAGTTGAAATTTTCACAGATGATTATTTATTTATTTATTTTAATACAATTATGGTTTAACGGCATTACAGCAAACACCAATGCGCCGAGAAACTTAACCTAACAGAATATTTCATTTCAAGAAAAATATAATACAAAAGTAGGTACAAGATACAAAATACACAGGAAGAAACAGAAATAACACATCACATACACCGACTGTGGAAGGCCTATCATCGATCGTCTCACAATACTTCAGACACTCACGGTACACAGTCGTCCATCTCCATGCAAAATGATGTATTTCTGTTGCCGCTATAACAACAAATACTAAAAACAGAATAATATAAATATTTAAATGGGGCTCCCATACAACAAACGTGATTTTTTTGCTGTTTTTTTTCGTAATGGTACGGAACCCTTCGTGCGCGAGTCCGACTCGCACTTGGCCGGTTTTTTATGAGCGGTAAGACAAAAAAAATCCGTATGCCAACGCATTACGGACGACTTTTCAACTTACCCCTCATAAAAAACCCTTCAATCTTACCCCAACGCACCCCATTTAGTCCGACAAGAAATTGTAGATTATTATTGAGGGCGCCACTTCCTACGTAACTGTCACATTTTTGACGTAAAATGTTAACTGTTTAGGTTACAGATGATGTATTTCTGTTGCCGCTATAACAACAACAAACGTATTTAACCCTTCGTGCGCGAGTCCGACTCGCACTTAGCCGGTTGTTATATGGAGCAGCTGTTAAGTAAAATGTTTGTAGATATTTTTTGAAGTCTCACCGTATTATTTTCTTTTGAAACATTTAAATTAAAGTAATAAAAATACGATAAAAACATATTTATTCAATTATTTTTTAAACTACACCCAACCGAAAGAGACTTAAAGGAACTGTCATAACATCTTAAGGCCCAGCTATACAAATGAAAAATCCAAAATTTGCCACTGAAATTTTGAACCTATAATATAGGTAGTGTAGAAAATAGAGCTAATTTTGCATTATTGGAAAAATAAACGAAACGAATCAAAAGTGACTGTTCCAATTGAATGGGATTTAGATTTCATTGAACTGAAGAGGGATAATCCTTGGGCCTTAGGGGGATAGGGACGGTATACGATACTTTTTCTTAGACCTAACTTTTTAGAGACGTAAATTCCATTGTTTTATGTTAATCGATTGTATCTTAGACAACCAGAATTTTTTTATTACGAAATGTGTAGAAACACATAAATTTTGTGACGTTATCTGTTTAGGTTATAGTAACACTAAAATTGTATCTAGGAATCACCAAATAATAACTTAACGGAAAGTGAAATTTGATCATTTCTATTTGATTTTATCCTTTCTTGTTTCAGAAAGCGAAAGAGTTTTCAAACCGGAGGTGATAAGACACGAAAAATATCTCACGCCAGACATGAATAGACGGAGACTCATCGACCGAGCCAAGATGAAATCTTTGCGGATGTCCGTCGTTATCGTGGCAGCGTTTATTATATGGTGGACGCCGTATTACGTCATGATGATCATATTCACATTTCTAGATCCTGACAAGAATGTAAGTGCTAAATTCTTTTCATTTGGCTTAGCACGAGTGGCGCCGCTGCGGCGCTACGTGGCTACTACAGTAGTAGTATGTCGCTATTCATAAACGCGTTCGCGATACTGGCCTGAATTAGCCATGAATCGTTTTGTCTTTATCTGTCATTTTGACTTATGTATTTTTAAGAAAGGGATAAAACATAATTTAACTAAATCAGGCCTGTAAAGTTTTATGAATAAAGGGGGTAGTCTGCAGTAGCCTACAGGGTGACGATTCTAACTATGAATTTCCACTTGATTTGTTATTTTTATGATACGATTTTGACGCAACTTGCAGTACATCTTGTGCGAAATAGGTGCAATCTATCTGTGTGCAAGTGTGCCTTATAATTTTTGATCCCAGAAGAGCAAGAAATTGAATTTAATAAAATTTATTTCGCTCAGTGTTAGGTTAAGTGAATAATTTTCGCTCAAATTACTCAGAATGACTAAGCATTTCTACTAGTAAATGTACTCCAGTAGTTGAGAAAGAGAACCCTCTCTTTATATAGTGCAGTGCAGTGCAGTGGGTGAAGCGATTGACACAAATTAAAAAAGAATAAAAGGGAATTTACAAAAATAAATCATAGCCTTTGAACCTTAATTACTTAGGGCCACTTGCACCATTCACTAACCTGGGGTTAACCGGTTAAACCTGGAGTTACCATGGTTACCAGTACAATTTCACACTGGTTAACCCAGGGTTAGTGGAATGGTGCTTGTACCATCCCACTGCTCCCATCCACCCCACGCTTAGTAAACTGATTTACCAACACCACACTCGTTTACATGATCAAATTGATGAATACTTTTTTCCTTTTAAATATTTTATTCTTAATAATTATCGTGGCTCCGGTAATGATCGATTGTTTTAACGAATTGTTTTTTATTAAATTTTTGTCATCCTTAAGTATTTATCGTGAATAAATCAATCATGCTTTATACTCCGGTAATGATTATTCAAAGCAATTAAAACGTATTACGCGTTCTCGGGAATACGATTTATTCAATTTTAAAGTTGGTATAAGACGACGATTTAGAGAGTTTTGTTCGAAAGTAATTAATGAAGTAGGTACAGTTCCAGGGCTTTCAGAGTTCCTTATTTGATCTTGTTAAGTGACTAAACTAGTTAACACGAGGCTGATGGGTCGAGTGGAATGGACAGTGTTACGGTATTGTATGAGGAAATTAAAAGACTGGCACAAGAAATAAATGATTGGCGATTACTCCACCGACAAGAGCAAAGCTCTTCAGTTGTGATGATGATGAAGTAACGTACTCAAGGTCATGTGGGGCAAGATAAACAGTATGAGGAATGCCCACAAGTGTGGAATGGACAGTGTTACGTACTGTATGAGGAAATTAAAATACTTGCACAAGAAATAAATGATTGGCGATTACTCCACCGACAAGAGCAATGCTCTTCAGTTATGATGATGATGAAGTAACGTACTCAAGGTCATGTGGGGCAAGATAAACAGTATGAGGAATGCCTACAAGTGTGGAATGGACAGTGTTACGTATTGTATGAGAAAATTAAAAGAATGGCACAAGAAATAAATAATTGGCGATTATTCCACCGACAAGAGCAATGCTCTTCAGTTATGATAATGATGATGAAGTAACGTACTCAAGGTCATGTGGGGCAAGATAAACAGTATGAGGAATGCCCACAAGTGTGGAATGGACAGTGTTACGTACTGTATGAGGAAATTAAAAGACTTGCACAAGAAATAAATGATTGGCGATTACTCCACCGACAAGAGCAATGCTCTTCAGTTATGATGATGATGAAGTAACGTACTCAAGGTCATGTGGGGCAAGATAAACAGTATGAGGAATGCCCACAAGTGTGGAATGGACAGTGTTACGTACTGTATGAGGAAATTAAAAGAATGGCACAATAAATAAATAATTGGCGATTATTCCACCGACAAGAGCAAAGCTCTTCAGTTATGATGATGATGATGAAGTAACATACTCAAGGTCATGTGGGGCAAGATAAACAGTATGAGGAATGCCCACAAGTGTGGAATGGACAGTGTTACGTATTATATGAGGTAATTAAAAGACTGGCACAAAAAAGAAGTGATTGGCGAATACTCCACCGACAAGAGCAAAACTCTTAAGTTATGATGATGATGAAGTAACGTACTCAAGGTCATGTGGGACAAGATAAACAGTATGAGGAATGCCCACAAGTGTTTCGCTTGCCCCATCTTACCTTATATTACAATTTATCACTAAAATAAGGACGATTATTGGCGCGACGCATAATTATTTCATTTCATTCATTTTGAGCATATACACACCAACCAATAATCAAAGAGTAGTCAACAACTTGTAGCAATATTTAGGATCGAGTTGACAAATAGAGATTATTTCCCTTTAAAAGAAAGCTATATATCAGGTAGGTATATTTATTATAATATTTCATCGTAAATAAGGAGCTATGGCTTCATGTATTCCTATCAATAGGTTCAAAAATACATTTATTAGCATGTACCTAAATTTGATTTAATATCTTTGTTGAAGTCGTCTGATTTACAAAAAGATAAGATAAACCGTCTTCTAATTTCCAGGAAAAATCTTTTAGAATATTCGTAAAATGAAATGAGCATAATTTATCGAGGGTTTTGTTGTGGCTTCCTTAATAAGCATCTTAAATTAACAGAATATTTCTCTAATCAGAATCTAAGTCAGAATAATTAATTTTCTAAATGCGATACGGGATAAAATGTGATGTTATTTAAAAGAAGGACTTTATTGACTGTGTCGCTTACGCTATTATTAACGATACTTACTTACTCCGTTGGCTTAGCGACCCCAAATGAGACTTGGCCTCTGACACAAGACAGCGCCACTTTTCTCGGTCCTGTGCGACCTCTCGCCAATTGGTGACTCGAAGTTCGCGCAGATCCGCCTCCGCGATACCTGGGGCGTCCGATAGGACGTCTTCCTGCTGGGCGGCCCAGGTATGCTCTTTTCACGTTCCGATCTTCATCCATTCTCTCAAGATGGCCCAACCAACGGAGTCTGTGAGCTTTAGTCTCTCCCATGATGTTAGGTTCAGTCACTAGTTCTTCAATCTCACGGTTCTTAAGGACTGTCCAGCTTCCATCCGGTCTTTTTGGGGCCCAGTATCTTACGGAGGATCTTCCTAATTATTAACCATACACCAATAGAAATGCTACGCCGCGTGACTTAACCGCCATAAACAAAAAGGTCTTTCTTCATAGATAACGTCACAGATGTTCAGAGTATCATTTTGATCTCTCTCCAATCGCTATCGTACAGCTGTTGTAAGGTGGCTATGATGGGTTTTAGATTTTCGTTACTTCGGAAGTTAGTTTGCCGGTACACTGGCTGCTAAAGGCCATGCGTATAAACGCAAAAATAATTTAGTATAGTTTGCGTAGAGCCCAGCGAGATTGTTATCGGATAAATAAATTGAGAAAATGTTAAATCTTTAGAGTCTATAGCAGCATTCATATGGTGTTTTAGATGTATTACTGGTGGTGTAGTATATATCAGTAATTCAATCAATTAAATATTTATTTTTTGTTACAGCTTAGTGACGATCTCCTGAGTGGAATTTTCTTCTTCGGGATGTCGAACAGCCTGGTGAATCCTGTTATATACGGCGCCTTTCACCTGTGGCCCCGGAAGAAACCCTCACACAGACATAGTGACAGGTACTTCAATTATGAAGATCCTTATAATTGACAACCCTGTTTAGCTTATACATCTCGTGTCAAATGTTGTTCCATATATAAATATAAATAAATAAATAAATAAATATTAGGGGACATCTTACACAGATCAACCTAGCCCCAAACTAAGCAAAGTTTGTACTATGGGTGCTAGGCGACGATATACATAGTACTTATATAGATAAATACATACTTAAATACATAGAAAACACCCATGACTCAGAACCAAATATTTGTGCAATGAGGGGGTAAGTGGAATATTGGAAACGAGGGTGTTAATTCGCGACAGCCGCAAACTGGAGTGAATTAAAGACTCGAGTTTGCAATATTCTGACCGAAACACACAAATGTTTTCCATCACATTTGCGACGAAAAAACTAAATTTTAAACGAAATTATTCTTAAATACGGTGACATGTCAAACATTCGTCTGTCATGTTTTGACAGTTTTGGGCATCGAAGGCACATACCTATCCGGCATTCAGCCACAATAGAAAATTGTTTAAAAAGTTTTAAACGCCTATTAAATTAATCAAATTAAATATTCTTAATGAAATGAAAATAGTAAATAACAAATGTTAGTATTTTAAATGTGAAACTCATTTATACCTAGTTAATCGTATGAATTAGTATATCATAATAAAAAAGGCCTCCCTAGTGAGTTCAAGCTTTTTTTTTCACAATCCAGAACTCCCGCAGGAACAATATAGGCCTTTGTCCTTCAGTACAACTGCATGACATAAGATCTTTTTCGAGCAAGTGTGATGAAAACAAAATAATGTAATGTAACTTCGCTCATGTCATGTAAGAAATACTTTGTAACGCCTTTCTGTTAACGCATGGAGACTGTATAAAGGAGCCAAATCTCTATGTATGAAAAGTGTCCATCAAAAAACAGTAATTAGGCGGCGCCACCATACACCGAAATACTACCAAAAACAACCTACGTAATTTGGTCGGGTTATTTGTTGCCTTATATGGTTCATGTTATACTCATGTCCCAGAGCCTAACTAGCGCCACCGGAGAGATTAGGAACTATTATTTAAAGCTGAACGCGGTCACTTTTACAACAATTCTGCCATAAGAGATTGCGATCCTTTCTATACCATCCATATGTTAACGTAATAATTATTCGAAAGCCACGAAAAGAAACTCCAATTTATTTTTTGTTGTTGTTTTTTCCCTCTGAATTCCTTTTATAAATTACCTATATCGCAATTTCATCGGGAAGACAATTTGTATATATATTTCTCGTAAGAGCGACAAAGATGATTTCGTTTTTTCTTTCCTTATATGTAAACAATCCTATTTCCTGCAATTACCCGCGGAAGTGTCAGTGTCAGTTCGTTTTGTAATAAACAGTTAGACCAATCGACAAGAGAGTCGATGTCGAGATGATGTCAATAGGCATGTTATGTTATAATTATACTGAACTTATTTTCCGACGGCTTAATTTTTCTTCTTGGAACTCCAAAGTTCATTGGGCACGTAAGTATTTATAAATCCGCAAATGTTAATGAAATTCATTTTTACTTTTCTCCTTGCACCATTTTTACGTGTCTCTGTTTGGCCCGATGGTTGACTGGTAGAGAATGCCATTAGGCATTTAGTCCGCCATTTGTACATTATTTTTGTGTTTTGTGCTGTGATGGGGTCACGTTCGCCGGGGCGGGCGCGGCCTCATACACCTCCCTTGTTCCAGACGGGAGCAAGGGTTTCCTAGTTAGCTCAGAGGAGAGAGAGGGTGCAGAGTGAGATAAGGAAACACAGGTTTAATGCTGTAATACAAATCGGCGGGCTTTTATGCCGGTTTATTATAAATTAAGATTCCTTAGGTCTAGGTATCCTAAACTAGGTACGACGCGGGGTGGCTTCTAATTATCGCAACGGTACGGCGCGGACCCTAAGCTACTCGCGGATTCGGGAACGGTATCCCCTAAGAGTGAAGGGGATGGCGAGACGGGAAGGATATGCGAATCGGGGGGGAGCGCCTAGGGTGCCTACGCGTCTAAAACACGCCGGCTCTGACCAGGGCGATAGGGAGTATCAAGGGTGCCTACGCGTCTAAAACACGCCGGCTCTGACCAAGATACAGGGTAGGACAGGTTACGTAATCCAGGTGCCTACGCGTCTGAAAACACGCCGGCTCTGACTGGGCTACGGGAATCAGGAAGGGTCGGAGGGGAACCGGGTGCCTACGCGTCTGAAAACACGCCGGCTCGACCGGGAGATCAGCTGTCCTCACTGCGGAAGGCGGTGAGCCCAACTGACGCTGTTGTATGGGCGCGCGCCGCTTTTATACTCTCGGCACGGCGCGCGGCGGGTGGGGCGAGTGGGCTGGCACTCGATCGGTGGCCGCGGCTCGATAGGTAGCTTCGCTGTCCGTCACGTGGCCGCGGCGTGGTGTTGTGATGCGCGGCTGTGCGCGCCATTACAGTCCCGTCGCCCGTCTGGAGATTTTTACCTATGGGGAAAAATCACCGTTAGAAGATGCTGGCTGAAGGATTTTTTTTTTTTTTTTTTTTTTTTATTTTTTTTTATATTGTTTTTTTTTATTTACTGGATGCTATTGTGTTTATTTATCATTTTTCTATTTATTTTCCCTGTTTGTTCTCTTGTTTTGTAATATGTTGATTTAAGTTGAGCCTATGATCCTTGTTTGACCCGCGTCGTAAAGTTATTTGTTTTTAAATTATTTATTGTAAGTATGTTGCTATCCTATTATACCACACCGTATTGTTGTTCACTTGTCTTAATGTTATCGGTTCACTTCAGTGTCATGTACCCACTTGGTCTGTAACCTATTCTTTCTATGTGCTTGTATTATTCTATTCTATTTATTCACCATGTCGCGGGTTTATTTATGTTTATATTAAGTATCTATTGCGGTTTACTGGTCACACTTGATTGCATGTTAATTATTCTTCATTTTATTACTTTACTTTATTTAAACAATAGGTTTTTTTTTATACACATTTTTTTAATACTTCTACGGTACTTAAATCTGTTGACGGTTTTTTTTTACTACACTTTATTACGGTTTTTTTTTACTACACTATTTGTTTTTCTTATTACGGTACTTTAATATAATCACTGTTATATTTTTATATTATTTCACTTCACAATTTTTTTTTATTTAGTCTTCTTTTCCCCCCTTTTTTCTTTTGCTGTGACGTTCGTAGGGCGGGTGCGCCTGCCGCGTTCGCGGCCTTCTGGTATGGCCGTGTTGTTGGCCGCCGTTCCTCTTTCTGCCCGCCCTGCGCGTCCTTTTCTTGTTTCCGCCCTCCGTGTCTGGTCTCGAGGACGGTGCCGGTGCCAGGGGGCTGGCGATCTGTAACTTACTTTTTGTTATCCCTCCGATATCTATTTTTCTTTTATTAAATTTACGTTTATGTTCCATTTCTGAAGTCGGTTCGTGTCCGCGCTGCGTGGTTTGTGTTTTTTCGAATTTTCATCTTCCGGTTGTATTTTATCGCTGGACTCTGTGTGTGTTGTGTAAGGTTCGCTTTTGCTCGGCGGTGCGGGACTCGGTTTGTTGTGTATTTACCTTTTTCGGATATCTGGTCAATGTTCCTGGTATGTGGTAAATCTACCTGTGGTAGCGGGTACGCATCCTTTTCGGATATCTGGTTATTCTCACGGTAATCTACACGGAATCGGTACTGACCTGACGATTTTTCCACTGTTACGACGGGGAAACTATGTGGGCTGTGTGACCTCTCGATCACGCCCTGTTGAAGCATGTCACTCACGTGTTTGTCGGTTATTTCTTGCTGTTTCGGATTTCGCGGATTGTATCTCGGTTTTACGGGTCCTGTGTGCTTTAGTTCTATTCTGTGATGTACCTTTGTGAACGGTGTGGTTGGCTGCTGTTGACTGGATTCGGCGGTTGTGCTATTCTGGTTTTCTTCTGGAGTGTCTACTTTTTCATCGGGGTCTTCTTCGTCTTGGCTCTCTCCTGGCCATTTTATTGACATTCCAAGTCGTTTCAGGATGTCCATTCCTATAATAATGTCCGTGGCTGACGGCAGCACCCTCAGCCAGTGTCTGATTGTTACCTCCTTGATTACTATGTCGACCAACAGGTTATTGTGGGTTTGTGTCCTGGTTCCATTCGCTAGAATTACTTCTCTTGTTTTTACCTTATTCTGGTAAGCGCTGCTCTTACATTCATTATATACTTGCTGGTTGATGTACGAGTTGGTGGATCCTGTGTCTATTACGCCTCGGTATCTTCTTCCCATTATGTGCAAATCGGTGTATATGCGGTTGTCGCTCGCCTGTGGGCTATCGGCTGCTCCTAGCTTTTCCTGCCCTATCCAGGTTGGTTTCTTGCAGCATGTCCTGCTTAGCACTCCCAGTCTTCCACACTGGCTGCAAAACATTTGGCGTCTGCCCCTGCAGGTGTCTGCGTTATGTCCCGGTTTCCCACAGGACCAGCAGCTGGTCTTGGGGTCGTACTTCGGATGCACTGTGTGGCTCGTACTCTCTCTCGGTTCGGGTTTCGGTTTCTGGTTGTTATGGCGTCGGTCGTCCCTACCTTGGGTCGTTTGTTCGCTGCTTGCTTGTTCGTCCTCCCTCCATTTGTTGTTGTCGCTGGCGTCTCGCCATGCTCCTGACGACGTCGTTGCACCGTACGTGGGTGTCCTTATATTTTCATACTCGGTTCCTAATTTCAATAGTTCTGGTAAGGTCTTATAGTCTTGCCTTTTGATGTATAGCTTGTAGCTATGTAACATATTCTCGTGGATGCGGTGTAACTTCGCTGCTTCATCGAGACTTCCGTACCTGCGCATCAGCGTCAGAATGTCTGTGACGTAGTCGGTAAACTTCTCTTGGGCTCCTTGCTTTCTAGTGACAATTTTGGTTATGAGATCCTCTTCATAATTGGCCGGGAAGTAGTACAGCTTAAATGTTTGCAGGAATTGATTCCAATCGGTCCATGAGTCCACGTAATTTCTGTACCAGAGCAGTGCTCTACCTTTTAAGATGCGTGGTAATGCGGGCAGTATGTCCTCCTTCTTAATCTTGCTCGCCTTGATGAGTTCCTCCATCCTTTCTATGAACTCGACGGCGTCGTCTGTGGTCTCAAATGACAGGTTCCACTCTTTTATTAGCTTTGTTATTACCTTTGCATTGTTCTCTGCCATCTTTTCGGCTTCTTCCTCCTTCAGGATCTCCACCAAGCCCTTACGTATCTCCTCTATGGTTAAGCCTTCGGTCGGTACGCCACGTGCCGTGGCTTCTTGTAATAATTCGGGTTTTTTCAGTCGGTATATCCAACTTGTAGGCATTTCTAATACCTACCGGTAAGCAGCGGTTGTACGGTGCACGGTTGTCCGTGCGGTTTTTTTTTTTTTTACTTTATTACTTGGATGGAGCGTCGGGGCTCCTGTTGTACCTTCGTGGGAGCTAGATATGGTCTACGGGTGGGCGGGATGCGACAGTCCCAGTTGTCTCGGTGCGGTGATGCTACGTGTAGCGGCTGTACGGAATATATAAGTACACGGTGCGGTATATGTTAAATATTTATTTATTTATTTACTCTCTCTTTATTCATTTATTCTGCCCTCTCTCGAGCAATGGTTCCTTCCAGGATACCGTATAGACTCCTACGTGAGTTTTTTTGTTGGGCGCCAGATGTGATGGGGTCACGTTCGCCGGGGCGGGCGCGGCCTCATACACCTCCCTTGTTCCAGACGGGAGCAAGGGTTTCCTAGTTAGCTCAGAGGAGAGAGAGGGTGCAGAGTGAGATAAGGAAACACAGGTTTAATGCTGTAATACAAATCGGCGGGCTTTTATGCCGGTTTATTATAAATTAAGATTCCTTAGGTCTAGGTATCCTAAACTAGGTACGACGCGGGGTGGCTTCTAATTATCGCAACGGTACGGCGCGGACCCTAAGCTACTCGCGGATTCGGGAACGGTATCCCCTAAGAGTGAAGGGGATGGCGAGACGGGAAGGATATGCGAATCGGGGGGGAGCGCCTAGGGTGCCTACGCGTCTAAAACACGCCGGCTCTGACCAGGGCGATAGGGAGTATCAAGGGTGCCTACGCGTCTAAAACACGCCGGCTCTGACCAAGATACAGGGTAGGACAGGTTACGTAATCCAGGTGCCTACGCGTCTGAAAACACGCCGGCTCTGACTGGGCTACGGGAATCAGGAAGGGTCGGAGGGGAACCGGGTGCCTACGCGTCTGAAAACACGCCGGCTCGACCGGGAGATCAGCTGTCCTCACTGCGGAAGGCGGTGAGCCCAACTGACGCTGTTGTATGGGCGCGCGCCGCTTTTATACTCTCGGCACGGCGCGCGGCGGGTGGGGCGAGTGGGCTGGCACTCGATCGGTGGCCGCGGCTCGATAGGTAGCTTCGCTGTCCGTCACGTGGCCGCGGCGTGGTGTTGTGATGCGCGGCTGTGCGCGCCATTACAGTGCAATACAGTTTAAATAGATGAATAATAAAATTAATCAAACCTAAAAAACCTAAGAGACCTAAGGACCTAAAGACCTAAGGACCTAAAAGAGATAGGAAAAGACAACACCGTAGTCCAAAACCGGGAACAGTGGAAAAGGCAGACAAGGAGAGCCGACCCCAGATAATGGGATAAGGCTTAGGACAAGAAATGAAGAAGAATAAAATTAATTAAACATTTTGAAATAGTTTCGTCTGTTCTTTTCGCGTTGCTTTACGTAAACACACAGACAGGTAGACATACATTAAAAGAACATAGTGAAATTAAAGTGTCACGAAATGGCCCCATCTCAGCATGCTGCTGGCGACTTCCAGCGCTGATCTTCCGATGAGATATTTATTTATTTATTTTAAACTTTATTGCACAAGAACAAGTACAAAAGGCGGACTTAATGCCTTGAGGCATTCTCTTATGAATAATATCTGTGTGAATGGAAAAACAGCAAATAAGTTTTTTAACGTAATTTCAGCGTAAAAAGTAATAAACTGGATTGTTTATTAGGTACGTTAGAAACATTGAGACCATATACGCGCGTGTTTCTCTTATATCAAAAACGATGGTCAAAATCAGAATATATAATAAAAAATAGTCCTTGTTGGTTAAGGTAAGAGCAAAATACAATTTCCTGTCTGTGATACTCCGATTTGCTTTTACGCTACAGTCCTTCAAACGTTACGAATTATTATGTCAATCAGTCCTTTTCAAGTAGCTAAAAAACTCCACAATTTTGCAATAACAAGTCTTACAGAAAGTAGTTTCTCGCTTCTCGTTTTCGCAAAGTTCGTCATTAATAAATAAATGCAGGTTGCAGAAAATAGACACGGTAAACTATCCCGTGGTCGGCTTTCTCTCACTACCAGGACATAGGTTTTTGAATAGAGGCTGGGTTTGGAATATGTATAAGTATATTAATCGAGATTACGGTATCTTTGCTATAACGCGTACAGTCACAAAGCTGTCGAGCAGGAGTCACACTAATTCAGTGCGGAACTTTACTGTAGTGTTAGTTTAAACAAATACATACTTGTACCTACTCTAAATTGACTCTAAACTATTCGAAATGAAGACCTATGGAGTATATGCCGGCAAACACCCATTGGCGAAGAAATCGCGATACGGAAATGGAGATGGATAGGACATACTATTCGAAGAGGGGAAACGAATAACGCAACCGTCGCTTTCGATTGGAAACCGCCGGCCGGAAGCCGTGGCTCCGGGCGCCCTGTACACTCTTGGCAGCGGTTCGTCATGAGTGAGCTACGAGCGGTCGGGTTGAGCTGGAGCGAGGCCAGAAGGGTCGCTGAAGATAGGAAGGCGTGGCGCGAGCTCGTGAAGGCCCTTTGCACCTCTGGGGTGCCATAGGACAACAACAACAACAACTCTAAATTGAAGCAAAAAGCAGAGTACAAAACTAAAACATAAATATCCATTATGCGTGATATCCTAAATTTACACCTCCGGCAGGAATCGAACCTGAGACCATTGGAGCCAACTGAGCCACGGAGGCCTACCAGAATTTTTTCCATTATGCCTTTTATTAAAAAAATGTAGTATCGCTCACAGACGTTTCTGCTTGATAATTTTTTTTTTAGTATGGGTTAGCACATTGTTACTAAAGAATTATCAATGTAATTTGAGGCTCCGGTGCCTGTTAAGACCGAATTTCACAGGTAGAAGCCGCTTTTGCCATCCTAAGGCATTTAGCATTAAGGGAAGGAATGGAAAGATTCGCACCGCACATCCCTACATCCTATAAATTTATAATAAGTATTTTTTGTTTCAGAGATTCTGGTGGACAACATGCATCTCTCCTCAGACGTGGGGACAACACATCATCCGTGAGATTGACTACGATCAGGTCTATAAGATCCTCAGGCAAATACACCAACGGAAACAATGTCAGCTTATTGTAACTACGTAGAGGCAGTAATTTATACCCAATTGTAAAGAGAACTTCGACTTAGCTTTAATGTTCAGTATATTAGATCTAATTAGATATATAATTAGATCTAATTCTATATTTATGTGTTATGTTATCTTCCGTTAGGCGTAAAATTTACTTCTTAGGTCTGTGTTAAATTCTGAATTATTAAGTTTCAATTTTCATTGTATGCCATTGAATTTTAATTAAAGTAGGTAATCATCTTCTAAAATATAGCCTCGCTCAAGATTTTATTATAATAACGAAAGCATTGCTGTGCTTTTATGCATATAATAAAAAAATAAAGAAAATATCGAATTTAATAATAATGTACGAATAAAATGTATTTTTTTTACATCATGGGAGTCAGAAGCCATGATGTTGCAATTAAAATGTAAATTTAAGTTGCTCAACTGACTGATAAACATGTCAACGGCTGGCCGCGGAACAGTAATTATACCCTAGTGAATCCCTGGTTTAATTTTATTACTTACCAAAAATCATGTGCTACTAAATATGTTTATTCAAATAAAATTGTCTATTGTAGCACGCCATGTATACATCTTATCTTATCTTATCTTATAGTTTCGGGGGCCCTTTCGGATACACTTCGACCCATAGGGATCTTTTGTGCAGTTACCCCCTAGAAAAGATCCGTCCGCTACTCAAGAGCCTTCCCCACCATCTCCATATGCCGGATGATGGACCTTATGGGTAGCTTTTTGAATTCCTTTGGTACCAGGTAGCCTGTTCCAAAGTCCTTCATTCTTTGTCTGGCGAGGGCGTGACATTCACACATAAGGTGTTCTATTGTCTCTTCCTCTTCGCCACACATACGACAATCGGTGTTGTCAGCGTGCCCCATCTTGGCCAGGATTCCCTTGACCCCGTAATGGCCAGTAAACACCCCCGTTATTATTTGGAGTTGCCGTTTGCTAAGTTTCCAAAGCTTTTTGCTCCAACCAGAGTCTACCCCTTGTATAAAGAGCTTTGAGTGCTTTAGACCCGTCAGACTGCATGTATACATAAACATAAACATATTTACAACTGCTTATGCCAGAGACTTGAATTCGTTTAAAACTAAGAAATGCATTACTTACTGAACTTTACTTTTTGAACTGAGCTCAGAAAATAACAGACGAGAAGACTTTTAATACTCCTCCAGTTGTTTGCTAGACAGTTTCTCAAGAATTACTTGAAAAGTTTCCCTGCCCTTGATTTATATTACGAATTTATTACTTGTAAAATATATTGCATTGTATTTTAATCATAAAGTTATTATTATATTATTATAGGTTTACTTTACCTAAGCAATGATAGTACTGTTTCAATCTTTTTTAAATTTGTAATGTAAACATAGGAGTAATGTAACTTAAAAGTAAACAAAATAAACAAAATGCGGCAATAGTTTGTAAACAAATATGATTACTATCACGACTTTGTGAATTATAGTCTGATTTATTTCCCTTATGATAGGACATCGATCACTGTACTGGGTGTATTTTGTCAGTGTTAAAAGCAACGTTTTTGTTTAAAGCAATGTCACTTTCGACACTGATAAATTATATCCATAGCAAATAATGAATAGAATCAACCGTTACTTTGCGGAAATCCATATCTATAAATACCAAAATATTACTTTGCTTATCCACGAAAAGCAAATCTTTTTGAGGATTAGCAAAGTAATATTTTGGTATTAATCCATAGCAAAACCAGATCAAATCCATAACCTGTTATTAAAATCAGAATACGTTTCTGGATTACTGGTAAATATGTATGAAAATGCTCCCTGTATACATCGCCTACCTATTTTTTTTTATAATTAGTAAATAATAAAAGTAATGTATTTTATAATGCATTTAGCTTTGAAATAAACTGTTAGACCTAAGGTAATTTAACTCAAAGAAATTAAAAGTAGAAATTTAATAAAATGCTCTGTTAAGTTATTAATTAAGAAAATAATTGATTTAGTGTAAATACTACTTATAAAAACTAAGTGTAAAGTAGATTTAAGAGTAAGTAGCATAAAAATAAATGTTTTAAGTAGAAACTACATGGCATCAAGATGTGTATAATGTAACATAATTTCACAATTGAAAAATGTTGTAATCAATAGGGATGTTGACAATTTTTTTGAACTGTTTTCATTATATAGATAGACACATAATTATTAAAAAAAAGTTTTTAAAATTTTTATTCTTAAATTTTGAATAAAAAATTGACTAATTTTATTAGTTTAGTATTTAAATTTCGCGTAAAAACGCTCCCAGCTGTCACGTGACCTTGATGACGTAACTATGTGATAAACAAACAACTGCTGTCAGTGCCACCTCTGTCACTGACCTGGTGGTCCTCACCATCAGGTTTGACAACTTGTGATGTCTGTGCGTGTTTCTCACAACGTGACGTCACGCGCTCCGATTTGCGTTTGCAGTCACGTGATGCTGGGCATTATTTTAAATACTTTTAAATTATTTTTAATTAATTTATTTCGCATATGTACACTTACAAAATATGATTTTCAGCATTTTAATTGCTATGGTAAAAACAACATTTTATATATTCGCGATTCATGTCAATATCCCTATTACCTTGTTGTTGTTGTTGTTGTGATGGACTGCGTAGATACAGTCTGCATCAAATACATTGTAACACACGTTTGTTAACATAGAAATAAGGACGTTTTCCACTTTACATTCTTTATTTGATATTTGTATTAATTAAAAACCGGCCAAGTGCGAGTCGGACTCGCGTTCACAGGTTCGGTACATTACAGAATTATTAACAATGTAATGTATTTTTTATGCGAAACGTTGAGTGAAATGTATTTTAAAAATCCGTAGGGGTCGGATCAAAAACTAAGTAATTAAGTCCGATTCACGCTTGACTGCACATTTCTAATAGGTTTTCCTGTGATCTAATAAAGAACCAATTTTGAACTTAATTGATCCAGTATACTGTAGTAAACTATAGTTTCGGAGAAAATAGGCTGTGACAGACAGACAGACAGACGCACGAGTGATCCTATAAGGGTTCCTTTTGAGGTACGGAACCCTAAAGAGGAAATACAAATGTTCTATCAGTTTCTACACATTTTGTAATGCCTAATTTAAGTCTGCCATATGTATACGTTAATAAGCTGTGCCCACAATCCACCCCGTAGGATTTCATGACATGTGTAATTTTCTCTCCTTAAGGGTGGCATTCTAAAACTAAAATTGGCTGGGTATGCTCAATTGTTAATTCCTAGGGCAAACAGCTTTCTACATACCAAATAACATCAACATCGGTACAGAAGTCTAGTCGTGTAAATTAATATAGGTACACACGTTGATAAAAAAGATAGTTACGGAGATGCTTAGGTAAACAGTATTTGTAGTGTCTTATTATGTGACATTTTGATTGCAACTGCAGTTCTATTACTGCGACATTACTCCTGCAACGTTGATACCGCTGTATCTGTCAATTTACTGGATAAAATGAGCGACGTCATATCGCGGCAGTAATGCGGCGGCAAATGTGTCTTGAACGTGGTAAACGCGTGGAATTTGTCTTTATTACTGCCGCAATTAGAACGATCAATCCGTCACTAATTTTATCAAGGAAATTGACAATAAATTGACGTTACTATTGGAACAGTAAAGCAGCTGCAGCTGCTGAATTTGCAGTATTGACCCCTCACGCACATGTAATTACTTATTAAATTTAAACGTGTGTAAAAACAATAAATCGAATTATGTATTTCTACGAAATCTATTTGTCTATTGTGACGTAAAAAAGTTTTAAGACCAATAAAGATTTAAAATCATATTGTATTTTTAATTGATACCTAGTAATTATGTAAGTAAAAAAACATTTAAGTACAAATCGGTAAGTGCGAGTCTACTTCACGCACCGAGGGTTTAGATGACGTCAGTCACAATATTTTGCGTCAAAAGTTGGAAACGTAAGAGCAAGTATAAAATAGCGTAGACTTACCTATTAGCTTTAATAATGGTACCAAATCCGAAAAAGATGGTCTTATGGCACTTTCAACAGGAGTAGCAGAGAAAACGCTATTATCATTATATCCTTATCGTAGTCTCACATTTTGTCTAAAAAGTCTTAAGTGCCAAAAGACGTAATTTAAATTTTGTCACTTTTGCCTTATTTGGCCGATTAGTTTTTTTTTATACCACGTCGGTGGTACCAATCAAGCATACGGCCCGCCTGATGGTAAGCAGTTACCGTAGCCTATGGACGCCTGCAACACCGGAAACATCTGTTTTAGTAAGTGCAAACGGCGATTTACCGGGTGTTTCCTGTAACAGGAGCAATAAGAGGTTTTCCCGAGGGGCTACAGTATGGGGTTCTTCAAAAAAGGAGTATACAGGTTTTTAAAGGGTCGGCAACGCGCGTGTAATATCTCCGGTATTGCAGGCGTCCATAGGGTACGGTAACTGCTTACCATCAGGCGGGCCGTATGCTTGATTTCCACCGACGTAGTATAAAAAAAAAATGAACTGGAGGCTATACGCCTCAAACTGACCAACATTTGTTCAGCAACTTTTTAAAATTATGACATTTTTAGATTATACCTTTTACTATTTTGCTGTTGTTTTTTTTTTGTTAGATTGCGATAAATTTGGACGATAGATGGAGTTTCCTGTTTTGTACATAGTACGTGCAGTTTCACCATATTTCCTAAAAATCTTCCACTGAGTTAGGTCAAAATTTTATTATTTTCGTTGTCTTGTTTCTGATCACTCTGTCACTGTCACGCTTCTATTTTTGTCTTTTATCAAATAAATAAATAATAGTTCAGTGCTATTGCATGTCTTTCTGGCTGTAGATTATAATACCTTAAGGAAAATTAAAACCTAAATTTCACGCCTTACAAAGAGCTCCACTCCGTCACATTTTTTGGGGACAAAAAACAAGACAACGAAAATTAAAATTATTTTCGTTGTCTTGTTACGAAACCCGGTTACGAAAATGTATGGTATTTTCGTAACAACGGAAAATTACCTAGGCAAACAAAAAAAAAAAAAATTTTTTTTTTTTGGTCCCAAAATGAGATTCCGTATTTCATCATCATCATCATCATGTCAGCCGATAGACGTCCACTGCTGGACATAGGCCTCCCCCAAGGCTCGCCACTCCGACCGATCCTGTGCCGCTCGCATCCACCGAATTCCCGCGACCTTCACCAGGTCGTCGCTCCACCTCGTTGGAGGCCTACCGGCAGTTCGTCTTCCGGTACGCGGACGCCACTCCAGAACCTTCCGGCCCCACCGGCCATCAGTTCTGCGAGCAATGTGCCCCGCCCACTGCCACTTAAGGTTTGCAATTCTGCGAGATATGTCGGTGACTCTAGTTCTGCTGCTGCTATTCCGTATTTATTACACCATAATCTAATTTAGAAATATATCGACGACAAAAAAAGGCCCTATTATCGTAGCTATACATCGTACTTATATTTGGTACACCATTAATTGGCCTCACTGAAAACTGATGAGGTAATCCATCAAGTCGACAATCAATAATATTCAGTATTCAAAAAACGTTTGCAAAAGGATATTGAAAATTCTTCTTCAGTAATAATATGACCAGTTTTAGATTTAGTACATCTATCTACTTTGTAAAATAAGAAATGAACCTACTTTTAGTTGTGAGAGATAGGCACCTTTTTTATAAAAATACGTTTCAAATTCAGCGAATCATGTGAACACGTATTGGTCAGTGAATTAATCATAGAACCGTTTGAAAGATGCAGGCATACCTATTAATTGCCTGCCACTTGTCTGAGGGGGTTGGTAAAGAAGTTGCGCAATTATTTATTACTAGAAAATAGCTTAGTTTTCAGTGTAAAACTAGTTTATACATTTTTACTTACTTAACATTTTTTATACAAATCAACTTTAACTTCTTCAATCGCGTCGGGTAAACAGTAGACTTATAAATAGATTTATTTGTGATTAGATTGCCACGTCGTATGAAATATTAAGACCCATTCCAGTTCCCGTTGCCGTTGATTACGTGTCGGACTTTTCATGCGTGTAATGTGCGTCACATTTGGCGACGCTCTTCATAGAGAAAGGATAACTCGTCGAATAATGTGCAGAACTATTTCCTTTATACGTTTTCTTATTTAATATGAGACTTTGTGATAGTGTATTTGTAGCCATATGAAGGCAACCGTCTTGACGGCTTTGAGAGAGCAAGTGTCGAGTAACAAAACTTCCATGGGACATAGACATAATTCAATATTTTAAGACGGATCACTCAAGTATTTAAGTCTAAAAACTGCTCGACATGTTTCTCCTGCTGCACACATACTTCTGTATAGGGTTTCAGATGTCCCTACAGCCTTATACAAAACGTTTATCTATATAAATATATATACCTACGGTTAGGAAAGTTGGATATTCCAGTAAAAGCTAAGTTAGCGACAGGTTCAAAAGTTAGCATGGAGTTTCCCAATACCGAAGGCGAATTACTGAGGATAAATACATTTGTACCCTATTAAAGAAGGTTACTTTGAGATGTTACACAACTTACTTACTTCTTACTTCCGTTGGCGCTACAACCCTTTGTGGGTCTTGGCCTCCTCCACAATCTTCCTCCAGTTGTCGCGGTGCCTGGCGACCTTCTTCCAGTTGGTAAACTTTCCCATCTTCCTTAGATCTTCCTCTACACAATCCATCCAACGCTTCTTAGGCCTGCCATGCGGTCTTTTTTGTTGCGGCGTCCACCTTGTCATTACTTTTGCTGCCCTCTTGTCCGGCATCCTTTCAAGGTGACCTGCCCATCTCAGCCGCTGCGACTTACAGAACCTGACGATATTCTCGTGCTCTATGAGTAAATCCAACTCGTGGTTCATGCGTTGACGGTAGATATCATGTTCTTTTACAGGACCATAGATCTTTCTGAGCACTTTTCTTTCGAACACTGTTACACAATTGTAGCATTAAAGAAATGCGAGAAGGCAATAATTTGCTGTTTACCATATTGGATATCCAATATGGTAATGTAATCCATAATGTAAGAAGTAGGTAGTTTAAAAAAATTAAGTTACTCCTAATTTGATAGCTGCACTAGATGGCACTATATGGTTTCATACACGTTTTGTGGTAACTGGCATTTAAGAACAAGAATATTTATTTAAAATAAAAATTCATATTCATATTTGTTAATGTCCTGTGTGTGGCCCCACACTAGGCTCTGTCACGTGGTAGCCGGATTCATAATATACAGCCAAAGGTTAAGTAAAAACTAGGCAACATTATCAAGAGAGATGTACGTTTAATAGGTAATGTAATGCAAAGAAAGAAAAAGTTTGTCTCTTGTGCGTGCGTGCGTGCGTGTGTGTGTGTGTGTGTGTGTGTCAGCATGTAGGTAAGTGATTAGGTGATGACCTTCAGCAGCGTCGCACTTTGACTGTAGTTAAGACCTTTGAACCAGTTCTTAATTACAAATTTTGCTTCAAGAGGAGACTTTTTAGATAATTATGTTGCAGGCCTTCACCACTTTATTGTAAATATTTGGTAACCAGAGTTGTAAAGTTACTGTAAAATATTATAGACGGGCCCGTATACCGCCATTTATATTAACTGTTAAATTTAAAGTACGAATTAGTCTTAGAATTTACACATCAAATCGAACTCTCATGGAAAACATAATAGCAGCTACTTTTTAATAAAATCTGTCGAACAACATCGCATATAGTCCTCCTCATCGGTTTCGATGACGGCGACCTCAGCAATTATGGATTACGCCTATTATGGGCTCGAATGTGGCTGGCCAGGCCGAACTTGGTTTTAAAGACTATTGCAGGTGCTACAATAGTTGCCCAGACGCGTTATGCGTATATGCGTACGAGGGCTTCGGTCTCTCTTTACGTTGTTGGCGTTTGACATCTAAGGTATTGAGGCGGTTTTCCTCAAATAATTTGATGCGGTTAAAGATGGTCGATCGCCAAGATGACCTGTCTGTAGCAAGCTCCTCCCAACGCTCAGGATCGATGTTGCAAGCGTTCAGGTGTCGTTTGAGCACGTCCTTATAACGCAGATGCTGACCGCCGTGCTTCCGCTTGCCTTCCACCAATTCAGAGTAGAATACGGTTTTGGGCAAGCGGCGGTCATCCATACGGAGGACATGCCCACACCACCTTAGCTGTCGCTGCATTAGCAGAGTCTCCATACCATAGAGCCCGGAACGACGCATGACCTCAGAATTTGGAACTCGGTCTTCTCATTTGATTCTGAGTATATGTCTTAGACACCTTAGGTGATATGTGTCTAGCTTTTTTATATCGGATTTTATGTTATCGAATTTATTATGTTATCGAAGTCGCTGGAACTAAATGAAATCCAATCTATTTTCTGAACCGTAATAGTATACAGAGTAAATGAAATAAAACTGATTACCAAATATGCAAAAAGCTTTACACCTTCAAAATCAAATATAAATGAAATCAGATAAAAATGCATTTTTACACCATCAAAATCAAATATGACTGTATTAGTGTAAGCCATCTTTGTACAGTGCTACTCCTTTTAAATTTCCTATTTTTTTTGCGACTCCCTTGGCAGTGAAATATGTATGTATGTATGTATGTATATATACTTTATTGTACATATTAATAAAAACACGTGAAACATAGTTACAGAGCAAATTAAATACGACGACCGGTCTGGCCTAGTGGGTAGTGGGTCTGCCTGTGAAGCCGATGGTCCTGGGTTCGAATCCTGGTAAGGGCATTTATTTGTGTGATGAGCACAGATATTTGTTCCTGAGTCATGGGATTTTCTATGTATTTAAGTTTTTATATATTATATATATCGTTGTCTGAGTACCCATAGCACAAGCCTCCTTGGGCTTACCGTGGGACTTAGTCAAATGTGTGTAAAAATGTCCTATAATAAAAAATTAAAAAATAAAACAAAAAAGGCGAACTTATCCCTGTATGGGATCTCTTCCAGTTAACGTTTGAGGAAATGAGTAGAACAGATATGCTTTTAGTTCTAAAATAGTATCCTGGAAAAGCGAACTTATCGTTTTCTGACGCTCCTGAGATAACGTCGCGCGGCTCGATCCCCGGTCTAAGGAATATTGTGTAAGAAATGTCGCTAGTTCGTAAGCTCAACAATCAGTGACAGGTGGTGCAGTGCATATCTTTCTTATTCTAAGTCGGTCCCTCACTGCTCAGGATCGTGACTCCGCTTACTAATTTTCCCTACGCCAGCTGTCCACTTCTCCCTGCCAACTGGCTGGTTGGCTTTGTGGAAAGCCTTGCTTAGTGTGATGTCCATATGGGCGGATATTTGGTCACACCGTCTCGTTGGACTCGGTCCTTTGGGCCGTCTGCCGTTCACCTTTCCCGTCACCACCGTAGTATCTCAGTACTCGTTGAAGACAGATGGTGGATAGTCTAGGTTCCTTTTCCAGTTTGAGCTGCGCTAATACACGGTGCAGTGCATATACACGGTAGCTAACAAATAAGCGCATTCCCGTTGCCAGGGAAGTGTTGGGATTATACTGAGCAAGATTTACTATGGGAAAAAAATGGCTGTTTCATACATTTAGTCTGGTCCATTTTCTATGGGAGGGTAAATTTATTCTTCGCGATTTCGTGGTTGGTTCCATATTAAAAGTTGCTCAGTATAATCCCGAAACCTCTGCACTTATTTTTTAACCACCCCGTATATTATTAGTACATTTGTCTGAACCAACTTGAAATATAAGGGGCTTCTCAGAACAAAAAGTTCTAGCCGAGTTTAGTTCCTAGAAAACTGGTGAATTTTGTTTTTATCCTATGATGAATAAGAAATCTTTTTTAGGGTTCCGTAATCAAAGGGTAAAAACGGGACCCTATTACTAAGACTCCACTCTCCGTCTATCCGTCTGTCTGTCGCCAGGCTGTATCTCATGGGCCATGATAACTAGATAGGTGAAATTCTCATAGATGATGTATTTCTGTTGCCGCTATAACAACAAATACTAAAAAAGTACGGAACCCTCGGTGCGCGAGTCCGACTCGCACATGGCCGATTTGCATTCCGCCTAGCCGGGGAACTAGGACGGATATGTCGGACTCGTGGCCAAAGGGGCCAAATACCTACTTTAAATTAAATACGGCAGTATGTATAGGCAGCACTCTATTCGATAGTCACTTATTTAGGAAACAATAGTCAATTGAAATGGGTAATTGGGTTATATTATTGCTAATCTATGACTGGATTATAATTTTATTCTGGATGGCCGTATGACACACGTGTCACAATGATTAGATTGTTTGTGACGTAATAGTATTTCCGTTGCCCAAATAGATATAACTCCGTAATAGATGGATACAGTCTAAGGAAAAAACGTGCCACGAAAATCACGAAAATTTGATTCTAAATCAGATGGCGCCACTACCTTTGGCCTACTCTCGTATAGAGGGCGTTGACGGTTTCGTTTGTTATTTAACCATTTTAACGCATATCATTATAAATCTTCATTTTTAGTTTTAAAGTGTGTCGATAGATGGCAGTGAATTTACTGTGGTTACAAAATTTACTATGACAGTACCGCTCTATCCTATTATATCCTCTTTCCGTTGGCAAACTAATGAATAAACTTGTCACTTTGATGTTTTAGTGAAGGAGCTGGGTACTTATTGTCTTGATTTTAACAATGTTTATTACTACAGAGACGACATACCAAACAATGAAATTTGTCGCAATCACAGCCTGTAACACGCGACGAAAACGTCGTAAGCGCCGTAAAATTATATCATTCTTATGTCAGCGTACTTCAAATTGGCACCAAGTAGCCGATACGACACCCTATTCTATAATAAGCACAATACGTAACTACGTCGAAAATTTAAAGGGCCACATGTATTGTAAAACGTTGTACGATACACGTGCGAATAGGTAATTCGCAACTTGTGTCGATTTAAAACACTCCCTTCGGTCGTATTTTAAAATTTCCTATCTTTCGCACTTGTATAGTAAATAATTATTTTTCAACTAATTTTATATTTCTTTGCGTATTGATTTCACGTTCTTGTTGAGAACATAAAAGCGATATTGTAGCCACAATTTCTCAGGAAATATTAATGGAAATTTAATATACTTCGCAATAGTTCTCGATGGCCCCTTTATCTTCATCAATCTTCATCAAACTGCAATACGTTGTACATAAACGTACACGAAATTAACGACATCTATAGGAATAAGAGAGTATTATACATTTGAAAGTCCTCTCAAGGTTTTAAACTTTTAGCCCAATTTACACAACGTTTACAGTGTCTGCATTTACTGCTAGATGGCGCTAAAAGCAAAGGCAAACTAATGCCATCTCACTGGTTATACTAAAGCTATTCTTGAACTTGAGCTGAGGCAAGTCCTTGACTGGTTGGACAAAACCGTGTCTATAGGGAATATTACGCAAAACTCTGCGTAGAGGGCGTCACTAGTACAATAGTCTACCGCGAAACACGAAAATCGAAAGTTCGCTTTCTGCCTCTCTATCACTCTTGCTGATATCGATAGAGAGGCAGATAACGAAATTTCGATTTTCGCGTTTCGCGGTAGGCCACCTGTAAACAAACCCCCTTAATGCATCAATGTCATAATGAAAACTTGTCAAAAAACTGTTTAAGGCCTAGTATGTTACTCTATGGTTTAGTATTGTGCACTAGTGCTGCACTCTGGCGGCAGAACATTGCAGTAATACTCCTTATTTCTTACAGGGTAAGACTACAATGATTATGGTCAGGTTAAATATCAATAGATGTCACCTATAGTATGTGATTTTACAGTAGTAAGTCAGCAGTAACCAAGCGTAAAAGGTATTCAAAATTATCAATTTATCATTCATGCATTACAACATACAATATATCTTGTAGAGACGCTAGCTGCCTACGCTGCTGCTAACGTCTCTTCAACAACAACGTCTCGTCTCTGCTGCTGCGTATGTATGTACATGGGCATTTTCACTTATAAGTGTACCATTTACTTTTTTCCGAAAATCCATTAACTCACTTAAACTATCGTGAGACATATTTCAAAATATTTATCAGTGCACGACGTACAACCGCCGTGGACACTCGTGCCTGAGGATAGATTCTCAAAGATTCCGAAACATGTCGCCACAAGCGACTAAAAATAATAGTGAGTAAAAACCGTACTGATAAATAATCCATTACTTTGGGTTATTTCTACTCAAAATCACGAAGACTATCGATTTAAAAAGTAAAAAAAATATGTCCCAAAAAAATGTCAGATTTGTAACGCATTTTCACATACATTTTGTATGGACCGTTACAAAACTGTCACCCAAAATTTGTATGAAAAACTGAGGACACCTATTTCTTTGTCTCATTCAATAGTACTCGTGATTCTGAGTCTAAATAACTCAAAAGTTGAAGATTTTTCAAAAAAAGAAATAAATGGTACCATTTTTTTCTGAAAACCCCCACATTAACTGCTGGATTGTACTGTCAGCAGCTGAGCAGAAGTACGTAGCTACGTAGGCCTAGTGCTCAAAAAGATCTACACACGGACTCTAATGTCAAGCGAATAAGGTTCTGTGTAAATCATTATATGAACGTATTATTCTGCTTAGCTATTTACTTCTGCTGCTGACATTTTAATTTGGCCCCAAAGGTTCAAAGCTTCAAAGGTATTAGAAAAAAAACGAAATACTTAAACTACATAAAGTTTATTCAAATCAAATCAATTTATTAATAACTGTAACAGTTCACAAAATTAACCTCCTAAAATCGTCGTCAATAGAACTTGCATATAATGTAAACAAATAAGACAGATTTTGTTAGCGTTTGACACATAACCTAACATTTTTGCGAAGGTTATTTTCCCTGAAATATTAATAAGCAATATTTATTTTACCTAAAAATTTATATAAATAAAATATTGAAGTATATAGACTGTTGATAAGGTCAAGGTTGTCCTTTTAAAGAGCGAGATTACGAAGTAATGAAGGTAAAATGGTTTGTTAACATTATTTGCAAGTTCCATTGACGACGGACTTTAGGTCCAAGTAATTCTTCAGTTCGGCGAAATTTAAACCATATTCAATTGGAACAAAGTTGCATTTCTTTTGTTTCGTTAAATTATCAAACAAATAAAGATCAACTATTCCCTGCACTATAGGTTCAAATTTTAGTGGCAAATTTTGAGTTTTCCATTTGTATGGCTGGGTTTTAGAAGGTTAAAATCACCTGAGAAATGCAAAATGTACCTACGGAAAAACAGTCGGACATATGAAAATTACAAAAACATGTTTGCCTGTAAACGAAGACGCTTTGCTCGAGCAGCGCGCTCGTTTAGTCACACAAAAATGAAAATCAGAAAAAGAATGATGCTTTTTCCCATCAATTTTCATTTCATGGACGTGGATAGTGGTTTATGAAACATGTGGATGCACTCACTCGCAGCCGGCATACTCACTCTATCCTGCAAGTATCTATCAGCTGTATGACTCTTGAGGGAAATGGAAATTACACCGTTATTTATTTGCTAAACGTTCGTGTGGTTTACAATTTTATTATTAAAACAACTTAATCTAAAAGAGTTATATGTCGATATATGGAAAAAATATTTACTAATACTTATTTACCTAACACCAAATGTTAACTCTTTATGGTTCAGATTATTAGAAATCCTCTATTCAAAACTCATTGTTACTCAACCTTATAACTAGTAGGTACCAAAAATTCTGCTTACGAAAATACAATAAGATGACGGTATATGGTGGTAATTTTTTTCTTGTTAATTAATTAATTTATTTAAACTTTATTGCGTAAAAGAAAAACTTAATGTACATAAGGCGAACTTAATGCCATAACAAGTTAGTAGTTACATAACAAGTTTTTATATTTTACACCGACACCTAAAAATCCTATAATACAGGTAACGAAGGCGCTTTAGCTTTAGCAACTCAACAGGCCCGTCTCGATAATACAAATCAATTTTCGCAGAAAAACGGTAAAATGATGTTAAGAATATCAACTTGCGTAAGTGCTTCTTGCAAAAAGGTTACTATTTTGTTGAGACATTCAATATGTAAAAGCCTGAATAGCTGAGTTATTCAATGTGTATTTTATATGAAAACTGTTTCTATACCTAACGCAAATAAATAAAATCAAAAGACGTTTTACTTTAATGGAAATAAATAGAATTTACATACGCATTTTTATTACTTTTCATACGCATAGGTTGTATAATTTAGTTTTGACGGTTAATCTCCATGCAAGTCACGAGTCTCATTACGTATTTTATTAAAATTACCGCTTGTAAATAGGCATCTAAAAATAAGAAGTGGGGTCCTTGATAGAATAAAAAAAATGTCGTTTTGTACTCATATTTTAAGATATAAGATATATGTTCAGCTATTTACAGCAATTATTAGGTACACAGCTTTAAACATGTATCCCTTTTATTTCCTTATATCTGATTCTTCTTTTTCCATAGGCTACCTAGTACTTAATTTCATATACATATCCATATATTTCATATACATACATAGTCATCAAGTATTTTTTCAATTAAATATTTAAAAATCAAATATATTTTAACAAAACCACAGACTGACAGATACATCGTCAGTCTGTGGTTCATCGTCAAAAATGTTTATAAGACCTCATTGTTTGCTTCTACACTCATTAAACAAAACAGCGTCAACCAAAGCTTATACAAATAACAAAATATATAATCGTAGTAATAATTAATTAAAGCAAAAATCAAGTCCTATTTTTACAAGCGTAGTCCTCACGATTTGACTATGCGCGCTCAAATTTATGAGCCATCCAGTAGGTACATTGCCAGCTTTTGTCCAGTATCCTCGAAAATAGAATGGGAAGGATCGATTGGGGAAATTTTTGTGCCTAGATTGCCTTAGCCCCGATAAAAATATGAGCAAACATACCTTCGTTCCGCTTGAATTTCATATTTCAAGATAATCTTTAACCTAAAATGTTTTTGTAGCGAGAGTGGGAGGTTACATCATTTATTAAGTATGTTTTCGTGTTCTTTGCTACAAGCAAAAAATAATTCTTTATCCTCATTTGTTTTATCATTTATAAGTGCCTTTTATTTTAGCTGGCAGTGCTGGAAGTTACCAGACTTAGACTTCTTATTTTTTATTTTCTGTTCTTAAAAGTGTAGGAAAAGGTACCAGTTTCGGGCGATATTTTAAGTTACGAATAGATATATTATTAGATTCCAGTATCCTTAACTTTCGGTTATAGACGAGATTTTTTTTTTTTTTTGTCTATTAAATTATTATTTTAAATTAAATTAGACGTAGCGGGGACTGACTTAAGTCTTGCTAGCAAGATATTGTATACAAACTATTTAATAAAATTGCTTTACGAGTACAAAATACTGAAATCAATTTAATACACCTATACATACAAAATATTTGACTTAAGGAACTTTTGAACAAAATAGGTTCAGGAAATAACTTTCAACGTTACCTGCTTCCTGTTCGAGTAAAATGTGAAGAACCTAACATTACTGCCATGGAGTGTTGACTTTGCTATCATTCTAACGGGAGTCATTTTAGCAAATTGGCTTTTAGCTGAGGGTCTTGACTTGCAATGGAGTTTTCGTGCGATTGCGGTATGAATACACAATATGGCAATGTTTTAATAAAGTAAGATTGTTTATGGTATATTCCGTATACTGTTTATTTTAGGCTAGTAACAAAATAATCTAGATAAACAGGTAGAAAACGAGCATTATATCCTGAAGATGCACGGACGATCTGTAGACCTATTTGTTTGCAGCAGTTATATAATAAAATGATCGCAATAAATTTAAAGTTATGAACTCTGAATATTTCAAAATTTTAAATCAGTGAATGGCTAATAGTAAATAAAAAACTGTTTATCAACATTTTTTTGGTACATTTGAATAGTCATACATGATGTTTTGGATGCATTAGCTAGGTACTTTTGTTATATTATCCATTTAAAACCTATATACTTTATATTATAATGATACAGCATTCGTTTTAAAGAGCTAAAATTGAAGTGGCAACTTGTAAAAACCAACTACAATACAACCTTGGGTATCCAAAAACATGGGGTGACTTGATATGGTACCTATCCAATTTCACTTACGTTGTATGCCTTCCTAAAATGAATTCAGAACAAAACACTACCACATTATATGGTAAATATAATCAAATATGTAAAAGGAAGCACAAACAAGGAATACGCGGGGAACTTTAATTTTCATAGCATTTTAAATAAGAGAATATAACAATGTTTCATTTTTACAAGGTATGTCAAGAAACAGCTGAGCATTTGTTAAATTGAGTTAAAAATATTTAAATGCATCCCATCCCATCCCATACATACTTTTCTATAAATAAATTGTTAGCTGACTGGACTTGGAAAATATTTATACTTTTTTACTTTCCGCCGCGTTTGGGGTACATTCTCGTGCCTCAAGCATCCTTAATATTAAAGAAAGCATCACCAGCATCCTCTGCCTTCTATCATGCAGACATTTAGTATTATTATTATCTCCTTGGATATCACGGGCCTATAAATCCCGGTCTTTTGATAGGCTTGCGTGGGGATATAGATCCAACACGTAGAGGCCCCTTGGAGAGCTTTAATGTCATGTAGAACGCCTGCTGGAACCCGTTCACAGGCGCAACAATAGACACCCATGAACCGGTCGCAGCAGGCATTGGGACTATTGCAGAAAAAGTGAACAGTATACCGGTCTATGGATTGAAGTTTGGGTGGGCAATGAGACTGGGCTATTGTAAAGAACTCCGGACACCTGCCATAACAATGTTAATACACGTTATCGCGGCAGGTGGTGACTTGCCGCTGACTAGATGGGCCCCTGAAACTGCCGTCGTGAAGACGACCAGGAGCAACACCGGTGTGAGCGGCTCAGGGGTGTCGAGAGGTGTGCACCGCTTTCTACCCAGTGACTGTTAACAGCCACTGTGCCAACTCGCGTCTTATGCATCTTTCACTTCCACCCCTGGAGCATATAGCTCTTACGACTCCCCTCTGGACGGCCAATGAAGGCAAGCCAGAGCTGAGAGTCCTGCGGGTCCCCTTGGGGTCCACTCCGACCGACGAAGACACGCCGGAGACGGAGACCCTGACCGACTCTCTGGAGCACTCGGGTCCGTGGGGTCGTCACTCCCCAACAGCTCGCCACAAGCTGCCCTGCGGGCAATATTATTGTTATGCATGATAATTATTATTATTCAATTTTCTTTATTAAAATAGGGTTTATTTCGCCAGAATAAATTATTGTTTTTTTTTATTTATTTAGAGCCTAGCCTAGACTAGCGTCTCCCGAGCTACAGCGTCTAGTCAAGTCAATGGGCGGCTCGACACAACGTTGGCGCAACTGTGTCGCGACGCCATTTTCCATAGCGCTGATTAGACGCCGACGTTAAAAGACGCTAAAGTGGGGTGGTCTTTAAACTTCTGTAAGTATTTTTTTATTATAAAGAGAGAGTGGTTAGGCTCGCGGCTTCCAAGCCTGAAATCGAGAGATCGAACCTTGCACCGCTTGTAACAAATACATTATCATCACTTTGGAGTATCACTTGACATTTAGCATACCCCCCACGGTTAACAAAAAAAAAATTAAATGAGAAAATATTTTAAGACCTTTTTACGGAAACAATCAGATGATAGTTTCATTTTTTCATTTGTGCTTACACCCTTTTTGGGATCCTTGAAGATGAAGCTGAATTAAAGGCAAGAAGAAATATCAACAGAAGTATCTATAATGATCAACGATAGGAATACTATAATAAAACAATTTAGGATTTAAACGAAGCATGTTACCATTGTTACCCATATAAATCACCGGGCCAAATTGCCTTAGTTAATTTCCACTTGAACGAAGTCCAGCTGAGTCAAAACAAATACGCAACCGTCATTTAGTTTAAAGGCTTTTAAAAGCAGTCTTGACACAAAATATACTTTTCCCCTCACTAGCTCGGAAAGCCGTCTTTTATCCTTTAAAACAAGCGGGGAAAAACGCAGTTCATCCACTAGTGGGGAAAGTAATTTGACCTTGGATGTAGCGTGTTTAAGCAGCTTTTGACAGATAACAAAACGTAAAACGCTCATAATAATGGTTCGTTCGATATTAATTATCATTAAATAAATGGTTTGAGAATTTAATAAAAAATACCAAATTTAGCTTTATTTAATGATTTTAAGTCATAAACCTTAAATTCCATAAGAAACATTTGTTTTTTTAAATGATGTTGAAAGTAATTCTGAACGCACAAGTTGAGTCGATGCAATTTCAAAACGTATTGTCAGAAATGTCAACATTGTCAACAAAAATTTTCTCGCCGACTCCGACACGTAAAAATACACAACTTCCAGAGTTTTCTGTTATAATATCGTATTATTGTAAAAAAAAAGAGTGATTCCATTGATGAAGATGATCTAACGCCTGCGGATGTTGCACTTTCCTCGCTATAGTGAGGGGAAAAGTTTTGTGTTACTCACGGGTGCAAATGTATTTTACTTCTCGTGTGTTGAAGTTTCAATTCCACACTCGCGGGTAAAATACAACTTTGCACCCTTGTATAACAAATAACTATTGTTCATTTATACACATCTGCCAGACTTAACATAAATTCCTAGCTACTATCTTACCTATTGAATAGCTAATACACGTACATATATGTAGTACAAATGTGTACGTGTAGCTATAGCTAGCTTGAGCTATAGCGACATCAAAACACACATTTTTGAAATGTTAACATCAGAAATAGGAAATCCTAATTATATAACATAATCATTAGTTATTTACGATACAAGTGCGGAAAAGAGGAAATTCGAAACGAGTGGCGATAAAATAAAACACGACCGCAGGGAGTCTTTTAAATCGACACGAGTTGCGAATTACCTTTTCGCACGTGTATCGTACAACGTTTTACAGTACATATGGCCCTTTAAACTTTCGACATATGCACGAAAAGTGCTCATTCCCGCACTAGTGCGAAAAAGTAGCACCATATGTACTGTAAAATTATAAGTTTAGTCTATAAACGAAAATCTCTCAATTGTTTCATTACTTTTTTCTTTTATCTATAACTAATTGTTTTTTTTTTTGCCGAAATACCCCTCGAAATCCAAACCATGGTTGCAATAAATAAAGATGAAATATGAAATCCAATCTTTCCTCAATCAAGTTCGGACATTAAATGTGAATTATGAGGTTTTACCTACTCTACTCCTAATGGTAGGTTATTTAATATAATTTTTATGATATCTAAGTAACCTCATTTAAAGATGGAAGTCATTGTATTTAAACATAAAAATAAAATGTATTTTTTTTTTCAATTTTGAGTGGTGGTTGAGAAACACTTATAAATATGTGTGCTATAGCTCAAATTAAAACATAATTTTATCGGGTCTATCACGATTTTTTATTATTATTATTGTATAGCTACACCATGTACAAAATTTGTACATTATATTAAAATGAAGTAGGAAAAAACGTTTGAGAAATAAATCATTCACATGGTGTAGCTGTACAATAAGTAAAAAAAAAAATATTCGTGATAGACCCGATAAAATTATGTTATAATTTGAGCTATAGCATCATCGTTAATTTATAGCAAACAAAGTGTCGTGTCCCTCAGGAAACCCGTCACTAATATTTATAAAAATCAGACCAGCACCCAACTCAATCGAATCAAATCGAATAGATTAGTTTCTCAGAAATATTTTCTTAGAACATTCATCGAAACACAACAGAGGGACCAAAGCCTGTTAATAAAGGATGTCGTCTAAACATCATATGCACACATACGGCGAGAGCGTGAGGGCCTTAATAAAATATGTACAACGTAGAAAAAAGGCCCGACCCGCGCACGCTCGCTCACGAACTCTCAGGCCCGCGCACGACCGGGCCCGCGTCCTAAAATGGACCTTAACTTCTACGGTCTACGGTCGTAGGATCCGCCGCCAACCATTCACACTGCGCCGCGGGCCCACTCAGGCCCGCGCACACCCGCTCAGGCCCACTCCCGCCGTGTGTGTGCATTGAGCTTAAGAGACTCGGCGATGACTTCGCAGTGTCTCTCGATAACTTTTTCCTAAAGGTCATTCAGGAGATTCTAAGGATTAACCTTCTGGAATGTGGCCATAGGAATAAGTTCAGTTCAAAATTAGCTGGAAAAATTAAATCAGCATTAAAACTTCGGCAAAAATCGTACTGTTGGTAACTATTTGTCTTCATTAAGAGGTACCGGCTATAATAGGTTAAGTGCAGAATTCAATTTAGGATATGAGTTTCATGAAACTCATTTGTGTAAACCGAGGTTCTAACTCACTACCAAAGCTTAATTTCTGATGACGTCAAATGAATAAAAGTTTTAGGTCTCTCCTGACCTGTAAGAGTACGTAAGCTTAAAAGCAGGCTGGCAAAACTAGTCAGACAAAATAACGATTTCCAGGTGATGATTTTTGCTGACGCACAGTCCCACATGCATAATTCAAGCAGTTTTAATGGAAACTGGAATAACGTAGGTTTTGAAAACGAATTCCAATCCAAAGTAAAGAATTTAATGCCCATTTTTCGGGCTAATATTTTTCGATTCAAAATAATTTAACCAGCTGGGCTATTTACGGGTGTTGCATGTTGGTTTAATTTACTTAAGAGAAACTCTCTTCTAAAAATATTTTCCCGGTATTTGTCTTCATGGTTTGACATGGTAAAATATTATGCATAATATTTACAACAATAGCGCACTCTACTCTTATCCTTGTAAGCTGGACTAATAAAATAATGACTAACTAAGAAAAGAAAGAACGGTGTACCGCGTTCTTTGTTTGCTAAGACTGTTTAAATTAGATTTTTCACAATGACTACAATCAATCGTTTGGTCAACACTAGTGACTGGTTAAGTTTTTAAAAGATTGGTGTTGCGGCCAGAAAGGCTGCAGTACCAGCACCGAGGATATTTTTGAGAGTGCTGTTATAAACACAAGTCTAACAAGTCAACTCAAGAATTGAAAAACTTTAATAGTGTTACTCGGAGTGTAGATATATTCTACTAGTTGTTCATATAATATTAAATAAGTAGGACGGACTTGCCCTGACTATAAATAGGTAAGGATAATCCTGGTATATAATACCCAAGGGTAAATACTTCATCGACATGTTTCAAATCTTTATACCGCAATTTAGCAAAGCATAAAGATCCGTAAAGTCTACTAGTATAGCTAGTACTAAAGCGTAAAATGATACCTACTCGAATAGAAATTGAAACCGATAGGCATATTGTTTACACAGACTTTTGATAAAAAGCAATGAACTAAAATCACATGTGTTCGATATCATCGGATTTTGTTTGCGTTAAATACGAGTAGGTACTACCAAAAATATTGCCTTAGTTTGTTTGATAATAACTTACAGCAGTATAAGCTGGCATGGCATTGGACATTCAATGCTCTAGATTCCACTTTAGATGGTGTAAAAACCCACAGTCTAGAGATCGAAACGAGAAAAAAATAGGAATTGAATACAATACCAAAGAAAAGTGCTGACTTGTTTTGATTTTTCATACAAAGTACTCTAGTGTATAAAATGTAGCTGAATTGTTTTTCTGACCAGGATGAATAAACCGTGACATCGTTCGAATTCCACACAATAATAATAAAACGCGTATAGAAAAATAACTCAATGTTAAAATATGTCATTGAAGGAAACTAGATATTTTTTCTTAAATTGTTCAAGCTCTAAAATCAAACCTATAAAGCTTGGCAAGGGGGAAATTGGAAAAGCTAAGCCAACATCCTGCAGTGCCGAATATTGCTCCTAGGAAATGAAATATGCGTGTACTTATTGCTGCAAAAATTGTGCTATTGACTAACCTCACTAACCAAGATTGCTTTCGTTTTAGGCTTCTATAGGTAAAGACTCAGTTCAAGCCCCCTTGTGTGTGTGAGTGAAGCATTGGGAATATTAGGATATACTTTTAGGGGGGGAAGTAAGTGCAGTAAGTACACACTTTTGTCTCTGGCGATGCTGCTTGGAACGTTTGTTCTTTGGATAATATTAAGCTGACCCAATCCCCTATCTAGCCAAGAAATTAACCATTGGCAACCCCTCCAAAACATTTTACAATTTGGACTTCGAATTATATTTTATCATGCAAGTCATCATAAAATTATGTTACTATAAATATTTTACTGACATTCGATTAAAATTTTGAATTTGAACTAATCATGATTAAATATGAGTGAATTTCATTTGTTTATTTTATACACCGAAATACATTTTATGTATTGAGCTTAAAGTATTTAAATTAATTATTAAAATAGAATGAAATCATTTTAGCTGAATGCAAGCCCAACGTATTTATTTTCAAAATCGGATTCAGATAATAGTGGGTATTTATTGTATAGAATGAATTAAATAATGAGACGAATAAGAAATAATTCATCCAGGCCCCTATTTCACCACGGTGACAGGTGCGTTTAGTGTTTAAATTTCGCCCAAAAACGCTCCAAGCTGTCACGTGATCTTGAAGACGTAACGATGTGATAAACAAACTGCTGTCAGTGCCGCCTCTGGCACTGACCTGGTGGTCCTCCCCACCAGGTTTGACAACTTGTCTGTGCGTGTTTCTCACAACGTGACATCACGCGCTCTGATTTGCGTTTGCAGTCACGTGATGCTGGGCATTATTTTAAATTATTTTTCATTAATTTATTACGCATATTTACACTTACAAAATATGATTTTCAGCATTCTAATATTCCCTGCTATGGTAAAAGCATAACATTTTATATATTCGCGATTCATGTCAACATCCCTATTATGCACTACATCTGTACCATCTTGACCGATGGCAGGCCGACAATAGACGTCTTGCTAATTACTTGTCACGCGCAAACGCACCTAACTGCCGTCTTTTGACGGTGTATTAACCAAGCTGTTTTGGAGAAACGCAATCATGGTATCAGGCACTGGAAATTAGAGGAAGGATAAATTGGAAGTATGTCTTTTGAACATTAAGAGGTGATAGAGATGGCGATACGATAACGTCAAGCAGATTAGCAAAATCAAGTGTGGTGGTTGAGGAAATGAGTTTTCTTGAAATACTTGTCTTTTTGTATTCAACCTTAATGACAATTGTATTCTGAATGACTAAAAAAATTCAGATTGAAAAAAGGCGGAACAGAAATCAGATACCATTGTTGTTTTTTTTTTATTGTGACCGCGATAAACTAGCATTTTTCTCACCAAAGTGCAAACGAGAAGCAAAAAATTACGTTAGTAATTATTTTTATATTAAGGCTACCCAGAGGAAAGTTTGGGTACATTTAATATTTCACAATTTCCTTACTTCTACCGAAATAATTAATTAACACGAATAAGAAACTTTTGCAGCTTAGTAACGTAGTGGCACCAATGATCGACACTTTTAGGAGATAGTGGGGTTCTCTATAAAATAAAGAGTTATCATTAAGCCAAAAGTAACTTATTACTTAACTGTACACAGGCTAAAACAAAATCCAAAAAAAAGGAAAAAGGGTATACCTAAATCTCCAATCATCGACACTGAATCTCCAGTAACCAACACCCAGTTATCGACATTACCAGTTACCGACACCCAGTTATCGATTATTACCCGTGATGTTCATCTGCTAGATCACTACAATCCTACCATGAAACTTAGCCAACCAATGAAAAAAACCGGCCAAGTGCGAGTCGGATGCGCACGAAGGGTTCCGTACCACTACGCAAAAAACGGCAAATAAATCACGTTTGTTGTATGGGTGCCCCACTTAAATATTTATTTTATTGTTTAATTAGTATTTGTTGTTATAGCGGCAACAGAAATACATCATCTGTGAAAATTTCAACTGTCTAGCTATCACGGTTCATGAGATACAGCCTGGTGACAGACGGACAGACAGAAGCGAAGTCCCGTTTCCCGTCCCGTCCCGTCCCGTTTTTACCCTTTGGGTACGGAACCCTAAAAAGTATCGATTATTGATTCTTATCGGTCATTGGTGCCTCTACGTTACATACTTGTATCAGTGTATGTCCTTAGTGAAGTCTGGATACATTTAATATTTCACACTTTCCTAACTGCTACAGAAACAATGAATTAACGTAAGAAAAGTGTCCGCAGCAGGACAATCTGTTCTATTTTCCGCAAAGTCCACATTATAATTGAATTATCCCTAAACTATTCCGGTCGTGACACTGTCTACTGAATTAGAACTTTAGGGTATCGTGTTTAGCTGTTGAATTATTTCATCTGAGCCGTTTATTTCTATTATATGTATAAGCATTCTAGTTATAGTTGGGTTTAGATACATTTTATTGTGGTCATGACTACGGTAAATGTAAAAATTAGATGTTTTAAAATTTTAAGTATTTTCAATTCAATTTAGCTGCTTTACAAAATATTAGAAGAGCAAACCGAGACTATTTCATTTCAGAAAAATATATTGATATACTTATTATTATTTACCTATGCAATTATAAATCACAACAAATATTTTACAACTTGAATAATATTCATGAGGATTTTTCTTACAAAACAAAAATAAACTATTAACTTAGCTTTATTCTCATGCCTAAACATTATGTCGTAATGTATCATAAAACGATTATCAGTTCAACATTATAATAAAACTTGAACCCACATAATTTGAAAGAAAGTTTTAATAAGACCGCATTAAATTTATTCACGTACATAATGTTTTATTCCGAGCTATTCGTTAAAGCAATTTAGCACCGAGATAATTCTCGAGTAATTAAGAATCGTGCGTCGTTGAATTCCTTAAAAGTCTTTAGTTTTTTTTTAAGTCTTTTTTCACACAATTTTTTATTGAATATTTGTTGACAATGGTTATGAATCAAATTTTCATCAAAAACAATGAAATACTAATCGACTTACGGGTCCAGAGTATTAAAGTGGAAGTACAATTTATAAATATTAATAATTACGCTAATAAAATATCAAAGGCATGAATTTAATAACCTGAGATACAATAATCAAATAAATTTAGCTATGCTATGTTGTGCGGCATTAGGGGTAGTAATTGGCAGATACTTGGAACAATACTAATTTGATTATATATGACATTTAATATTTGAATAAATAATTAATATTTCTATTATCTATAATTAGGACGTAACCTTTTATAAAATAAAACTTTAAAATACTAAAATTAAATAAAATAGTAAAATTGTACTGAATGTGGAGTAAAAGAAGATGTGTTCCATATCTTGGTGGAATGTGTCCGAAACGAGGCAGAGAGAATAAACTTTAGGCAAAAGTACAACTGTAATTTATATAACATAGGTGAAGTTAACTTCATTTTGGCCAACCCGCAATCAAAAAGGCGATGAAAATATATTAAATTGTTAACTTAGGTATTAAGCGTAGATAATAAGAGTTGATTTGTCTTGCTATGTCACAATAAGGGTGACATTTTCATTTGTGAAAAAACCCTTTTTCTAATAAAGATTAAAAAAAAAAAAACCTTTTATACGTAGAAACGCGTCATGCCTACACTACAATGCAACGTTAACCAGTGTTTAGCACTATTGGTACTGGAAAATGGAGACCTAGACTCTCCGAAACATGTTGCGCTTGACTAAAAATACGTGGTTAAACCGAAAAATTAGTTTATACTCGCAATGCACATGCTGATGCGAATGTCAATTGAACTTTTATATTGCCGTTATCAGAAAAATCAACCTCTATAGCCAGTAATTATAGGTATTACTTAATAGTTTGTACTGAGTATAAGCTGCGATAAACTGAAATAAAGATAGAAAAGAAAAAGTGACCAAGGTCTCAAGTGCCTGGGATTGAACCAGCGCTCAGCAACGTCTTCTGCATTCGTGACAGACGTGATAACCACTGATTCTACTACTGCTGCAACCACTTTTTTAGTTTATACTTAATGGAGACGTCTGCTTAGAATAATACAATTTAAAATTATTAATAAAAATAATTAAATAAAAAGTATGTTTCCTAGTAATATGTTGCGATATTCCTATTTGGTCGGTACTCAAAGCGCATCATCATCAAACTTCATTACTTCAGCATTAGTTATCGATCGAGATGTGCCACATGTTTAGCAATGCATTTAGATGGCTTTCAATCAAGGACAGTTGCTGACTTAGTGACACGTCGACGACAGATTGGGTGACAATGTTCTTAATTAATCAAACGATTTGGGTGATCATTCATATGCGTGGTCACAGGGGCAATGTTTTGGTCACGGAAGTCGTGGGTTCGAACTCTCATATTGGTGTTTTTAGTAAGTTTCTTACAAAATACGTTCACCGTTCATACACACATTCACCACCACATCACCACATTGACCAGGGGCGCGTTTCTCAAAAGCTTGTAATTTGTAATACATGTCACTTTTGGACAGCTTTTTTTAAAAAAAGGACTTCCACTTGTATTACAAGTTACAAGCCTTTGAGAAACGGGCCCCTGACCAGACAATTATATAGGTATATGTGGCTTCTAAGCAAGCAACGTGGATTGTTTGCCGACAAACAGTACTGTTCCTAAACAATAGTGTGTGTACTTTGCCAGGGTATACAGACAGCACTTGTATTCGATGAACTACCTATAAACCACATCACATATTAATAATACTTCAGTGCAAACATTATCCGCTAAGAGTATAAAATCAAGATGTTTTTACAATCTTAATTCATCTTGTACTGTACCTACAGTACATATATCATAGAACTTTATCTGCATATATTATATTATATTTACCTATAAGTAAACTCAAACCAGTAAAATCCTCAAACAATACGCTACAATGTTCGATTGACTTACGAAGGTCTACCAATCATCTAAAAGGGGCTGGTTAGAAGTTATCATGATTAATTAACTACGGACTTATTGAACCCTTAACTGCTTATTTGTTTAAAAAAATGTGTTTCAACCAGATTCAGTCACAAAATTAAGCTACCTTTTACCACAGAATAAACAATAGTACTACCGTACAGAAAGGAAACTTCTTACAAAACCGAAGTTTGACAGCGGTTCAGGAACGAATCATGCTGTCCCTTTCTAATACATGGCACTATCCCTTTCGGCTATTTAGGGTTGTCAAAATTCAAGTCATTATCTTATCTGTGGTTGCACACGCAAAGGGACGTCAACGAACGAAGCCGAGAATACCCGAAAGGGCGAGTTTCGCACCCCTGCTTTTACTTCTAGTAACTACTACTATGCAACTAAGTAAGTGAGAGAACTATACATAAGTATAGGTAGGTAATACTTAACATGTAGCGTACCGACCTAAGTAAATAAGCAAAAAAGCGAGTCGTACCTAAATAAATTAAATGCAAAACAAACAGTGTTATTTGGACAGACAGAGCGCGTATTTACTCCATTATATAATAAGCCTGCATCCGCAAAATTACCACTTACACATCTGGTGACCGGTCGAGAATTTGTCGGCGGAAATGACCGGAGTTTCAGTTTTGGCGACGGTTACCGTACAATTGTTTCCTAGATATATAAAATTATCTGCCTTTTTAGAAGCATTTCACGGGCTGTCCGCACAAATGCATTTTAATTCGTGTACTAGAACTTGTGTCCGGCGTTACAGCCGATGATTCCTTTATGGACATAGTTTTGATCATTTCTCATATTCAGGAAATTCGCGTTTGAACGGGGCAACGGTAGACACCTCCATTGAATGCTCCTATCTTTTGTCTAAGTTCAGGAATGTATAATATGCATTCATATTTAGCGTGATATATTTCGAATGAGTCTGGCATTTATATTTGAGTGGTTACTATATATTATCTCGGCATCGTATTTGTAAAAAAACGTACCTATGACGGCACGGAAGTCTGGTTGCGCGAGTCAGACTCATACTAAAAAGTAGTCGAGTATTTTACAAAAATATTACAATGAAAAGAACCTTTATTTAGCGAAGATGTTAGCTTGTTGTTTAAGGAAAACAGGTAGTTACCGCCGCGTTATTTAGCGAAGATATCCGATACAATGGAAAATCATAGCTTTTTAAAAATTTTGAACATGCATCGAACACTATCGTGCCTCGATAGTCTAAGAAGTGACTTTTAGTTATTAATTACCGTAATACAAGGTAAAAACGACGATAAAATAAGTAAAAATAAATAAATGTAGCTTTAATTTTAATGTTTTATATACGAATCAATGATGAAATATGGATGTATTGTATTGTTGTATTGCTATTCTTTGTACTATCATGTTTTGGCAATAAAGTGATTTGATTTGATTTGATTTGATGAAATACATAGAATAATGATGAATGAATGATGTTTTACATACACATCGGAAATCTCATCTTATAATTGCTCATTTCGGTAACATTTTAAGTAGATTTTAGTGCTGAAGCACACTTAAATATTACTTCATTTAAAATATGCCATTAAATTCACTGCAAGTCACAATTTAAAATGCTATGGCTTCTATGTACTTTTAATACTTAGGTACATTTTTATGTTTAAGCTATGTGTCCAACGATAGATCTGCTTTCAGAATACCTAAGACGAATTAATGAATAATAATTAATCTGCTAGCACTGTGCTATTTTGTAATATTTAAAACATTTTAACTGGAGTAAAACCAAAATAAGAAAACTGCATTTACGACGTCGTAGGCAATGCCAATGATGATTCGCATTCATACATTGTGCTCTCATAATGTCAGACTAAAAAAACCCAAAAAAATTAAACATTCTTATATTCTCAGTGTTGGCGACTGGCTGGCATGCGACCTCTTTCGAACATGTGATTTTGTAAAATCATTTTGCTCTTGCTTCTTCTTGTATGTCAGATACTATTTTTGTCAGTCTGCCTTGTCACCTATAAATATTGTGCCGTATTTTGTGGTTTAATATTTAATTAAAGGTATAAATTATAATACGTGTTTCCATTATCCCATCTCGTCATACAGTCCACCCCGTTAGCTATCACTCAGGCTCTTGTTCTTTTGACACAATTATAAAGAGACATGTTGCATATGAATTCCATACCAAACCTTAAATATCAGATACACAAACACATTGTATGGTATACGGATTCCCAACGACTGGAAATACACTGCCCTTAAGTACATCTGTGTGCGTGCGTGGGATGAGACTTTACGAAATTACACGGACCCCAGGGCTCACGTTCATACTCGTAACAATAAAATCTTTGAAAAGCATTCCCGCAATGAGTGGAAACTGTTGAAATTTTATTTTTGCACAGAGATTTTTGGGAGAATCAGACAAAGGCATGGTGCGTTATTAAGTGAGGATTTATTTTAGTGCGCAATGGACCGAAGTCTCCAGTCTTAGTGACCGCGTGACCTATAAAAAAATCGGCCAAGTGCACCCTCGGTGACCGGCACCCGACTCGTGTGAGTTCCGTACTTTTTAGTATTAGTTGTTATAGCGGCAACAGAAATACATCATCTGTGAAAATTTCAACTGTCTAGCTATCACGGTTCATGAGATACAGCCTGGTGACAGACAGACAGACGGACAGACGTACAGACGGACAGCGGAGTCCTAGTAATAGGGTCCCGTTTTTACCCTTTGGGTACGGGAACCCTAAAAATTATATTTTACCAAATGTGTAAGCTTAATAAAAAATTGTACGATATCTTTAAATAATTTAGACTAGACTTCAGCTACAAGGTCTTAAAGTTAACACGAATTATTAATGCCTACAGTAACTCATTTAAGAATTCTGTTAAATAAATTATCAAAAAAATAAAATACAAAATAGTAAAATATTAGTATTTAGACTAGTTAGGGAATCATCGAAGGTCATGTTGTCGACTTTCAACGCAATCGTAGTATAATTCAGAAAGGTCACACATTTATAATACAATTGCTTACAGTTATACACATGGTGTTGTGTGTAATATCTTGGAACGAGTGTTGCTCAGACAACATTATTTCTAGAAAGGAAAAGTATTGGGGTTTTGGGCTCAACTATACTCGTTTGACCTAGCCCAAACTTGCCAAAGCTTGAGCTAGGGCTCTGCCTTTAGGGGGGTGGGGGCTTTGTATAGGTACAAGGGCAATGCTTGTACTCTAACTATAACTATGTACTAGGTAACAAAATCAAAAGCAAGCAAATCAATTAGCTAAATAGATGTTTTACTTTGTCGATATGAACACTAATGAAAAAGTGACCAAATCCACCGGTGGCCGAGGCGGGAATCGAACCCGCGCCCGCTTCATCAGCGCAGCTAACGTCTTGACCACTAGATTAATCACTACATAGTATAAAACAAAGTCGCTTCCGGCTGTCTGTCTGTCCCTATGTATTTTTAGATCTTTAAAACTGCGCAATAGATTTTGATGCAGTTTTTTTAGTAGATAGAGTGATTCAAGAGGAAGGTTTATGACGTATGTTTATGTATGTTTATCAGCATTACACCCGTGCGAAGCCGGGGCGGGTCGCTAGTAAAATAATATTTTTTTATTTCTTCCCTAGTTGAATTGCAAATTTTACCGATAAGCAATTTAATAATCCCGCTTACTAATTATTTATTTTTTTATTTAAAGAGCTTAGAATTTCAGAGGAGAATTTTGTTGTACCCTACTTTTCTTGAAATTTACCAAAAAAATACCGATCAGCCAGTTTTCAGAACAATCCTGGTTACAAATTAGTCAAATTACCTATTTACAAGTTAATGCAAAGCAAGGTTTGTATTTAATACGAGTACAAAACAAAGCATTCAAAATCGTACCCATCTTATAATATGCAGTCTATACAGGCTTGTCAAGGAAGCATGCAGACCTTGGAATTTTAGAGGCAGGGCAGTGCGCCAGATGCTGCGACGTTCGTCGTTCAAGCTCCGTTCCACTTTTGGTTCTCTATCCAAATGAATTAAACATGTAGGAGATTAATAAAAAAAACTAATTTCTGGTTCAGTATTTTAGAATTTTTTAAATAAAATATAGGTCTTGTGTTTTGGTAAAAAATGTTTCTTAACTCACGTCTGCATCTAATACTTTCAGGCCTTAGAGACATGAAGCTTGTATAACACAATATAAATGTTACATTTAGAGCTAGTAGAATTAGAAGAGATACCTAATTTATAATTATTGAATAAAAACATCCAATATCCAAACTTTTTCAGTTCATTGTCTTGATACAGCCTTAATAAGCATACAAATTAATACCTGAAATAAAACTATGGAAACGGATTATATCGCGTATATGGAATTTATAATACATCCCGACGTTTCGAACCCTTTACAGCGTTTGTTGGTTAATACCTGACTGAATGTTTATGAATGTGTCCCAATAAGGTACCTTTGACTAACTGTTTAAAATCAAGTGAATTATACATTGATTATAATTTAACACCTAGAAAAATATATTCTATTGTTATTTAAATCTCGTCTCACGATCATAGCGATCACGATAATAGCTAAAAACATAACAACCATATAAGGCTGCGCGTGCAGTAAAGGGTTAAGTAGGTAAGTTTAGGTTTAAGATAAAGTTAAGTTGCATATCAACAGCTAACACAAACGCAAAGGAGCCTCGTCTGCCAACAAACCACTGTGTGGTTTGGCAGAAGAAAATAGGTATTTAGTTGTAAGTAAGATCTTTGAATAAACGTTTATATATTTATTTATTTTTTATTTATCATAAGCTGAATAAGATTCATAAGCGGAACGCACCAATGCCGAGCGCCATAGGCAGTCTTATTAAAGTCATATTGAAGTGATAATGAAGCCGCCTGCAGGCTGCCCGTTACAGCCGTAACATTGCCAGCCTTATAACAAGATATTCCTCAACTCGTTTTAGCCTATTTAAAGCTAATTGTGAAATTTGTAATGTGGATGGCGACGTCTTACCTGCTATCAAAGATGCCGCGCTTCTTTCTACGGAATAATATTCGGTTTATTTTGAGTTGTTATAAAACCCCTACATTAGGCTTATCTTTTTATAATAAATAAAAAATAAAAAGCCTTTTATTTCCCGCTAAATTATTACAGATACATTATTAACGATTTCTTGCTTTATGATGGTTAGTAAAAAAATAATTTGTTTTTTTTTTGCTTATATACTAGTTTTTGGTTGTTAGTTGCTTATAAATATTTACTAAATAATTTGTATATAACAGGAACCCCTCTCAGGTGAAGGCCTCTTCCAAATTTTGCCATTTTGATCGGTCAAGTGCGGTTTGATGCCAGTTTGGTCCAGCTATTTTAATGATGTCCTCGTCCCAGCGTAAGTGTGGCCTTCCACTGCGTCGCTTGCCTTGAGGGCCTTTCCATAGGGTGACGATTTTCGTCCATCTGCGGTCTTTAAGTCGTGCCACATGTCCGGCCCATCGCCATTTCAACTTTTGAGCTTGGTTGAGAGCATCTATAGTTTTAAGCGCGGTTCTTATCTTCGTGTGTCGTATCTTTTGAATTTTTTTCAAGTTCAACATGCTACGTTCCATACCTCATTGGCATGTAATTATTAAATTCTGGATTTTTTTTGGTGAATTTCCACGTTTGACTTGCATATATTAAACATGGAATTATACATGTGTTCATAACTTTCCTTTTCAGCTTTATTGGCATTTTACTTTTAAACACTTCCTTAAGACTCCAGTACTTATTCCATGTAATTTTTACTCATGTAGTTAATATTACTAAACAAATATAGTTAAAAATAAATAATAAACAACTAACTTAAAAAACTAAAACTAAAAATAAATAACTAAAAACTATAATATTCCCCTGCGACACGCGGCATGGTGCTGTAGATGTTGGCAGCATTTCCTCGCTATATCGCAATGCTTACTCTTTGTGCGAGGAAGCTGCCAGCTCTACGATCAAAAAGGCAAAATCTTGTTATTAAAGTTGGTAATGTTAAACGTTTTTATAACTGTACTATGGGTTTAAAAGGCGCAGTAAGATAAAATATATCACACTGTATAGATTGGTACAGGTACAATATTCAATACAATACGATACAATAACTCCTTATTTCACACTTCAAATAACAAAAGCTGATATCAATGGTTTAAGTATCAGAATAGAGGTTACACAACAGATTATTTAAAAAAAACTTACCTATCAATATTGTTCTCCATTATAATCGACTTTCAATCCGGAGGTCGCGGGTTCAAACCCCGGCTCGTACCAATGAGTTTTTCGGAAATTATGTACGAAATAGCATTTGATATTTACCAGTCGCTTTTCGGTGAAGGAAAACCTCGTGAGGAAACCGGACTAATCCCGATAAGGCCTAGTTTACCTCTGGGTTGGAAGGTCAGATGACAGTCTCTTTCGTAAAAACTAGTACCTACGCCAATTCTTGGGATTAGTTGCCAAGCGGACCCCAGGCTCCCATGAGCCGTGTCAAAATGCCGGGACAACGCGAGGAAGATGAGGTAAACATTTTCGATGTCATAATTGTTATCTACACGTACTTCCAAATTAAATGATCCATCGCCTTTTTAAGTATAAAATTGTCCATTAACAGCACGTTCTGGTATTTTCAGAGATGGCGTTTTAACCAAAGACACCTATTAAAGAGCGAAGAATTATAATAAATTAGCAGCACGATAATTAACATTTTAGCGTCGTTAATTAAAAGAGCGCTTAAGTGATTGAAATCCGTCTGAATTAAACAGGGAACCAAAATAAGCCGTTATTAAAAGGCGAATAACCTCTTAATTTAGGGGTTGTTGACACTGAAGTGGACTTGTCCTTAAACTAAAATTACAAACCGAGCTATTCCTGCTAATTACACTCCAAGTGTTAGCAGTGACCTTTTTGCGTCAGTGACTGGACTGAGATTCTTGGTAATTTGGATTTAGGTAACATGAAATAACTATATAATGTTATACAGCATTATTGTTTGAATCGACGCTAAAAATAATATGATAATTAGGGGCAAATGGGCATGTAAATAAAAAGATAAGGAGGCCTATATTATGTTCAAAGTCGGAGATGTGACGTGAACTAAAAACAGAAGTGTACAATAGTTTTGGTAACCACATCATACAATAAATAAATAATAAGCCCGTAAGTATTACCCAAAAAGATTCAAAAATCTGAATGACCTGACTTTTGACTCAGTTAATGAAGAAAAATGTATAATATAATTTTTCCTACTTCACAAATATCTTCAAAGACAAATTTAATATGGTGGAAAATTAGAAAACACGTTTTATTCTTAATGCAATAAGTGAAATGATTGGAAACCAATTTGGTAATCATCCAATAGTTTTGTACAAAAATGTTTTTCATGTTAAATATGTATAAATAAATAAATAGATTACAGTAGTGTAAATTTTGTAAATGAAATGTGGAGAAATATATAGATTATCCAGCAATACAACCACAAACACTGTTCTCTTGATTCCATTAATGGTCTAAACGGAGAGCGCCAGACCGACCGTATTAATTAGATCTGGTTTCCTGAATAAAGTAATAGAGTGTATCGCATATCTAGGCTTTGATGCTTTATATTCTATTATTATTGATATTAAGACAATAATGTAACTGTGTGTTTTCCAAACTAAATATTGAAAACCTGATTCTCACAGATCTTGGTGTTTTTGGGTTCTTTCAACTCAGAATCACTAGCTTATTCAATCCTGATGTTAAAAAAATGTCCCAATAATTTGTATGCAAATTGTACATTACACTACGTCACGCACATACACGTGAAAAAAAAATTTCACACTAAAACGTGACGTAATGGAATGGACATTTTTGGAACATCTTTTTTTAATGGCAAAATGGAGAATGCTGTCGATTCAAACTAGAATGAGCCCAATAATGTCCAGATTTGTATGAATCAGGTCTTCAGTATTTATTTTAGAAAACGACCAAATCTAATAAAATAGCAGAAACAGGATAGTAAAGTTCGTTCGTTCAGGGCAGGCGTTCTTAAAACTGATCTGCATCTGCTTACTTATTGTGAGATACACTATTTAGAGATACAATCAAATAATTTAATTTCTGTACCATTTCGTACCTTGTCACAATGACAATCAATATCGACTTTCATACCGGTGTGTACCTACTACTATTTTCACTGTGACAAGGTACAAAATTGCACTGAAATTAAATTCCTTGATCGTAGATATTATTATGTTAAAATTAATAAAGAGTGTAAGGTCGGTGTCCCAACGTAAGTCCACGTCGTCATACTAATTGTATAGAAAAGTGGATACTTATGTTACGGAACCGACGTACCTAAATAAATACCTTACCTTACCTTACCTTACCTTACCTTTATACAAAGGATTATTAAGGAGATTATTTTGCTCTGACTCCAATGAATAATCCAGGCAGGTTATAAGTATTCCAAAATTGTACAAATCGTACGCATATGTTGCTCTTTAGTCTCGCCTACAAGCGAGAAATTTAATGTGCACGTGCTATTATATCGAACCGAAAGAGAAAGAGACAAGCTTATGTTCAGTAAGGAGTGTAAAAAAGATAAATAGTATTCGAAAATTGATCAACAAAAACAAATAAATTCGCAGGTAAAGAAATAAATTTAATATGGAAGTATATTTTACGTTCCTTGTGTATTTATTAGTACAAACTATTTATAGTAGGTAATAATAATATCATTGTCTGACTCAAGCCAGAATTTACTGGTATATTTTTATCAAATTAATTAATCCTCCCCTATTATAGCCGTTTTAAAAATGTATTTCAGCTATCTAATTTTTTTAGTATAATGGAGCACGTGCAAGTGACAAGTAGATAAAGGAGAACGGTTACCTTTCAGAAAATCAAAGAAACAATTTATTTAAGCTTCCCTGCAAAAAAAACAGTTCTTATTTTACCTACAATACTTTCTTCTACTTTGCAAACAATAGGTTTAAATTTGATGTAACTTGATACGCGAATTTAAAATTCATGAACGTTTTTTAGGGTTCCATACCCAAAGGGTAAAAACGGGACCCTATTACTAAGACTTCGTTGTCTGCCTGTCTGTCTGTCTGTCCCTCTGTCTGTCTGTCTGTCTGTCTGTCTGTCTATCAATTTCATGAACCGTGATAGCTAGACAGTTGAAATTTTCACAGATGATATATTTCTGTTGTCGCTTTAACAACAAATACTAAAAACAGAATAAAATAAATATTTAAAATAAATGGTACGGAACCCTTCGTGCGCGAGCCGGTTTTTTTCATCCTATTGTATTCTGATATTATCCAACAATAGGTCAGAATCATGCTGTGCAGGGCTACAAATTTAATAACGAAATTGTTTCATTTCCATTCACGGAAGAAGGACGGGACCTTTGGCAGACGTGCGGAGCCGAAGCGAATACGTTGATACCCTTTCGACACTTTAATAACACGAATAGATACATTATATTATATACTGCACTATTATGCATGTTATCAATAAATACCATTCTATGTATATACTTTTTCAATAGTTTCCCAAATAAATTCTCGAGGCATCTCAATAACGCCCCGTAAATCCGATTTTAGGGCTCTGTGGAAACCTTTTTTATAAAAACCTGATTTGTTCTCGCGTCGATCTCGTCATGATTATAAACCACAAAGTCGCGACAACTTTTGTGAGATATCAAATATTTACGATCGGAGTCATAACATCCGCCTCGTATATAAAAGTATTTATAAAAAAGATCTAAAGAATATCCGAAAAGGACGACAGTTTGTTGATAAGCCCCTTTTCTGTTTACTAACATCCGTTTTGTAAGTTCAATTTAAGCGTCGTCCGTTCACAAAGCAAATTTTGCTATGTGTAATATTTACAGTGCTTTGCAATAATATATTTATACAGGTTGGCTATAAAATAAGTGCATTCCCGTTGCCAAGGAGGTTTTGGGATTATACAGAGCAACTTTTACTATGGGACCAACCACGAAATCGCGAAAAAAAAATTATCCTCCCATAGGAAATGGACCAGCCAAAATGTATGAAACAGCCTAATTTTTTTTCGCGATTTCGAGGTTGATCCTATAGTACAAGTTGCTCAGTATAATCCCAAAACCTCCCTGTCAACGGGAATGCACTTATTTTTTTGCCACCGTGTATATATATGAAGAATTTATTAGCTTTGCGCAAAATCTGCACACTATGTTTCTCAGGTTTCTAAAACCTTATTTTGTGCCCAAATTAATATATTTTTATTACATAATTGTATTTGCAATAGGAAATACACATTTATTAAAAAGTACCACTTATGTGGGCTATCCAATTAGTAGGTAGTTTGATTGTTAGTTTCAAGGGCTACCTACTAAATGACTTAACCCGAACATTACAACCTTAGGATAGCGTGATACCATTATAATAAGTATTTACCTTGTAGGATACTCACGTAAACAGATTAAAAATATTAATATTATTTATTTAATTTTATACAAAAATACAACGTTAGATGGTTGGTACGTAATGTAACTTTTACTAAATTCTCTGGTTTAGGCAACATATTACTTACTTTACCCGTACCGTGTATCTATTCTATTATTTACACTATAAAATAACAGAACACAGAAATTGTTTCACCACAAAAAATACATATTCTATGTGAACAGGGAAGAGGTCATAAATAAAAATAGGCTTGTCTGTTCTAAATGTAATCAATCTGTATATTCCGAGCTTAGCGAGACAGTTCCATTCATGCTATGTCATACGTAAGTCGTGCTAGTTGACATGTGAAGAATCGTTGGGGATTATTCCATGGAGGAAAAGCTTCCAACCAACAACAACAGAGGTACCTACGAAATATTGCAACGAATATTTATATTCTAATAACCCAATTAAATCACGAAACAAGATCATCAAACTTTATCAATTATAAAAATGTTCAAATAACAAATTTAACTTTATAATGTTGTAATTTGATACAAAGTTAATTTATAATTTACCTTTATTATAAGTTTTGTGATATTTGATTTGATTCTGACATTACCAATTCACCAGGAACAATAATTGCAGAAAATAGCGGTTTAAAAATGCTTTAATTAGCTTGGAAACTCAAACAATGCGCGCATTACTGCAGCGATGCCGTAAATTGTGAATTAAAAACGGATTATTCAAACTGTAATGCACCTTTTTTCTTCTTCATTTTCACAATACTTGCACTTGGAAACTTTCCTCGGCGTTATTTGGCCCCGCACTGAAGGCGTTCGCTGTTTATGAAGGAAATACAGACCGTACTATTCGCTACTGCAAAGACTCACACGTAGAGTCCAATTTTATTCTCCCGGAAAAGTTCTAATGTTAACTTTAAGAAAAGAAAACTTTAAAACTTCATAAAGGTTTTGCGTATGAGTATTGCTAGCTAGAAAAGAAGGCTGCTTTAAGACCCTACTAATATTGTAAATGTGAAAGTTTGAATGTTTGGATTTTCGTTCCTACCTACGTACCCGTTCCCCGTACACAGAGAATGCAATGGAACGCATTGGACGTACCTTGAGTGTTGCGTAAGTGGGTAGTGGACTGAAATTTTAGAAATGTGAATATTGCTAAGCTAATCCAGATGTAAATAGTTTGGCTTACCGTTGTTGCTGCTGGCCCCAAGCGTGCTAAGGCCTCTGATGATTGCTCGCTCCCTATTTCTAATTTTAATCACACTGAATGTTTTAAATTAGAATAAAATTTAACTTTTCTATATACTGTTTCTTTAACCGAATATACGATGACATTGGTTGTTTGACAGTTTTGTTGATCCTTTTAAGTATCGGTGGCCAGTATTCGAGCCATTCCAAAAATGAGTTAGCGTAGCTTTTGGGTTTTAGTGGTAATACGCCGAACGTGGTTCGCGGTAGGCCCGCAGTTTCAAGACTTCTACGCGGGCAAACTCGCGGGAAATGGCTCGAGATATATATATGAATGGTTGTAGAACTAAACTAAATATAAGACGGATACTTTTATCATTCAATCTCGTGAAGATAATGCGGTGTATTTTTTTTTCAGAGGGAATTATTTTTAATAAGCATATTAATCTATTTTTTTTTATTTACTAAGTATTAACGGGCTTAACCGCTGACTCCAAAGTAATTGCTTACAAACATCTCCGCTTTTCTTTATGATAATATGATATATAAAGTGTGCTAAACAGAACATTTTAACCTTTTGGACGCCAATGACCGATATATACGCACCGTAGGTTCAACGCCAAAGACCGATTAATCGGTCATATACCACAGAGCAACATAGACCTACGTGCATATGCATAAAGTTCAATTTCAGTTTTGACACTTCAGTGACGTAGCGTCTGGATGACAGCTTTTGTGTTTGACACGGCGTCGAAAGGGTTAAATGACGTTTAACGCTTGTAATTAATAAACGATTGATCGATTGATTACATTTTAACTTTTCCATTTCAATGAAACGAACCAGTAGGTATTTTGGTTCCGGATTGGATGCAAAAGTAGTAAAATAACTTACATACATTACTTTACAAACTGCTGGTTAATGAACTTACCTGAACCCTAAAACATTAAGATTCTTAAACTGAGTTAACGCTTTCCATTTCTAAGAAACCCAACCTATTTAGTATATCCTTTACAATGGCACTTAATGGAGGCTTCCAGTACCAGAGTGAATGACATTAATTGAGCTGAGTAGTGTGCTCAATCTAATTATTTACATAGAGTTACAGATAATGAATTCCTACTACCTACCACTTAGTCTAAACATAAGCTCTCCAAATTTTCACTACAGTCATTAGGATTAAAAAGGTACTTAATTTAATACAGCGAGATGCTTAATTTCAGGCTTAGGTTTTAAAACATTAAGTTAACATTAAGTAAACGTTAAGAAAAGCTTAGTACTTTTAAAAAGACATACTATGCTCAGCTAGAAGATGGAATTTATAAAATAAGTAATAACAGAACTATATTTTAAGTTATTTAATAAACTTACACATTTAAATATCTCAGGTCAAATCTTACTACTTAAAAAACACCCAAACTTGTTAACAGTGTTTAATGCTATCGAAACCTTCAAAGTTGCCAGAATCGACTTAACTGAAATGTATGATCTTATGATATTTAGTATTTTGTCGCGAGTTGTAAACAAAGGAAAAATATTACCTTAAGGGGATCCCATGCCCCAATGACCTTCGATTTGAATCCCTTAGTTTTCTAATGTTTTTTGTAGCTTATCATATTAACAGCAATATAGTATCCCATATTTACTTCAAAGTTCATTGTTTTCGAAATATTTGGCATCAAAGTTGAACAATTTTAGGCCAAAAAACAGGTTTTCTGGCCATAACTTTTGTGTTAATTAGTTTAAAATTAAAACCTTGGACAAATTTTTAGAGACGTCTAAGACGAACCCAAATATGTAGATTTCGTATAAGTAAGATCTTTCACAGCAATCGAGATACGAAAAAAGTGTTTTTTTAGACAATGTTTAAAACAATCATAAATAAATAAGTATTCATTTTTTTCACAATCCGGTAGACAAAAATGGAGATAAAAGATTGAAGAACCGATAGCCGCTTGTCTTATAATTCTATATGTAGTGCAAAAGTAGGAGATACGATTCAAAACTTGTCAAAAATCGATGAAAACCTCAGGTAGCCCCTTAACTATAATTTTATGCTTAACGGCAAGCAACAGTTTCGGAATAACTATAAATCAGTATGAAATTAGTTTTCAGTGACAGAAAACTCATCCGCGGTGGATTCATTGCTTTCCGATTACCAATAGTTCGTGAAGCGAACTTATTGAGTTATGGTACTTGCCGAGTTTTGAAGTTAAGAATCTCATAGCAGGTGCACGAACAAACTGGTTGGCTTATGTTCAGGATTTCAATTAAAACCAGCCGGATTTAGATCAGTCTATTGAGCGATGTCAACCCCAAATTAATACAACAAATACATATCAAATACTAGCTCTCACTATTATGAACATTTTCCATTCCAAAAATCTGAAAGACAAAAAAATCTAACTACCAAACCTACTCACAAAATTTCACTAGAATCGGTTGAGAAATGTGGCCATACCTACGAAAACATTTTTGACGAAGCTGAATGTGAGACCTTTATTAACGCTCGGTCAATAATGATTTTTCATAATAAAATTCAATTAGTATCATGATCCCTAAAACTTTAAATGTAATGTAACGATGAGTGATTAGTCTGTGATAGTGCCTATTTTAAATGACTTATTACGATGTTAGCTCTTCATTGCGGAACTCAAAAATTAATAATAGTGGATCATAACTAAAAAAAAACATTCAACCGAATAATCATCTTCAGCTTCCACCTTTTTAAATGTGGAAATCATAAGTGACTATTGAGAGTAGAAATAACTCATAAAACTCCTAATATAATTATTATTACACTCACATGGTGCAAGTGATGCAAGTAACTGAACAAACTAAGTAATTGCACTCCAACTTATCCCCTGTGACCTACAGCCATGACTCATTGCAGAAAATTGCAATTATAACGAAATGCTGTTACGTTAGTTAATTCCAGGGAATGATAGCGTGATATTTCTCAGTTAGCTCTCGGAAACATTTCACTGACTTCACAATTAGTTCAAGCGAGAACATTAAATTAGTATCTTGTTCTTGCTAGTGATTTTTCTTTTATAATATTTTAACTATATTGTACTCAGAGCTCCATCAAAGGGTTAAATTATTTACTCGTAAGTCGTGTCTTGTGTTAAGGCGGTTCCCTGAGCCAGAAGGCGAAAAATCTCCTTATATGATCATATTTTTCTAAGAGACGTTGACATTCGTAGATGTGGAAAAAATATATGTAGTTCTTGATTATATTATCTTTAATTTATGAGCTTCCGATACACGAAATATGACACTTCGCTCGATACAATTAATTCCCAAAGTAACCTCTAACTCGGACTTTAATCAAACTTTACTCGGTTATTTATTATGTGACACTTTAAACAAAAAAGGGAGAAAAAAAATCTTAACTTAAATATTAATTTGACAGCTTTCGCATTTCGATATTGTAAGGCAACGTTCTTAAAATAAATAAAAATCTACAAAACTCGATCAAAATTGACACTTAGTGCGCATGGTCTTTCCCGTTCTTTCTTGCGAAATGTGACAGTGATAGCGGCAAACCGATGGAACGGCCTTAAGTATTATTTAAATATTTTAGTTTTTTTGCATATGAAAACTGCCACCGCAGCTATTTATAATTTCAAAACCTAAAATTATACTTGCCGCAGTTATATTTATTTATTTTAAACTTTATTCCATATAAAAAGTGTACAACAGGAGGACTTAATGCTAATATAGGCATTCTCTACCAGTCAACCATAGGGGTAAACAGAAAAGCATTTAGGTGGGTGCACTGAGAAAAAAACAAAAAAAAACGTAACTTTTGAGCGAAGTAAAACTTCTACATAAATAATATGATTATAGTCACCAAAGTAGATTAAAGCATCAATAGAGCATTTTTAGCCCTTAGAAAAGGTTTTGGAATCCTAAAAACTAGATGGTGCCATTAAATAAAAATATGCTTATGCTTAAAACGATTTTATTCTGCTTTGATTGTACTAGTACTTTTGTGCATTTGACAGCGGCCAGGAAAGTCGCCTTTTACGTTTAGAAGTCATAAACAGCAGGTGACCGGTTTCAAACGCATGAAGCTTGCAACTTACTATAATTATAGTAAAATACTATCAGTTGACTTACTAAAGTCTGACGTATTATTTATAAAGCCAATAACATTATTCCCACCTGGGAACTTGCAGTTAACTCTTACCAATATCACTGATTTCTCATATAACTAAGCCGTAAAATTAATGATAGTAGAATGAGAAAGTGTAAACATTTTAGTGGAAACGAAAAAGGAACGTAAACAATTCCAATCTCAGGATCAGTCGTAAACCACAGCGTAAACAGCACGTCAGGCTACAACGCTTTGACCTCAAACTAGAATTACAAACATAAAAACAATAAAAATGGACGGATGCTACACCCAGAGAAAAGATTTAATGCTATATGGGTAAATAAACCGTTACTGTTACTCTCTCTGAAAACAAAACGTTCTCATCCATTGTTATCCACTCAAAGGTTAACTGGAAGAAATCCCTTAAAGGGATAAGTTCTATTCTATGCCATATTTGTGTTCTGTGTTTTGTACAATAAAGAGTTTATACATACATACATACGAAACGAACAAGTTATAGCGTCTTTTTTATAATGAAAAGCTTCCGAGAAATAAAATACCTAAATAAATGCTAAAGTGCACTTCCTCTTGTTAGTATTTTGTTAATAATTCTTGCTTATTTATGACGACTTTGAACAATCAAAACAGATACAGGATTTGCCTTTATTTTATATAGGTAGATAAACTAGTCAAACGCGTCTATAATAAAAAGCTTCAGACAAAAAAGGAAGGCTTTGATAGTAAATATATTAAAACGGGGCAATCAAGCCAACGCGTGTTGCTCTTGTTGAAGTTTCTCTTTGTTGAGTAATATTCGACAAAAACCCCCGAGTGATCCGTTTTTAATATATTTGATATATCTGTGTCTCACGAAAGTCCTATTAGTAAATAATTAAAAAAAAAATCATCATCATTCGCTTGCCCTTGTCCCATTCACTTGGGTTCGGCGATTTATTTTTCTTCCATACCTGTCACCCGTCATCTCATCATTCACTTGCGTTCATTTCATATCATCTCTCACACAGTCCATCCACCTTTTCCTCGGTTTTCCTCTCCTCGTACCTCCCTCTACCTCGTTGCATCAAGATATATTTTAGTCATTTATTTATTTATTGCAACCATAGTGTAGTACAGGTCTTAATAACTAGGTACATTCAGAGTCATAATTATGAGCCCTGACAGGGCATTGCAATGTCATACATATTTTAATTTACAATAATCGCAATCATTTACTATTCTATTTAGTCTTATTTTTTAATTAAAAAAAAATATTATGCATGCATAATATTTTTTTAAATCCATATGTAATAGTCCTATTTTTATACATTATATCACATTTGTTATTTATATATTTACAACCATTGCACTTACATTATTACAGTCACTTACATCTAGATCATATTTCATGTCAAGTTTTTCTGTATAAAATTTCAAGTATCAATTCCAAAAATAATACAAAAGGAAATAAAGTCAATTAGTTAATTGATTAAAACAATTATAAGAAAATAAATTAAAATAGAAAATTAAATTACCATGTCAAGTTATTATCATTTAAAAAGTCATCAATAGTGTAATACGCTTTTTCTGTAAGCAAGTTCTTTAATTTACGTTTAAATATGTGGTGTTTGTCCTCGGCTTTTATACTTTCAGGGATTTTATTATATAGTATTATAAACCTAACATATGGGCTGTTTCTGTGTATCATTAAATTTGATTTCGGCAGCCCTAGTCTGTTTTCATGACGAGTTGCTATTCTTCAACTTGGGGCATCTTTTATTTGGCGAGAAAAGTGCATGTGCTCCCTGACGAACATGCCAACCTCCAAAATATAAATGGATGGAGGAGTGAGGAATTTATACTCTTTGAAATAACGTTTACATGGTTCTGCATGACGCATATTTAAGAGAATACGCAGGCACTTCTTTTGCAATATAAACAGGTCGTCAGCATCCGTACTAGTTTAAATTCTTTATACGTAATATTTATAATTCGTTTTGTAAATTTCCCGCTCTTTTATAAAAAATCGACAAAACTATTGTTTTTTTATTTTTATTTTAGTAAACTTATGACCGCTCATGGACTTGGGTCAACTAAGCTTTCAAAACAAACACAGCTTCCGACAACGGTCCGGATATTACACTGACAGTTTTCTCTTCGCCATAAAATTAAATTTACCCCACCCCAGCTTTGAGCTTTGAACACTATTGTTACATTACTCAATACACAATTTCCGCTATTAAAAATAAGTTGTCATTGGTTGGTTGGTTTGTTTGACGACCGGTCTGGCTTAGTGGGTAGTGACCCTGCCTGTGAAGCCGATGGTCCTGGGTTTGAATCCCGGTAAGGGCATTTTATTTGTGTGATTAACACAGATATTTGTTTCTGCTGTGTCTTGGGTGTTTTCTATGTATTTATGCATTTGTATATTACATATATCGTTTTCTGAGTACCCATAACACAAGCCTTCTTGAGCTTACTGTGGGACTTAGTCAATCTGTGTAAGAATGTCCTATAATGGCGTAGTCAAACTGCGCGCTGAACAGTTGCGGTATTTATTTTTGTTATATTTGTTAGGCTTCTATAGGTATAGCTATTCTAGTACTTTGAATTAAGCTGCGATTTCGTCTACGTAGAAGTTCTTAAACTGATATCCCTCTACTCTACCCCTTATCTAATCTTGTTTTTTTTTCTTCAACGTTTTGATTTTTAAGATAATTATTATCTAATTAAAATAAAATAATTTCCACGTAATTATAATTAGAGAAATTCACACAAATGTTAATGTCAATAATAAATAACTTAAAAAATGTAAAATTATCAGTTTTTTTTTTCCACTGAACCCTTCAATTTCTTTTTCTATGCGAAATCCTTGTTATGTGAGCAAATATGTAGCCCCTATAAGGATAAAATGGTTAGCCAATAACAATATTGTCGAAGAAAATACTCATGTTTATGGTATTCGTAGCCGCCGTGCAGGTTAGGATACGACGACTCAAATAAAAAGCTACGATTTGTACAAAACTATTTTAATCTTCCAAAAGGATGGTTTAGAAAAAAGGTTCTCGCCAAAACGGTTAAGTGCAGAAGTGGTGGTTATTGTATGGAGGATGATGAAAGTGATTTGCAAGATTTGAAACAGTACAAAATGGATTAATTTTAGTTACCTCTAATTGGCCGCGATACAAAATATGTGGAGCGCTGCTCGAGCCTAGCTGAAGCCGACGGCTGCGTTTAGCTACTGGGAATATTTGGGAATATTTTTTATACAATAATAAGTTGCATTCCAGGAGTTGTTTTTGTAGGTAACCAAGCAAAACCTTTCAATTAATATGATAAGCATTCATATGCTCTACGAGCTCTTAAAAACTTGCTTTTGATATTTAAATATGATCTTGATATTCTTGATAATATTTCTCATAATATACTTTTATCTACAAACCCTAAAATAGACATAGTTTTATACAAACTAATCTTGTATCTGGAATTAGAAAAAGTAAACTGAGATAGAAGAAAAGAAAGAAAATGTCTTGATCTTGTGTGGTTGACTTTCAACGTGTAGCGGAAGAATTTATTTTAATACAAAATTTATATTAACAAGAAGACTTGCGATTGAATTCTTTGTTGTGGAGCGGATATCACAAATTTTGCGGATTATATTAAATATTAGATAAGGAGCACAAAATGGCATCCGGCTTATTTTATCCTTTTAGTTTATCATTATTTCATCGAATCATGTAGGCATGTTTTGCCTGTAAAGCAATATGAGTGATATTATTCTCTAAGATTTCTATACAGCCGTCTTTTATGCCTTTCTATATACGGAGCTCTGGATTACTCCGGGTGGCTCCTTGACCCGAAACGTGAATTAAAAGCAGATATTGTAATGCGCCATCTGTGCAAACGCGATTCCCATAGCATAATTGTATCAATCTGCTTGCGTATATAAGGCATATTATCATAAGATACGTAATATAGTATTGGTTATACTTGTTATTATTACACACTTTTCTTAGCTTGACCTCGTATATCCAAACTATGTTTGTACACCTATATATTATGTGCTTCAAATCTTGTAACTTAAATTTTGAACCACTTGCCGGTGTCTGATTCAGTTGAAATTTGGAGTACATCCGTAATTTAGATGACATTGCAATAATATGCTAACCTGGAGCTGATCTGATGATGCAGTCGGAAGGTAACAAACGGAACTCTTCGATGGAAAAACACGAGCACATCGAGTTTGGGTTCATTAGAAAGGTCTCGAGATGTTCTTGATAGACATGCGAATGAGAAGAAGTAGTCAGCAATAAAAGTGTGTCACAATTTTTTCTTACAGTAACTAGTTTTCATGGTAAGCTGGTGTAATGAGTGTGTACTTAACGTTGAAACTGATACAAAATAGAGCATCCAATTTTATGTAAAAGTAAAAAAAAAAAAGAAATATATTACTGCATAAATGCACAAAAAAGAACGTCTTATTTAGGCTGTCATTTTGTTCAAGCGAATTCTCAAAATAGTAATTATACAAACAAAGAAATCTATTTATCCAAGTTCAAGTATCTCTACTTCAGTAGTAGTATTTCTAAACACATTCAACCGAAGCTGATTGGTTTCTGTGAGTGTTCTAATATTTCTGCTTGTTAGCTTTCCTTGTATTGTAAGAAGTTCATAAAAAAGGCGTATTCAGTTGCCTTGTCGAAAGAAATTGCCTCTGAAGGCACGAAACGATCGGGTTGCCTCGTAAATACTCGTTGGGATCGCTTTCAATGTTATTTATTAATAATAATTTCTGTTTATATCCAGTAGTTTCTAGAGAACAAAAGCTATATCGACGCAATATACATTATCCGCAAAGTGGGACGGTCTCGGACGTATTGACAGTCGGGAGATGTCCTAACCGCTTCTATTATCGGTTCAATAGATGCTATCAGGCGATAAAAATTCTCCCAAGAAATGGAGCACTCACAACATTGGATTATTAATACTGGGTACTAAAGGACACGTACACACGCTCTTCTAAAATTAAGACATAAAGAAATGTAGAAACTCAAAAGAAAAAAACCGGCCAAGTGCGAGTCGGACTCGCGCACGATAGGTTTCGTACCATTACGCAAAAAACGGCAAAAAATCACGTTTGTTGTATGAGAGCCGCGCTTAAATATTTATTTTATTCTGTTTTTAGTATTTGTTGTCATAGCGGCAACAGAAATACATCATCTGTGAAAATTTCAGCTGTCTAGCTATCACGATTGATGAGATACAGCCTGGTGACAGACGGACAGACAGACAGACAGACAGCGGATTCTTAGTAATAGGGTCCCGTTTTTACCCTTTGGTTACGGGACCCTAAAAAGTCATAGTTTATTTTTGATATAATGTTTGGCAAAATAAAAAAGTTATTTTTTTTATACTTAAAAGAACAACATTTTCATTTTGATAAAAGAATTTTAAATAAAGTTGGCCTTAATAAAACGCTGTCTGTTTGAGTACTTCTCTCTCCGGTACAACTATGCCAATATTGTTTGTTCTAATTAAAATAAAACACAAAACAAAAAATATTTTAGTATCAGATGATCGCATTCAGACCATTTAATCCTGATATTGTACCTTCTGCAGAAAATAAACTCAAGTCTTATCGCTGTTTAGCAGAAAGGTTTTTTATCTGAAAATTAAATCGTGTCTTCTTACTAGTACGAATAAAATTGCACTTTCGTAGTAAAACCCAGACTGCAATTTATTTTAATTGCATACTGTATTTTACACTAACGAGATATCAGTTTATTTGTTCATCCTATAGTGCCACTGATACAGTCGAGTGGAATGGATCCGTCTATGTCAGCAGTAAATAATGGATGAGAAAACTTTTACTGTTGCAAATCTTTAATAACAGTGGTAAACATGTACATGTAACTAAATTACTAATGAGCCTAAAATCTTTATTTCAAAACAAAGCTGTGATTATTAATAGCGGGATAAGTAGTTCTTAATCAATATTAAAAGTATCCGTTTTGCTCTTGACATAAAAAATAAATGTTTTGCATACTCGCAAAGTATTTCATTATAAATAAAATCTTCTTTAGTTACCCATCAATGAGCTCTATTTTTTTTCTGAAGCATAATATTCCGTCTATATTTATAGGTATAGACATAACCATTATTAGTTCTTACTTATTCAAGGGTTTCTCATTACTTATTTTTCATGTCACTATAAATATGATGTCACTGTTAATGTTTTATTGACTTGTAAAAGAGCTCTCAGAATACATTTTAGATTTTTTTTATACCACGTCGGTGGCAATCAAGCATACGGCCCGCCTGATGGTAAGCAGTTACCGTAGCCTATGGACGCTTGCAACACCGAAGATATTACACGCGCGTTGCCGACCCTAACACTCCTCTCCCTCGTTGAGCTCTGGCAACCTTACTTACCGGCAGGAACACAACACTATGAGTAGGGTCTAGTGTTATTTGGCTGCGGTTTTCTGTAAGGTGGAGGTACTTCCCCAGTTGGGCTCTGATCTAGATCTGGAATGACATCCGCTGTCCTGTGCCCTACCACACAAAGCGAGATGTCATTTACAGTGCCCATACCTCTCTTTTGGACGTAGTTTAAGGACATATCCGGGTCCGGACGCAGTTTAAGGACATACCCGGGTCCATGGGTCCGGGTTTTATGAACATTTGTTTCTATGGTACCTATGTGGATTACAGAAATCTATAAACATTTTAATATTTCTACTAATCGGGTGAAGTGTTCAAAATGACTTACACACACTCGCACTCTTATCCTGTTAACAATAAACGTGTGTTGTGTTCGTTTTGAACACCATGCCTTCTTAACAAATTTTACAGCTAACAGCACCGACAAGTTCTTATTATGATACGAGAACGTATTTTACCCACATACAATAGCAGTCATTTTCCGCAAAGGAAAACCCATGGGAACATGTAGCGAGTGGTAACGTTAATATAGCCTTAATAACGTAGCTAATAATGTAAATCGTAACAAAACATTATTGGATTTTATTATGTCCGAGTCTATAAAAGAAATCTCAGCCACGCAATTTCGGACCCTATAACCGTGACAATATGTGGTAAAACGTAGTGGGGAAAAGTACAACTAAATAATAAGTATAGTATTTATTTCCGCTCCGTTATTTGGGCTTGTATTGTTATTTGTAATTAGAGCTGCTACGAGTAGACTATCAGGCCAATTTGAACATACTCTGATATCAGAACGTAATCTAACTGATGTCATTCAGTTATCGTGTATTTCGCATGTACTTGTCCGTACATGTATTGGAGCAGGCGAGAAGCACGATAACAAAATAACATGATTCTAATATCGTTCTGATATCAGTGTACGTTCGAACTAGCCTGTAATTTATTATAGTCGGGCGTTTACATTTATGGTAAGGCATAGATTTCAACGACTTAATTTTGGTTAAACACACCTACTACTTCTGAATTTAATAATCATTATTATTAAAAAACACTTTGTATAAGATAAATGAATTCAATGAAATGTAAATGTTACAAATTATGTCATGCATGCACCTTAGTTCAATAATTTCCTGACTAGTCGCACTTGTTAGTAGTACAGATATTGTGTACATGATGTATATATTGTGTATTTTAAATGTATCTATTACCATGTGTTGATGAATAAACTATTATCTATATATCTATCTATCATGTTCGCAAAAAGGCACTTTAACCCTTAAATGCATGATTTTTTCTTTTTGCCTGAATTAATGTGTTACATAGTTGTTTACTGATTCTGGGAAAAAAATAATTAAAACATCGATTTTCACTGGTACGTTTTTGGTAGAAAATAAAAATGTTACTTTTGACACTGACAGATCAGTATCGTATCGCTGTAACATCTTATAAGCATTGTTCGAATCGGGCCGTTAGTAATAGGACGCCATTTTTAGTAGGTACTTTTTGGCTGCATTGTTTTGCAGAAAAATTGTCTTGCCTATGACATTCTACCTTTTCTCTAAACAGTATACCTAAGCAAGTAGGCACTGCACTGGGCATGGGCATAAATATAAGAAATCGAGCATTAAAACTTTACAACGTAACGTTTTACATATAAATAATTTTACTCTACGGAATCCTCAGTGTGCGAATCTCACTTGCACTTGGACGAATATTAGATGCATAATTTTTGGCGTGATCGTTGTAAGTAACATGCATATCGTTTCTATTTTAGTTCAACAGCTAAAAAAGTGACGGCGAATAACAGTACCTACGGCTACCACTAGTTTGACACTGGCATATTCGCATGCGTGTGCGTAACTTACTTTCTATGCATGTGTCACTCGTACTCGCATGTCAGTTGAATACTGCTAAGGCAGTCGTGGTAAGGTTACAGGCCAACTCGAACGTACAGTTGTCATCAAAACAATATCTGAAATTATTCTGAATGATGTCACTTAATTATCATCCGCCCGTGCGTCTCGCTGCGCTCGCGCTAATATACATGTAGGTACGTACAAGTCCAAACAAAATGAACGCGCATAATGATATGTCATTTAGATATATTATCGTTGTGATGTCAAGTGTACGTTCGAGATATTTTGTTATGAGTTAGTCTAGAAAGTACGTTATTTAGCTTAGAATAAATTTAAAAGTGGAAAATTTACTGCCTTGGGTGAGACTTGAACTCACGGCCTCTGGATAGATACTCCAGCGCTCTGCCAACTGAGCCACCAAGACCTCATCCATAATCAGCAAATCTTCCCACTAAGTGTTACACTTCTTAAACGGCCACGGAGTTCCAAGTCATATTGGAAATTCACCAGTTACGATGTGCTACCCATTCTAAATTAATTTTTAACAAGCAGAAACGTCTGCGATCGATGCTATTAAGCTTAGAATAAATTTAAAAGTGGAAAAATTACTGCCTTGGGTGAGACTTGAACTCACGGCCTCTGGATACCCAAGACCCAAGTCTCACCCAAGGCAGTAATTTTTCCACTTTTAAATTTATTCTAAGCTTAACAGCATCGATCGCAGACGTTTCTGCTTGTTAAAAATTAATTTAGTACGTTATTTGTAGAGCAGTGTCAGTGTAGAGCAGAGTTGGGCGTTATTAAGATAATTTCTTATCTATATAATTATTTGAAATAAAATCATTTCAAATAAATTTATTCGAAGATAAATTCAATCACAAATAGTGCGCTGACAACTTTTTTATTTAGATAAATTATCTAGATGAAGATAACTGGCCTCGTTTGTTATTGAAGTAAGCTTATAATAATAAATTTATAGTATGTCAAACCGTCACACTGACACTGTACTACTGACATTCATCTTTTATTTAAAATCCCAACTAATTTATCTAGATAAAAATGAAACTGATCTAGATAAATTCAAAATAACAAATGACGGATTATTAAATTTAGTTATTTCAAATAAAAGACGATATAGTTATCTTCCCGGTTGTTCGTAAATAGAAAATTTTTGCCCAACTCTGTAGAGGTAGACCAAATTGTTAGCACGATAGCATCTCAGCCACATGTTTCAAAGGCCACTGAGTTAGCATAACTTGCAAAAGTAAGTTACGCCGCAGCCCGCATAGTCAGCGATGAAATTATAGCAACCATATAAATCCTTGGTCAAAGAGGCACAGATAAGAGAAGATTGTTAAACCTACTACCAGATTAAATAACTAAAAAAAACCGGCCAAGTGCGAGTCGGACTCGCGCACTAAGGGACAGGGTACCATTACGGAAAAAAACAGCAAAAAAATCACGTTTGTTGTATGGAAGCCCCACTTAAATATTTATATTATTCTGTTTTTATTATTATTTGTTGTTGTTATAGTATTTGTTGTTATAGCGGCAACGGAAATACATCATCTGTGAAAATTTCAACTGTTTAGCTATCACGGTTCATGACATACAGCCTGGTGACAGACGGACAGACGGACAGACAGACGGACAGACGGACAGCGGAGTCTTAGTAATAGGGTCCCGTTTTTACCCTTTGGGTACGGAACCCTAAAAATAAAAACTTTTATCTCTTTTATTCGATGACAGTGATAAGCTTCAAGTTGTCTATTATAAAAATCAGCCAATCAGACAAAAGATATCCTTGGCTGTTGAACAAAGGCTCCTAATGATCGAACTGGTCTGCTTTCAAGGTCGAATGTTACAAGAAAGCTAATATTAGTTTTTAGTATTTATCCGGAAAAATCTCTCATCAAATGTAATGTTTGGACTTAGACATTTCTATACTGATTTAAACACACGATTTTCACTCATCATTTTAAAACTAACACGAGACCAGTACCCGTACCATGAGTCACTGACAGTGTCAAAACTGACATATACATAACGTCTACGTAATTTACTTTCTATACATCTCGCTCGCACTAATATGTCAGTACGAGCGAGATGCATAGAAAGTAAGTTACGTTCACGCCAGCGTTTATGTCAGTGCCAACTGATGGTAGCCGTATAGGCCATAAATAAACGTAAGTTTGGACATTTCTCTTTTTTGTAAGGTAAATGACGTAATGGTCGAAGATGGAGTATGCTTGCTTACTTGAAATAATCTAATTAATTTGAATGCTGCATGCTAAGTACTTAATTGGACTGTCCTATATGACAACTGACGTTAATTCAAATATAACCAAAAATCTATCGGGTCATTACGACACTTTAAGTAGATACGTTGCTGAATATAGGAAATTAGTTCCTAAAGTTCGCCAATTAGGAACTTGAGGAACTAATTTCCATCGAAAATATTTGCAAATTTAAACTAAAGCTAAAGGTATCAAGGTTGATTTTATAATTTTAAAATGAGGTAAAATAAGAGCTTTATAAAATTATCAAGCGATTTGCCGACAGTCTCGGACGAACTGATACAGGTAATTTATTTTCGCAAGAAAGTTCGCATTAATGTCAGACGCTGGCAATTTATCTTGGCGTAATTCACGTAAAACGCTTATTGGCTGTCGAGGTCTACCCGAGGATATAAGATAACATGATTTATATCCGCGCGCTAATTATTTCTATCGATACGTAACCTTATGATAAGACCCTGCGGACCTTTTCTGCTTTCCCCTAGGCTCGCAAACTTTGACGTATTTATGGTGTCCTTTTTGTGTCGTTATCACGTTATCGGAAAATTGTGTCGTTATCGGAATAATGGTCATGGTCACGGTAGTGGCTATTTAGCAATAATATGGTGTCTAATATCTATAGAGGCTACACTTTATTCGAGCTAGCTAGTGCACGATCTAAATGAATCTAGAGATGTCAGCGGGTCCTACATTTAAAAGTTATAAATAGTGATATTCCGCAATCGCAATAACATCCGATTGCTCTTAATTTTTATCTTAAGGCGGTTCCCTGAGCCAGAAGGCGAAAAATCTCCTTATATGATCATGTTTTTCTAAGAGGCGTTGATATTCGTAGCCGTGGAAAAAATATATGTAGTTCTTGACTATATTATCTTTAATAACATAGCTTCCGATACACGAATTATGACACTTCGCTCGATACAATTAATTCCCAAAGTAACCTCTAACTCGGACTTTAAATCAAACTTACCTCGGTTTTTTATTATGTGATACTATAAACAAAAAGGAAGAAAAAACAATCTTAACTTAAATGGTAATTTCATAGCTTTCAAATTTCGATATTGTAAGGTAACGTTTTAAAAATAAATAAAAATCGACAAAATTCGATCAAAATGGACACTTGGCGCGTATGATCTTTCCCGTTCTTTCTTGCGAAATGTGATAGCGGCAAACCGATGGAACGGCCTTAAAGTGAGCGTCCAATACGAGTACGCGCGCATTTTACAGAATACGTCGCGACACCCAGTAACAGTGGCAATATCAAAGACTGTCCCTATATTCCTTATCTTTGCCATGTCAACCTAATTTCCAAATGGATGATGGATGGAATACTTATACATATATTATCCTGAAACTCAATAAGGTGGTCAAGTTTATACTATCTAATTATTGATTTCGCCTTAATACCTGAGTAGATTTAGTGTTCTACTTGAAATCACTATCTTCTTCCTCGCGTTGTCCCGGCTTTTGCCACGGCTCATGGGAGCCTGGGGTCCGCTTGGCAACTAATCTAGAGAACTGGCGTAGGCACTAGTTTTTACAAAAGCGACTGCCATCTGATCTTCCAACCCAAGACCTTATTGGGATTAGTTCATGAGCATAAGTTGACTGTAGTCTTATAATCTTGACTTTAGTCTAAAAACTTTTCTGTTCTCAAAAATGTGACTGTAATTATTTTATGAAACAAAATAAGTAATTTTTATATTTTTTATGTTGAAAATTAATTACCTACAACGAGCTCTTTCAAATGGCTTTCAAAACCTGGCTCCTTCATGCCACTTCACCCCTACTTACAAGGCGCATATATCAAAGTGTGGCTGAGTGATCTGAAAAATGTCAAGCTGAAAGAAATTAGGATCCTATGCGTAATAATAATAATGTATTGAAATGTTTTGACTAATCTATTAACAAGCGCTCCCGTCAAACTTGTTATCATAGCAGAATAATTTGGAATGAGTGTTTTTAACGCGGAAATGATAATATCCTCCATACTTATCTCCCGCCCACTCTAACTTCTTTATTGAAGATAAAGCATTTTTCATGTATATGGTAGGAAAGAGAGATTTTTTTTACTTATTTAAATATTCACCAACGCAACTTTGCTGTTGGTGAATATTTCCATAATGTCCTTGTAATGTATGCCTTACGAAAAGGAAGTGGAGCGGGGTAGGGTGTAGTGATAATATTCGCTGCAAAACCTGTATTTGTAAGCCTAAAGGATGAAGAAGAGGAGGAGGAAAAGTCAACTGCAGCCGCATTACAGAATAATAAAAAAAGTTGATCCGCCCATCTGTCAATATCTTTGATAGAATGAGTGACAGTAATGCGGCGGCGAACTCACTCACAGATACAGCGCCCCCCTGGTGGCAAGTATTTATTATTATTGGGGTGTTGTGGGTCTGCCACGTCGAGCAGTGATCTATTGTGACGGCCCTTTAAAGTTCATTAGTAATGCCCGTTGAAGTAGACTTTTAGAAGTATTTGCCACCTTGGAATACTTTTTTTAAATAGAGATATATTATTTCTACAGTTCGCGTTAGTAGGCATCTGTCATAGTCTAATTCTTCGACATATAGACATACACGTATCATCTCTTTTTGTTAAGTAATAAATAATGATACAGTATAGATACTTTTGACGCGTTCTCTGATTCGCAGTAGCAAGTAGCACTAGTAGAGCAGTAGTCAGTATTAAAAGTCTTTGATACTGACTGACCGCTCGTCCTAATATTGATACCCGAGCAAGCGGAAGATTCCAAATTCGAAAAATGGAATCTTGAGCGTTGCGAGGGTTTCAAAGCACGAGGAGCAATTATTGTGTTTCACTCGGTGGCAAATTTTGTTTCACAAATCCAAATGAAAGTTTTTAAATAGATCTCTACAGTTTAATTAAAATATCATTCAAAATCATCCTTTAAAAGTCAATTATACCGATTAACATAAGGAAACAACTCAAAATTTGCATCTGATTACTTTGCTACACATGTGGATTTTCAACTTTCTTATCAGTTTTTGAACAATCAAGAGAGCCTTTACCAGTTTGGTATGGTGAAAAATTCATTTTTGATTGAATTTTACATAGATTGAAACCACTTAGCACGTACAGCCACTTACCTAGTAACTATGTGGTTAGTATTATCTTTGGATGTAATTTACATAATGTACATATTTTATTATTTACAAAGCAAAGTCCGTTAAACAGCAACGTGACACAAACTGCATTGCGGTCCGCGAGAGTGCATAATTGTGACCACCAGAGTCGCAGTAAATGCATCATTTTCAGTATAACGTCTTCATTCAGACAGGAAAATTTACCAGGTGACTAAAAATCAATCAAAATATAATCCCATCCAGTATTCTCGATCCCTGCTTAATTATTTCATCCCGTAAGTAAAAATATTCCTCAATTTGGGCTGAGACGATTTTTTTGAATTAAAATTGGTGGTTTGTAAATATTGTTTTTCCAGAGTTACCGGTAGTATTCGTACCGGATAGGTACCTTACGAATATGAACGATCTATAGGCACTAAGCTGTACTCCCGTGAGCACGGCCGATGCACGATGAATTACTGCATATTCACCTACGAAGCTTGAAGTGACTGTGTTTATAATGAAACAGAATGCATAACGATAACGACAATATTTTCCGATTTCACAGAAAAACGTAGTAGTAACAAGGCTTCAGCTTTCCGTGGTGACTTTGGATCCACGTTTAAAATTGGAAATAATTATGCGTGAATACGGAAAATAATTGTACCTTTTAAAATTTAACTTACTGATGTTAGACGTGGTGAAGCACACCTGTATCTTATCTACTCATTGCCAACAAAATAATTGTTCTTAAGTAGTGACCCACACTTTAGAATAAAATATAATAGAACAGAACAGAACAGAACAGAATAGAATATGAACAAGTTTGGGAACAAATCAAATTATTTTATTAAATATTTTGATTTGTGTTTTTAAGTAGTCACACTACTATATATAAATTAAAAACTGTAATAGATGTTTCCTAGGCCACCCCGCCACACAGCCGCCGGGTGTGGCGGGGTGGCCTAGGGGTTCATGGCGTTAGCCGCGATAGCTAAAGACGCCGGTTCGAATCCGGCCACTGGAGGGCTTCGTCACTTTTTCTTTAATATATAACATCTATTACAGTTTTTTAGAATAGAATATAATTTAAATAAGAGGGTTATTGTTTGAAGGTCTAATACTGCATGTATAGCTAATAATTTTACTGTGACAGTGCCCCGACATAGCCATTAGTGCACCCGTCACTTATTTCTTTACTGAATTAAATAGTCCCGAGTACGAGCATTTGCCAACCTGTATCATGGGGAATTACCCGAGAAAACGACTAATGCTACCTGTATTTTAAGCAGTGCTTTCATGTTTATATTATTTTCATTCATAACCGTTTTCGCAACGATAAGAGGATATTTATAATCTTAGAAGTTTGATGTCAGCGTGTTAAATTATTATAGTTTAAATAAAACAAAATAAAAAATATTATATTGATGCTGGCTTAACACTGTCGGACTGATTTCTTGTTATTTTTGAATAAATTATCCATGTGTCTTAATCTCGTTATAAGTTAAATCAAGGACTCTAAGCACATCTCGTAGGTACTTTGACCCACCATTTCCTATCTCGATCGCAAGTGCATCAATCTTGCGTGATCGTGCTTGCATAATACCACAATAATACATGATTCTTATCTATCTTCTATCTAAGTATATGGGTATACATATGAATGCGCGTGTCCTGACTGACTGACTGACTGACTGACTGATTCATAACCGCAGACCCGAAACTACAAAAGTTAGAAAGATAAGATTTGCACACCAGATTACATTTATAATATGTACAAGAGATAAGAAACGATTTTGAGAAATTCAACACCTAAGGGGATTAAAAAGGGGATGAAAGTTTGTATGGATATCAAGTTTTATAGGGACTTGAAACTTTGTAAAAAGACATGTTGATAAAATACAAGAAAAAAAGTTTCAGCGTTTCTGAACCTTACTTTTATGTGACTGAACACCAAATTTCGATCGTAGGTTTTAATTTCAACCGCTTTTATGTTAGGCGAAATTAACTTCGCTATATTTTTGTACAATTTATGCAGAAGTTTTTACTTTTATATTTGAACCTTTCAAAGGTTAGGTAACAAATATAAATTAGATTCGTGACACAGCTCCTCATGTCAATTCGCAAAGCGCAGGCAACCGTATTACCACAGACAGCTAGAGCAATTAACTTCTTAGGTACCGCATGGACGGAGCAATGCACCTATCATGTTGAATAAACCTCTTCACTGTGAATTGCTACACATTTCAGATTTTCCTTACTTTTATTTATCTTAAATTTGCCTTCTTCCATAATACCTGATTAGTTAAAATACCTAGGAGACCAAATTACTCTGCTCAAATGACAGATCACGGATTATTCACTTCCTAAGGATATGAATAATCCGTGATCTGGCATTTGAGCAGAGTAATTCCAAAATCTACTTGATCGAGAGTAGTAATATATATTCCAAATAATATAGATTCCATATAATATAGATTCTAAAAGTCTACTTGATCGAGAGTAGTAATGGGTGACTGCAGCTACCTACTGTTCTAAATAATTATTTAAATAAGAATATCTTATTTATCATTCATCTAGCAGCTTACCGGGATTAGGTGCTATTGGCCTTTCATTTAAATGTCACGTCACATCTTTACATCGTTTGATGGAAAGCAAAAATTTGCGCCGTAAACTTTTATTTCTTTTTACTAACGCTGAATTAAGGCTAAGTACATATTGGCAATGAGGCTTGAATTATTAAAGAGTTTTCCAAATCCTAACACGTTTTCTCCATAATTTCCTCATTTCAGACAGCCCTAGATCACAGGTATTGCAAAGCAATCAACTTCTAAGGTGCCATCGCAGGGCGTGGATAGAGCAATGCTCCATCGTGTTGCTATTATGCCCGCACCTCTTTCACTGCGTTTGTGCATGTGCACTGACAGCCAATCAGCTAACTCATACCGTGCGAAAATTCAACGATGATTGTTTCTTTCAATGAGGGAATCGCTACAAAATGTTCGGATTTTCCTTGCCTTTGTTTATCCTATATCTTAAATTGACCTCACACACAGTAACTGGCTACTTAGTAAGTCAAAACAGCCGGTAGACAAAATGTATATCAAATCATATTTATAATCGGGTCTATCGCGAATTTATTTTGTTACTTTAAAAAAAGATTAAAAATGTAAATGTGATTTAGTAGTAGTAGTAAAACTCTTTATTGTACAAAAAGAAACATAAAACAGGAAAAACACATTATTTTTACAAAGGCAAACTTATCCCTTTCAGGGAGAGATTGTTAAAATGTCCTCAAAATGCCTAATTTATTTTTTACCGTCCATTAACAAGAAAACTATAGTATTTTAGACAATCGCAGCTTTACTTTTTCCAATATTACATTCAAAAATTGTCATGATGCTCCGTCTTAAGTAGCCTACTCGATTGTACCCTTTGATGGACAACGATGTACTTATACATATAGATTGTAAGTAGAAGCCTGCAAAGCCCTAAAACGATGAATATTTTATTAGTTTCAATGTTGTGATTTGGACCGTTAACTGTCCCCGTAAAAATAAACCTTTAAGCCGATTGACGTATGTCGAAAAAGAACATGGCACGAATAAACGTCAACACGCTGTATTTTTATTTCGTCAGTGTGTATTTTTCAATTTTGTGTTAGATTTTCGTATTCAATACGTGAGCCGCCTGTTATTGCTTTGATGTGCTTAACACTTAATTTTTATTTCATTCAACTTGAATTCTCAAATTGCGATTGAATTTTCTATATTAGATCTACTAAAATGGTAGCAAATTCTACTGTAGCAACAGAAATTATGTATTAAATTGCTTATGACTTATAGAATAGAATATTTTTTATTCTTAAACACACAGACAATAGACATACATGATTATGAGTCATAAGCTCTGGCGCTGATCAACATGAAATCTGTCAACGGCAACGTTTAATTAATACAACAATTATTGACAAACAAAACCAGCCAAGTGTGTCCTGAATAGTTTGATTTAGCAAGTACGGACAACTCTCGAACAATGTGTAGTATTACTTCGAACAGATCCTCCTGTTGGGTAAACTATCGGATAGTTGGACAGAAAGGAAACCAGCGACGAGAAACGTTCCATTTAACAATTGTTGACGACCAGAGCTGCTATTAGCACTTGCTGCATATGCGAGCAATCGCTCCGGCGCGAACCAGTTACAAGTGTGATCTGGTGACCTTAGCTTTGAGGAAACTAAGAGCGCAAAGGAAGTTTCTGATATAAAAGCTCGCTTGCGCATAATCAGCTATGAGAATAATTTTCATGCCAGACACCAATAGTTGATGATAGAAAACGTCATAACTTGATATGAATCACTTAGATATACACACATTTATGAAATAAACACAACAGCAGGAATTGTCTGTGTCACATAATATTATTTGTTATTGCTTCATAATCACCAACTTCTATTTCTACTAAGCTAATGTATTGGCATATAATGTTACTCAGAGAGCAAAGTAAAGCTTGTTGTATTGTGAGTTATGAGTTGTTAAAAAGTAGGGCGCTGTTTTATTGGCGCTTTGTTTTTGGTTGCCTTTTTAATAAAACTAGTAAATTATTTTAACTGGGACATCATATTTGTCTTAAAAGGTTTATCATTCGTCGATCTCATCGTTTAGCAAGAATATTATGATGCCACTTATCGCACATAATATGACAGTCAAGTCAGAAATTATATTTAGATGTTTACGTTGTTTTTGACACCGCCACTTATTTTAGTACTTTACTTTACGAGAGCTGAATCATATTATATGTGCGACAACATTCAACCGTATTATTGTTTGATACAAATTCAATATTATAAATATGACATTTTCTTAACTATGCAACCTTAGACAAACAATATTCATGAGCAACGCCTTCTGCTAATAACCATCGCAGTTAATATCACAAGGCCAGAAAACCGCTATTATTAAAGTGGGGTATCCTGCAGTATAAGATTATCGTACAATATTTTTCAGCCGCAGAATGCAATATGACAAAATATTTACAATCGTTTACATTACAAGTTACGCAGACTATTTTTCTAATTATAATTATACAAGCGGATAATATGACACATTTAATGATAAGGTGTCACATTTAAGGGAAAAAGACTGTTCAGATCCTTGTTACCACTTTTCCCGTTTAGTTTTCTCGGCTGTTGGCTGTACCACGACCTATAAAAAGCGTAAGTACACCCTAGGGTTATTAAAGCCTAGCAACAGTGAAATCGCGCTTTGTAATACATAATATTGCTGCTCGTCGTTGCCAAATGGTTGGTATTTCTACCGATATTGGATATTACCTACTGTAATACTGAATAAATTACAGTGCTTTTTCTTATTTGGTATATACAGGTTGACCTTAACCATTGGACAAACCCTGAAATCCCACTTAGGGTTACTTCGCAGGAATGCAGCTCTACGTTATTTTTTTTTAAATAAGAACTAATCAAAAGATAAAAAAAAAAATTCTAACAAAAGTTATTTCCAATAATCGACAACAAAAAGAAACATACTGTATTAATCATTGGCAGTGCTTTTGACAATTTGTTCGAAAATATGCGGCAATGATTACATATTTGTCTGACGTCAAAGTCTTATTAGTGTCATTAATAAAAAGGATCATCAAAAAGGTCGAAGAAGGTTTCATACTATTTAAGACCTAAGGAGCTATTAACATATACAGGCTGCTTCAAAGTAGAAAAAATGTAATTTGTTAATTTTGTCCGCTACTCCGGTTGTTATAAAACTTTGTATAAAATTCTAAATACCCCAATGCATATATGTAGTTTCGGCTTTGTCCAATGCCTAGGGACATCCTGTATAAGTAGTATAACAAGTGAATCATACTTGCGCCCTGAGAGTTGTCATCCTTGGCCTTTTTTACTGTTCGTCGTTTACCTACATATTTTTTTTCTTAAAGGTGAAATTCGGATGGTGGAGTGACGGATTGAACTTCATAATCGCGACAGTAACACAGCGGCGAACATCACTCATTTTACCAAGTAAATTGACAGATACAGCGGCGACATTTATGCCGCAACAATAATGCAGCCGCAGTTGACATGCGAATGTCAACTACAGCTGTCAGCTGCAACCATTACGCAGCGTACTACGTAGGCGAACAACACGCGACCGCGAAGCGAATCGATGCGGCACGGGAGTGAATTAATCCTTTGATACCTATAGAAGTATCCTACGTGGGCGATCTATACATAACCACTAAATTAAAATTATTACGACACCTATACTGATTACAATAGTATAAAGCTTCATGTTAAAACATATAGTGTAAAAATTCCTCAAACTGAACACGACGCGTAATATTGGAATAAATTGGTATTATATTACATACATCTTCATATTCTCCCCTAGGGCGCGGTATAACAAGTCCACATCAGGTATCTATCGAATATTTCTGCGCTATTGTACTAATTCAGCATTCTCATATTTGACTTACCCCCCCTGCATACTATCTTCTAAGGCGGTAAAGATAATCTACTCCATAAATAACGGTTAGATTTCAGACGTTCAGTTAAATTTCTGCATAAAATGTTATTAGGAAAACAATTCTATTATTAGAACGATTTGCTTAATTTCGATGACATAGGAGTATGAAAAGATGAATTCCAATGCACACATTACCCTTGAAATTTTGAAATTAAAATTGAAATAGCCTTTATTCCTGACTCAGTTTTTACATTACAATTATATTAGTATATGTATCTATATTTTATTTATTTATGCTCTTTTTTTTTCTTGCTTCTTTGTCAGGCTGTCTCTGACATAGGCCTCCTCCAGGCGGCGCCACTCATCGCGGTTTTTTGAGAGTCTTCTCCAGTCTTCAGGAAAGTCATCTTCCCATCTTTTGTATGATTTACATTGGGGTCTTTTCTTTCCTCTTGGGTACCATTCTGTGACATCTTTTGTCCATTAAATTTGTCTTTTTGTGAGCGCATCATGTGCCCTGTCCATTTCCATTTGAGCGTTCGGATTCTCTGGGAAACATCTTCTATTTTGGTTGTTTTCCTAATATCTGTGAGTCTGCATCGGTCTCTTAGTTTTATTCCTAGCATACTCCTCTCCATACTTTGTTGAGTGACTTTGACTTTGTGCTCATTTTCTTTGGTTAAGGCCCAGGTTTCACAACCATATGTTAGTACTGGGAGTATACATGAGTTGTATTTTTTTCTTTTCCCTGAGATTGGCATTGAATTTGACTTCATAATTTCTTTTAGAGACCAGTATCTAGCCCAGCTGTTTATAATTCTTCTTTGGATTTCTTGTGTTTGTTGTTTGTGTGGAGATATTAGTTGGCCTAAGAATATATAGTCTTTTACATATTCTATTTCTTGATTTTTTTTATTGTTTCTTTATTTATTATTTTTATTACGTTAGGTTTTTTATAATATGCATATAAAAGTAAAATATAAAAACACTTACAAAACAATACAAAATACATATAAACAAATTATAAAAAAACCTAACCTAGGGTGCCGCCATTATTGTTTCTTTATTATTACTATTAGTCATAGCCTTCGTTTTAGAGATGTTCATCACTAAGCCAACTTTTTCACTTTCATCGGTAAGCTGGATGAGCATGTCCTGTAAAGACTTGGAATCGGTAGCAAATACGACTAAATCGTCTGCAAATCTGAGGTGCGTTAATTTGGATCCATTTATGTTTATTCCGTACCAGTCCCAATTTTTACATACACACATAGTACCCTTAGTGTAAATTTAATTCTATAGCGTGTCATTTTGTATGGGATTTTGATTTTCTAAAACGTCCCGCTTGGAGCGCTGTTCAAAATCCCATACAAAAATAGAACGCAAAAGCTCTTCACGCTATCGAGTGAAATAGGTACGTAGCTCCATTAATTGGCTGCCTAGTTGCTATGATAATCACGTTCCTTATAAATTGGAGGCAAGGACACATTTGGAATGAGAAATAATAAAATATTGGCATTGGAAAGTAAAATTGTGACTGATAATTACTTGGACTTTTTAATTAAGAATGTTTACAAAATAAACTGTTGTTAGGGAAGAGGAAATTGGGTATTATAACCAACATTGTACATATATATAACTAAAATGATTTAGATTGACAATGCCAAGACAAACAAAGCTGTAAGCATCGATAAATATTATTCTTAATCAATTAAAAAAATATATATATATGTCGGAGCGTGACTCCAGAAGGACACATTGCAGCGTTACATTTCAGTTTTAGACGCCTGTATACAATCGATTAGCAAAGTGTTGCTATGTATTACTTAGTTGATAATGTAATTTATCGAGTTATGTAGAGAGTAACGCCATCTATTGGCATTCTTGTTGAAATAAGATTAGGTACAGGCTTCGGAACGTCAAGTGGTTTAGCTTGCGTGAAGTTAGGTACGAGTTGGCAGTTTTGTTGGTAACTGGTCAAGCAAGTTGGCCTACATTCACTTTGGCGGAAGCAATGTGGCTGCCGCCATCATTCTCGATCAGACCGTGCTAGATATCGGACGTTAACCAACCTCGTGCCTAAACTCACTACGTTCCTGAAGGCTTATACCTGAAGGATTATTTTGAAAGCTTATAGATTCCAACATTATTTAATCATTTAGCTAAGTGTTTTATCCCGAGTGTTAATTTGATTTCTTATGAGTCATTAGAGGTTTACTATTGTAAAAATTAGAAAATAAGTGTTGTTTTTAAAAGATGTGTCCCGCCGAGTTTGTTGCCGGTCCCATACCTATAGGGTTAAATCTTCTCGGGTCAAGAGGTGTACGGTTGGAACCGGAATAGCTTTGTTTGACGTTCATAATCGCATTGTAATATGCCCACCTACTTAAATAAAGATTTGAACGTTTAATTGTAATTCTTTTATTTTAAATTAAATCGATTTCCGTTGCTAGAGTGACTAGTTATTTTATCATTCAGTACGAAAGTATAGTAGGCACTAGGTTGATGAGTCCGTAGTATTATTTCATACACTGGTAGCAGTGGTAGTATACTATTTAGCTGTGTAGGCATACATCGCATACTACCGCCACCGCTATAGGCCACCCCACACGCACCCCATGTCCACGACATATATATAAAACATTAAGGAAATTCCATCGCTGTTCAGAAAACGTTCTTAAGTAAAATAAATGGCGTTTAAGACACAAATTTTTTTAACGCACTTCTACTCAGTACTTATAATATTAATTGAAGCTAAGATGACATTAAATGAAGTAGACAGGAAACTGATTTGCATTCTAAGATTTTTTTAATTTTTTCCACAACCAACGGGCAAATTCGATGTTTAGTTATTCGACCTGTCAGTGTCATAAGCGACGTTTTCGGTTAAAGAAATGTATGGTATCGGCAACAGATCGAACTAAAATTCGAATTGGCCCGCAAGATAAAAAAAAAGGTTATTACGTTCTGAAGAAACCATAGCCATAACCATATTTATTTTAAAGTTCAATTAAACAAGACTCATATTACATATATTATAAGTACCTTGTAGACTAACATACATAATTTTACGATACAAGTACCTATTCGCACGTGTATCGTACAACGTTTTACAGTACATAATATGGCCCTCTTAATTTTCGACGTAGCTACGTAATGTGCTTATTATAGCACAGGGTGTCGTAATAGGGCACCAGATGATCTGTAATGGTATTTTATACAATCGTGATATAATAGAGAGCTTTTCAGTCGAGTACCGTGTTTAGGCAACGAATCTTGCTTAGTTGCCTAAGTGAGGTAAGAGATTGAAAAGCTTGATTATATTACTATTTAATTGTATACAATACTTTTTCTACGAGTCATCTAAAATAATACTATTTTTACTATAAAGCCTAAATAATTCATCAAAGATAAGTATCTCTGCAGACAAAAATAGTCGCGCGTTTATGTCATTTCTATAGGAGCGCGGCGGCACGTGATTAGTCAATTCTTTTATAGTTAACTACAGCGTATCGAAATGAATATTATAGTTGAGTTGGGAGTCCATACATGAAAAGTACGCAATTATAGTTCGGTATACGAAATCTTAATTTAACCATTAACAGTCGACGAGTAGAAAAAATACACACGTACCTACGTAACCTCATTTGTATGCATCGCCCCGTAAAAATCACGTAGTGTATGCAGCTACTTTTATTCTCACCAATCTCACCGCACGCTCAACACTTCTGTTTCGAAACTATTCTTCATTTCATTTAAATGGCTCCAACAGACAGCAAAGCTCAAGGCTAAAATGAGTTTAGAATGGAGCTCGCACAAGCATATCAGTGGCCGTAGTTTTAAACGCTGCTGTTTCGCAACAATCAAAACTTTACGACGCTATGAAGTATTTTATTAGGTGGATTAACTCAGTCGGGGAAACGTAATAATAAGCTATTGTTGTTTACAATGTTAACTAACCAAATAACTGATTTTGATACAGAACATACATTCCGCGTCTCAGCGACAAACAAATTGACTTATAGATTTTGAAGGTTTCTGTTTTCGGGTATTGCATTTTATTCCTTTTGATAAACAGAAGAGTAGCAACGCTTTTTTTTTCGAAGTTTGTAATGAACCACGCCTTAGTTAGCCCAATAGCGCCTAGCCATGACGTTTAGCATCACTTTTATTAAAAGTTTTCTTAGGGTGCATGCAGTGACGATAAATACCTAATCGATAAAGCCAATAGAGGACAGGCTTTTTAGCCTTTTCTCTTATTCAGATAATTATCTTTTTTTACTTTTTATTTGGGGTACACAAATTATCATTTTCACCTGAACGACACGATGTCCCCTGGTCTCCTCGGAAATAAAGTTTGGATCCTTAATCGATCTCAGTTCATATGAACACATCATCTATGGTATGATCATCTATGGTCGAGAGGATGGAACCTGGAGACTCCGCAAGAACCAGAAGATTGAAGATCTGGTGTTCGAGCTGAACATCATTGGAGAAACGAAAGCCGCCAGACTCCGATGGCTCGGGCACGTAGTCCGGATGGGAGAAGATCGCGCAATCTGGAGGGAGTAAGCCAAGCCAAGCGAAGTGGCCAAAGACCGTCTGGACGCCCTAGGTATCGCTGGAGAGACGAAGTACAGAAAGACCTCAGCGAACTCGGCGCCGTCGACTGGACAGAAATGGCTTTGGACAGAGTAGCATGGTGGTCTTTGGTGGCGGAGGCCAAGATCCACTTCGGGTCGTTGCGCCACAGCAGTAAAGTAAGTAAGTATCTATGGTATAACTTTACTTGAAACGTTCTTAGCACAGAATATAATTTTATTCGTAAGCACAAACAATATGAGACATTACCTAATATAAAAAAACATAGAATAAGAAAACATAGTATACTTTTGTGTAGTTTAGTACGAGTAAAGTTGCACCTAAAAGTTAGTTAAAGTTTCAGCAGGAAATGTCAATGCCTAAACAAAATGTTATTATAAGTAGAAAATTTTGTACAATAGTATTTAGTTTTAATTTTATGAATATGTATGTTTACCCTACGTAACAGTATGTTTAAAGGTAGTTGTAATATGAGCTTTGTTGCTTGAATTTATATTTGAAAAATTTGATTTTTATTATTTTCTGATCTGATATAATATACCTATGTATCAAACATTAACGTATTTTTGGAACAAAATACTGTGATTTTGTATTATACAACATCCTTTTATAGAAAACCGCTAGCGACAATCCCATCACTCCAGCAAGTAAGTAATGCTCGGCACGTTTTAAGTGTTGTAACTTGTAACCGCCAACTACCACGCTCCATACACAAAACGTCTAATATTTGTAAACCAGATTTGTACAGTTACGACATATTGCTCTCGGAGATCTATAATTTATCCCGACGACAAGGTAAGGGAGTGAATGGGAACATTGGTGTTTTTCGTTAGAACTCGTCTTTACGGTTTTAAACATCCTAAAGCCCTAAGAACAAATTAAATTATTTTCCATGAAAATATTTTAATTATCCTAAAGCCCGTGGAAAAGGTTATGTGGATTGTAGGTGCTTTATTTTCCTGTTGAAGAACTGTTTGCAATTTTTCGTTTTATATACATAATAATAGGACCCGTAAATTTCAAACCGCACTGAACCATACTGTTCTACATTATAGTTGGCCAAAGAGCACCTTTAAGAGATTGCGTTTTCTCGAGAAAATTTGACCCATCATACCGCCGTGTCTCGGGTCTCATTGCGCTGCGTCTTACGTAAGCGAATAACTTGCGAACGAGAAGCGAAGCGGAGCAGCGAGGCGGGCCTAAGGAGTTCGCGTTCACAACGAGATCGCCCACGTAGGAGACTTCTACAGGTATCAAAGGATTCATTCACCCTGCGCCGCATCGCGTTTGCGTGTTGTTCGCCTAAGTTAATTAAGGTTATTAGGAAATCTTCTAGCATTTAATACCTCGAGTTTTTTTAAAGAGCTTCTTTGCCTCAGAATGCGACGGCGTCTTTCATGTCAAAAAGAGAGACGTACTCATAGGTATACCACGAACATACACTTGCGATTTCACTCAAATTGTAAGGCGTTTTTGATCTCATGATGGTATTATCCGGGAGTTAATGAGAAATATTTCTGTATTCAGTAAAGTACTACGAGAATTTCGGAGAGAAAAATAATATTACATCATAAGAAGATACATATTAAATTGTGTATAAATTAATTTTGAGGCTGAATGCTGAACCTATTAGCCCCACTTTTCCATTGTTACAACGAGCCCAATTCGGTGCGTGTTTACAATATACTTACTAAAATATAGTAACTATAGAATACTAATAATTATAACATTTTAACTATTACGTTTCAATAATTGATAATGTTATCGGATTTATTGCGAATTTATTTCTACACCCAACGTTTTCATCGACTTTTCGCCAGGTAGTTACATACCTGCACAAATCTCTATGTTGATGTTTTAATGAGACATCAGTTATATTATATCCGCGAACAAGATCAGTGTAACCTGCGTCGGAAAGTCTGCAGTAAAGATAACAAAATAAATTCGCGATAGACCCGATAAAACTATGTTGTACTAATATTTACTAATAACCTGTTAATGTATTATTCCTCTCTTAAAAATACAACCTACCTAATTCGTGCTGCAAGCAGCATGGCAATCGCACCCTGCAATATCTTTGGTACTTTTATATGTTTTTAACTCGCATGTGACATTGTAAATAATAATTATAAATATTATGATGTGGGTCACCTAAATATTGGTATAATCTTATTAAGCCCCCCACCATTTCCGCTGCGATGATAGGTATTCAACAGGAAGCCATACAAAACAGTAGTTTGACTGCGGTCGTTAGCTCCCTTAGTAATAGGGTCCCGTTTTTACCCTTTGGGTACGGAACCCTAAAAAATCATTGTCAAGATGTATGTTACAACTTTTTAAACTTGTCAATTTAAAATTTAAAGCATACCTAGATGTTCAATCAACCTACATATTAGACGGGGACGATTTTCTGTATAGCTGAATCTATATATCTAGCTGAATGGGAGAGCGTTAAGCTCCTAAAATGTAATAGATTTTAACCTCAGTAGTTACGAATGATTTTCTGGGAACCTGTATAACATAGGTAATATAATTTAATAATTTGTGCCATATTCAACCGAATAAGTATTAGTACTTATTGTCGGTTGTAAATAAGAAGCTATTTCCATATAGCTTCAATTTGAAATCAACCTTATCGATAACCGACAATGTGGTACCTATTGGTTGAAAACGTTAGGTTTTGCTATAGTTCTACCACTTAGCTATCTTAGGCGGTTGGTAAAAAAGTTAATTTCTACTTAACATCATAAAAATCAGCTTCATGCAGCCAAGCCTTCGACCAGTCCGTAATAGCTGACCTTAATATTTTCTTACCTACCGCCTCATTTAAAGCCTATAGTGGTAGAAAAAAATGTGTCCGAAAAAAAAAGTAGAGCAAGTCTGCCAAAGGATTAGGTTACTCAGCAGATATCGGAGCGAGAAACCAATGCGGAAGAGAAAATTAATACGGACCATACACTGGCAATTAAAATTACGTTGATATTTCTTCTTTCCATTTTTTTTTATACTACGTCGGTGGCAAACAAGCATACGGCCCGCCTGATGTTAAGCAGTCTCCGTAGCCTATGTACGCCTGCAACTACAGAGGAGTTATATGCGCGTTGCCGACCCTAACACCTCTCCCTCGAGCTCTGGCAACCTTACTCACCGGCAGGAACACAACACTATTAGTAGGGTCTAGTGTTATTTGGCTGCGGTTTTCTGTAAGGTGGAGGTACCTCCCCAGTTGGGCTCTGCTCTAGATCTGGAATGACATCCGCTGTCCTGTGCCCTACCACACAAAGCGAGATGTCATTCACAGTGCCCATACCTCTCTTTTGGACGTAGTTTAAGGTCATACCCGGGTCCAATTCACATCCATTTCACTTTTTATTACCAAGCATCTTATCACCATCATCATTTCAGTTGTTCGTCATCTGCTGAGCATATACCCCTTCGAGTACGCCATTTGTCCCGGTCCTGATGAGCTAATCCTATTTAGAAGTGACCCGCAATCCTCCAAAATTCGTCCACCCAAGAAGCTAGCGGACGCCAGGCGCTTTCATCCAAAAGCGGGCACCATTCCCTTAACATTTTGGTCCACCACGTCTGGCAACATATCCCACCCAACTCCATTTTACTTTGGTAATAACGTATCCTACGTGGTGAGACGAATCTCTATATTCCTCACTCGGTCTCGAAGCTTGATGCCGAGCATGTCTGGCTCCATGGTTCTCTGTCTACCAATCCGTACATTGTCAGAAGTAACGTCTGGCACATACCAATCGGCGTTCGACGGCTGGTTGGTGTAGTCGCAACAATGTTAATGCAAATAAGGGTATTTTGTATAAATACATTTAATTAATATGTAAAGCTGTGTCGTTAGGCAGTGTTTCTATTCTTTGCGTATTTAAATGACGCTTTCGTCATCTCGACGGCGTTACTGTATCCACAAGGCAGGTTGTTGTACACTGCGACCCAAAGGAAACAAGTGTGGAAAATTGAAAAATGAAAATGAAAATGAAAAAATATTTATTTAAGATAAGTAGGTACAATAAACTTATTAAGTAACCTATATTTACAGACTTATTCACTAATTTACTATGTAAGAAACTTATCGTAACATGCGATGCAAACTCGGTATCGGTGGTCCCCGCACTAGGCAAGCCTGTATTGCGGAGGCCAGTACTCGGTGTGGTACAGATAGGGTAAGGTCGGTTGACACAACAGTCGTGAAAAAAAAAAGTGTTTTGGAAAACATGTAGGAGAAAAACAAACATTATAAAACAAATAGAAATAATTAAATGTGGGCTACGAAATAGTTACGGTAAAACATTACAACAAACAATTAACAGCAACATTTTCTTCCGCCCACAGACAAAGTAACAGAAAAAGTAAGGGCAAATCGCCTAGCATGGTACGGGCATGTGATGCGGAGGGATGAAAGTCATGTGACAAGAAAGGTATTAAGAATGAATGTGGAGGGAAGTACGAGGAGAGGAAAACCGAGAAAAAGGTGGATGGACTGTGTGAAAGATGATATGAAACTAACGCAAGTGAATGATGAGATGACGGGTGACAGAGATGTATGGAAGAAAAAGACATGCTGCGCCGACCCCAAGTGAATGGGACAAGGGCAAGCGAATGATGATTTTCTTCCGCCCACGTATAGTTAAGGATTTCAGCTTCTTAATTATATTTATGTATCTGGGTATGTGGGTGGGTGTTACTGTTAAAATTGTATTCTTACAGAACTCCGACTATAAAAGAAGCCTTTTCTGTACCATTATGCACATTGGAAAACCACCTTGGAATTGGAATTTATTGCGTGCCAGTTTTAGTAACGATCGATAGTACCTACCTACTGCGTTATTAAATTTTATGGATGATTAGGGTAAGCTGGTCTGGGAGTACACAGTTAAAGTTTGAAAGGTATGTAATCAAATTTGCCATTATTCCTTGTGTAATTTAATCATATTCCATAAAGTGACATAAAAGGTAACAAAACTAAGATAGTTTTCTAATAATAATAATAACAATTAACAAAAGTGGGAATTACGTAGGCTTATATTGACCGGGATATAGACCGTGATTACCTATTGTATTTTTTATTTTTGTGTGTTTTATTTTGTATATAATATAAGTCTAGTGAAACTAACCGTAAATCATTCAAAACTCTAATTGCGTACTATTACAACCCCTATTGGATAAGAGTACGCGTTAACGCCGATAAAAAACTACATTATTTTACTCGCAGAAGTCATAAAATGTTTCTCTTTGACCCTTAAGTTACAGCTTTTACTAGCCTTGGGTCCTTTGAAGAGGAGCTTTGGAGATTATTTTTGCCACTTTCTTTAGTACTTTATTTTAGGTAAAAGCCCTCTCGACCCTCGACAGCATGCTTGTATGAAGACCTACTCAAAATAATATATCTGACTTTGCTCTCTGGCGCGTAGAAATAAATCCAGCGCATGGTAGAGGGACATTATCTCCGAGCGGTACAAAAGGTGATTCAACATTTGGAATTTGGAGACAAACTGATCAAATATTAAACATAAGGGCTGCGAACTCTGGGTTCTCACCGTCTATATATTCTGTCTGCCTGGAAAATATGTGCCTCAATTACTGTACTGTATGTTGTCATTGTGCAATTTGAACTAGGTTAGATAATCCATAATAGGTAATTTTTTTGGTCGGTCATCATTAGCTGATTGGGAAATTTGTACGGCATCATCAATTGCTTGAGCCATCTGTCATTCTCGAGATTCTTCTGCCAACGTGCAACGGTTGATTCTGTAATAAAAAAACAGTTGGCGTGTAAGCGTACGCGCGTACTCTTACACGATACACTACTGCGGACTCTTGCACACAGTGGCCATATCGTAAACGCTCCCGTGTAACGCGGTAGGCAACGTCGTTGGAGATTTAACTGTATACATAATTTTGACAATGTAATAACAGTCTTGTCTCAAAATACTAAAAATAATTAAGATTGTTAGAAAAAATCTCTAAACTTACATATCTTCTGTTTTTTACATTTTTTACAGAATTTTTCATTATTTTCCGCATAGCACTTCTATCCTCCGTTGACTTCAGAACACGAATAAGTTATTAAGCACGTATCCTAAACAGCTTCGTGGATTTTGATGTACTTATCGAATGTGTGCTCTTAGACTAGCTTACCCTAAGTACCTGCAAAATGGCAGCTCATGAAACAGACACAAGAGGCGGTTATCATTGAATTATTATTATGAAATGAGGACAACATGTGAAATATATTTTTCTATATCGTTGACTATTGCAGATATATTTTAATTTTTTCTTTCCTTTCCATCTCTATTGAGTATACATTATTACAGAATCTTTATTAAGTATTAAAACATTAAACTTGAAAATGTATATTCCCACTGTCAGACAAATTAAAACAGAAATAAGATTTGGAGGTATAAAAGCTCTCCAAGCGTCCAAATAAACTGTATTTGTAACCAATATCATAGTTGAACGAAGGATGCAGTGTGAGCCGAGCCGGGGGTGAAGTGACGCGAGCGTCACTTCTCTCCTAGTTCAGTACCACGCAGCCTCTCGGTTAGGGCGCCGCGTCGCCGAGCGAACGTCGCGCGAGGAGTGCAGTGTCTGACGTGTCTGTGTGCATTTGTTTCTGATTTCTTACCCAATTTAAGATGTAAGTAAAATCGCCTAAAATTTAACAGTGGAATTTGTCAAGATTTTAGTTAACGGGAAAAAGTTTACGTTAATGGGCAGCTCTTTTTAAAGTTTACTTTTAAAACAATTTTAAATTACGTACGTAGTTAAATATAATAATTATATTTATGTATTTTTTTAATATGCATCTGTTACTTAATAATTAATTCATATATCCAAATGGTAAGTAATTTAAATAAGTTCGCATTACTTTTCTGTTACCTATTTAAATTATCTACTTTAATTAATTTATTACGTTTAAGTAAGTACCTAAATATACCAACCTTCATTATGTTTGAATTAATTATAAAAAATATGCATTTAAATATTTTCCTTTTATTATATATCAAACGGTTACCTATATACTGAATAAAAGACAGATAACAGGCGTAGGCGCTTTCATAACTCTCTAGTGGTACATTTTAGCACAGAATACGAAAAACACGCTTTTTAGGGTTCCGTACCCAAAGGGTAAAAACGGGACCCTATTACTAAGACTCCGCTGTCCGTCTGTCCGTCTGTCCGTCCGTCTGTCTGTCTGTCTGTCACCAGGCTGTATCTCATGAACCGTGATAGCTAGACAGTTGAAATTTTAACAGATGATGTATTTCTGATGCCGCTATAACAACAAATACTAAAAACAGAATAATATAAATATTTAAATGGGGCTCCCATACAAAAAACGTGATTTTTTTTGCTGTTTTTTTTTTCGTAATAGTACGGAACCCTTCGTGTGCGAGTCCGACTCGCACGGCCGGTTTTTTATTATAATGCTGTACTCCCTTTTTGGCGAAAATTGTATTGCCGAATTTCACTTGGCAACCAACTTTTCGCCAAAGTTTCATTTGACAAACCAATTGTTACCAAATAATTATTTCGCAACCATTTCATTTCCCAACCCCATAGTTGGGAAATAAAAATGACGTACTAGGTTGGGTTAGGTTAGGTTGGATTATGTAAAGTTGCGAAATGAAATTCGGCCAAATGAAACTTTGGCGAAAAGTTGGTTGCCAAGTGAAATTCTGCAATACAATTTTCGGCGAAAAGGCAGAGAACCATTATAATACTAGCTTCTGCCCATGCCTTCGTCTCGTATGTCCTTCCCCGGGCCTAAAACTATCTAAATTGTCTAATTTAAACTATATAATTTCATCTAACTTGGTTCAGTGGATTAAGCGTTTAGACGTCGTAACAGGCAGACAGAGTAATTTTCGCATTTTATAGTATAAGTAGGGATTATAATATAGGTATATACTAGTAAATACCTAGTACCTAACTACTATCAGATTTCGGTATATTCTTTATTCAATTACTTAATTTTATTATTTAAACTAACACTTAAAAATTAAAAACAATAATAAAATATTTGACCTAAGTCTAATTCGCTCGGTCCCGGTGCCCAGAAGGTCGGCCGGCCGCATTGCCCCGCTGGATGGCAATGCTGATCCGAGATTAATTAATTTAGGTATTTTAATATTTTCGTTTTGAGTTACAACCACAAACCAAATTGGACCTGAATGAGAATAAAACATTTTACTGAACACATTAGGACTTACATAATATGAATATCGAATTTACATTGCGGAAACTAAATAGGTAATTTACATTACTGCATATTTTACATAATTAATTGCACTAGTAATTAGTGATAGTGATTTGAGGCTACTTACTGCAATTATCATAAATTACCATACGGTCGAACGTAAAATACCCCTCTACCAAACAGGATTTAATAGGATAGAGCGGTACTGTCATAGTAAATTTTGTAGCCGCAGTAAGTTCACTGTCATCTATCGACACATGATTAAAACTAAAAATATCAAAAAATGTATACATATATATGGATAAATTATTTCTTTTGCAATATTTGCATATTATTTTGACCCATGTTATTTGACTGATATGCGTTAAAATTATTAAATAACAAACGAAACCGTCAACTCCATCTATACGAGAGTAGGCCAAAGGTAGTGGCGCCATCTAATCGAGAATCAAATTTTCTTGATTTTAGAGGGACGTTTTTCCTTAGACTGTACTGTATCCATCTATTAAGGCCCATTTACATGGTACAAGTTTCTCGCACGTTTTGGGGCGAGAAATCGTATGACATTATCGTATGCAATAATCGCCAGGTGAGTATCGTATAAAAATGTTTACATTCATGCGAGAAATATAAACTCGCCTACGATTATTTCATTCGATACTCGCACGGAGATTATCGCCAGGCGAAATAGTTTACACGAGGAGCCGCAGTCTAGGGAGCTATTTGCTTACGATTTCTCGACTCGTCTAAACTCGTTCTCGTATGACATCTTTCACGTACGTGCGAGTATCGCACGAATCTGTCTGAACCGATTTTCATACGAGTTTTGCCAGTCAAGTTACGTGATTAGTTGGTAATCATTTACCACTAGGTATACTAATATTTCTTATATATAATAATATTTCTTGTTTCTCATATTATTTTTACAAGCTTTTATATAACTTGCAAATGTTTGTTTGTTTGAATATGTTTGTTCTGGCCAAATCTTTCCTATACATATGTGAGTTGGGTGACAATGCAATATTATGGTACCATTGAACTGGTCTGATTATAAACAGAGGAGGTGGCCATGAAAACTCTTATAAAACAACGCAACCTTAATGTGTTTAGGGTTCGTTAAAATTCTCTCGAAGTGTATTAGTTGAGTATTAAAGTATTAGTAAAGTAATCTACAGTCAGCGATAATATCTTCTGTCAAAAATGTTTTTTTTTTTTTAACAAAAACAAATTAATTTAATGATTTTAAAATAATTTAAGTTGCATTTATTTTAATATTGGCTCTTGGCTGAAATGGCGTGACGTTGCCCTTAAGAAAAAAAAGTTGGCGGGAAATAAGTAGTTAGCAGCATTCAAAGAAAATTGTTGTGCGTTTTGGCGATTAATAAAACATTTAAAATGTAAAAGTAAAATTTAAAACGTATAAATTTAAGTACCGACACAATCAGAACAGCCTCTTGCAATGCACTCATGATGATGACTGAAAAGCATATAAACTCGAAATACGATTCTCGCATTTAAGTTTTGTTTACACGGAGACATCCAATCATCAAAAGCGAGGAGATTATCGCCCCTACTTGTACGATATCGTACGTATAGTTTACATGATGAGATATTTTTTCTCGTGCTACGATAATCGCATGGTCGAGGCGAGAAACTCGCACCATGTAAATGGGCCTTTAGTGTCAAATTGTATGTTGCCATTTCTTTTTTGTCTCTTGTTATTGTTTGTGTCACAAAGCATGTAAGTTATGTTTGAATAAAGTTTGTATCTATCTATCTATCTAAATAGTGAGTAGGTACGAATTCACTGCACTAGTTCGGGGTTCCTAATGATCTATGGACCCCAAAGGGGTCCGTGATTTGTGTTTCTGTTCGAGCGCGAGCATCTCAGTGATGAATTGATCGAGTGATTTGCGTTGAATTTTCTAAAGCTTCTTATATTAAAGCCAAAAAGTGAAATTTATTAGATTTGGTTATACGGAGGCGTATTTATATTTTGAAATGAGAATCAGAATTTCATGTGCTTAAGAAAAGTACCTACATGAAAAATGTGGTTAGGTTCTCATGGTTTCACACCACATTCAGAACAGTGTAGGTACATGTTCAATAAGCATGTTGCTGAATAAAATTACTATAAAGTAATGATATAATTATCTTTATGGAAAATATAAATTGGGCAGTAAAATAAGATAAGATTTATATTTCGATATCTATTCTCATAATATGAAATTACTTATAATTATCTTTATGGAAAATATAAATTGGGCAGTAAAATAAGATAAGATTTATATTTCGATATTTATTCTCATAATATGAAATTACATTATAAATTATGCTAGACGGGTTGGCTTAAAGTAATGAGAATTGTTATTTTCGAAAACATAAAAACAAAGACAATAGCTAGTGGTCTGGCCTAGTGGGTAGTGACCCTGCCTGTGAAGCCGATGGTCCTGGATTCGAATCCCGGTAAGGGCATTTATTTGTGTGATGAGCACAGATGTTTGTTCCAGAGTCATGAGTGTTTTCTATGTATTTATGTATTTGTATATTATATATATCGTTGTCTAAGTACCTACAACACAAGCCTTCTTGACCTTACTGTGGGACTTCTCAATCTATGTAAGAATGTCCTATAATATTTATTTATTTATTAATTAATGGTCTCTGGATTTTATAATGAAAAACTAGATAATATCCAACTTTGAAAGCAAATGCTAACATTTATACTAAAAGGCTCCCTTGTATTAACTTTTTGTTAAGTACATGCTTCTGATCGTTTTCGCATTACACTTTGAACAAGTTTCGAGTCGACTGTCTTTAATTTCTTTTAGATTTTTGTTGTAATTTTTTTTTATCCTCGAATAATCTTTCCATCTCTTATCAGATTATTTGGGCTCACCTCTCTAAACATGTTTGCGCCATGATGTGTCTAGGTTTCTCCACCAAGTAGCTTTTAGGCGTTTTCAGGGGGTCGGCAGCATTACTGCTGCAGTATTGCAGCGCGATATAATTTCCTACTGCATTGCTGCCGCAAATATCAAAGCTGATGTTGCTGACCGGATTTTTGTCATTTGTGGCAGCAATATCGCGTCTTAATACTAAATTATAATTGAAGTCTGAGTCCGAACAATACCTTAATAATGATCGATTGGCACAGACAGCCACATACATTGTTAATAACAATCGGCCAATACTTCCAAGAACTCAACTGACAATCGGCCTAGTAATTGCCGTCCGATATATTCGATTTGGCATTTAGATATGTGTATACCTTAGGTGGAATTTTAAATACGCGAATTCAATGAAACATAACTTATCTGTAATAATAAAAATAAGTAAGTCTTGATTATTGTTCTAGTGATAGTCATTCTAGTCATTTATATGATATGGTGGAAATTATAAAGTGATAAATATCTCGCGCCATGTTTTTACATCTTTGCCTTTAGCTGCAGACATCACCACTTTTCACAAAAGTCACCTTACCTCAGCTGAATTTAAGTTGCGAGAGCTTCTTCCCGCTTCTATTGGACATTTCATAAATCTTCTAAGTATTTACGATCTGTCGCGTCACGATCTAGTTAATGCCTTGTGTACAAATCTGACAAGACAAATCTTAGTAGGTTTTATGAAAAATACCGATGAATTGCAAACTTCTTTAAGGTGAATTATCATAATAAAGTTTCAACAACAAGTTTTGGAAATAAATCAAATTATTTTATTAAACATTTTGATTTGTGTTTTTCAAGTAGTCACACTACTATATATAAATTATAAACTGTAGACATCTATTACAGTTTAAAGTTGCAACAGTTTTTTGGAGCATTTAAGGAACAATTTCATATTATTAATGTCAAATTTGGTCTATCATGGTGATCCATTTTTGTAAAACATTGTTTCTTTTTGCATTATCGATCATTTTTTAAATTTTATCAACTTATCGCAAATAAGGTAATGCGATTGATCAAGTGACACAATAATAACGGGAAAACATTTAGCAAAATTATGGAAAATGAGCCACGGACCTTAAAATTGTTTTCCATTTTTAAAATAATGATAAAATCCGGAATAAAATACTGTTATGGATGTTAAAATCTATAAGCACAAAATGTGGACATGGGCTACCTACTTAATGTTGTGATTCTCTCCCTGGGTGAGGAAAAGGAAATAAGGCAAACCGAATCCCACGTGGGTAGGCATTGCTAGTTAAATATAAATTTCTGTGGCCCTAGTGAAAAAGGGCAGTCTCGGGCAGCGCAGGTGTATAAATGTGTAAGTTCCACGTAACGGGTCTCTATTGTTTGACATAATTATTGAAAGTCATAATGTAATGATTGTGATTATGACATTTAGTCATTACTATTTGGTCCTGTATAATTATTTTGTTGTGGCTTGTTGTTGTTGATCCTGCCTCGTGGGCTCCACATAAATTATCTTAAATGGAGATATCTTAAAAAAATAAATGGAGGTTCATTAAATTTCTAGAAACCTGAAAATATTTACCTAGCTATTCATTATTGAAGTAACACGAAAAACCAGAGCCATGATGACTTGCAGTTGCATTATGCTGTGCTCCTTCTAAGCATCCGTTTCGTTTTGTTATGACAATGACTGAAGTCTTTTACTGAAGTTTAGTGCGCTTAGTAAAATTGCTAATTTACCTATCACGGTCATTTGTTTTTTTTTTTTTTTATGAAATAGGAGGCAAACGAGCAGACGGATCACCTGATGGTAAGCGATTACCGCCGCCCATGGACACCCGCAACACCAGAGGGGTTGTAAGTGCGTTGCCGGCCTTTAAGATGGGAGTACGCTCTTTTCTTGATAGTTTGAAGTTTGTTTAATATATCATTATCTTCACAAAATATAATAAATTGAATTAATAAGAGCAACTACATTTATAATAAAGCTGTACCTATTGCTGAAAAACTGACAAGGTATGATGTAACATTTTCTATATAAATAGTATAAATAGATATTTTGTCGGGTTCAAAGAACCTATAGTTAAACTAAGAGGATATTTTTTAATTTAGCTAATTCCGATTTGGTATTAATAGAATGGTATTTAATGGTTTGGAAGCATACCAAATCTATAATCGGGCGCAACCAAACCTGGCCTTTGTAAACGAGGAACCCAATTATCTTTAAATATTTTTTTAATATTTCACAAAATTCCAAGATAAATGCCGGAGATAAATCATTCATTCATAAATACGATACTTACGTTACAATACGATATTTTACCGGATAAAAAACAATAAGATCAAAATTATGACAAGAAGCCCTGCTTATTTCATGGTTAATCTCCCAAGCTACGTTTTTAATTGCCTTTGCCTTACCTACGTACCTAGTTTTTACTCAATGGATGCCTGCAAGAACGCTGAATAGGACGCAACCTTTTCATTGACTTTTATTAAAGCTTCCATTTCATGTTCTGAAAATGATTGGGCTCACATTTTGGAGCGAATCCTATAGATCCTATCCTATTCACTGATTTACTAGATCATCACTGAGTTTTACTGCGTGTTAATTAAACGTATTTTTCTGTTACCTTTTTCAATTCATGTCAGTCAATGATGTCAATTTGTGACCGGATTTGATTACAGTATCGATACTCTATTAAACTAAAAAGATCAAATCGTCAGGTGGCAAGCAAAACTCACTAATTACTGAAAACGCAATTAAACAAAAATAAACGTTATTCGGATAATAATACGGTTCACAATGGCTATGAACTTGTGCTGGTACTTAGTGACTTTTGCTTGTCACCCGATGAAATGGATAAATGTTTTGAATTTAAAGGAAAATGTCAAAAGTGTCAAACCCAGTCGCTGCGAGTGTAATTAAGGACTTTATTATAGCAAAATTTAAAATTTTCAATAGGTATATTACTTTTCATTAGAGAATACAGTTGCCGATCAATTTATAAAAAAACAAACAAAGTTGTTACAACCCAAACGAACCTTAAAAACTATGATAATTAAAATATTTTCGGTTTATATTTTTTGCTTATTGCTTCGCAGGTGTTATACTTAAAACCTTTCTATTGAAAAAATCCGCATCAAAATCCGTTGCTTAGTTTTAAAGATCTAAGCATACATAGGGACAGACATACATCCAGACAGCAAGAAGCGACTGTTTTATACTATGTAGTGATAACTAACGTGTTTCTCTCTACTACAATCACAATTAAGCGAACAGTCGACATTTTAATTAAAAGTGAAAAAATCATTTTGAATAACGCCTGTCGCAATGTCTCATGCGTGTTCGCACTCATCAGCTTAAAAATACAGATTTGTGTTAAATGGAAGCCATGTTTATTTCAACAATTTAAGAGTCCCCAGCAAGCTCTGTTCTCTATACAAACATAGTTACTATGCAATAGAATAAGATATATATCTAGTCCTGTAATTAGTTTATATAGCTTCAGATATCATAGTTAAAAAAAAACAGCGATTTTAAGGTGTTCATACCAAACTTGTTTTTGATCTATTTCGTTTGTTTTATAAACTGGAGCTATACAAACTAATTACAAAACATATATAATCATCGTATGTGCAAAGTTTCATTACAATCGATCACGTATAGTAGTTTTAAAATGAGAACGAAACTTCGTTTGTATGGGAAGGTGAAATTCGGCCGAGCTTGCTGAGTCCCCCTCAACATTTTGTAATTACATACCGTGGAGAGTAAATTTACCAAAACAGATCAACCTATTAGTTTCTGGTTTGATTACTATTCACTTATAGTTTACACAGCCCCATTCCGCTCTTGATAGATATTTCATCCCTTTAGAGCAAAGTTCGTTGGAGTTTAATAGTATGTATTTAATTATAAACATATTAAAACTTTCCTTCTTTATTATTATTTAAAACCTCCGTGCTTTGAACACATAATATTAAATCACATTTATAATTATTACATCACATTTATTTTATTTTAATTGTAATGTTTAATTATCATTGTGGACCATTGTTATCTGAAGAAGTCTAATAAATGATTATGATTATAATCAGGTCTATAGCGAATTTATTTTGTTCTCTCCCGAACGCTACGGGTCTTCTGCCCGACGCAGAACTCAGCCATGGTTCTTCGCAATTGAGATATTCGTACGTACCTATTAGAGGCTTCAGTCCTTCAGCCCTCTATCGCGGAGCTTGGACTTCGACTTTCGCATTTAGACACTTGTACTATTACTTTGTGTTTGAGCACTAATCTCTCGAAGCTCGGTAAACGTCGGTAAATAAAGGTAACAAAATAATTTCGCGATAGACCCGATCATAAATGTGATTTAGTATTGGGAAATGTTTATACTATATAAATTAAATAATGCATGCCTATTTCGGCGCTTGAATATAAATGTAATGTTGTAATTGCTTGTTACAGTTTCTTGTTATGTCTCTTTTCGAGACGAAGAGTTATCTAAACATACGTTTACGTTTTCTAAATTCTGTACTTAAATTTCGGTTCTTTCTGCAACTCTTGAACAAGTACAAAAGTTTTGTACTTGTTTATGTTTAAAAATACAGTATAAAAATGTTTTTCAGTTCCTCATAATTAGCTAAATGAGCAATATATTAAATCAATATGAGAGTTTGCAGTACCTTTGCAAAGCTAATAACAATAAGAACACTTAACTTCGTGAATACTCTTCACTCTGCTTCTTCTTTTTCTTCTTCATTCTGCTGGTGTTGCAGGTGTCCATAGGCTACGGTGACTGCTTACCATCAGGCGGGCCGTATGCTTGTTTGCCACCGTCGTGGTATAAAAAATAAATAAAAAATAAAAATATTAGTGTTGGTACACTTAGCGTAATCTTTTCTAAGACTCCCCTTTAGTTGTGACAACGGCTTGAAAGGGGGTTTCTCTACATATTCAGCAGTCTCTCATTTATTGTGATATAACTTATTACCTATGTAAGTTCTTCTTTTCGTGTCGAGGTTCCTTTTTCCTTACGATGGATGCCCAGTAATTTCCTAACTAATTGGAATAAAATCAAATATTATGTGACACCTAATCTTAAGAAAAAAGTGCTATTTAATAATTAAGAGTAGAAGATTCTTTTAATGTTAAGGTATGAATCCCTACTCCATGAAATTTCAACATGTTTACTACAAGGTCAGATATCGTAGTAACATAAATAATATTATAAAATGTTATGTATAACATTTCTTGACTTACAAAATCACTGAGTCGGCGTCATAAGATGGATAACCTCATCCATCGATACGGTGAACGCTATTCGTCTCAAGTCTCGCGGAAACAACCGTATATATAAATATAGACCGATTTTGATTCAATAAATTGTTAAGGTTTCCAACTTGTTTTGATACGATTTTGAGTCTTGTCTATACTCAAAGACCGGCCAAGTGCGAGTCGGACTCGCGCACGAAGGGTTCCGTACCATTACGCAAAACACGGCATAAAATCACGTTTGTTGTATTGGAGCCCTATTTGAGAGTGTGTACTCTCTCTTCCGAAAATCGTTTTTTCCAGATCGCGATTTTTGCCATTCGCAATTTTTACCATTAATTTTTTTCACAATAGCTTCTGTAATGTACTGTATTTCCCACAGTAAATCATACGATGTAATGTATTTCCAACGGCTCGCCTACGCAAACACCACGTGATACACACTGCCCTGCCCGCGGTCTGTCGACTGTCATCGACTGACCCTAACTGTCAGTGACGTCACCATGACGTAAGCGCTCGAGACGTCTATACACTACAGCTTCCTTTCCCAAAAGCATTTCTAACCATTCGCATATTTTCCCATTAATTTTATTTTCCAGTAGCTTATTTTCCTGTTACGTCTACGTTACGTTAAAATATACGACTGGTTAGACCAGTCGCATATTTTCCCATTTTTTTTATTTTCCCACTCTTCCTCGCATCGCTCGTCGTCGCACCTAACTATTTTCTGTCTTCAGTGATTGTAAAAAATATATATATATGTATACTGGGAAATCATGTTGTACCTAACCCTAACCTCTCTACTATTACTTTAATAAAACTACCAGAATTGTTTGAAAAAGATTAAATAAAATATATAAATTTGGCCATGTGATCGTCTAATGTTAAAAATACGTTGTGAACCTTAGTACCCATCGTCTTTTATGTGCAGATTGATTAGATTTGGATTTCAAATACTATCCCTAAATATTCTAATAAATTTGTAAATATTGCTACTATGTTTCTTTTATGACTCTATTGTATGATAAATAAAGAGTAAAATATATATTTTTTTGAATTTATCTCCTACCGGGCCCTACCGTGACCAGTTACCGTGGATAGTAGTAAGTCCTTTTAGTTTGTAATTTAAAACTTATATTTTCCTTTTATATATATATATATCCATTCGCTAACCTAGCTAGCTAAAGGAAAATAATTGTATTAATGTAATGTAAAAATAGTACGTACAAACTTACTTTATCTACTGCCACGCCCGGATGAAGACGGGTCCCTAATCTAGATAATACCCATTTTATTTTATTTTTATTTTTAATAGGTATTCCTATGCACTATGTAATATTTATTTTACCAGCGTTTCGTAACCTAATTTCAGACGAGAAGAAACGCCAAGAAACTCATCTGAATATACTTTAAATGAATGAAATACTGAAACAATCGTCTATTAAATATGATTTTATACCCTTATTTACCCAGTTATAGAAAAGCTCAATTGTCACTAGTGAACTGCTCTGCCTGTCACTAGCTCCCTATAACAAAATTATTTAGTATGTCCTCAAATAACTTTGTTCCCCTATCTCACCCAATATAAAAAATGTGTAAACCTTTATATCATATTTAATGTACGAGCCCCAGAAATCCATCCATATGCTACTGAATCTAGATATTTATTTTGTATTTTGAACCAATTAACACTATAAAGTTTTTTAATACTGTACGCAATCGAACTATGTGTGAAAGAAAATAAATAAACTTAACACCCAAATAATGACTCTACCCTAACTCTACCCCAATTTCACCTATTCTAATGAGTAAAACTAGAAGCGAACCACTAGTTTTACAGGGAGGAATGTGTAAGAGGGACCCTAATCTAAGCTGTAAACGTTCGGCCGACAAAACCGAGGTATGCAAACCCTAGTGTCTGTGTTCTTGCCTCCCCCCGTCTGTGTAAGCCGAAGCTAAGGGTACAAACGAGTAAGGCGCCCTATCCAGATATATAATGTGAATATATAAATATACATAACAAGACCACGCTTCTTCAATTACTAACAGATTTCAATGAGCCTGGATTACTCCAAATGGTCCACACGTGAGACCCTCACATCCCTCTGTCAGACCTTGAAGAGAACGTAAGAGGTATATTCGTCACCTGTGTTGGTAAAAAGGTTGACGCCAGGCCCCTCTCGCGACCTGGACCTAACACTCTACTGGATTCCCGGAAATGCCTGTTTAACAGCCGCAAGGTTAGGCGTTTCCGGTAGATCGACCATGCGATCTGACACAAATCTGGCTCTAAAACACAATAAAAATCACAAAAATAGGTAAGCACTGACACTAAAAATAACAATTGAACAGTTTGACAAAAAGTAGCATAATAACTACGTCATGTCAAGCTTTCAACCGTCAAAATAACCACCTTTGTTTTAACGTCTACGAATTAGCCAGAGATTGTGACAATCCGACGAACAAAAATTGAATAACCCCTTCCCCGCTTGGTTTAGGGGTATTTATAACCATACAACACATTAAGAAAACGCATTCCTCGACGTGCTTTTTTAATAACTCGAGCACCATACTTGAATAGTTTCTGCAAAGATATTATGTGGCTCGTATAAGAGAAGCAAAGTTTAAGCAAAAAACGCTCATCGGAAACCAAGGAACAATCACTCTCAAACAGATGGTGCCACACCTCTGATACTTAACAATAGAGTATTATCCCTCCAATCGAGCTAGTTTCTCCTTTTAGAACGGTCAAATCGCCCCGCTAATATGGAATTCATATGAAACACCACATAATGACGTCACGGTCATCTCATCCTCCTTTTATAATTCTATCTGATTTATTAAATATAACTTGTATTTCATAACAACTGCTATCTATGTTTTTCCAATAAATATCCGATGCTTTATTCCATGCATTTCATTTATTTTAACTACAATAAAAATCCTATTTTAACACATATTAACGAAATAACATGGGTCAAAATCATATGATGATCCAATAACAATAATTTACATATATATATATAAATCTTTTCGATATTTTTATACATTTTCATTCTTAGTTTCTATGCTGAGTCGACAGATGGTAGAAAACAAATTATAATCATAATCAAATTGTTAATAATAAAAATTACAAATCATAGTTATTGTCTATATCTAATAGGCAAATATCAAACACTTTTAATACATACAAAATACTGTACGTAGCATTACGTATCTGATTTTATAAGACCACAAACCTAGAATTTACCATAACAACAACCCTCTTAACAAACTATTCTCTTTGGTGTCTGCAATCATTTTTTCTGGTTAACGGCCCACTTGGACACATGATTTGGTTAGAGTTTTTGTTTGTTGTTTGGAATTTGGCGTGAGAACACTTTTGCTTTTATTTACATATTGATTTACTGAATGCATACGTATTTACTTTCATGTATTCTATATGTAACATTGATACTTAGTAATCAAGATTTTAAGTTTATGAAAATATTATAGACTGATCAGCTGTGTCGATCATCCTAGTATAAACCAAAGTCGCTTTCCGCTGTCTGTATGTCTGTCCCTATGTATGCCCAGATCCTCAAAACCACGCAACGGACCTTGATGCGATTTTCCCCAATAGATAGAGCGATTTAAGAGGAAGGTTCATATGTATAACTTGTAAAGATTTTGTTTAAATCAGTTGAACCACCCGTGCGACGACGGGGCGGGACGCTAGTTTTATAAATTAACTAGTTCAGCTAGTGCGTCTAGTTACAATGTGAATGGTTAGAAAACCTAACAGCAAAATAAGATATTGGTAAATAAAAAAAATGGGAAAATATGAGCATGGTTAGAAAACGTAGCAGGAAAATAAGCTACTGGAAAATAAAATTAATGGAAAAATATGCGAATTGTTAGAAATGCTTTCGGGAAAGGAAGCTATTGTGAAAAAATTAAATGGTAAAAATAGCGAGTGGCAAAAATTGCGATCTGGAAAAAACGATTTTCGGAAGAGAGAGTACACACTCCTACTTAAATACCCATTTATTTTATTCTGTTTTAGTATTTGTTGTTATAGCGGCAACAAAAATACATCATCTGTGAAAATTTCAACTGTCTAGCTATCACGATTCATGAGATACAGCCTGGTGACAGACGGATGGACAGCGGAGTCTTAGTAATAGGGTCCCGTTTTTACCCTTTGGGGTACGGAACCCTAAAATTTTTTAATGTTATATAAGAACTTTATTGCCAAAAATCATACTGCCAAAACTGCAAAAAATAACTATTAGCAAAGCTCGACATAAACCGCACGATATTTGGTCTCGAGTGACAGTAAAATTAAAAAAAAATTGTCTTGACGGAGGATCGAATTGCCGCCATTACTGTTGTCATTTTGTTTGTTGGGTTTTTTGCTGTTACGAAAGTAGAACTTTGAAAAGTTGTTTCTAATTTACATTTTAGTTGAAAATATGAGTAGTTTGTTTCTGTATTTGTTTTAATTTATTTTTTATTGCATTATTTTAATATCTATAGTCTATAGATATTTTACAGGTAACACTAGTAGCAATGCAGGTCATTTCCCTACGGCTTCTGAACCCATCTTAGAGTACTTATGATATGTGTGTAGATAATGTAGTGTATGTAACTGTACATAATTAGGCCTTAAAACACTCGTGTGATTCTATTATGAAACTCACTAATGCTCGTTTCATAAAACCACACTTGTGTTTTAAGGCCTTTCATTATGTATCAGTTGCATAAACTACTATTGATGAATTCTACTACATTTGTTCAAAAAATATTGGTATGGACATGGAATATTCTATGTACGTAATGAATAAAACATTTATTTACATAAAACATATATACAGTCGTAGTACTAAACTAAATTAATAACTAGCTTTAATCTAAAATAGGCCCTTGAGGCGTTTATTTTGTACTAAGGATGCTGGCGGCATTTCCTCGTATCGCAATGCTGATACGTTGTGCGATGAGGTACTTACGTAATTAAATATTCAATACAACTTAACATCCCACCAAATTTTGCCAATCTAATTTCGGCTAAGTCCACCACATACGATACCATATCTAATTCAAGTTCACGCAAGAAACAATTTCAAACACTTCAAATATTAAGTATAGGTACGTCTTAGGGAAGTAATCTAAGTTGTTTTAACTCTATTAGAGGATATCAAGAGGAAAGGGGATGGCCGCTTCTCCATATAAACGTAGTCCCCATTTAGTTTTTCCTCTCTGGATATTGACATTATGCAAAAGATTTTAACATAATTTGATGTAAATTAACCATAGCTATGCCCCTGCGTTTGACTTTTTTCGATTATTTGATTATTGTAAAAATTAGGAGCGAAAAGGAGATTTCATAGAAATTTTTAAATACTACTCTAAATACTCTTATAATAAACATTCGAAAAAAATCAAACGTAGGGGCATAGCTGTGGTTGATATACGGTTGATAATTGTGTCAAAAAATATTTTCAATAATGTCCAGGGAGGAAAATGAGGTCCTTTACGTTCGTCTTAATATTGAAGCGTTTCGTGGAATGAGTTTTGAGATAGGATGAACTTTAAATAAAAGCATGTTATAGTTATCTTTGTTGTAAAAGTTTTTATATTTATGTATTACATAATTCAATAAATTATAAAATAAAAATACCTACAATATTTTTATTTTATTCTATAGTTTACTTTGTTGAAATGTATCATGTTTGAATCAAAATAAAATAGATCGTTTTAACATAATATTTTATAAAATTGACATAACAATTTTTTGACTTATTGTGACTAATAAAGAAAAAAAAAGGTTTTATACTATTTAATATAATCCTGTATTCTTTTTCACCGTTTAAAAAATATAAGAGGGACGCCCAGCTAACATGGTCCCTTTATGTCCAGTGGGCTAAGCTTAGCTCAGAAGCGCCGCTACTACCTACCCGTCGCATGGCCGTATTCGAATAATGCTTTTAAGATGTCACAGCGATAAGATACCGATCTGTCAGTGTCAAAAGTTTCTTCAACCAACAACGTCATATGGCCGTTAAATACTGTATTACCTAATTATAGAGGGCCGAGTAGTTATCTCGCGGGCGAGATCCCTACTCAGGCCATTTTGAACGTGCACTAACATCAAACCGATATTAGAATCATATTGCAATCATAGCAGTTAGTTGTCATTCGCGCGGGCATCTCGCTTGCACTATTACTTGTGCGGACAAGTCTGAGCGAAATCAGGCGTAGCTCACTCCGCAATTTCTTCGCGTCGCTACAAGTACATGCGGCCCACACCAATTTTGGTGTCTAGCCATAGTAGTTGCCGCGCACCGCTACGGAACGGACGCCTGCTCGCGCTTGCGCCACATTACGGTCATATCTATCGTATTAGAAACGTTTTGTTAAAGAGTGAACCTTCTGTACCTATTACTATTATTTATTCTGTGGCGAAATGAACAAAGGATCTCATTCTGTATGTACTCGTGACTCGTTTCTCTAGTGAACTAATGCTATAATATTTATTACAGGTAACCGAGTAGCGTATGCGCGCGGTGATGTTTCGTCTAATATGCAGTGGGGCAGTGTCTACATCGTGTGTTTAGCACTGTGTTGCCTGCAAACAACGTCTGGTAATTAACCTTTAAAATTTAACGCTAACGCACGAGTTTGAACCTAATTGTCCTAGCTTTAAGGATTATTTTAGGCTGGTTTGAAATTACTCGCTCATTATGCCTTTTTGAGGTTAGCTTACACTTCCGATGCATTTGTTCTTTATCACAACCTGCTTTGTGGCTCAGCTAGCATAAAAAGTACCTAGTTTGTTTAGTTTTTCACTAGTTTACCCACCGTTCATATGTACGTGAACACCTATTTTATTTTGCGTTGTTTTTATGACCTTTAAATTTTTTGTAAATATTATTTTATACCTAGTTGTTAATGTAATGTCTACAATTAAATATACTTCTATAATAGCGGCATTTATAAAAAAACTGTATAATTTGGTATCAATATTATATTCCTTTCTACGAGTCACGTTCTCACCAATAAGCAAAAGCGAAATCAGTAACAGGTTTTTAAACTCTGAATGCCGCTGCTTGCTTGCGTTCTACGTAGGCGAAAGACACGCGAACGCGAAGCGCAGCGATACGGCGCAGGGTGGATCAATCCTTTGATACCTATAGAAGTGTTCTACGTGGGCGATCTCGTCGCGAACGCGAACGCCGTGGGCCCGTCGCGCCGCGCCGCGCCGCTTCGCTTCGCGTTGTTCGCTTACGTAAGACGCAGCGTTGGTCCAAGAGAAGATATTTTGGCCTTTATAGGCGCACATACCTAAGTATGCCTTAATAGGCATAAACTAATGTTTCATAGATTTTTCAATATCCTTTATTACAATTTTAACAACAAAATATATATAAAACGGTTCTTTTGTGACCACCATTTAAGCGGTTCTTTTGTGTTTATAAATAATTTGTAATTATAGTACTGTCTACTAAAAATACAATGAATAAATAAAAAGCCAGCCAAGTGCGAGTCGGACTCGCCCACCGAGGGTTCCGTACTTTTTAGTATTTGTTGTTATAGCGGCAACATAAATACATAATCTGTGAAAATTTCAACTATCTAGCTATCACGGTTCGTGATATACAGCCTGGTGACAGACGGACAGCGGAGTCTTAGAAATAGGGTCCCGTTTTTAGCCTTTGGGTACGGAGGCCTAAAAAAGGGCATCTGTGAGTTTTCGCTGAATATATTCCATCATAACTTTAATTTTTGTAATTTTGAAATTAAAAATTGCGCTTTAATTTACTAATTGACGTTTTATTTTTTTCCTAGTATCTGCATGTATGCATGAATCCATCTGAGTTTGCTTTTATTTTACTCTTATTACAAATAATTTTGCCTTGCATATTTTATACTATCTGGGAGAGCTTTGCTCGAAAGACATATAAAAACTCAAGAATGCGCGTTTTCCCAGACATAAGACGTAGCGAGATCGACTTTTCGCCCCCGAAAACTCTCATATAGCAAATTTCGTCAAAATCGTTAGAGGCGTTTCCGAGATCCCCGAAATATATAGATAGACATATACAAGAATTACTCGTTTAAAGGTATAAATATTTAAATTAATTGTACTTTTGTTAGTATACTCGTAAAAGGTAGAATATTAAAATATGTGTGATTAAATAAGTATTTTTCATTTCACTAGAGTGCTTTTTTGTACACAATCCAAATTATCGCAGCATAAAAGATTTAGCTGTTATTGTAATGGTCTAGTTTCGCTTAGGAAAAACTTGTTTACGCTAGAATTAAATCGAGTAAGCACTAAACTAGACGTAACACGTAGTTACGAGTGAATTCATTTGGAAGACTGCTTCGAGTTTCTTTTCTGCTTCAACTTGATTAACTCTACCGCACTAATTCAATCGAATCTGTAATGGAATTGTGTTAAAAAATTAGGGAATCCTTTATTTCAAGTATAAGTGTAGTTACATTTTTGTATTTAATTAAACATATAATTATTATTACGAGTGCCACGAAACATTTAAGCAGATCACTTAAATAGGACGGATGTTAATAAACAGTAATAATAAATAATGAATAGAATCAGGTGTTACTTTACGGAATTCAATATTAATTTATATTATCTCCATATTTTATCTGTTGCATGTATTATACAGAGCCACTACGCTTCACCGAGGACCAAACGCATGGCCGATTTCGGCGAAGTGACGAAAAAGACGGTCTCGCCCTATCCAGAGAAATATTCAGGAATATCACGAAGCAACTCCGAGAGAACATCAAGCGTGAAGGACCGACCGATAGGAGCGACCATTTGTTACATAGTGAGTGTTCAATTTATTAGAGTACGTGCGTGTTATAAAAAAGTATTATACTTAGTAGTATGTATAAGTAGTAGTAGTAGTAGGATAAATATATAACAGATACATAATAAGGGTTCTTAAAATTCAAGGGACGAAGTTACAAAACGGAATGAAGTTTTGTAAATACAGGCCCGAGAATTTTAAGACCTAATTATGTACCGTTGCACAGAATATTTATTCTAAGACAGCAGCAAACACATAAAAAAAGTCCGCAATGGTGTATGTCTCTCTTTCAAATATAACTTACTATACCCATTCTTATCTTTTACAAAAAGATTTCATAATATGTGGTATTTACAAAGCTATTTACACGGATACATTATTAATAATTATCAAATTAAATACGTTAGTTATATTATGCATTTCGTACAGATTACAATGGTCCCTTACACCATACAATTTAAATGAATATCTCAGGAGTAATCTTAAAATAAAGTTTCATTTCGGGCCATGTAAGTTGTATGAAATGTTAGACGCTAACTTCCGATAGTGCCAATTCTTACCACCGCATGCGCTGCGATCGCTTGACTTACCCCCACCATGCACTTCGCACAGTGCCAATAATAATATTTAAATTTTATAGGACTCTTTAAACCGCTAATTTAAGTACAGTTTACGACAAAAGTTAAGGTTGATAAGGTTTTACAGGTCTTTATGGAAGATAGTTATTTTTATATGCTTATTTATTATTGCTTATATATTTTTTATGTAACAAAGAATTAATACTTAATGTAGCGCTCGCCTCATCCATTTGTATAATGGTGTAAAATAAGAGTAGTTCTCTCACATAAAATCACGATCCTGTAGCTTATAAGAAATTTCAATTTAATTTCAATTTATTTATTTTGCTAATATACACAGATACAATATTGGTCATGTCAGTGTGGTACAAATTCATGAGTGCATATTACGCCACAATAGGCATGCAAAATATTAATCTTACACTAAAATTATAATTAGCCTATCTTCTTAGCTAACTAATAGGTATACATTTAAACTTATTACAAATCACAAATTAATATATTATATATTATACATTAATAATCAACACATTGTGAAACATATAAATAATAAAACGTTCAAAATTACAATTAAAATAAATGAAACAGTCATGACGATAAAAAAAAAAAACAAAAATAGTCAACATTATTATATTCATTCGTATATTTTTTCGAAAAATTCCGTTAAGGAATAGAAAGGTCTACTGATTAAAAATGATTTTAAATTCTGTTTAAATTTATCTAAATTACTGCATTCTGTGATGTCGTTATTTAAAGCATTGTATATTTTTATTCCATTATATTCTGGGCTTCTCTTAAACGTAATTAGTTACTTATTACATTTTGGTAACTCAATACTATTGTTACTCCTTAATGCATGCACCTTGTTTTCACCTTTGTACCTGTATTTAAATTTATTTTTATGAATATGTGTGCAAATTAAGTAGATATAAAGCGATATTACAGTCATAATTTGGTGTTTTATAAAAAGAGGGCGACAGTGTTCTCTAGGTTTTGCTTTTCCAATACTTCTAACAGCTTTCTTTTGTAAAATAAGTATTGCAATTACGTGAACACTGCTTCCCCAAACCTCCAGACCGTACCTTAAAATACTCTCAAAATAGGCGAAGTATACCGTCTTAAGGACTGCTGAAGTAAGAGTTTTGGATAAACTTTTAAGAGTATAGCAAGCACTAGCTAATCTTTTTCGTGTGGAGTCTATGTGATTAGACCATCTCAGTTGCTCGTCCAGTTCAACTCCCAGAAACTTTGTATTATCCGCTTTTACTATGGGAAGCGGCAACTCATAAGGTATACTAATGGTATGTCTAGAGAAAGTTAGGTAGTTTGTTTTATCAGTATTTAGTTTGAGACCGTTACTCTCGAACCAAAGAAAAATATATAACAAAAAAATCTATTCTTTTTTTATTAAACCCAACCAAAAGAGACTTGTAGAAACTCGAGTTTTTCCCGAGGGGCTACAGTATGGGGTTCTTCAAAAAAGGAGTGTACAGGTTTTTAAAAGGTCGGCAACGCGCGTGTAATATCTCTGGTGTTGCAGGCGTCCATAGGCTACGGTAACTGCTTACCATCAGGCGGGCCGTATGCTTGATTGCCACCGACGTGGTATAAAAAAAATGTCATAGGAATCATCATTCGACGCGAGAGGTATAACAAATTAAAATTATGCGTCATTACGATTAAATACCGTTACAAATAGTAAGTACAAATATGTTATCTGATTTCAAACGTCACTAACACGTAAAATGCCCCCTCGAGTACGATGTATGATATTGAGATTGATAAAGGGGCCCCTGATTATCAGTCCGCCGGACGATATCAGCCTGTCAGTTGGAACAAAAATTTGACAGTTCCGAACAACTGACAGGCCGATATCGTCCGGCGGACTGGTAATCAGTAGGCCCTTTAACAATAAATCCTTTGCTGTCAAATTTTGGAATGAGTTGCGTGAGAATGAATTTACTTATTGCCCTTATTGGGTATCGGCCTTCGTGCGAAGTCTGTCAATGTTGCACACGTCCTTTTGTCAGTCAGGTCTAAGTACCTATTTATTAAGGAATCTGATTTTTTTAAGTCCAACATTCCTGCCATCAAAAAGTTCCTCGACTATAACCACTGATGCTTCAGATTTCCACCTTTATTTTATCCATCTACAATGTCTCCATATTTTAAATCAACTTATTTCTTGGCCTAGTTCCGATTGTGCCGTTCACTTTCACGAGTGGCAGATAATCGATAAATTGCATTGAAGCTTTCTACGGTTTTGTCATTATTCGTTATAACCCGATCTTAATTAATACGACTAAATATAGATACAGACTTTATGCTTTGATTAAATCAGAAATTCAGATTTGTTTTTTTTTTAATTAAGACAAATATAAGACTCATCTTTAGAAAACCTTTCTTTAACCTTGTTACAAAACCGAAGAGAAACATAATTCCAATATTAATGGCATTCATAAAGGTTTGTCATCTGCATCAAAAATCTGAGTGGCTCCACTTCTTAAATACAACTTAGGAACACATAGATTTATTCTGCCAAAGGAAATCTTTTGTTCAGAGAACGCCGTATTTGAGTTTTTTATGGCCTGAGCACACTCAACTAATACAATCTGTAATAACAAACATATATTTACTAAACAACCTTTTTTTTCCACAGGTAAATTAGAAGAATCCCGTCACTATGGACAGTATCAGGGCTACCACCATCACGAGCACCACTGGGGACCCTACTTTGAGGGCGACGTGGGCGATCCCGAGGGCACGATGCAAGTGACGGCACATGTGGGGGCCGAGGCCCTTTTAAATTGTAGGGTTGGCATGCTAAAGGATAAAACAGTAAGTGTTTTACGATGTCCCTGTACAGAACGAATCATGCTGAATCCATATAATCGACATAAAACCAAATAAAACAAGAACCACCATATCAAGGTCTTCTACATAAATATAACCATAAAAGTAGGGTTTGCTCCCGGTACTGAGTTTGTATTGCGAGAACCGGGAATTCCCGCGGGAGCAAACCCTACAAAAAAGTGATAGGGGAATAAATTACCAAACGGTCATCTCATTTAGTGCTTATTCTTTTTTACTTTCAAATCTGATTTAATAAGAGTTTGGAGTTATTTTCCGTCAAACTTAGCTCGCAGTTTCATAAACTGAGGACTACAAAAGAGTTTAAATGTATATTCCTTGAGAACGGGAAAATGAAAATTTCTACAAAGAAAATCTTGTAACACCCTATACTGCTTGTGTGCTTGTGGGCAGTCTGCCTGTACGGACCACGTGATTTGACTTCGTATGGTAAACAGTAAATTGAGTGCCGACATTGTTTCCCTGGGGCCTCTGGAATTGCAAAATGTTCAATGGTTTTCTACGTGCTCTTGACTAGAACGAATCAGTAATGTGGTAGTAACCTTGGTTAAATAAATTGTATTTTACCTAAATAGTTTGTTGAGCAAGTTTGATTGCGAAAGTATTAATGTGTTGTACAGGATTTTGACTCTTGGAGATCCTTTACATGTCTGAGGATAATTTGATAAACTAATCCTAGGTATAGTTATGACACTTAGAGCCATTTACACCTACTAACTAATGTAGATATGTTTTTTTTAAATATTATTATTGGTTTTTTATGTAATTCGATATTAAGAGACCTTATACATCTCTAAGTAATTGTATTACGTTAGTTTGAATCGGTAGTTGCAGTTAGTTGTATTTCATAATTGTTGATGTACCTATTATTATTGTTATTGTAAATTCAATATTGACGTGTAAAAGTGCCCTTGTGGCCTATCTGCTGAAGAAATTTTAATGTTGATGTGTGATGTTTGATAAACACATATCTGGAAAGGTCAATATTATACAACCTATCCGTAGGCGTACTAAACAACGCGAAGCAGAACATAAACAATTTAAGTTACAGTATTATAATTCTGAAAGTTAAACAGTTTTAAGAACGAAGTTTTTGGAAGTTTCAGGGTTTTAGAAACAAAGTTTGTTTATAAAATTTTGTTGAAATATTTTTGATGATACTTGTTAAATAGGTTACACTGTACCCAGTAAAGTGGGTGTGTAAAGTGTAAGTGTAGATAAGATCAGAAAAACCAGTTATTTATGAGTTAGGTCTAATCAACATAATGTCAGTTGTTTTACTAATTATACCAAGCTCATACCAGTCCAAGCACAAAGTATTTCTGTTCAGGATAAATTTAGAATTTAAAATATCAATGTTTTGATACAGGTCTAATCGTATTGTGCATATCCATACTAATATTATAAATGCGAAAGTCTGTCTGTCTGTCTGTGTGTTCCCTCTTCACGCTTAAACCGCTGAATCGATTTAGATGAAATTTGGCATAGAGATAGGTTGAGTCCCTGAGAAGGACATAGGATAGTTTTTATCCCGAAAATCATCCCTTAAGAAAGTAAAAAGCGGGGTGGAATTGAGATAATTAAAGAAGTGTCTGCTAATTTGTTCGCATAATATGCTCAAATTGAATAATTGCTATAAGACTTTCTCCAGGCGCTATTCTTACTCTAGCTAGGGTTACTAAGTCCACGCAGACGAAGTCGCGGGCAAAAGCTAGTATAATATATTGGTGGTTTTAATAATTTTGTCGTGTTGCTATATTTGATAACATTTTACAGATTAACGTCGTTGATTGATTTGATTTAGCCAACTATCGTATCAGGATTCAAAATATCAGTGTAACTTTTTCATGAAAATTACGTTATACAAGATATAGTAAATGGAAAAGCATACTTTTTTGAAAAGTCCTAGTAAATCGTCATTAAAGTTTTAACGAGACCTTTTTATAATGTTTTAGTATGATTGGCCTTTAACAAAAACTTGAATCTAATTATGGTTATAAGCAAATGTTAAAATATGATTTTAAAGATCAAAATGCTTCATGCGATCAGACCCGCTCAAACTAGATTGATAGCTTAATCAATTGCCTTGATTGATTCCTCATTTGTCCAGGTAATGTGGTTGCGGCGTACAACCGATTCCGCACAATTGCTCACCGTTGGGAGGTCTCCGTACGCCGGTGATAATCGGATAGCTGTCAAGTTCCAGTACCCCAATAATTGGAGGCTCAGCATGAACCCCGTCAAGAGGTCTGATGCGGGCCTGTATATGTGCCAAATATCAACACATCCACCTAAAGCAATATTAGCTAATTTAACTGTTCTGCGTAAGTATTGAAAGAGACATATTTTTATAAGGTTTTAGTATGATTTGCCTTTAACAAAAACTTGAATCTAATTATAGTTATAATTATAAGCAAAGGTTAATAACTGATTTTAAAGATCAAAAGGCGTCATGCAATTTAGTGTGAGCGGGACACTAAATTGTATGTGGTAAGATTAGTTTTATTCCTGTTCTCTTTCTGTATTGTTTTTTAGGGTTCCGTACCTCAAAAGGATAAAACGGAACCCTTATAGGATCACTCGTGCGTCTGTGTCTGTCTGTCTGTCCGTCTGTCACAGCCTATATTATCCGAAACTACTGGACCAATTAAGTTGAAATTTGGAAAGTTGTTATATATCAAATGAAAGAGCTCATTGTGAGAATCTCAAATATATATTTTTTTATAATTTTAGGATAAACAATTTAGAAGTTATTCAAGAAAATAGGCAAAAAATGACCATTCTCCCCCTTTTATCTCCGAAACTACTGGGTCTAAAATTTTGAAAAAAATACACAAAATAGATCTTTACCAATAGATTACAGGAAAACTAATTAGAAATTGCAGTCAAGCGTGAGTCGGACTTAATTACTTAGTTTTTGATCCGACCCCTACGGGTTTTGACATTTCACTCACGTTTCACATAAAAAACACATTGTCTAAATTGTGTAATGTACGGAACCCTTGGAACGCGAGTCCGACTCGCACTTGGCCGGTTTTTAGTATTTTTATTGAGGTGTGCGATAAGTAGGTGAGTAGGTATTTGTGTTGACTACACCAGCGTAACTGACAGTATTGAAGTGCGACATTGCTGCCGACTGCATTGCTGTCGCAAATGTCTTACTTGTGCAATTACTTATTTGTGTGCGAATGACTTATTCATTTGCGGCAGCAATGCACGTAACATCAAATTTAATATAAATAATTATCTCGACAAAATGACCTTTTTGTAATTTCGTGTAGTAAAGCAGTCGGCAGAATCCAAGCGGTACCTCTACTTTATTCATTTATTCAGACAGTCTTTAGTAGCAATTAGATAAATTGGCCTGGCTTGAAAATTAATTAGGGTTGATTGGTACAGGAGTACTATGCACTTGAATGTACTATGCTATGAATAGTGATAGTACAAATACAAACAAACGCATTTACGCTAATTAAAAGCGTAACTAAACGTTTTATTGAATATTCAATGCATACATTTTTTTTTAAACAAAGATTCGAAAAATTGGGGACTGTTGTTTCTTGGAGAATTAGGGTTTTCGTATGATTAATATAAGATTTGGTCAATCACGGTACTTCATTCAAGCAAATACAAATAATGTAACATGTACATGTTAAATAGTTTAGTAGCTAAAAGTTCGCACTAGGTTTTTTTCGTCAACAACACGTGAGAAAATAATAGATATTATAACTAGGATTTTTCCATACAATACAGGGCTGTATGTCGACAATGAATTGTGAAGCAATAGACTAATACAATGATTTACAAATTTTAATGATTTACAAACCTATATAGGTACATAAAATAGCGACACAAACACAAAGAACCAATAAAAATAAACTAAGCTATCAAATTGAACTATTGCAGAAATGTTATATTGTGCAGGCGACCGATTGATCAAATAAACGTAGGAACTCTTTTGTTGCCGTTTCAATTTTCAACAAACGTTCGTATTTACTTATATATGTTTATTTTTACAGCTCCAGTTTTAACGATAAATGGAGACCAGACTCATGAACTGAAAGATAGATTTTACAAAGCGGGAAGCTCTATAAAATTGTCCTGCGTCATATCAGATGAATACGTAGCCTCACTAACCACGAAGGTGCCCCTAACTACGGCTGTCCCTACCACAACCACGCCTTTAACTACAACAACTGAAATGACTACAAAGATGAGCACAATTTTTAATAGGATAGATTTGATGATGAACAAAAGTTGGAGTGTGGAGACTACAACTATAACTTCAACAGTTAGTGTTAGTACAACTACAAAAAATATGCCGGAATTGAAGACAACGGTAGCCCCTGTGATAATATCAACTGTCCCGACGGTGGTGAATAACATTTACGGGATGGTTTGGAAGAAGCAGGGAAAAGAATTTAACGAGAACGTATCGTGGCGGAATATGAGGTGGGTAGTTTACAGGAGATTTAATCTTTAAAAGTTTGTCGCACTGCAGCAAAATATAACCTATAATTATATATCTACTCTCGAATTCCTACGTTCAAGCAATTGTTAACATTTTCCGTTAAATTTTACGTAGGTAATTTTAAATAATGGTTAACTGTTGTTAGACGTGCCTTAATCAGTAAAAAAATACTTCAAAATATTTATCAGTACGGTTTTTACTCACTATTATTTCAAAGTAAAAACCGTACTGATAAATATTTTGTAATATGTCTCACGATAGTTTAAGTGCGAAAAAAAACTTCATTGATTCTTAATTTAAACGAAACCAAAAATGAATACATTGATTTTACAACAACCAAAAATAGTAATATGTATTTTAATTATTTGTATTAATAATAAAATGTTCATTACTGATGCCTCTCAGCGTACTTTTACCGCCACTGACTTGATAACACCTGATCTGATACATGACAAAGCGTACAAATGAAAATGCAACTACATTAGATGCGATAAGGTTAGCTATTGAGTTTCATGAAATGGTCGTCGTGGATCAGAAGTTAAACCCCCTTACTCATACTCATACTCATTTATTAATAATATTGTTACATATTACACGTCAAAAATTTAATTTAATTACATGAGATAGATTACATTATTTTAATTACATTTAATTACATGAAATAGATTACATTATTTTAAAGTTTTGGGTTGTGTAGGTACAAATATGTCAATTAATTTTACAATTGTGAGCCTTATCATATTAATTAGTATTGTTACATTAAAATTATTTTTTGGATGTCAATTAAATTATAAATTGTAGAAGTCGTTCAGACTGTAAAAGGCATGGGAGAGGAGCCATTTCTTTAATTCACGCGCAAATGAGTTGGGCGATTCTATCGTGGTGATGACTTTTGGCAATTTGTTAAAAACTTTGGGGCCCAGCACCTGCATGGTCTTGGAGGTCTTAAGTAGTTGAAGTGATATTTATAGGCAAAACTAAACTTAAACTTAAACTTTATAGTGCCACAATCAGCGTCACATCAGCGTCGCAGAACGACAGTGGCACATATACTTGCCACTTACAGAACCATTCTCAAGTTATTATCAACGTTCATGTTTTGATTGGTAAGTTTAGAGAAACGTATTATCGTTATTAACCCCTCCATAGTAATTAGCTCCATGCATGAATTTATTTTTATTTTTGGATTCATAATTTATATCGTTGGAACACCGGAAATGATAAAAATACTTTTGTAAACCTTAACATTATTTTATTAAAAAATATTTAAAATGTTGAAAATTTTTGAGCGGTTGAAACGCTCATAATTTTTGGCGCGAATTCGACAGAGCGTGATGACGTCACACGTTGGGCGGCCCAACTGACGTTTGCTACAAATGACACTAATCTGTCGAACGCGTGACGTCACGTGGCGTTTCGAGCGTTTCGCTCGCTAGCTTTTCGCGGGCAAATTTTTGTACTTTTTATTTATAATTTTAAGTAATTAAATGGTAGTTTAAAAACGGAAATGCATTTGTAACATGATATAACGGTAACAAACATCCGAATAAAACATATTTCTTTCAAATATAAACTTCATGCATGAGGCTAATTGGCCACTTAACAATAAGACTTCTTTAACCCAGTCTCATTGTCCACCCAAACTTCAATCCATATATAGACCGTTAATATTATGTAATTCACTTTTTCTATTTACAATAGTCCCAATGCCTGTCTCCAATTGCGCCTGTGAACGGGTTCCTGCAGGCGTTCTCCATGACATTTAAGCTCTCCAAGGGGCCTCTACGTGTTGGATCTATATCCCCACGCGAGCCTATCAAAAGACCGGGATGTATAGGCCCGTGAAATCCAAAGAGACTTCTATTGCCTTGTTCCTTTTGCCTTACTATATATATATATAGTCGTCCATGTCGTGTCCGACAACGGCGACCTTTACAAACTCCTCTGATGAGCTCGTATATGGCTCGCAAAACCGAACTTTGTTTTAAATATCTGGTCGCACTGTGTACAATAAAGCTTCCCTTGTTCATTATAAGTATATGCGTGGGACGGCTTAGGCCTTACTATGGAGTGGCCGATAAATATAGCAGTCACCCTAGGCGTATTTCACATGTGTCAGGTAGCTTGTTTTTTTTTAAATTAGTGTTAATACATGCAGTCCACCTTAAGTAAAAAATTATACTCACATGCGAGTATTAGTACATACAAAAGGTAAAAAATAATTGGTGCTGCAACATGTGTTACTTAACGTCAATTAACCAGTATTATATGCATTGGCAAATTGATGTTTGGTCAACCTTTGTCCCGATAATGCAATAAAACGAATACCGGGAATGAGGTTAAGCTATTAAAACGGTAACAGATTATAAAGCGTTGCATGTTAATTTAACTGGATGCATTACAAATAACTTTTGATAGTAGCTTAATATTTGTTAAATTAAAAACAAAAATTATTTACCTTCTCATTAATTGCTATAGCAATAAGTATATGAATTCATTCGTAATTTCTCCATGAAATCTCGCATCTCACTGTACATCTAAATTTTGAGGTGTTTAGTGCACATAATACCTATTTTTTTTATTGGCAGGTGAAAACCAAGCTGCTGTCCACCACGACACGTGGAACAAGGGGACCTTATTTTGGCGAAGTATTTCTCTAATTTATTTTTCAATTATTCTAATATTTGCTACTTGAAATAGTAATTACTATGAGAATGTTATAAAACATTGTTTAATAAAAATAGTACACGATTGGTGATACTAGAGAATATTGTAAAAAAATACTAAACTGCGTTTTCGGAGTAAGTATTGTATGTAATTCAATAGAGCAGATAAACATTACTTTGAAATTATTATTTTCTTATTTCAAAATTGTAAACAAACTATAGTAATAAGTAAAAATGGTTAAAAAATAGCAGGAAGTTTGATAAGACCGTTGATGCAATTAAAATACAAAAAATGTACCCCTTTGTATTAAATAATCAAGTCATTCCGGTGTGCTTCAAATATAGTTTTAAATATTAAGATGAACAGATAGAAACAGAGTTTGGATACTTTCCTTGCTTTATGGTATTAACAATATTTTGTTATACCTAACACCTATTTCATTTAGGTAAAAAGGTACATTCGAATTGTTAAACACGATTAAAGGACAATACTTGCATGAATAACCATTTCTAACTGACTTAAAAAAGCAAGGCTTAATGTATTAGGTTTCAAGTAAATAAAGATTTTATTTATTTATTTATTTGAGGGTTCCAATTTGTCAGAATCCTGTATGTTAAAAAATTATCATAACAAACTATCAAAGGTTCAAGTGTTTACCTAACATTGACCGTAATAATTATATTTTTAATTAAAAATTACAGAAACTGTGATTAACTATATAATCATTGTTATCTTAAGAAAAAAATATGCTCGTTAATATACGTAGACTGTAAATAATGAGTTTTATTCTCTACTTAGAATTATTTTCTATGTAAAGACATAACATAAGAACATATTCGTAATATATTTCAGTGTTATATTGGTAGGTCAAATAGATAATCACTTCATCGTGTATTTACTTAATGTAAGTGTACAGTTAAAAACGATTGGACTATTGTGAATAATGAAAAGATCTTATCTGTATTATTAACGATCATAAACGGCAAAGCCATTTAGCTCTTTAATTCATAAAAGTATTATATATGTTGTTGCACAATTATGTTAACAAACACTTAAATTCTCTTTTTTAACAGAAACAAGGCGACTAAGGTTAAATAACTGTAAATTATATAAAATAAATCTAATAATGATACCACGCTGTTTTATTTCCCTACTTCATTATTTGAACTCTGTGCGTAGTCGTGATTCGCGAGTTCAGAATTTCTGTCAGCTTTTTGAATAGATAAACCTCATCTTGAATATAACGCGCTCTCGCTTTCAATATAATCTTCTTCAGGAAAATGGAATAGGGGGGTCGACGGCGTAGAAAATCAATTATACAGCTGACTTCAATTGATAATAAAGAAGCATGAACCCCTGATGCTGATGTTTCTATTAACAATGTGAGGCTTAAGATGGCTGCCATTGTAAAGCCGTCAGTCGGAAACTTTCAATATATTTTTCAATTTTGGTATTTATAGCTTGAATAAACTTGCAATACAACTGTAAAAAAATATATCGCTACTCTGTCTGTGTGTGTGATTGACCAATCATAATAGCCTTAACAGCTATCGAAAATCTCAATCTACTGTTTGAAACTGATTTTTCAATTGATTTTGCCGCTGTTATGCGTATTGCGTGGTAGATAATAAAGGCTGTGGTGCAATTGCCAAAATTTGGTTTAATCAATGCTGCTATTTAATTTTACAAAAGTAACTTTTTTTTGACTTACGGGCCAATTCTAACGTACCCACACATGACAGCTAACTGATATGATTCCAATATCATTCTAATATCGGTTTGATGTCAGTATATTTTTATGCAAATGTTAATTAAACTCGTGATTTACTCGTTATAGGTATATACCTACACTTACAATTTTTGTTTGAGGTATTTTAAATATAATTATTTAGTAACAACCATAAAAATTTGCCGACCACAGATCGCGCCAAGATAATTTTATGCCTACTAATGTTTATCACTGTAGTAAAATACGGCATGCTATTTAAATGTGATCTCAGCGGTCACAGGTTGAGTTTAGAGTAAATAAAAGACCCACGATCCAGACTGAAATCTTCGTGTAAATCTTTAACCTGGATAAGCATAAAAAGTGAATACCTAGTGATGCATTGTTTCGTTTTAAAAACATATTTATAACTTAGCTATCCAATTATGAAATATTTTGTTTTTTTATTTTTTTATTCCCGCCTCGGCCACCGGTGGACTTGGTCACTTTTTCTTTGGTGTATGATATCTATTTCGGTTTATAATTAGCTATCCATACTTGAAGATAATGTATTTAGATTAATTTCATCATTGATCATTGTTATATCAACAATCAGGCTAAAATCTCCATACTGACAGGCCAATTCGATCGTACACTGATATCAAACTGACATCTGATTCAAAAAATTATCATTCTAATGTCAGTGTACGTTCTTATTGGCGTATCATTTGCAAATGTTTGCGCTATTCTACAAACGAGCTTTTCCTGCACGCGTTTATTTGCTTAGTCCGTTCTGATCGCAATTTTAAATTATATTCACTACTCCACCGTTATTACGAAATTCTTTGATTCCTATTTCAAAAATAATTCTTGGGTGAGTAATGAGGAATTTTGTACGCGGAAGTTTATTAGACTTTTCTCTTTGAAGTCCTGTAATGACACTTAATTAGTACGAAACACTTAACTTACTAACTTAACATACAAAAGTATAAGGTAAAACCAAACTCTTCTTCTTCTTCTTCTTATCAGCCTTCTATCGCCCACTGCTGAGCATAGGCCTCTCCTCGCGTACGCCACTTATCCCGGTCCTGAGCCAATCTCATCCAAAAGTGACCCGCAGTCTTCCGAATGTCGTCCACCCAACGAGCCAACGGACGCCAGGCACTCCTTTCGTCTGAAAGCGGCCACCATTCCGTTAACATTTTGGCCCACCTGCCATCACTCTGTCTGGCAACATGTCCCGCCCAAAACCAAACTAGTGCGACAAAATATAAAGTAAAAAATGTGTTAGTACAAATATATGTATTAGTTTGTTATTAAACGTTGGTAAGTCTGAAATGTGAATTATTAATTTAAATATGGTAAACACGGTTAATGAAAAATGTTTTATTGCAGACATGTTCAGTAAAAGCACCGATCATGATCAACTAATCAATCATCACAATCCGTGTAAACCTTTTATCACGTAAAAATGAACCTTAGTGCTATTGGCGCTTACGATGTTGGCAACGATGTTTTAATGTAAATGCTACGTATTACGAGATTACGACGTATGTACTAATGGTTACAAGCTCCCTTTTTGTCCTGTTCGACACATATTTTTAAGGCTGGTTTATTGCTATTTAATCCGTCTTCATTTATATATTCTTTGTCTATGGTTCGATTCTTGTACGACGTAGATACGTGCCTTCTTAATGCGACCTCTCTCCGATTGTGATAGTATCTGATGCAACATTAAGAGGCCGGTGTCGATTTTAGTCGCAAAAATGTAAAATTGATAGATTTAGTCTGTGAAATTGTACAACTTTTGTTACCTAACTGAAGTAACAAGTACTGGTTTCTATTAGCACGTCTTCTTATCTTGCCTTTTATCAGATCAAAACAACAGATACAAACACAAAATTAGTAATTTTTTTATTTTTTCTGATGGACGTTTAGGTAAACGCGCGTAAAACACTGATTTTGTCACTCTTATTTGTAAATTTCGTAAAGTTTGCACTGCTAAAAATGGTAAATTTGTATTACACATATTCTGTACTTGACCTTTATCAGATTACATTTTTGTTATATGACTTAGAGTTCGAGGAAATGAAAGTTAAACGAATTCAATTTTTTCCAGAAATGACCTCAAACCCGAAATCTACTTATTTCGACGTAATTTTGATACTTAAACAATCTACAACATTTGCTGAAACTATTCTTATACATAAATTTGTATAATTTACCACCATAATTTTTTGATGAATTTTCAAAAACTACCCCTTCTCTTCATATATTACCGGCGACTCACGCTCGCGACATCATTATAAAAAGGCAAGATGAGAAGACGTGCTAATAGAAACCAATACTTGTTATTTAGATATTACGTAACAAAACGTGTATAATTTCAACGACTAAATCTATCAATTTTACATTTTTGCTCCAAAATCGACACCGGCCTCACGAGTCTATCCATGTGTATTTGTGAAGATTAAAGATTATTGGTATTATGGAACTACAATTGTACGGGGCTGTAGCTAATAAAGTGATCAACTAATTACTCTAATAAGGCCATTGAAATGCTACATTTCACTTTTCATTAAATAAGGCGTTGTTATTTTTTATTTTAATAGTGTTAAATCCAAGTTTTTCTCCTTGAAAGTCCTTCGCCGGGTCATTGTTAAATACTTGAAAAGCCATTTTTTTAACCATTAAGTCGTCTTTTGTACTGTAAGGGTTTCTTTTGTGCAATATTTTAAATGAAATTTACATTCTATTATAGAAAATATTCCAAGTTCTATACGAAATCTTTGTGAAAAATCTCCCGCATATATGTACTCGAGTCTGCACTTTAACAATACGTGACCTGAGAATAAAAAGTTTAGAGCTGAGAAGAAGGTTCAAGGCAATATAAACCTTATGCTAACTTATTTTTTTATTGAATCGTTTAGGTATATTGCCGATTTCTAACTCAATTAGGATATTTATTTAAATGATGTCTAGGTATCTTTTAGATCCCTTATTTTGTGAGGAGTTGTACTGGACTTACGGCACGTTGGAGCATTTTCTCACATACATCTTCGTTTACATACTACATGAATATGCAGTGAAGTTTGTTTCTAAATTCAACAACTTAAAATATACATTTATATACTGACGTGCCTTATTCAGTCATGAGAGTCAATTTGGAGTTCCAAAACTTATTTAATAAAAGGGTAAATATTGTTTTAATATTTTGAACATAGTAATATTCGGATTAATTTAGAAATCCCAAAAATAGCTGTTCCATAGAAAATATCAACACAACTATTGCGTCTCAAATGTTTCGATATTGTGGTTGGCGGCAGTGTTGCCCGAAACGTTAATGCAATTAAATGGTTAATTGCAATTAACGTTCGGCCAACAACACTGGTTGGCGGTAAATGACTTGAGACTTTATGCATCTAAAATGTAGATAATTTGTGATGTGTGTATCAGTAGATACGGCATTTTGCCTATAATTTTAATAACAATACTACGTTTTGGATCTAAACTTGAGACCTGCCTATAATATTAGGTCAAAATACAACTTTATGCCTCTCTTGTACTGTTCAATTGCGTGAAATCCAAAGGCTAATCCCGGCGAGCGGATCTGCGCGAACACCAATTCGAGTCACCAATTGGCGAGAGGTCGCACAGGACCGAGAAAAGTGGCGCTGTCTTGTGTCGGAGGCCAAGTCTCATTTTGGGTCGCTGAGCCAACGAAGTAGTAAGTAAAAAGTCTAATAAATTTAGCATAAATACCGCCTTTTCCATTGTATAAAAAGTACGTTGTCACTTATCCAGAATAGAAGGTAATAAGGCCTTTTTTCAATAATTAAAACATGGGTCTTTGTAGGCCACTTAGTTCATGAAATAATAGCAAACAAAAGTGCCAATTTTGTTTTGACTCTCCTAAAAAGTTGACTTTTTTCACAGCAACATATGGAACTCGAGGCGAGATTATAGATCCGGGTATCTTGCCATCTTCTTTTAGCACAAGTTAGCTTCTTTTGCATGGCACCTACGGCATCTCGCAGGTACCACAGTCGTACTTACCGCTTAATGTCATGGCGTGATAAATCGCTAGTCTCTCGTTGACGCACAGTGTCATAAAGTGACATATCACGAGCGGTAAGCCAGCCAATGAACCAAAGTAACAGTGGGGAATCCACCATAATACTACTATAGCCACACCTACCACCACCATACACCATATATTTGAAGACATGTCTACATTCTCATTGTTCCATGGGAATCGCAAAGAAATTGCCTTTCAGTAGTGGTTATGTAAGCAGTACTATAATTTACTCAAGAAAACTAGTTTAATATCCTTAATACTTTTTTAATTAAAAATAAATGTACAATAAATCAAAATGCATTCAGTAATAGCCACGTTTCGAAGCCGAAGTCTAAATCACAAAAGAGGCGGTCGCCGGTGTCGCAGCGCTTTTTATACTGGTGGAGGGGCGCCACCACCACCTGGCCGGCCGCGCAGCAGGTAGAATCTTGGGGCGCGCTCAGGGTTGCCAACACGGCCGTTCTGCAATGTGTCAGCCCCTGACACCACCATGATCCATCCAGGGTCCTGTACTCCTGTAATATGCGAAATTACATATAATTAAAATATGTACTTTTTTTACGTTTTTTTTTTCTCCCAGTAATTATTTCAACTGGTTTGCACGACATGAGCTTTATATGATAGACTTATATTTTACCAAGTGTTGACCACTTAGCACCAGACAATTTAAATACAGCTATTAAACAGGTTCTGAATAATAATCACTCGCACTTATTAACTCCAAGAGACCGAGTTAGATTATAATCGAACCTGTTCATTCTCATTATAAAGTCATTTGCACTCAACGAGCGAAAAACTTCACTTAAGCGTTCCAAATTCACTTCATAACAAGTCTTCTTTGTCTATGGTGCAGCACATGATAAAAATTAGTTATTAAGAGTCAAAGTCTGATACAAAACATATATGTGCCGTTTTCAACCAAAAGGTTACTTACTGTCGCTTGTCAGTAAGGCGCTATTTCCATATAGCTTCAATTAGAAATTGACAAGCGACAAGCTACAATGTGATACCTTTTGATTGAAAACGTCACATATGAAGTATATATTTATACGAGTAGGTATGTGACAAGGCTTTTAATGTAACATAGTTTTTTTTTTATCTTGCCAACACGAAACAACAATAAAAATAAAGACTTACATTCAATCTGAAGGCCAATCTCCTATTCGAATCCACGGCTTCATGTTTTCCGCCGCGGCTGTGCCCGAATAGCGCTTAGTACTTCTTTCAGAGCCTCGCACATCCGTCACCTCGTATCTGTCATTCCCTAGGACGCACTTGACTTGAAACGGCCCCTTATAAGTTGCCATTAGCTTCCTACTTTGACCATCGTTATTTTTGCTTTGATTTTTCAGCAAAATAAGGTCACCCACCGAATACTTGCACGGTTGAATTCGTGATTCATCAAATCGCTTTTTCTGATATAATGCATCGGCTTTAATATTTTCATCGACCTTTTTCCGCAAGTCAGAAATATCAGTGAATACCCCGTTATCAAGCTCGGATGTCAATAAATTATCGCTAGCTGTTCTTACACGATAACCAAAGAACACTTCACTTGGTACTGCTTTGGTGGTTTTATGTATAGTACTGTTGAGTCCCTGTTGTAATACTTTAACATATTGGTCCCAACAATCGTCATCCGTGTTAGCGCCTAACGTCCTCATAGCGTCTAAAATAGTTTTATTAAAGCGTTCCACTTGACCGTTCCCCCGTGGCATACCCGTAGCAACTGTATGCAGCCGGATGTTTTTACTATGACAATATTGTGTAAACTCACTAGACGTAAACCCTGTCCCCGCATCAGTGACCAAGCGCCTGGGATATCCGAACGTTTTAGACATGAGTTCTAGTTCTTTAATGACGTGAGCAGAGTTTGTTGTTTTTACGCCATAAATGAATACAAACTTGGTGAACGCGTCAACCATCACTAATAAATACTTATTTTTCTGTTTTGTCTCGACAAATGGACCTAAGTGATCCATATGTAATGTATGATACGGTTGAGCATGCTTAGGTAAAGGAAACAGTTCACCTTCCTTTGGCCCGCCTTTGTTTTTGAAATACAAACAATTTATACAGTTTTTGATGTATTTCTTAACTGTATGTCTCACTCGTGGGAACCAATAAAGATGGTTGATGCGTTCGACAGTCTTGTCAACCGAAAAATGGCCCAGGTCGTCATGGGTGTTTCTTAGGATTTGCCAAATGCATTTTTTTGGCACCACCCATTTTCTACCTCGGGACGTTCTTCGGTAAACTTTATTACCTAAAAGCTCATACTTATTAAAAGTGTCCCTATTGTCATCGGCTTGTCCTGACTCGAGTATTTCTTTGATTTTTACTAACTCGGGGTCTTGTAATTGAACAGACAGCATCCAGTCAGCTTCTGTTATTGAAAGAACGACCTCACACTCAGATCTTTCACCAGATGGCACGGGATTTCGACTCAACGCATCTACGTGTTGCATACGTGCACCTTCTCGATGTTGTATCTCAAATGAGTATTCTTGCGTTGATAAAACCCATCGTGCAATCCGAGGAATGATTTCCTTTTTAGTGAGTGCATATCGAACCGCGTTACAATCTGTCACAATTTTGAATGGGGATCCTAGCAGATATAACCTAAATTTTTGTAGCGAAGCAACAATTGCAAGCAACTCTAACTCGAATGAGTGGTAACGTTTTTCGTCTTGTGTGGTCTGTCTACTGTAATAATGGACGGGTTTTTCACCTTCTTCCGTTATTTGTATAAGGATTCCGGCGATACCCTCCCTACTCGCATCAGTATACAGTACGTGATCTTTCGTGGGATCGAAGATTGTCAGTACGTTATTGGAAATTAACTTCTCTTTTAACATCTGAAATGCGCGCTCGTGTGTCTCTTCCCACGCCCAAGCACTATCTTTTTTAAGCAACTTCGTTAGGGGTGATGAAATCATGGCACAATTTTTTATAAATTTGCGAAAGTAACTGATTAACCCCAAAAACTGACGTAGTTGATGCACAGTCCTGGGCGTTGGAAAACACTTCACTGCTTCTAATTTACTATCATTTGGCATCACCTTATCCGGTTTGATTTTATAGCCCAAAAATTCTATTTCTGTTTTGAAGAAATGGCATTTCTTTAAATTTAGTGTTAAACCATTGTCACGAAATATCTTAAGCACCTGCTCTAGCAATTTCAGGTTTTCGTCTACCGTTCGGGTTACCAAATAGACGTCATCGAGATAAACGATCACGTTGCCAAAGCGCAGATTACCCAGCACCTTATTCATCATCTGCTGAAAGCAGGACGGGGCATTGACTAACCCGAACGGTAAACGTAAAAAATTATAGTGCCCATCCTCGGTAATAAACGCGCTTTTTGGTACTGAATCGGCACTTAGAGGTATCTGATAGTAGCCACTTTTCAGATCAAGACTCGTGAAACACTTGCTACCCTGAAGCCTATCTACCAGATCCTCGATGCGTGGCATGGGATACTTATCGGTTACTGTTACTTTATTCAATGCGCGATAATCCACGCATAGCCTTTTCTCCCCATTTTTCTTATTAACGAGAAGTGCGGGCGAAGCGTAAGGAGAATCGCTATTGCAAATGATTTCATTAGCTAGTAGTTCCTCAACCATATCCCGAATGATTTGTCTATCCGCGGGAGAGGACCTAAAAGGTCTACTTTGTACAGGACGCGGATCTGTCACGGTTATTGTCATTTCATGGTTCTTTACTTTGCCTAATTCACTTAAATTTCTTGCTACACAATCACTATACTTACTAAATAGACTAAGTAATTCAGCGTGATTCGAGTCGGCGTCAATTTCAGTTTCGTTAATTATCTTACAAAACTCGTCATATTGTTTTGCATAATTAAATTCTAATACGTTGCCAATCCGCGAATACATTAAGTCAGGGCGCTCCGTCACATTCCTTCCTATTAAGATATCGCATCCTTCTAACTCATCGATAATGTAAAAGTCAACACTTTCTAGATGCACTGAATCGAGTTTTAAACTTGCACTTAACGCATATCTAGCCGTTATTGTAATACCCTTTTGAAACCCCTGTAATAAAACAGGCGATGTGAGATGGTCGTATTTTAAACTGTGTTTTTGGGCAAGCGATTTGGAAATAAGAGAACAACTAGCCCCTGGATCTATAAATGCGTCATGGGTAACCACATTGTCTAGAACAATCTGTTTGAAAAACTTATCTCGGGCATTCGTAGATGACACGAATTTAATCTCTTGTTTATCTACCTTTGATTCAGTTTTTAAGCCCTTTTTATGGAAACAGGCAGATTCAATGTGACCCCTTTTACTGCAAAAATCGCATTTCACATCGCACTGACTTCTTTTATGATTACCTCCGCAAGTAAAACATTTAATCACCCGCCGCGTTTGTGAATGTGATCCGCTTTCATCAACGCTACCGGAATGTGACGACGCAGCTTGACTCGAGGGTACCTTGGTAGAAATATTAGACACGGTAGACTGAGATTGACTCGACTTTGAAGGTACGTTAGAGTTAGATTTTTTTATCTTATATGTACGACTATGCAAGAAGCTAGCTAATTGATCGCATGAGCTGAAGCTGTTTGTTTCGATATTTCCGTCTCCTATATTTCCTAGTATAATCGATATAATATCTTGATCAGAAAAGTTCAAACGCAAACGGTCGATTCTACACTTTTGATCAAAATAAAATTCATACAACGATTGATTTTCGCGCGGTTTTTGTTCTACCACCTCTTTTAACAACTCAAACATATTTCTCTGAATCCTAAAGCTCGCGGATAACTTGTTGTGCCAATCAACCCATCTCCACGACGGCCATTGTTTATCAGTACGCAACAGGGAATCGTACCACACCTTGGCAGAGCCTTTGAGTTTATTTAATGCTTGATACCGGGTTATTTCGTCTGACCAGCTGAAAGTCTTTGCATACGATTTAATAATACTGAGCCATGCGTCAATATCGTCTTTAAGCGGGTCGAATTCGGGTATGATATTATTTAAGGTATTAGAATTTGTGTGACTCACAGTTTCGGATCCACTTCTTGCCTTTTTTGTCGAATGATCCCTCGCCTTACTTGTCGAGCGCGATGCCTTCTTGCGTCTGGGAGGCGGAGGTGACGGAGTTCTGGTACTTTCACTGTGTGAGCTACTGGAACTGCTGGTAACACGAGCACGTTTACGCTTACGGCTTCTTCGAGAGCTACCCATACTGCGTGAATAATTTACCACTTCTGATGTAAGCAGTACTATAATTTACTCAAGAAAACTAGTTTAATATCCTTAATACTTTTTTAATTAAAAATAAATGTACAATAAATCAAAATGCATTCAGTAATAGCCACGTTTCGAAGCCGAAGTCTAAATCACAAAAGAGGCGGTCGCCGGTGTCGCAGCGCTTTTTATACTGGTGGAGGGGCGCCACCACCACCTGGCCGGCCGCGCAGCAGGTAGAATCTTGGGGCGCGCTCAGGGTTGCCAACAGTTAGTTAGTTAATTAGTTTTGCTGGGCATTTTCCGCACAAATCGACATCCAAATGTGCCTATTTTGCGTGAAATGCGGTAGCGCTACTCTAACCACCCAGCTCCTCCACGAAGCCTAGCAAAGTCTTCAGGTTGCTAACTGCCTCCTTCAGTGTGCATGGATTCCCTTGGTATTTGCTCCTATAGTAGTATCAGTAGTGGTATAATGATGGTAAACAGGTTATGTTGGAAATAAGTTATAAGCAACTTTCGTCAACACGTATCAAGTTTTTGACAGCAATTTGGCGCACAATTATTTTCGGCGTTCACTTTTTCGTGATACTCTCAATTTTTATAGTGCAGTATATATATATATAAAGCTAGAAAATATTCAAGAAAAAGCACCCTAAATTTGGCAAGTTTGTTACGAATCAGGCCTTATTTAATTAAATGTTTGATTTGTGTTTTTTTTTAAGTAGATGCCCTTAATTAGCGGAGGCCGGATTCGAACCGACGTCTTCAGCTTACGGGAGTTACGGGACTAACGCCCTGGATCTCTAAGCTGCTTAACTTAATTAAATAAATAAATAGCATTTTTTATGCCAGACAATTTCATTTCCTCCATCCGTTGACAAAGAATATCAGAACGTACGCAAGCGTAAGATTGTGCATTGGTGCATATTTTTGCGTTACGTCGCGCCCAATCAAAAAAACTTTTTCGTCAACGCTGTTTTTGTTCTATGTATTAACGCAACGGATTTTATAAGTACAGCGCTTGCCTCATCATCATCATCATCATCATCATATCAGCCGATAGACGTCCGCTGCTGGACATAGGCCTCCCCCAAGGCTCGCCACTCCGACCGTTCCTGTGCCGCTCGCAACCACCGAATTCCCGCGACCTTCACCAGGTCGTCGCTCCATCTTGTTGGAGGCCTACCGGCAGTTCGTCTTCCGGTACGCGGACGCCACTCCAGAACCTTCCGGCCCCACCGGCCATCAGTTCTGCGAGCAATGTGCCCCGCCCACTGCCACTTAAGGTTTGCAATTCTGCGAGCTATGTCGGTGACCCTAGTTCTACTGCGGATATCATCATTTCTGACTCTATCACGCAGAGGAACCCCGAGCATAGCAAAAACATATGTTTAAACCTATTAGGAGACTATAAACCTAGCCAACCTAGGATAACAAGAGGTCCTGCAACTAAAAATACGTACTGTTGATCAATTATTGACAGAAAGTTGTAAAAGGTGACTTTGCTACCATAGTCATAGTCACTAAATAAATAATATCCCTTTCCTAAACGGATTATTTCTAAGAAAAAATGTGAGTAACTATTTCGTATGCAGGACTTCCAATAAAGAACCTTGACAAGGATGAAAAGTTAGACAAATTATGTTATTATAAATTTGTGAAATATTTGTCTTATGCAATAATTCTTATGCAAAGTAAGCTCAAGGAATTTAATTTCAGTACCATTTTGTACTGTGACAAGGTACGAAATGGAACGGAAATTAAATTCTGTAACTGATATAAACATTAATCTATAATATTTCTAAGCCTAAAACATTATCAATACTTAACTTTACTGTTATACTTACTATCGCTTTCCATGTATTTTGAGTTACCTACTCAATAATCAGCCTATACTTTACCCTTGTTAATATTATAAAGGGTTTAAAAGTATCTGTGGCTATGTCCACGATAATGTACGTTCAATATACGTGATTGATTCATAGGATTTTCGGTAAAAGGTTTTGTGTATAATAGCGAGATTAAGGTCACACGTGGTTTAAATTCACGGCTTGTTTTTGTGTCGATCCTTATTTACCACGCCGTATTTACGCCAATGGTTTGTTATAAATCTCTTGAGAGAATGGATGAAGATCTGAGCGTGAAAAGGGCATTCCTGGGCCGCCCAGCAGGAAGACGTGCTATCGGACGCCCCAGGTATCGCTGGTGCGACATGGTGGATGCGGATATGCGCGAACTTCGAGTCACCACAATTGGCGAGAGGTCACACAAGACCGAGAAAGTTGGCGCTGTCTTGTGTCGGAAGCCAAGTCTCATTTTGGGTCGCTGAGCCAACCGAGTAAGTAAGTGTATTATAAATCGAAACAGATGTCATATATCGAGAGAAAAAGCCGTCCTGTGGCTGATTTCAGTATTATAAGGTATACAGGGTGGATTTTCTTATTGGGTCAGTGAGGGCAGCTACCAGATCCCGTGCTGCTACGCGAATATGGTCTTAGAAGACCTTCCCTAAATTTCAAATGAATGAAGCTTGGCGTTTACAAATTTTGAATAAAAAAACATACAGGTGCGAGAAAACGGTCATTTTTGGAAAACTTTTTTTTGATGCCAATCGATCCTATTCCTATCCAGGATCAAAATCTTGCATAGGACCAAAACAAATTAACAGCTAGACAGTAGACAATCAAATAAAACTTTTCCCATACAACTTGTATGAAAATGAAAACTTTTATTTTTCACATGTTATTTTTTTGTGCCAATCGATTCCATTCCTATCCAGTATCAATAGTTTTCTAGGGTTCAACTTAAGGTAATGTACAAAAATCTACAAATTAAAGAAAACTTTTTTTACATCAGGCATCAGACAAATGTGAACGCAACCATATTAAATATATGAAACCGATACCCGTTACAACACAACACGACAGAAAAATCTGAATGCGGCTTAAAACGGGACGCTTTTTCATAGCGCGCAACACCGAAGCTCGAGTGTTGCCACATACAATTCTCAACAATCTCAAATTGAACACGCCGTCGCTAACCGCTCGCTCCGAAAGCTTAAGCCTTAAAATCAAAATCGTATCAAGTGCCCAGCACATTTTGTGCTTCAAGAAGACGTTCTTCGACGCCAGCCTACGAGATTCTACATTATCGAAGTGAACCAAGGCCCTTCCTGTCGGACTTGAAAATTCATAATATGTAAGTGTGACAGGGAGGCAACACGTCGAACGTGGTTCGCGGTAGGCCCTCAGGGGCCCCTGAGGAAGCTGCATACTACGGCACAGTTCCCAAATTATGGTTTCTGCTAGTCAAATATATCAAAATACTGAACAGGCTACAAATGCAAATCAGCAACACGCTTCATCCCAAACATACCAATGATGATATAATTTTTTTTAAATAAATGAAAAAAAAAAGAATAAACAAATGAAAAATGATTTATTCAGTAACAAGCTTTTTTAACAAAATACAGGTTGGTGTCGCTTTTTAAGTATATAAAAACTTGTGTTAACGGACACCGCTCTTCCTTAGCGATTACCTAAAAGCTAAAAGCAAAACTATGATACTATAAGGTTACGCTAAGGTTAGGTTAAGGCTAAACTAAACAGTTCATAAGTGATGAAAAAATGACGAGTGATGTTTATAAATAATAATCTAAGTTAAATAAAATAACCGCCACGAATCAAAACAGAATATGATGATATACGACGTGCATAAAAATTGATAGGGGAAAAACTATAAAAAATATTCCAGCCAAATTCTGTACTTTATCACGTCCCTTTGCGAAATAAAAATAAGTTACCTTTATTCTTTTGAAAACTTTCCCCCATTTGACATTCATAGAGCATACCACAGGGATCTAAATAATTTTAGTGAAATATGTAGGACATGGGACTCATGGGAGCATGGACGGATGGACGAGTAAGTTGCTTTTAATCCGTCTCCGGTGAATGCACAAAACGGGGTTATGTGTGTTTCTTGCACTCATTTGTACGTTTTGTACTCTTTCGTGTTGACACAGAATAAATAATAGTACTTACTACCGTACAGAAAGGAAACTTCCTACAGAACCGAAGTTTGACAGCGGTTCAGGGTCGAATCATGCTATCCCTTTCTAATATATAAAATTTATATATATATATATATATTTTTTATGAAATAGGAGGCAAACAAGCAGACGGATCACCTGATGGTAAGCGATTACCGCCGCCCATGGACACCCGCAACCCCAGAGGGGTTGTAAGTGCGTTGCCGGCCTTTAATATGGGAGTACGCACTTTTCTTGAAGGTTTGAAGGTCATATCGGACCGGAAATACCGCAGGCGACAGTTCATTCCACAGTTTAGCTGTGCATATTTATTTTAAATTCAATATACGCGATATAATCCGATTTCATTGTTTTATTTCATGAGTAACTACCGCGGTAACCGAAGAGAATATTATGTAATAATTATAGGTAATAATTGATATAAAAATAAAATGGTGGATATAAATGCGCAATTTAGATTCTTTATACAAATCTATTTTAATCTTGAGTAATTAGGTTAAAAATAAATAAAACAGAAAAAATCACTTGTTTTTATTTCTTTTTATTTGTACCTGTAATAGCCTGTACGTAATGGCCATCTTCTCCTTCAAGCTTTCTACCGGATGAAACCAATTTTTTTTAACTACATAGGATTTGAAAGTCCCCCTTTTATTATAAATGTTATGGGCTTTCAATTTGTTAATTTTTGATAGCCTTTCTAAGTCGTGAAAAAGAATCTAGGCAACAGATTTATATATTTAATATAAAACAAACCTTAACGTCCTCTCTCGAATTTAAACAAACCCGGATATCGCATCAGCTGAATGTGTTTTCCAATTAGAAGTTTAAAGTGACGGGCTGTAACTATGTTTTGCACGTAGCAAGTTAGCATGGCGCATCGCAATGAATTTGCATCCACGTGGCTACTACAGTCAGCAGCAGAAGTTTCTAATCGGGCCAGGTGTTCAAAATGATCTTGACGCGACTTCTTGTTAAGAGAATAAGAGCGTGTCAAGGTAATTTTGAACACCTCGCCCGCTTAGCAACTTCTGCTGCTGACTGAACAACGTCAACATCAACTTTTTCACATTATTCCTTTAAATGAGACTAAAATAAATGTGCTATTTTCAGCAGATTTCTTTCTATAATTGCCAAAAAAAGCGTATTTTCTAACAATAACAAATTCGTAGCACGTAGGTATTCACATGAATGGCGCAACAAAATATTCCTGTAGCTGAGTAGGTATACCTACATACTGTACCAGTAGGCCGAGCACATGATTGACGCGACAATATCTCGCTGCGAGATAGACTACCCGTCTTTTACTAACTGTATGAATTAAAGGGAGACGGGTAGTCTATGTCGCGGCGAGATACTCTCGCGCCAATCATGTGCTAGCCCGGCTGGCGTGGCTCACTCCGCGATTTCGTCGCGTCGCTACAAGTAGGAGAGACCAAGGTGACTTGTGACAGAGGAGAGTTGTGACATTGTCGATGTTTTTGAACCTATTAACTGTTAGCGAGCTCACAACAGTGCGCGTTTGTTAGCTAGTAACTTGAACTAACAAACGCGCGCTATTGCGAGCTCGTTATTAGTTAATAGATTCCAAAAACTCGACTATGTCAGCACTCTTCTCTGTCAAACCTCAAAACTCACCTTGGTCTTCCCTACTGCATGCGGCCCACACCAATTTTGGTGTCTAGAAAAGTTGCCGTGCACCGTTACGGAACGGACGTCTGCTCGCGCTTGCGCTAGACGCGTTTTGTTAGAGAATGAACCTTAATTGTATCTAGTAGTCCTAGTAAGTACTATTAATTATTTATTCTGTGCCTGTACAAAGATAGGTGGTGAATATTTTGGTATATTTGAATACTTACCCTACTTTTTGCGTTTTTAATACTTACTCGTATGTATTTTAAATCAATTGGCATAAGTGCCAGTTGCACCATCCGCACTTGACAGACTGATCAACGTCACCCGACGCGCCGCGGCGGTCTACTATAAACTTTCCATACTATAAAATTTTGCGAAATTTTTAACGATGACAAACAGTTTGGTGCAACCAACCCTAAATGTCACTGATGAACTTTATTATACCTTATTTTTCAAATTCATTAAAGTACTAAGTAGTAAAGTAGGTATGTGTAATTATTCGACTCACCGTATGATCACCTCCCACAAGATTTTAGGTACCGTATAAGGTTATATCGAAACAAGTTATTTTTGCCCCAGTTGAAGAAATGAAACTTTTAATTGCATTGTCATTTCAAGAAAACATTAAAACCCTCGACAAAATCATTTTAATGAAGTAGTGGTCGAGTGTAATCCAAAACTTTTAAACGAGTTTTTAAATAATATTCTTCGCTGTTTCGCTCCGGGAGTTAATTGCAGTTTTTCTTTTACTAGTATCGTAAAATTAATAAGCACTCCTAGAAGACGAACACGGGCAGAGAAGGCTTCACCGCCTATTTAATGGCTGTAAGTGGTCTTCTGAACAAGATATTGATGAAACAAAGCCGTTAACTGTCTTTTTATTTTAGAGGAGTATCGCCAAGAATGTTTGTTTCTAAATGTCCCATGATTTTGCTGTTATTTCAGTGTTGTAATTTTTTTTTAATTAAGCCTCGCCGACGATAAATTTGTATTTGTATGGGGAATCAATAACTGCTGAACTGATTTAGTTGAAAATTCGTACGAAAAAAGTTAGACTTATGTGGAAGGATACTAGTTTTTAATGTTTTTATCCCCGAAAACCGTGTAAAAAGAGAGGTGGAAATTTGTAATGGAAATCAATAGTTTCTTTTAAAAAAAAAGGATAAAACTTTTCGTAAGAAATAAAGAATAAGACATCCCTTTAGAAGTAAAAAGGGAGTGGAAGTTTGTATGGGGTATCAATAAAAAGCAGATTGGATAAAAAATAAGCTAAAAAATTACTAGTTTCACGCAGGCGAAGTCGTGGGCAAAGGCTAATAATATAGTATATTTTTAAATCCAAAGGTCAGTGTATAAACAAATGCCCTTTTCATTTTATTACAGAAAAAAAATGAAATTTTTAAGCGTTACAAAAGCACCCTTCATTCTTTTATTAAGTTTCTTCTCAAATAAATAAAACTTGGACACTACCAATCGTTTCTAATGCAGGTAGATATTAAAAAAGAAGATCATAAAATTCGACGGTCGTATCACAGCCGAAAATGATTAATTTGGAACATTCATCAAGTCTATACCCATCACTACTACCAAGTGAAAATTAAATCACATACCGATGATTTAATCTTCAAAATAGTAGAAATTTTGGGAAAGTAAAGTCAAATGAACCCATTATTTATCCCAATATCTGTAGCGATGCTACATACATTGATATACAAGAGAACCTACCATTTAACCTCCAAAACATCAATGTCGTATTTTCAACAAAATAACATGTTTTCCAGTATAACACTTATGTAAGACTAAAGCATACCTTTTCAGCTGTAGGTTGAGTAAGATATCCAGCCTCTTAATCAGCCAACTTCGAAGAACAGGTCAAGAGAACCGCATGATTTTGGCGAAACTCGACATCCAAATTACATCACAACCACTGTACAGAACTTGGCCAAAAGCATATCAAAATGTTCCTCGCAGTTCACTGAAGCTATTTAGATCGGTCACGTTTCGAGTTATTTAGTATTTTGAAAATCATATATGAAAGCATTGGTTGATTTAAAAGTAAGAATTGTAGGTACATCAGGCAATGACGTTTATCTGTCAAACATTGAAGTGACAATTCTCACGGTTTAGTTCTACGCACAGATAAACGACATTGTAAATAAAACGAAGTAAAGAATGGCATTAAGTATATAATTATTAGTAATAAACATTAGTCTTTTAAAGTATTATTAATGTTAACAAATATATATTTTGTTTGAGCATTGTTCGAATTAGAAAGTAGTTCGAGGTGATTTGACGTTCGGAAGGCGAGCGCGTATTGGAACGTTATCTGCGGGTAGGACATTTTTTCTTGGAGAAAAGACAGATTGGATACTGAGTGGGCCCGGGACGCAACGTTTTAGCGAAGCTCGGGGAACGAACAAACCATTGTCCCCTGCCGTCCGACGCCTGCGTCGAGTGCTCGTGATTCCGCGTGTGATTTACTGTGGTGCGCGTGAGGTTGGACTCGTTATCGCCACCACTCCCTCGGCAGCATGGAACACCGCGCCCCTCAGCGTGCAGGTGCCCGTCGCCAGCTTTTCGGCGCGGCGCAGTGACGCCGTACCTTACGCCGTAGGACGCAGTTCTGACCCACAGGCTGTGCACCTAACCGTGACTCCAAGGCGCTTCATGTGGGTCCCATACACAAAGGGCCAGCCCTTGCGGCCTGTCCTCAGCCCGGCTTTGCTAAGCCCGGCTTGACGGACGCCCGCACTTTTCGGCCGGCGCTCTGGTCGCCGCTACCGACATCGGGATCGTACCAGCAGCGATGTCCATGAAAGTTTCGTGAGTGCACTAACTTTTGTACCTTATTCCGGCCGGAATTTCACGTCCCGTTCTACCTCGCGACCGCTAGCATAGAAATAAGGGTGTAAACTGACCACTGCCCTAGCGGCCATGTACAGTAGGGACCTTCTTACCGATGGCCTTGTCAATTGAAATCTCCCTGCTAGGTTTAGATGTAACAAGAGGTCCTTGTACTCCAATAGGACAATACTTTGCCGTAGGCTTATTTAGGCATTATCCTAAATTCACCATAGTCCCTTTCCAACAACTACAATCTACTTTTACCTTTTATTCACTACAACACAGATTTTTATACACGACATATCCCAATAAGACCGTGAATATATTTGTCCTATTTGCAAATATTTTCTTACACGTTAGAGAAAACAATGGCATGCATCCAATGCGAATTGTTAAAAACACATTTTAGGGCTAGGACACAGAATTTCGCCAGTTAATAAACAAGTGGTTTACCATTTTAAGGTAAAAAAAATATTGTGGGCCCAAAGCGTAGGCAGTCGGGGACTGGGGAAGTACCTCCACCTTACAGAAAACCGCAGCCAAATAACACTAGACCCTACTCATAGTGTTGTGTTCCTGCCGGTAAGTAAGGTTGCCACAGCTCAACGAGGGAGAGGAGTGTTACGGTCGGCAACGCGCGTGTAATATCTCCGGTGTTGCAGGCGTCCATAGGCTACGGTAACTGCTTACCATCAGGCGGGCCGTATGCTTGATTGCCACCGACGTGGTATAAAAAAAAATGTGCGGCAACAAATATTTAATTTTGTGCCTGTTCAAAAATGCCTTCGCAAAACTAGCTCGCTGATAAATTGGCTGATGTTGCTTGGTGTGTAAAATTTAAAATTTAACGTTGAGCAAAATTAATGTTTACGCAGTTGGGTTTAGGATATATTTTTGTTTAAATGCGGTTATACTGCTTTTTATGCAACGTTGTTCCCTGAATTTGTTCCAGTTTATGCGGAGAGAATGAGAAAAAAGATTTTGAATGTTTGCTTATTTTAAGGTATTCATGAATTAACAATCGTGGTAAGTGATCTTCTGTTTATAATGTCATTATTAGCCTTCAGACAATAAATTGAAAAACACCATCTTTGCCTTGACTTAGTAATCATTACTAATTATCTTATCATGTGTTAAATATAACGAAAAATTATACAATTTAAGAACCGTCCCAAAATACCACCACAACGATCGGTCGTCTCTCATTATCTCTCTGTCGCTTAGATTTTTTCTGCTATTTTGACCAGGGTCACCTTTCTCTCTCCTTTTTCTTCAAGTGTGTGGTCGCTACTCAAGAACCTTTCAGCGCCAATCCGGGTACCATTAAATTTGTGCCGAGTTACTATACCAGTAACTCATAGTGCTAATAATACGAGTTAACATCCTATGTAATATTTTACCACTTCTACTTACAGTTACAGTTGTTTTTTGGTTATTAAACATCTACTTTTTTATACTCTGTCTATTAATTACTAAGATACGAAAACGCACAATACGAAGAGGAACGATATAAATAAACATGCTGGAGACGCGGTGTTATTTACTGCTCTGCTGCGGTATAACTAAGTGCTCCGATTGCAAATCTGCCTATTAAGATAGCTGAAGAAACCTTGGCATCGTCGTTCAATTAAAGTAAGGGATTTCAGACTAAGACTCTCTACCTCGTTGAACCTTTTTCCCAAAGGGTATTTGCACATTTTTTTGTTTAATTGACAGTTTTAAAACTGTCAGTTAAGTACTTATCAATAAAATTAAAAGAAATAATAAGTTTAAGAAGTTTAATGCTCTTATTGTAGATGTCGCTAGGGTCCCCTAGACCCATATAGTGGGAAGATTTGCTGACTATGGATGAGGTCTTGGTGACTCAGTTGGCGAAGCTGGAGTATCGATCCAAAGGCCGTGAGTTCAAGTCTCACCCAGGGCAGTAATTTTTCCACTTTTAAATTTATTCTAAGTTTAATAGCATAGTTCGCAGACGTTTCTGCTTATTAAACATTAATTTACTTATATAATTATTTGGAAATATTCTGCTGCTGGACAAACAAAAGCCTAGTGTGAGGGATGTTTTTTTATACTACACAATAAGGAATCACTTATTTAATAACTACACAAATCCGAACAAAACTATGTGTATGAACTTATTCCATCATTCGATTTTTGCCGCGTTTTTAAATAAAAAGTAATGACACTATTTTCTGAAAACACGGCGTTCAATTGATGTACTGTCCGCGCGCGAATTCCGTGCACGGCTGAGGAATGTTAGGAATGTTGGGCGTCATGGCAGAGTGGTGTCATTTTGTACGTACGGGCGCGGCGCACACCCCCCAATTCCTCGACCTCCGAATGCACGGAATTGGCGCGCGGACTGTAAGTAATATGAAACAAGGAAATATATTTGTTTAGACAGAAGAAAACTAAAAAGTGAGTTTTTTGTGTGTTGTCACTGATCAAGTTTATAAAGAAAAAACTTAGTCGGCGTCTCCTGAAAGATTTTATTATACCCATTACTTACTATAATTTTACCTGCGATCGACGACAAAGGTATATTTACTTATGGTCAACAAGATGAGTAAAATAATATTTACGGAAAAAAGAACTTAACTATTATACTATAAAATATTTGTCTTCTAAAGTTAAGAATCTAATCACTGTAGATTACTTGCGACTGCAAGTAAGTAAGGAAACATGGAAACTTTACTGTGGAGAACGCAGCGCTCTGACAAACATTCTCATCCCTATGGTAAATCAAAGATGGCTGTGCTAAGTTCTAAGGTTATTTTCTGAATTCCATTTTCGCGCTGCAGCAGTGCAGTGGAGCTTGAATTAGTATTAACCTCCTTAGGCCCAAGGTCCTACCTATAGTACTCCTTCAGTTAGATGAAATTTAAATCATATTGAGTTGGAACAAAGTCGTTTTTGCTTTGTTTTGTTCAAATTATGGCTGGGCCTTAGGATAAATGACCTAGATAGTACAATGATGTTTTCTATATGAGTATACGTAATTGTTAATATTTCTGTTAAAACAATCGTCATTGTTGCTGTTGCCAGGGGTGCGAACAGGGCAAACCCGGCTCCGTTCGGCTCAGCATTGCTCCGAGCAATTATAAGGCTACATGTCCCTTTGCGTGCACGGCCACAGATAAGATAATGACTTGAATTTTGACAACCCTAAATAGCCGAAAGGGATAGTACCACATATTAGAAAGAAATAGCATGATTCGACCCTTAACCGCTGTCAAACTTCGGTTTTGTAGGAAGTTTCCTTTCTGCACAATAGTACTATTATTTATTCTGTGCTGTTGCGTCGAAGCGGTTCTGTCAACTGCATGGCAGGAAACGTCGTATTTGGATCATTACATTTGACATTAAATTATAAAGAGTAAGACCAAGATAACGCTCCAGAGATTTTTATAGCACAGACGTGAAAGTGTTATTTAAACGTCATAATTTCATAGAAGTTTGGCGTTTAAACTAACACTTACGTCTGTGCTATAAAAATCGCTGCAGAGTTATCTTGGCCTGACTCTAGCAAAATAAATGTTGTGATACATGAAAGCTGTTTATAGCCCCATTTAAACGGATCAGAGAATTTAGAATGAGTGAAAGAAGGCTAACAAAGAGAGTGTATATGGAAGAAGTAAAAGCGGGAGTTGGAAGGGGTAGACCTCGGCGGACTTTCTCTGATCAGATCGGGGAAATCCTGAAGAAAGGCCAGGTCAAGAGCACCCTAAACCGGCGAGCGTGTATGAAGAAAGTTATTAAAGGAAGCGAAAGAGGTATGTCAAGATCGTAGCAAGTGGAAATCCGTGGTCTCTGCCTAATACCCCTCCGGGAAATAGACCTGATTATATGTATGTATGTATGTTAGACGGATCAAGAATTTTCATGCGAATTTCGTTACATTGCTTAATTTTGGTAGATCGTCTGAATTCATAAAACTGTATTTACCAATATGTATTGAATATTGAATGCATGTTCTTGAACAGTGTAAACGGGGCTTTAGATTTATTTTATGGTTTGTTTTTGTCGCGGCCGGACGTCGGAGTCGTCTCATATCCCGGTCATTCCCCGTACATTTTTATCCTTGCGAATTCAAGGTTTAAGGCTAGGCCGTAGTTCCGTTTTATATCTCGTGAAATCACCAACATGCTCCATAAACGCAACGTGAATTTCCACGTCAGCCTTTGTCTCAGCCTTTCATGTTTCAATTTTCTTAACTTATTGAGCCTTACGGATCGTAAATTACACATTCTGTATATATAAAATGCCAATTACTTTTTTCTTGGCTATATCGAAATCGTGTGGGAGTTTTATTCCTGACACTGGCATAGTTAACAACACATTTGAGTAAAAATTATCTATAAAAAGAATTCGGAAGTTGTATTTAAACGAAATAATAAAAAAATATTATAGGACAGTATCACACAAATTGTACTAAATCCCACGGTAAGCTCAATAAAGCTTGTATTATGGGGCTTGTATTAACGATATAAATATGTAATACATAAATACATAGAAAACACCCATGACTCGAGCGCCGAGCGCCGATTAGTCGGCAAGTCGGCCAAACCCATAATCCAAATCCAAATAATCCATAGTACATGCAACAAATAATGCCAATTTATCTTTTTCTCACAGTAACCATTTATAAGCTGCAGCTAAAGCAATGACGTGGAATACTGATTAGCTTAAATATACCAAGGAAAGGAAGCTGATGAAGCTATTGAAGTTGGATAATTTGGCTACTGTGTTAAAAATATAACCTCGAATGACGTCACACTTATGTTGCGATCTTCTTTGCGGTGTGATTTTCTTGAAAGTAGCTCAAATATTGCTTTTAATATAAATACGTATTACAACTACTTTCAAGAAAACGGCAATTCCATTGCGATGTCATTCATGGTCCGATTAAATTCAATAGAGATTCGGGATTCAAAGGCCTCAACATGTCTTAGACGGGATATCAATCAATTTCAAAACATATTGAGAAACCGAATTTGGAAATAATTATTTAATTTTTTTTATAACTTGCTTCAATAATTCTCAAAAACTTCTCTGTTTAATTGTCGTTTCAGAGAATCAGTCATTTTTTTTTCGCGATTTCGGGGTTTGCCCCATAGTAAAAGTTATTCAGTATGACCTACATATCCTATTCACCCCATGTCAGAGTATGGTCAGAGATAGCAATTTCACTCATATAAATAGGATAGGTAGGATAGGATAGGTAGGATTTGCAGTAGGTACTATATCTTGCATCAGAATTTAGAGTAGCGGAATTCTAAATGTTTTATAAAAAAAAATATAGATTTTTCTAGCATAAAAGCATCGGCAAATGAAACTCTTTATAACAAGCATCTTTTTAATGCTAAATTGAGGGGAATTTTGCCAAAGGCCGTTCGTCTTAGGCGCTGAACACACGGAGCAAAATGTAGACCGGTAGCGCGGCGTTGCATTGCATGGATTTCTGTTGCGAGTTAAATCGTAGGACATATCGAATGTCTTTCCACGCGTTGATTTGATAGATTCATAGATAAAACGGTTATTTGGTCATCTGTATTACACAATTTTACAATAGCAATTATATAATATGTTTACTTCAAGATTATATGGAACAACAAAAGTATGCTAATAATAGTCATGCTGTAAGCCTAGTGCGTTGTATTAGAACATCAGGGTTACCAGTTCAACTACAGGTATTTTCCTCTAAACACAGAATTATATGTTATATTAAATTGAAGTAAAATTAAACGGAAACTTAAATGTTTGCTTATAAGGTATTATGGCTGCAATGCACAGGTTGGCCATGACAAGTCTTTAATTTTAAAAAGGCATATTTCCTTACCGCAACTTGATTACGAACGTAAGGTCAAAACAAAATTTAAAAAGTTATTTTTTAGCTAGTTATGTCACGGAACTTTAAAAGTACACGAAGCTAAAGTCCGGCAAATAAAATTGGTCAAACAAGTTTGTCAGTTGAAAAAGGCGATAAATTAAAATTTTCTATGGGACGATAACCCTTCGCGCCTACATTTTTTTCCGCTCTTTACTACTGACGGGAATTGCTTGACAGAGTTTGCATCCGTGTATTCTGCACTCACCAACGGTAAATTATTAGGAGGGCAACCATCTTGGCTTGTCACCCGTGTAATTGCGTAAAGTGACTAATTCGTTTACTTATAATGTAAAAAAAAGTGGATTTCTATCGTTCCGTTTGAAAGCTCAGGATTCTTATTAGAGGATGCAAATTGGTATGTAGTGCTTAGGATAAATTATGTCGGGCTGAAAGGAATTGATAGTATTTGAATCCGCAGATTTTTTTTTGGCTACTAAATTATGTATTACCTAAATTTTGCAAGATAGATTTGAGATATTAAAATAACAAGAAAAAATATTATTTGTGCTTGTTAAAATTAGGTAGACTGTACTTACATTAACATAAGTTATTTTAATTGACATAGTGTTAGAAGAATCATATTACACGGAAACTGAGATTGAAATATGATGATTTTATTACTTTATATTTAAGGTAGGTTTTGGCAGAAAATACACTTTAGAAATCCTAACTTTCAGTACGTACCTATTGTGAGACTGGAACTCCTTGATAAATATAATTATATTATATTCACAAAGGTTTCATTACAAAGCGCAATCACGAGGCCTAAGTAAAATAAACCTTTGTATTTCAATATCTTGATCAGCATAATGACTACAGATATCTAGCGCCTTTGTGAAGATAATGTTTTCCAATATCTTTGCTTTTTTTTTTGTGAACATCACAATTTGTTATATTTAGACTGTAAGTAGAAAATACTGATAACATAATCACATTTTTATTCGGATTTAATAAACTTTTTTATCACATTAAATACATTCTCAATAATACAATCTCAATATATATAATCCATCATCATGAAAGCATTTATTTAAATTTTAGGTATTTTAAGTTATATCAGTATTTCTATTTATAAATCAAACTTTTACTATTCTATGGGTACCAAGTACTATAGTTTTATTGTCATGATTACTTGTTGATATCAGGGAGTGCTTTTTATGTTCTCAGTGCAAGTATGACCAGGTACAGGATTGTAACCTAATACCTACTCATATGACAATTATATTATGACGGGATGTCGTTGATCCCCTGGAAGATGGGCCGTGCACTGGTGTGGGACGCTACCTGCGCCGATACGCTGGCAGCGTCCTACATTTCATCAACCAGCAGAAATGCCGCGGCGACGGCCGACGCCCGAGAGCGCTTTAAAGCAAATAAATATGGCTGTCTCGGCGCCAACTACGAATTCGTAGCCTTTGGTGTAGAGACACTCAATCCATGGGGCAAGGGTACACGCGGGCTCCGCAAGGAGCTCGGAAAGCGGTTGAGGGAGGCAACGGGGGACCCTCGCGCGGGCAGCTTTCTCGCGCAAAGGGTTGCTATCGCGATACAGCGCTCCTGAATGCTGCCTGTGTGATAGGGATTTTTTTTTTTTGGTAGGTTTAGTTTTAGTCATTTTATTTTATAAGTAGTCATAATTTTGTTTTATACAATTAATGTAAAATGTTATTTATCATCTTTTTAATAAAGTTTAAGATTATATTATTATTCACTGAATTAATAACTTCGGTATGGGTATCGCCGATTGAAAACCGGACATCACGAGTGTTGCGTATCAACAAAGTGACAACCGATTGAGTAGAGTGCGCAATACGTTCTATAGATAAATAAGACTAACTGCCTGGTAGTTTGAAAAACTCGCGCAGCTAGAAGATGTTGATGTCAACGCTTTTCTTGGGACTATGAAGACAAGGCATCGCAATGCCTTCAAAACGCGCAATTATATCCCGTTAACCTGGCTGTACTTATTACAAACTAAAGTGCATTAATGTGTAAAAGTCGTGTAAGTTTATATGTCAGCCCATTTGCTACACGCAACGCATGTTCGCGCACGCTACGCCTTAAACTTGCAAAGTAATATTAATTTAACTTACTTCTACTTAATTAACCCCAAGTTACGCATATTACTAATTATACGTCGTTAATAAGGTAATGCAGCTAGCTTATATTTAGAAAAATAAGATTTCTCGTCGATTTAGAAAAAAAAAAAATTAGATAGACTCATGGACAAATTTTATTTAGAGAAACGCAAAAAGAAGTTTAATTACTAATTTTGAAATAACTTTAGGTGCTGCTTTTTTTTGCGTTCCTCTAAATTTGTCCATGAGTACGTATAGTTGATGAATTAAATTTTCAGTGAACAATTAAATTAGACTTTAGTATGTTGCGTAATTTCATTAAAAAACCGGACAGGTGCGAGTCGGACTCGCCTATCGAGAGTTCCGTACTTTTTAGTATTTTTTGTTGTAACGGCAACAGAAATACATAATCTGTGAAAATTTCGACTGTCTAGCTATCACGGTTCATGAGATACAGCCTAGTGACAGACAGACGGACTGACAGACAGACGGACAGACGGACAGACGGACAGACGGACAGACGGACAGACGGACAGACGGACAGACGGACAGACGGACAGACGGACAGACGGACAGACGGACAGACGGACAGACGGACAGACGGACAGACGGACAGACGGACAGACGGACAGACGGACAGACGGACAGACGGACAGACGGACAGACGGACAGACGGACAGACGGACAGACGGACAGACGGACAGACGGACAGACGGACAGGCGGACAGACGGACCGACGGACAGCGGAGTCTTAGTAATAGGGTCCCGTTTTTACCCTTTGGGTACGGAACCCTAAAAAAAGAATAAAAGTTAATAATTTAAGGTTTGGTTACCTATTTACTCATATTTTAAAACAATTTTAGGTTTTGGGATACATTAGGAAGTTGGAAAGAGATGTTTTGCCTATGTCTACCTAGTTAAGTGATAGCAGTTTATATAACTGCTACATTAATGAAAATCTTTAAAATACGCGTGTGTGTTTATAAAGCGAGCGAAGCGAGTTTCAGTATAAGATCATACGATCGTTTTAATGCCTAATTAATTTCCATTACATACATTGCTTTTTCTAGACACATACTAGTTATACGCTCTCATTGTGTTCAGGAACCATATGTTACGTCCGCTATTGCGGCGTTGATTGCAATTGACATCGCATTGCGAAAAAAAACCACATCTCAAACCCAACGACCTTCAAAACTTCAAGAAAAGAGCGCACTCCCATCTTAAAGGCCGGCAACGCACTTACAACCCCTCTGGTGTTGCGGGTGTCCATGGGCGGCAGTAATGGCTTACCATCAGGTGATCCGTCTGCTCGTTTGCCATCTACATAATAATAAAAAATCTCGACTGATATTAATAATTGAGGTCAAATTGGATTCTTTTATTTTTCAGGGATGTCTGAAATGTGAATGTTAATAAGAAGTTATACTTATATTTCATTGCGCTATTATTTGTTATTCGAAAATTAATTTAAAAAAACGAAATACTGATGGAACATAAAAAATAATATCACAGTAGCACGTTTGAGCGTCAAAATCCTTATCTTCCTTGAGTTATCCCGGCATTTTTGCCACGGCTCATGGGAGCCTGGGGTCTGCTTGACAACTTATCCTAAGAATTGACGTAGGCACTAGTTTTTACGAAAGCGACTGCCATCTGACCTTCCAACCCAGACGGGGAACTACGCCTTGTTAGGATTAGTCTGGTTTCCTCACGATCTTTTCCTTCACCGAAAATCGTCTGGTAAATATCAAATGATATTTCGTACATAAGTTCCGAAAAACTCATTGGTACGAATAGGGGTTTGAACCACGATCGCACGATCTTTCCGTTAGGCCACCAGCTGAGCGTCAATAAAATAATGTGTAAAATTAATTCAAGCGTATTTCACCTACTTCCTTGAATTTACGCAAAACATAATACTTATTTACATAAAATTTTAGCAAAATACGTACTTAAATACTCTTAAAACCGCTACCAATACCAGGGTAGTAAAAACGCTGCAACATAATATAAGTCTCGGGCCAATGTGATAATTTAAAATCAGGAACACGTTTTTCCTTCCACGGCTGCCGACGTGTAACTCCCTAGACGTTTTAATTAAAGCTTCAGAATCTCGAGAACAAATAGCTGTTGATTCCACTCCTCGAAAATTAAGTGTTTCGTAATGATACCGATGAGATAACATAACAGTTGCAGTATGAAAATTTTGTATTAAGGATTGTGTATGTAATCTGTTTGAGATTAAAAGTTCGAATGAGAAATATTGTGTGAAAAGATAATATATTATGATGTTTTTAGGGACCAAAAATTTAATATTCTATGTCCTCCGCCGCCGAGCATACCAAATTAAAGGCAAAGATAGATATAACTCCGTAATAGATAGATACAGTCTAAGGAAAAAACGTGCCTCGAAAATCTAGAAAATTTGATTCTCGTTCAGAGGGCGCTACTAGTTTTGGCCTACAGTCGTATAGATGGCGTTGACGGTTTCGATTGTTATTTAACAATTTTAACGCATATCAGTGAAAGAACATGGGTCAAAATCATAAAAATAATTAATGCAAAAAAAAAAACATTTATCTATATTTAAATACATTCTATCGTATTTTTATAAATCTTCATTTTTAGTTTCAAAGTGTGTCGACAGATGGCAGTGAATTTACTGGGGTTACAAAATTTACTATGACAGTACCGCTCTAGTATAAGTTACTCTATGTTAAAGGTTAACAGACCCACAGGCAAAGTTACCTTTGCATTTATACCTTATATTTTGGTTAATTTTATTGCTTGTAAAAATTGACATGTAAAAGTGCCCCTGTGGCCTATTTGCTGAATTTGATGTTTGATGTATGTCTGTCCGTCTGTCTGTCACCAGGCTGTATCTCATGAACCGTAATAGCTAGACAGTTGAAAATTTCACAGATGATGTATTTCTGTTGCCGTTTTAAAAACAAATCTACGAACCTTTAAGTCTAAGGAGAGACTTCGCCTCCTTGTGTGTGTTCTACCGCTTGTACAATGGGCTGTGCTCTGAAGAATTGTTTGACATGATGCCAACGGCCGCTTTCTATCACCGCACCGCTCGCCATCGGCAGGGTGTTCATCCTCACACCCTAGCACCTAAATGGTCGCGTACTGTGCGGTTTAAGAGGAATTTCCTCCCGCGTACGCTTCGGCTGTGGAATGAGCTCCCTGCCGAGGTTTTCCCGAGGGGCTACAGTATGGGGTTCTTCAAAAAAGGAGTGTACAGGTTTTTAAAGGGTCGGCAACGCGCGTGTAATATCTCTGGTGTTGCAGGCGTTCATAGGCTACGGTAACTGCTTACCATCAGGCGGGCCGTATGCTTGATTGCCACCGACGTGGTATAAAAAAAAAAAAAAAAAAAATACTTAAAACAGAATAAAATAAATATTTATGTGGGGCTCCCATACAACAAACGTGATTTTTTTGCCGTTTTTTTTGTAATGGTATGGAACCCTTCGTGCGCGAATCCGTACCGCACTTGGCCGGTTTTTTTATATCAAAACAGAAGGGGAATTCAAAAAGCAAAGAAAACAAGTACTTTTTGTTTTCTTTGTTTCACGTTGATTATTTTCTTGAGGCCGTCGACTCGAAGATAACGAGCCCTCTTTCAAGGCGCTGCCTCATTTCCCAACAGGTTTTTTTATTTTTTATTTTTGGCGTCGACTCGTTTAAACGCATCTAATGACGTTACCAACTAGGGATTAATATTGCGGTAAAAATTATTCAGAGTATAATATTTTAGTGATGGCTGGTAATTTATTTTATTTTAAAATTTAATTCAGGCAACAAGGCCCATATTTACATATACCTTATAGACTAACATACAATATTTTGGCGCTGTCACTAAACACTATTTTGGCGACAGAGTGGCGTGGCTCCGTTGAATTGTCTGCTCTTGTGTCGGATTCGGCAGTATGCCCCGGAACCAGGGACCGGCCCGCTATCCCTTATCGGGGTTTTATAAGGGTATTGCATAAGGCTTAACTCACCATACCCTTTGCCAGACGAAACCCTTTGTTTTGGTTTTAAAAACCCTTATATAAAGCTACCACATTTGAGTAATCGGTAGCCCAAATACCCTTACAAAACCCTTATCATCCGCTCACCAACACCTTGCATATTGCTTATAAGGGTTAGCCTTATAAAGGGCTTCCCTTTTAGCATATAAGCGTGCTAATTTAAGTCGTCTACCTTGTTCATAAAGCACACATTACTTCGAATCCGAGCGATCATCGGCGGCGACGGCGGCGTTCTTTGACTAGGCACGTATTTTCTTTCCTTTTCATACACTACCGTAGATATATACTAATCCTGTCTCTTTCACGCAAAGGGAAACCTTTATAAAAAGCGCTTAAAGATAAGGGTAACCCTTAATAAGAGCTAGCCTTATTTTTGGTTAGCTTTTCGGTAAGGGTTAGTCAAAGGTAAGGGTATGAATGGGCTTGCAGTTCAAAAGGGAAAGTCTTTCAATGTGTTAGCCGTGTTTAAGTGTCGCCCATTGAAAGGGTTTTATCGCGGAAAGGGTTGTCCGGTCCCTGCCCGGAACCTCCGAAACCCTTCGGCCAGAAGTCGGCGCACTCGATGCCAATAATACACCCAATACCAGTAATACACCAATAATACACCAATAAATACCAGTAATATACAAATTCCGCGATACCGTGATATCGCGTTGCGCAATTAGGTTTCTTTTAGATTATGTAGGTTATGTAAGTACTTGCTTCTGCCCGCCACTTTTTCTGCATAAAATTAGTACTTCCAATCCCACTCCCGTGGGTATAATTTTCAATATAAAATCAGCTGTTTGAATTGAAACGCGTGAAGTGGTAACAGACAGACAGTTACTTTCGTATTTAGAATTAAGTCGCTTAACTCGGGTAAATCCATCTGTCAGATTATGCGGTTTTGGTATTAAGAAAAGGTAATAGGGTAGATATTTGCTGAGAGGTTCGAATGGATTTACCCGAGTTTGAAGTTAAGCGACACAATTTTAATATTTGAGTCGACAGTAGAGATGTCACAAATCATGTTTTAGTTTATGTATTTAGGTATGTAACACTTATTATTATTCACAACGACGGGACTTAATCGCTTAATAATGAAGATTTAAATTTAAACTTAATTTTACGCTATTAAGTCCCGTCATTGTGAATAATAATGAGTATAAATCGTGAGTTTAAATTATTGTTATGTAAACACTCTATTGTAGGTACATAAAACAGGCGGAAATTACATTAGTAACAAAACATATAGCAATGTACAAAGGCGAACTTACCTATAAGGATTCTCTTTCAGTTAATCTTTGAGCAATTGAGAGTGAAAATAAAAACAAGATTGGCAAACGAACACTATGTAAAAATATAAAATAACTGTTTATCAAAATTGGACATTAATAGTGACATACTGATTTAAACTAACACGATTTTCACTCATTATTTAAAACTAATACGGTACTTAATCGCGTACAAACTTACGTTTATTTATGGCCTGACATTTCGAACGTGACGTTACGTTCGAAGTCACAGGCAGACTGGCGAGGAATTGTATCAACATCTTCTTGCCGCGCGGGTTTTGCGAACTACCCGCACTTGATCTTGATTATTAACTTGTACGCTAGGGTTGTCACTTTGCCTACACACAACACTCACGACATCCAATGGTATGTGGCGGGATGTTTTTTCCCCCTTACATTTGCTAATTACTGGATTCCACGAAGACGAAATCCACTGTCCCTCATTTTGATTGAATTTTCGATGTTTTCTGATTTCAATTGCTTCACGCACCTTCCTGCTGTAGTAAACCACTACCACCACCACCACCACCAACGACCACGAACCACCAACCACCAACGTAGCCACCATCACCACCACCACGAACGTAACGTCACGTTCGAAACGTCAGGCCATAAATAAACGTAAGTTTGTACGCGATTAAGTCCCGTATTAGTTTTAAAATATTAATAGTGACACTTCCACATTTTGTCATTGTAAAATTTGTGCAGAGGACTAAGGCCCTCAGAACACGGCGTCGTAACGTAAGAGAAGCGCAAGCATATCGCGTAGAACAAGAGTGCTACGACGAGCACGTATCGGTCAAACAAGTCCGCACACGAAGCGTAATCTCATACGATTCGCTGCAACAACGCTTCGTGTGCGGACTTGTTTGACCATGCACTTGCTCGTACCGCTCTCGTGCTACGCGCGTATTACGATACGCCTACGCTTCTCTTTCGTTACGACGGCGTATGTTGAGGGCCTAAGGTTGCTTTATATCCGTTCCATGTGTTGCCTGTCTGTAGCACTTGTAAATTCGTTCGTAACAGGGAGGCAACACGTCGAACGTGGTTCGCGGTAGGCACTCTGGAATCAATCATCTTAGGGGTGCGCATTTTGCATTTTAGTACGAGAGTCCAAGGGGCACATTAACGACTTTAACGCGGATGAAATCGCAGGTAGAGGCTAGTTTGTAAATAGATGTGAAAAAACTATGAAAAAAATCTTTAGTTTAAACGGATTTTTTTGTACCGCGGCCTATATAATCCACAGGGAATGGGATAACAAAAGATACAGCTACTAACAACACTGTAGGTTCTATCTCTGAGCTCAACCCAACGTTCTGGAATGTTAATGGTCTGACACATACAAGCCATTTTGCGGCTATATAGACAGAATTAAACAATAGGGCACTATTAATCATTTTTTGAGGTTACCGTTATGAGCAACAGAATAAAGATACTTGAAACGTGTTAGCTATGTTTTACTCGGTAATACGAGGTCTGTAACTAAGATGGTATTTCAAAGTACAAAACTAATGGAAGAAAATAATCAAAATAATGATACCTATTACAGTTTAGGTTAGAGGTCAAGATGAAAATCGTACATCGAAAAACGACAAACGAAAAAAAAACAATCGGGATGACGGATGCAACGAAAGGTGACGTGACTATTTCCATGCTTTATTTAAGTTTTGACTGGCGTTTTCTATGAACGATTGTCGATTGAGGTACGCAGGCGTACTCTTAACTTTACTATTTAAGAAGGTACTTATTTAAATACCAGCGAGATTCACAGAGACCGATATGAAATCAACACTCAAAAATAATGACATTTAGACCGCGGGCCAGCCGATAATTTTGTCAGTCATCGCCTCCCTGTTGATACCTTGTGAGCCGTAAATTGGCTACACGACATAAAATAAATGTATCGATCTTTAAGACATATTACATTAAGGACACACCCCTTTGGCGGACATATTTGTATGTAACAAAAATTATAAACAATAAAGAACTTTCTATTCTATTCTATTCTATTCCCGGTTGATACTTCGTCACATGATAGTTTAGATGCTATTATGAATTTAAAAAAATAGTCAGCCGGTTGTACCGCGGTGGAAAGTCCGTGAGATGGTCACGTGAACATGTATTTAAAAAAAGTCATCGCCTCCCGATTGATACTTTGTCAGGTTATTTATTTATCGTATGGCGTTTACACACTGGTTATAAATATATATTATTACAGTAAGTATTCAAAATGTACAATTATGCGGATATGAACTCGCATTCTTCGTTATTATTATAATATGACATCACGAGTGGATCACGGATAACTTTGTTTACTTTTGAATCCGACATCTCGACCTCGACACGGGTTTTACCGGTCATGCTCGTAAGTAACCGCTGCGAAATTAAAAGTAAATAAAGTGATCAAATCTATTTGAAGCGAAAGTATTAAGTGTTATATTCATAGCCCAGTTTTTCGGGGATAAAAAGATAGGAGTGCTAGTTATTAATTAATAACTATCTATTAAAAAAATTTTTTATGAAATAGGAGGCAAACGAGCAGATGGATCACCTGATGGTTAGCGATTACCGCCGCCCATGGACACCCGCAACACCAGAGGGGTTGTAAGTGAGTAAGTTGTAATATACTCAATTATTATCGATATCTATAGCAAGCTATTTCTAAATCACAGTAACAACTGTGAGTCATCCTTGAAGTTTACATTATTTATTACGAGTGTTAGTTATTTTATTATCAATTTGCATAACTCTAAGTGTAAGGCCTGAGTGGACGCTCGAGTCGGGCGTGCAGCGGAGCGGGGCGTGCGGCGTGCATGTTAAGGCCGTTCCATCGGTTTGCCGCTGTCTCTGTCACATTTCGCAAGAAAGAACGGGAAAGATCATGCGCGCCAAGTGTCAATTTTGTCGATTCTTATTTATTTTAAAAACGTTACCCTACAATATCGAAATTCGAAAGCTATGAAATTATTATATAAGTTAAGATTGTTTTTTCTTCTTTTTTTGTTTATAGTATCACATAATAAATAACCGAGTAAAGTTGGATTAAAAATCCGAGTTAGAGGTTACTTTGGGAATTAATTGTATCGAGCGAAGTATCATAATTCGTATATCGGAAGCTATGATATTAAAGATAATATAGTCAAGAACTACATATATTTTTTCCACGTCTACAAATATCAACGCCTCTTAGAAAAACAGGATCATATAAGGAGATCTTTCGCTCTCTGGCTCAGGGAACCGCCTTAAACAAATGCAAACGTATAGGAGCGGCCTTAGTGCACGCTGCTCACATCACTTGTGAGCCCGACGCCACGCTGCACGCCCCGCCGAACGCTCCGCTTCGAGCGTCCACTCAGGCCTCACACTTAGATTTATTTTTATTTACAACTGTAAATATGACATCTGACATTGAATCAGGTCATTCCGACCATAATTAAAATTACATCGAATTCACGTTAGAGTGCGTGTTCAAATATTTGTGAGCACCTCAGCCGCTCCGATACCTATATCTGATGACTGTACCGTATCGCTGGCAGCGATCGATTCCGCCCGAACTCAATAAGGAGGATAGTGTTATCTGCAATATATCATTTTGACATGTTGTTTTGTTACATTATAAGGAAAGTGATAACACGCAAACGTTACAATATATCAAACAAACCGGTCAAGAGCACGCAGGGCCTATGTTCATTGAAAAATTCCGTAGCCGTTTTCACTACAAAAATAATCTTCAAAAATAAAATCTTAAAACTACACGTTATTTTGTGTGCATTCAGAAGAAAATCGTAAATAATGTATGCTTTACGTGACGCGGTTTCGCATAACGTGGTGCCGAGCAACATGAGAATCCCATTTCAACTTTAGCAGTGGAAAGCAGCACTCTGACTTCACAGATTTTAAATTATGTATAAATATTTTTTATTTATTTAATCTTTATTGCACAGAAGAAAAAAAACATTACAGTACAAAAGGCGGACTTAATGCCATGAGGCATTCTCTACCAGTCAACCTTAAGGCTAAGCAGAGAGATTGTGGGCGGTGCTACAAATACAACAGCAAAAATAAAATTAAAATGACATAATCACATATATACAAATATAATATACATATATACTATATATAACATATATAAATAACGACGAGACTCATTTTTTGTATTTTGAATATTTACATTAAAACCAGGTCACAATAAATTAACTTCAGGCCGGTTCTGATTAAGACATTATTACAGTGATGTTCTTGTTTTGATACTACCTTGAAGATCGCTCGTGCTTATTAGTGCATGCGAAAAGCAATGAAATTTGTGTATGAGATTAACATCAATAACTTAGTAAGATCATCGTCAAGGTTGTCTTGTTAAAATAGAAATAATTTTAATCTGAATCGGGATCCAGATTATAATGTTATTCTTTCAACCCAAATATTTCCGCATTTTACTAGTTAAAAGGTTCCGTTCGCCAAAGGAAACCAATAAAGAAAACAAGCTCGTTGCCTCAAACAGCTAAAACTGATACATAATAAGCGACTTCAATCTCGGCGAGCCCAGAATAATACGGCAAACCAATATATCAAGGGATCTTCAAAGGTTTTCATAAAATATAACGTTATCTTAAATTGCTCTCGTAACTTTTAAGGTTTCTTAAAAACGGTGCTCGTTTGGTCGAAATGTATTCATGGCGTTGGCCTTCAGCGTAGCAATGTATAATTATAGGATTAGGTAGTAAAAACGTATTGAATAGGGAATATTACGCGAAACTGCGTAGGTGGCGCTAGTACCACAATCTGAGGGTCTATAGTGAAGCAAGAAAATCGAAATTTCGTTATCTAATATCTCTGTCACTAGCGTATTCGAGCGATAAAGAGGCGGATAGCGAAATTTAGGATTCGCGTTTCCCAGTAGGTCCTCTGTAAACAAAAGATACCACTAGGGTGGTTCAAAGAAATCTTTTCTTTGTTACACTTATTATGCTGTTAAAATACACCAAGTTTTGTAACTTTATCTCAACTACAAGGGGGTACTCAACCACTTAAGAGGATTTATTTTTTAGATTTTTATTTAAGGCACTATCTGAACATGTGACTTGAAGTAAAAAACATTTTTATTTCTAAATTTTATAATTTTTCAAGTTAGATTTTTTATTATCTACAAAATCATAAAAACAAATAAAAATGTTTTTGTATTTAATAACTTATAAATTACATTTTTAAATAATGTGAAAACAGATAGGTAAATAAATAAAAAATCTGAATTTCATACAACGTTAAAAAAATTCAGTGGTTGAGCACCCCTTTGTTGTTACAAAACTTGGCGTACTTTAGCAATATAATAAGTGTAATAAAATAAGGGGGTGCCTGCTTCTTCTACCTATTTAATATACCATACAAACGTGAGTAAGATCGGTAGAAAATGTAAGTGGTAGCGAACCGTAAAGATTAAACCAGGCGGGCGGCTATTATTATACAAATGTGTGTGATCCCGAGGAAACGAGGGGGATCCGAAAGTCATACTGATATTGCACATCAGAGCCCGCACGCGAGTAAGCTGCCTTATGATGAAAATAAATAACGTTATTTGAACACATTAAAAATATGCGAACAAAACTCTAATAACATACAAATTTAACTCTATAAACTCCCGTGAGACTCGAACAATGCTCGAACATATCAAAATTACTTTTAACGCGTTACTCACGTATTAATAAGTGGAATGAACGCTCGATATGTTTCGATCCAATTTTAGAGGCTCTTTTTCTCGGAACAACGACAGCACGGCCTTTACTGATACTATACGATACTGGTACGTGTATTTTAAAGTTTGGTTGTTCGCCGCCGTATTACTGCCATTATATCTGTCAATTTTCTTGATAAAACTAATGATGGACTGAACGTCATAATTACGGCAGTAATGCGGCGGCGAACGTCGCTCATTTTATTGAAGAATTGACAGGAACAGCGGCGGCATTTACGCTGCCGCACTAATATTGCAACAGTATTGCAGCTGTTGGTTTGCCAAATTATTTTTCAAAATGTTTCCTCATTATTTCACTTCAAGGCTGCCGGGAAAGTTTTAACTGCAAATCGTATACGTTCCAGAAAGTGTTCCTGATAAAATTATTTGTGAAAGTTTTAAAAACCGACATCGATCATTTGTGCACACGCTACCAACTTTATAAATAAATCCACTTGGGTACTTACTGTATTCTTTCACTGAAAGCAAAAACTTGTAACTGAATTGTACTTTAAATTATGTTGTGTGCAGTTGATTTAGAGACTTTTAATCAGAGAATAATAAATAAATAATAAAATAAATAAATATTATAGAACATTTTTTCATTAAATGACCAAGGCCCACGGTAAGCTCAAGAAGACTGGATTATTTTTCTTGGGCTCGTTTTTCTTCAATAAATGACAACGCACCAATATGAGCTCAAGTCGTTAAACGGGCTCATTGATTACCAGTATGTCAGTTGTTCGGAACTGTTAATTTCCAATTTTTGTTTTAACTGACTGGCTGATATCGTGCGGTGGACTGATAATCAGTCATGGGCGCCTTAAAGCACGAACGCAGTTAAAGAGACAAGTGAAGCTTTTAAAGCGTAAGTCCCATGCTAGTGGGAGTAGTGGGCCGTCAAATTTTTGATAAGGTAGCCAAGCGGATACCAAATAAATAACTATTAAGAAGTCATAAAAATGCTTGGATACAGACAAGACAATGAAACCTGTCTCCATAATGGCTCAAAACCTATTGCTAATAAGTTATAACTACATAGATGTGCTTACCTACTTGGATGAATTTACTTTAAGCAACTTGGTAACAACAATCGGGAGCACATTTCATATGTTTGAGAAAAAATTATCTACTTCATTGACCATTAGTTAAAAGCCCGCGTTATTGAATTTTTTCATATTTTTTAATTCATTACGTTAATCAAAGGCGTTTTTGCGCAGCGCACCTACGTTAATAGTTGCTCCTTCAGGCATAACACGGAAAACCTGTTTCATTAATTATTAGTGACCATCGGGTAAATTTTTTGTTTGTTGTTACAAACATTTATTAATAGAGGTTACTAGAATACTGTTTTATGTAAAATGTTCATAACAAATACCTTAAGTGTAAGGCCTGTGGACGCTCGAAGCGGAGCGTTCGGCGGGGCGTGCAGCGTGGCGTCAGGCTCACAAGTGATTTGAGCAGCGTGCACTAAGGCGGCTCCAGCTATACATTTGCATTTGTTTAACATGCGCGCCGCACGCCCCGTCCCGCTGCACGCCCTATTTAAGACGCATCAAGAAATTGCATGGGATTTTCATTACACGGTACACGTAGTTAGCAATGTACGAGGGTGGTATGAAAAGTTCGCGGACCAAGTATGAAAACAAATTCAAAGATTTTTTAAATATTTTATTATTCTATGTAGTCTTCGCCGAGCTCAATGCACTAGTAACATCTGAGTTTTAGGCCATTACACCATTTTTGAAGATGTTTTCCTCCAAACCTTCAAAATACATGGCTAAACCTTCCACCTCAACCTGGACCACGACGTCATGTGAAAATTTCTTACACTCATTTTTTTTATAGTACTGAACATGTGGAAGTCCGATGGTGCTAAATCGAGTGAATGAGGTGGGTGGTGCAATACTTAAAAGCCACAGTTATGAATATCGGCCATCGATTTTTATGTCTTAACGCGTGCATAATCCTAGTGAAACAGAACTTCCTTGGTCAATAGTCCAGGGCTTTTTACCTTCAATCCTTGCGTAAATGGCGTAAGAGTTTGCAATAATAATGGTCTGAGTTTATAATAACGTCCTTCTCGGGATAGTCAACCACTATTACTGCTTTTGCATCCCAAAAAACTGACGCAATGATGTTTTTGGCCGACAAAATCGCTATGCCTTTTTTAAGGGCGGAGATATAGCATGAACCCACTCCTTCGATTACTGTAGTAGTGGAATCACGTAACGTCTCTTCCACAGTTACAAATTTTATCAAAAAGTATTGAGGATCTGCTTCATACAGGTCTAGGTTATGAAGATATTTAATTACAGCAAGTTGTACCAATTTCTCCATTATCAAGAATCTGTCTACACGTAACTTTAGATCGGCCGTTTTTTTTGGGTCCCTTTGTTTGACATAATTATTGAAAGTCATAAATGTCATAATGTAATGATTGACATAATTATTATCATTAGTCATAATTCTGAAACCGTTACCTTTGGAGGATTTTCCTCAGGTTATCCTATAGATAGGTTAGGTTAGGTTAGATTTGTTTTATGGCAATCTTGAAAAGTTACGCGTTTCTGAGAAAAGCCAAATTATGATTAACGAAAATGTAGACAAACAATATATTATGACTTAAATCTTTATGGGAAACAATAAAGACCCCTTTTTTAATGTAATGACGCCAACTGAAAATTCGCAGGATGACAGTTGAAAATGGCATGAGAAGAATGTTTAAACAAACTTTTTTTATAGGCCAGGCCGCGAACTTTTCAATCAACCCTCGTATCAATCAACTAGAAGCATAATCATTTTATGTTCGTGGTAACTTTTTAATTTTTTTTATATATAAGATAATCGGTTAAGACGAAAGAAAAAGTCAATTCTGTTAGTTGAATTGACTTTTTTTTCGTTCAACGATGGAGAACATGGAGATAAAATTACAATTTAGGTTTCCCCTACCCTAGCCTTGATTTTCACTTTTTTATTACTTTATATAAATAGTGTTGTGTTCCTGGCGGTAAGTAAGGTTGCCAGAGCTCAACGAGGGAGAGGAGTGTTACGGTCGGCAACGCGCGTGTAATATCTCCGGTGTTGCAGGCGTCCATAGGCTACGGTAACTGCTAACCATCAAGCGGGCCGTATGCTTGATTGCCGCCGACGTGGTATAAAAAAAAAATAGTCCAGAAAGTGAATATGACATTCGAGTAGGTTGAAAGAAGGAAATAGCGTTACCTTCAACTAGTCATGGGCGAAACGCAATCTCTTCAACTAATAGCGCCACAATAGCGCCCATTAACTACCTTTATGTGATGCGGAGGGATGAAAGTCATGTGACGAGAAAGGTATTAAGAATGAATGTGGAGGGAGGCGGACCCGGGTATGTCCTTAAACTACGTCCAAAAGGACCCGGGTATGTGCACTGTGAATGACATCTCGCTTTGTGTGGTAGGGCACAGGACAGCGGATGTCATTCCAGATCTAGAGCAGAGCCCAACTGGGGAGGTACCTCCACCTTACAGAAAACCACAGCCAAATAACACTAGACCCTACTAATAGTGTTGTGTTCCTGCCGGTGAGTAAGGTTGCCAGAGCTCGAGGGAGAGGAGTGTTAGGGTCGGCAACGCGCATGTAACTCCTCTGGAGTTGCAGGCGTACATAGGCTATGGAGACTGCTTAACATCAGGCGGGCCGTATGCTTGTTTGCCACCGATGTAGTATAAAAAAAAAAATGGTACAAGGAGAGGAAAACCAAGGAAAAGGTGGATGGACTGTGTGAGAGATGATATATAGGTATATGAAACGAACGCAAGTGAATGATGAGATGACGGGTGACAGAGAAGTATGGAAGAAAGAGACATGCTGCGCCGACCCCAAGTGAATGGGACAAGGGCAAGCGAATGATGAACTACCTTTACTAAATTATTTTACCACGGATTTATTGGACGTCCGCGGCAAAGGCACGTTTTATCGTCACGGTAAAGCACGTATGATGTCGCTTATAAATTACTGTCGACGCTGACTTCCATGATAATATTCCGTTACCGTTCGCGGTAAACAAGAAGCGACTGCATCAAATTACATTTATAGTTCCCAATTTTTTATTAATGGTATCGATCGGGTTTGTTTTGAGCATCAAATATCTGTATAGGACCCATTGTCTTAAAGCGATACAAAAGTCACAAATTTTGGTCAAAGTCCACCCGCACTTTAGTGACGAAACGCTTCTAACAAAATGCCAATACATCGTGACGTCACCATGTAACGTCGCTATATTATTGCTTAGAAACTATTTCGATGTATGGAAAAGAAGGAAATTGCAATTTTGTCGGCGAAATATTGCGTTTATGTACAATATTTTTATAAATAAAATGTACGGAATCGGATGTTACCTTTATTTTTTTCCTATTTGAAAAAAAAATCTTGAAACAACAGGTCTTGTATTTTTTATTATTTCCATTTATTTTTTAGGTTTGCAATTTATTGGTAATTGCTAATTCTCTATCTATTTAACTAGATTTAGTTAAAAATTTACATGTGTCAACAACCCTATTCACCTAAAACCTGCCCTTGCCTATGTTCACGGTGAAGTATTAAAGCGCTCACTATACAAGTACCAATTTATAAAGTTAAAGAATGTTTCAATAAATAAAGCAGTTGTATTAACTCTTTGGTATTTTTCACAGACTTATACGAAATATTCAAAGAGTGATTTGTTAGTCAAGCGCGGATTGAAAATCCCACTGACCAGGCGGCCGATTTTTGAAATTACGAGCGCTTGATTTCGTCACTTGAAAATCTGTGGAAAACGGCGAAATGCTATTTTTGAAATACGAGCGACAGATATTGTGAATCTAGTGGCATTGCCCACACATTTTCAATTCTAGTTGTAGAATTTAAATACCTAGTAGTAGTGGAGATAGTATTGAAAGGAGCCACAAGAGCGCTCGAAATTAAAAAATCTACCCCCTGTATTCAAATACAAAACTAAGAACCTTAAGAACTAAGTATATAATTTGTAGCTGCTTTGCGTCACATTTATTACCAGAAAATTTTAGAATTATGACTAACATTCTATAAATTGTCGGAAAGTACATTATAAAATATAAATAAACGAAATAACGCTTTTTGAGCACACCACTAGCACCGATAACAATAATACTCTTGCAACATACAATGAATATAACCTATTGAATTTTATTCTAATCAAAATCGTGTTTTATCAGTACTATCTGAAGCTCCGTAACGCGGTAGAAGGACCCAAATAAACCTGAGAGCATCGTCATTTACGCCCCAATAACCTCCGACAATCGCTTCGGGACCTTTCAATCTATCCTAAAAGCTCATTATTAACTTATCTGTAGAAAATGTTGGAGTTATAGGTAGTTTGTTCAGAACTTGTAAACATAAATATGAGTAAATTATTATTATTCACAGTCAAATTATTTGAAGATAAAATATATTTATTGTCAATTTGTTCGTTAACTTTTGTGAGTTAAAAATTGGTTTAGATTAGGGTTTTTAGTTGTTGTATTATTTTGTAATTTGCTGATATGAAGTCAAAAAGCGTAATAAAAATTGGGTTAAGTAATATTTTCATAGAATTATTATATTTATAACAGGTTAAATCAATTAAAAATATTTTAATATCGCTATCAAAAATAAAACATTATCAAAACATTATTTTGTCATCGTCGCCCATAAACATAAAGTAAGCAATATCAAAAAAGCCACTTATGCGCTGCTAACCTTTAAGAATTGAATATTTATTCGCTTCTTGAAGAACTCCATTAACGCACCTTAGGAGCACAGAATATAAATTATATTTCATATAAAATGGCCACGGTCCACTCCACCCCGAATGGGATTACTTCACTTCGCGAGCGCACATTGAGTGGAAACTGATGGAATCTTAGCTATAAGTATGCAGATATGGTGCGCACAATACAATAAAAAAAATTCGGTACGAGTACCTACCTACTATGACGTACCGCATGCCTCCCTAGAGTTTATTCCCTAATGCCCGTTTCCTATTCGAGGTTTAAAAAATCAACTTGTATTTAATAGGTCTGAAAAAAAGGGCGAGCTGCTAGCTTATTTTTGGGGTACAGTACCTATCTAAGAAACTTTTTTTATTTAGATCTGATTCAGGCAACAATGCACATACTGCAAATACCTTATAGACTAACATACATTTTATAAACTTAAAACTAAACACTATTTATGCGACAAAACGGCGTGGCTCCGTTAAATCGGCTGTTTTTGTGTAAGATAGTATATAACGATCAATATAACAGTACTCATTAGCAAAAAGATAAAACAGAAATAGCACCTGCATATGCGAAGTGATAATTATAATATATCAACTTCAAAATAATAACGGAGAGGTAGCTGAAATTTCGAATATGACAACATCGCACGTTAATTATTCATAAAGTAAATTTAATAACGAAAGATGTTTCTGAAAAGACGCATGTGTTTTTCGCTACTTATACGCTAATACACAGATTGTCATAGTAGGACATAGGTACTTATGACTGTTTGCATAGGAATAAATTAAACTGTAAGTGTGCACTTTTAAAATATATACGTAACGATGGAATGCTCCATTACTGGTCAAACAACTGGGAAGAAAAAGTCGAGGAAACGTCCTCTTAAGAGGTTTTCGTAGCCGCTATTTAGAGTTCTGAATCCAGAGAGAAATAGTCAAAAATAACGAAACAAAAACACCTTTTAAATTGCTCAAGTTTCACAAATCAAATTGAGTCGCCACTTCGGCTAAGTGAGTGCTCACTTAATAAGACAAAACATTTATTTAGACATACCTAAACACTAAAGTGCCATATCCAACCAAACGGTTTGTTTGAACCGTGAACAAAATAAACTCGAAGATTTCTCATTTGGCACTCCAAAATATTCGACACTTGGCAAAAAGTTACCAGCCTGCGTAATGAACGAACTTGAGTCACTGAAAGGGTTAAAACTGTTAAAGTCTCGACTTTGTTATGGAGAAAATTAGTAATTCATTACATAAATTGAGCTTACTTTACTGTGTTAATGTTCTTAGTATAAATTTGAAGTTTAATGCTAATAAATATATACTTTAATTTATTCGCGACACGAATTGTTACTAAAACCATGAATTGTGAGTAGGCAAATCTTTAGTAATCTGACAAAGAGGTTGCTATAATGAAGTTGCCGAGAGTTATCGGAGCAGATTGTGACTCATTTGGAATAATATTGTTCAGTACTTGAAAATAAGTCGATGTATTTAAGAGCACAATCTAATTTCGAATATAACAATAATATTTTTAAAGGGTAACTCACGCTAGACCGGGCCGGGGCCGGCCGGAGCTCCCGGCGCTTCGTTTTCTATGGAAGCACCACGTGATCACCGATCAGCCGCATAGAAAATGACATATTGGACGCCTCGGCCCGAACCCGGCCCTGTCTAGCGTGAGTCATCCTTTATTCAGCTACAAAATTTTGTCAGCGTAAACTCTCATTGTGTCCAGGGAAACAATATCAAAATATTTCCAACAGTGCCGTTTACATATTTGATGCGTATACACTATACAGCCATGACGTGCTCACATCTTGGAGGATAATTATAACCAAACAGAGTATCCATTAACAGGCATTCCCCTCTGTCGACAATTCTATGACCAATGGTCATACACATTGTATGGACTGACGTTTATTTGACATGGCTATTTTAACGTTACGTATACATTTGACGTTCCCCTCCCCCGCAAACATTGGCAGACTGTTTTGTACAGATAAAGGATAATCAAACATCAAACATTTCTTCAGCAAATAGGCCACAGGGGCACTTTTACATGTCAATTTTTACAAACAATAAAATTAACCCAAAATTACAAAAACCAATTACATAAATATAAATGTCAAATTACACAAAAAAAAACTAATAAAAAATATACAAACAACAGAAGTACTAAAATTGTTTAGAGATGTAAAAGTCTCTAGGTGTCAGAGATAAAATGTAGGTATATAATAATAAAAAAGATCATCAAATTATCCAGAGATGTAAAGGGTCTCCAAGACTTGAATTGTTATATAATTAATAAAAAGACAAGATATTAAATCAGACAAACAGACAAGAACCGAATGAAGTGCCCCACGTTAATGCCACTCAAAAGTAAAGTTACATAGGTAAAATGAAGCCCGTGTAAACTTAAACAGACCGGTCCGGACCGGACCAGGTAATTACAAACAAGGCGTCTCCATTTGGTTATATCCTAGGCTCACATAGATACTCAAACGATTTCTGTAGTAAGGAGTATCCACCCAGTGGTAAATTCTCTTTTACGCTCAAATTTCCTACTTAATTATTCTGATTTAAAAAAACATAGTCACCCGACTACTGAATTAACCGTACAGAAAGGAAACTTCCTACAGTTCCTACAAAACCGAAGTTTGACAGCGGTTCAGGGTCGAATCATGCTATCCCTTTCTAATATATGGTACTATCCCTTTCGGCTATTTAGGGTTGTCAAAATTAAAGTCATTATCTTATCAGTGGTCGTGCACGCAAAGGGACAAGTTGTGCCAACCCCAATAATTGCTCGGAGCACAGATTTAATATATACGCTAGATGACGCAAATACCACGATTTGTATTGAAACCAAGCATGCCGACTTTTTCGTACAAAATTCACGCATAATATAATTTTTTAAATTACTTATCTGTGATAGGAAATATGTTTTTGCATCCCTAGTGCGCAAAACGTTCAAGTTAATAAACAAGACCAAGTGCGGGTAGTTCGAAAAACTCGCGCGCCTAGAAGATGTTGATGTCAACTTTAGCCAGCCTTCTCCGAGACCACGGGGACAACGCCGTCCTCGAAACGTCGGAGGTAAATTTAAAACTTATTTTACGCGATTAAGTCCCGTCGTTGTAAATAATAATGAGTAAAAATCGTGAAAGTTTAAATCAGTGTTTGGCTGCAACAACTGACGCACGTGGACTTTAAAGAGAGACGCTCAACCTCGACGCTTGGTCGGGGTTCGGACACGCGAAGTAGATGCATTTGCGTCTTATATGGTATATTTATTTCTGTGTCTCGGAGCAATACTGAGCCGAACGGAGCCGAGTTTGCCCGAAGCGAGGAGATTCGCAATGGTTAGGGTTGTCTACAACAATAATTGTCTGATTCAGGCTACTGGCCTGGCAGCGTCACACGAGCCATTAAACCGTTCGCATCAGTGCGCATTGTGCATTGGCTTATCCAAACTTACGAGTACGTATTTATTGCCAGCTCGGGACATGTAATAAAATAAGGTATATGACAAAAGTTAATGAAAATGCCTGCTTAGTATTCGATTTGCAGCTTTTCATAAATTTTATATGTAGCTTTCGGTTTAATTTTTTTTTGATAATTACTACATCCCACTTGAGATGTGGGATTGGGCGGGACACATCTGTAGGATGCACATGGACGGACGAATGGGCACCACAGATCACCCGAGGCAGAGGCAGGCCAAAAAGGAGATGGAGAGACGACCTGGACTCTTTTTGTGGCGACTGGCGGGAGCATGCACAAAGCCGTGACCAGTGGCAGAAGACAAGGGAGGCCTATGCCCAGCAGTGGGACACAATATAGGCTATAAAAAAACATCTAATATTTAAGTGTGACAAAAATTAATAGTATTCTCCTTGTGACATCACATTTTTGTGACATATATTGTTGTACTACTAAAGAGCAGTTTTATTTTGTTTGCTAAAATACACGTAAATCTTTTTTTTATTGTCCGACATGTACTACTGAGTGGTTAACATTCAAAACTAATGGGCTTACATGTCAAGTCAAAGCCTAGATTTTTCTCATGTACAAAATAACATCCCTCTAATCCATTTAAACATGATAAAGTGAAGGTCTTAGATTAACATATGGATAAAGTTAAAAGGGACTGAGAAATAAGTTACATGGGGGCTTGCAAAACAAAGGATCCAAAGAGATTTTCCCTTTTTTGGGAAACGAGGCTTAACTATTGTGTTAGGACAAAGGTTTCAATTAAAATAAAAGACGTGTTAGCTCACGTGGTTTGTCACTGGTTAACAAAAGCAGTATTTGGTTCGTTAGATAATGTAGGTTTTACGTAAGCCCTTCCTTGATTTCGCTTAGCTAGTGTTATAATGCTTATTTTATCTTGCCCTTTTTCAATAATATTGTAGCTACTAAATGTAATAAAACGGGTCACTCGCGTATTTTTAAGTCGAAGATTGCTCTGCCTCGATTGGTTGGTCAGCATCGGTCCGCCATAACGTGGGTGACCAGTTTTAAGGGACTTCCTGCGGTTTTCATCGATTTTTGACAAGTTTTGAGCCGTTACTCCTACATTTGCACTACAGATAGAATTATAAGACATTGGCTATCGGTTCTTCAATCTTTTATCTCCATTGCTGTCTACCGGATTTTTAAAGAAATGAATACTTATTTTTTAAGCTTTTTTTTAACATTGTCTAAAAAAACACTTTTGTAACTCGATTGCTGAAAAGGATTACATATACGAAATTTACATATTTGGGTTCTTCTTTGTCGTCTCTAAAAACTGGTCAGAGATTTAAATTTTAAACCATAGAGATATAATATATTACTACTTAAAAACCGGCCTTACGAGCACTACGAATGGCGCCTTTACATTGGAGTCAAAATCGTATTTAGTTACACCAGCGCGCTCAGTCGTGTGACGAATTGCGCAGTGGAGAAGGCATTGGCCATTGGTGTAAACAAAGTATATAGAAGCGTATGCATACAATTCCGACCGAACACCGACATTGTATTTATAAAATTAATTATTTCACACCATGCAATAAATAAAGCACCAGATAATTATTAGAAAAACATAGATAGCAGTTATTTTTAAACGCAATTTCTATATTTTAATCACAATCAATCGGATTAATGTATAAAAAGTAGGTGAGTTGACCGTGACGTCATTATGTAATGTTCTAATGTTTCATATAAATTCCATATTAGAAAATCGTTTTGACAGTTCTATAAAAGATACTGATTTGACTAGTAGGAGAATACCCTATTATATGACAAATCTCAAATATAGATGTAAACTAGATAGTAGTAGTATATTAAAGTTCAAGTCTCGTATAAATATGCAGGAGTCATCTCTTATATTACAGAAGTGCTCTCGCGATGAACGGAGACCGAATGTTTACCAGACTCTTTGCTGCTCAGAGTTAACTTTGTATAATGTTTATGTTCGAGATTTAGGATTTCGAGGGTTAAACGCAAACAACTTGTTTGCACTTTTCAGAGCTTACGGAATAATACTTGCGAAAAACGTTATCTCTGTTTGCTTTTCGTTTTTGGGGTTATAAAACTAAAGTAGACAGAATTTGACTAATAATGGATTTTTTTGCGAGGATGTGACTTAATATGGTCATTAATTATTACTCACAACGGCGGGACTTAATTGCGTAAAATAAAAACTTATTTTACGCGATTAAGTCCCGCCGTTGTGAATAATAACGAGTAAAAATCGTGAAGGTCATTAATGATTGCAGAATACCTATAGTATGACAGAAAAGTAGAAATTGAATAATATTAAATTAAAAACAAACTACAGAGGTAGCACGCTGATTTCATACGTTTAATTTCATAAAACGATTTCATTTTTTATATAACAAACTATATCAAAAACCAAATGTTTGATTCAAAAAACCGCGCCTCTGAATGCTGCTAACAAAAACTATTCATGATTTGTACGACACGCATTGACGTGATATATTATACGCCGTATATCAACGCTGGCTATCTATAACATCGTTTTTATTATCGCGATAGTTTCAATATAGTGGGAAAAAATATGATCCATTTGGGATGAGGACTTATTGAATGCTGGTAAACCGGCCGCCAGCCACGTTTGTATACGGGCGGTTCCTTTCACTTCTTATCCTTGTGATTTTGCGTTATTGGTATTAGGCAAACGATCTGATCTATCTATAGTTGCGATCTTTACAAAAAGGCTTTCCCTGGAGACTGTTTCTTTCGCAAACTATGAATTCGTGCTTTGAATGCAATTTAATATAAGTAATAATATATATTTTTGAACTATGTTGTTTACGTAGCTTTATTTCTTGCTATTTGTTAATATGGTGTCATATCGCAATTTCGATTTGGCCGAACGCGTTTTTTCTTGAACTGTTAACTTTTCTAAACTTAAAAAAGGCAAGGGTTAGATTCTTCGAAAATTTTACATTTATTTTGCCAAATGAGACATCGGATAAATAATGTTCAGTTACCCATTTGTCCGATGTTTCTTTTACCAAATTTTAATTTTTAATTTCACGCCTCTTTAGGGTTCCGTACCCAAAGGGTAAAAATGGGACCCTATTACTAAGACTCCTCTGTCCGTCTGTCTATCCGTCTGTCTGTCACCGGGCTGTTTCTCGTGAACCGTGATAGCTAGATTAATTTTCACAGATGTAGTATTTATGTTGCCGCTATAACAACTAATGCTAAAAAGTACGGAACCCCCGGTGGGCGAGTCCGATTCGCGCTTGTCCAGTTCTGTTTTAAACCGTTAATGTTTCGAGGTAGCCTTGTGTGCTTAAATTATAATTGTCAAAGTATAATACTATGAATACTTATCACCGTGATTTAAACCTATTTCTAAACAGACACAGCTTAAATTTTACTGGTTTGGTGGCAGTTTCTTTCTCTATAAACGACTAAGGAGAAGGTACATATTTGTACGCGGGGGAGCTAAGCTAATAGTTTTGCTGACTGTCTGCTTAATATAAATAAACATTTTGGAGTTGCTGCATAAGCACCACACTGTCTCAAATGTACTTATAGCGGATAATAATGCATGTCTTCTAAGAACAAATTAAATTATTTTCTATGAAAATATTTTTCATTTGTGTTTTTTCAAGTAGACACTACTATTTACTGCTATTTACTTTACTATTTGCTGGTTCGATTCCAGCTCTGGACACTGGAGGCTTTGGTCATTTTTTCCTTCGTATATGACATTTATTTCAGTTTAATGCATGTCTTTGTCATCGAAACGCAGTGTGTCATCACGTGGTATGATTCTGAAGCCGATTTGAAAATTCGAGCAATAAATTATGGCATACATATTCAACTTAATTGACCAAAAGAAAAAAAAATTTGATGGCTAAATGTCTGAGTTACACCTACAAGCAATAAAAGCGAGTTGCTTGGTATCAAAGTTCGAAGAAGTTTACATATATTACCATATTCATCAACAACCTAAACTTTTGAAACAGACGGTCAGACAGAAGAGATCAAACCTCAGGTGTTTACATAATGAGATCTGACTCTTAACGTCTAATCCCCTCATATGAAGCCTATCCCTTCCTTGTCTCTGTAACCACTATTAGAAAAGAGATGAGCAAGCCTACCTTCATGAATAATACATTTGCGGATTGCCACTCGTACGTACATACTATTGACGAATGGCGCCCGTGAATCAATAAAGGCTCGTAAGCAAACCATCAGAGACTGTGCCCACTTTTCTATCTCTACTGAATAAAAGTGTGTATTTCAAAATGTTATTTCTACTTTGACAGTTCATTTCATTTCATTTTATTTGTATAATCAGGTACATTACAATACATAGGTGTTATTTGTAAAGTAAGTACATGATAGTACCGTGGTAGTATTAGTAGTGATGGTAGTTTTTAGTTTAAAACCCCATTTTACATAAAAATAAAATTTTGAATTAAAATCTCTTAACCATTCTTATAAGACCTAATTTATGTAATGATTACATTCGTACTAATACCTAGCATACTTTAGATTTAAGACTGTGTGAGAGATGATACGAATCGAATGCGAGTGAGTGATGAGATGACGGGCGAGAGATAGGTATGGAAGAAAAAGACATGCTACGCCGACCCCAAATGAATGGGATAAGGGCAAGCGAATGATGATGATGATGACTTTAGATTTAAGACTATTGCTCATGCTGTGCCCTACCAGGGTCCATGTAAAACCTACTATGTATGTACCACCAAATGTAAACCTCGGATGCAATAAATAAATTATTTATTTTATTTTATTTTTATTTTATTTATTTGGGGCATCAACAGCAATACAAAAATTAATACAAACTATATTATATTTAATTATGAATTAAACTTGGCGTTATTTAATTTTTATTTTTTATGGAGGAAGAAATAAACTTTATTACGTTAAATAATACAAAATATATAAAATAATACCATAATAAAAAGAAGGGGAATCTAGTGTTATATGATGGGTATTCCACAACCGTCCTCGCAACCAAATCTTTCTATTCTTCTTCTCGTTCGTCTAATTCTCATGGAGACCGCTCTGTTGATAGGTATTTGTATTTTGACTTTAACGTTATTTAATACTTCTTTTAAATTTCACGACCTACAACGACCATAAATGAGATTCCCAAGCTGTAAGCTGAAAGTTTCTGGAGTTGCAGGCATCCATAGGCTACTGTGACTGCTTACTATTAGGCGGGCTGTATGCTTGTTTGCCACCGACGTGGTATAAAAAATTTACGTTACACTACTTAGGATTTTTATATAGGGGGTATTACTGCAATGTTCAGCCACCAGTGTGCAGCACTAGCCCGTTTAGTAAACCATAGAGTAACTTATACATACTGTACCTTTAACAGGTTTTTGACAAGTTTTTAGAGATAATAAAATATGACATTGATGCACCAAGGCGGTTTGTTTACAGATAACCTACCGAGAAACGCGAATCAGAAATTTCGCTATCTACCTCTTTATCGCTCGAATATGCAAGAGTGACAGAGGTGTTAAATAACGAAATTTCGATTTTCTTGAAATTGCGATAGACCCTCAGATTGTGGTAGTGGCGCTCCCTGCGCAGAGTTTCGCGTAATATTCCCCATTCTGCCAGCATTTCTAAGCTGACGAGTTAAGAGTGACTTTCGCTAGAATGGACGAATGGTCCAGGTCCGGGCCGAGGCTTCGAACATTATATTTTCTATGACGAGTGATCACTTGATCAGTGATCACGTGATGTTTTCTATAGAAAAAGAAGTGTTGAATGCCTTGGCCTGGATTCGGGTCTATTCTAGTGCGAGCCATCCTTTAAAGTTGTTTTATATCTATAGTGTTAGTAGTTAGGTGTCCGTGCCAAAAGGGTAAAAACGGGACCCTATTACTAAGACTCCGCTGCCCGTCCGTCCGTCTGTCACCAGGCTGTTTCTCATGAACTGTGATAGCTAGACAGTTAAAATTTTCAGAAATGATGTATTTCAGTTGCCGCTATAACATCAAATAGGTACTAAAAACAGAATAAAATAAATATTTAAGTGGGGCTCCCATACAACAAACGTGATTTTTTGCCGTTTCTTGCGTAATGGTACGGAACCCATCGTGCGCGAGTCCGACTCGCACTTGGTCGGTTTTTTTTAAAAGAAGCATTCTGTTTATATTTAATGGAGCAGGGTTATTAAACTTTTAGCATGGAACCTTTCTTGGTGTTGTAATTAATTTTATAACCTTGTAATTTATAACCTTAAAACATCTCACCCTTCCTTCTACCGTATTGCTGCGCCCTCCTAGTTGGGTGCATCAAACGGGTTGGAAAATCCTATAATAATAGAATAAAGGTTTAATGAAAAGTAAGCTTCAAATAAATAAGTAATCTAATACTATAATAATTGACATTTGCCTTATTTTCTATATTAACCAGGGTAACGACCATTGTACAAATAGTTTTTAAATACGTGTTAATCCGTATGATGTACATTATGTAACGTTCATCTCGTAAATGTTATATAATAGAGACTCAAATAATGCTTGAATAACATAATACATAGTAGTAGTAAAGTAATAATAAATAGTAGGTAGACATCATATATGGAATCGTGAAAGAAATGCGGCTGAAATACATAGAACGCAAATCAATACTCACGCCACTGACGTGACATAAATCATAATGTAACACGATAAATGAACGTATTAGAACGTATAAACTGTAAATAACGTAATACATTGATTACGAGGAGTCGAACACGTGCAGCGGATTCGACAAGCGCACGACCACCACCCCCGCCCGCCTCGTCCACATCGTCGTCAGGCGACGAGTTTGCAACGGCACCTGACACAGACGGGTCCAGTGACGAGAGCGGGCCGCCGCCGCCGTCGCCGCCACGACAGCCTCCCTCGTCGCGCAGGTGCGCGACGAGGGCGGCCACCGCTGCCGGCACGCTTGGGGCCTGCGGGACATCCTGCCCCGCCCACGGCTCCCGCTGCCGGTGGTATAGTGCGTCGCATGAGATGGTCTCAATCCATTAATGAGAATGTCATGCGCGCCTATTATGGGGCTACAGAGGGGGGAACACAGCTATCTGTGCAATTGCGGACGAAGTTATGATGACGAACAACTATCGGAAATATATCCTGAAGGACGGTACGGTCGACATTTGTCGGGCATGCCGCCGTCCCGGAGAGTCACTCAGGCATATCATTTCCGGTTGTTCTCATCTTGCTAACGGCGAGTACTTGCACAGACATAATCTCGTAGCCAGGATTATTCACCAGCAGCTTGCTCTTCTATACGGCCTTGTGGACCGCGAAGTACCGTACTACAAGTATTTACCTGTGCCAGTTCTCGAGAATGGTCGTGCCACGCTCTATTGGGATCGATCTATCATCACTGACAGGACTATTGTAGCCAATAAGCCTGACATTGTGATAATAGATCGATCGCAGCGCCGGGCCGTGCTCGTCGACATCACCATCCCCCATGATGAGAATCTCGTGAAAGCCGAGAAGGACAAGTCCAGTAAGTACCTAGACTTGGCTCACGAGATAACCGCCATGTGGGATGTTGATTCGACGATCATTGTCCCGATAGTCGTTTCAGCGAACGGTCTCATAGCGAAGAGTCTCGACCAACACCTTGAGAGACTCTCGCTAGGTGGTTGGATGATCAAGGGTCAGATGCAGAAGGCGGTGATCTTGGACACGGCGCGGATAGTCCGCAGGTTCCTCTCTCTGCGGCCCTGACCACCGGCAGCTTGGGCCCTGCCCCGCTGCTGGCGGCACCCTAGGTTAGGTTTTTATAATTTGTTTATATGTATTTTGTATTGTTTTGTAAGTGTTTTTATATTTTACTTTTATATGCATATTATAAAAAACCTAACATAAGAAAAATAATAAATAAAGAGAATAGTAGGTAGTATGTATGTAGATATATATATTGTCTTATTGTTGTAGAAGTATTTTTCTAAGGTTTTTTTTTCTTTACTGATATTTAGTTTTTTATTTAGGTTTTGCACCTCCAAATTAGTTGAATTTAGAATTTAATTTCTCCACTATTTAAAGGTTCTTTGGAAGAGATCGCTCTATAGCGATAAGGCCGCCTTTTATTTACGTTTGTCTTCATGCATTATGTGTGTTTCCCTGTAAAATTATTTTGAGGTTGTACAATAAAGAGGATTTTGTATTTGTATACATAATAATATGTTTTGATTGTTTTTTTTTACTTCAAGGAAAAAAATAGTAGCTACCAATTATTATATTTAATACTAGCATTTTCCTGCGACTTCGTCTGCGTGGAATCAGTAACAGCAGCTAGAGTAAGTTTAGCGCCTGGATAAAGTGTAATAGCAATCATTAAATTTGAGCATAAGCTTAATTGCTTGACATCAATTATCAGGCAATTCATTAAATCTCTCAATTTAACCCCCCTTTTCACTCTCTTTAGGGATGATTTTCAACATAAAGACTATCCTATATCCTTCTTCGGCACTCAAACTATCTGTATGCCAAATTTCAACTAAATCGATTGAGCGGTTTAAGCGTGAAGAGGTAACACACAGACAGACAGACATAATTATGGAAAATATTGATAGGTACTTTTATTATAAAATATAAAAAAATCGCCAGATTATCAATAGTGCGACTGCCTTTTAATCTACTTAAGAATTATTAGTACATTACAATGCAACTTAAACAAACTGCTATGTCCATTTTTAGTACTGACTAATTTACCCTAAAATTCAAACACTTTTCATTTACAAAATACCACATCACAGTTAATATTTATCATATTTGCAAATAATTCTTTTTAATTTTTCAGCTGCCATTTAAAATCCAAAACTGCGACTGCCGCAAGCTTAAAATTAAACTGCAAGATATCGAAAACAAAGTGTCTCCGACTTTTTGCCAGAATTACCAGTAGTTAAATGAGACGATTTCTACCAATTATGAAGACGATCTCGACAACATTTACAGAAGAGCGCTTAAAACTTTGAGAAGCCCTCCCGTTGTCGCTTCGAGGCATTCCCCCTTGTTTCTCAGATTGCGGACGAGGCGCTAACCACCTTGGAGATTTATGAAAGTGCCTTGTCTTTTTAAGGCACTCTAGGGCAAAGGGGAGTTATTATCTATGTTCAATGTCGCCTTAATTTTGTTTCACCTTTTTTAGACTGTTGCCGTTAAATTTAACGGGGGTCAAAAAGTTTTCGCGTTAGCGGCCTTTGGTTTATATTAAGCGTTGTAAATCTAAGGGTGGTGTTGTGAGGATTTGTGTGTTTCTGCCCGTAAGGTCCGTTAAAGGCGGTGGTTAGGTTGGATGGACATTGCTGATGTTTCACGTTTTGACGTTTTATGAATTTCAATCGTACAGTACCTACGTACGAATGTTAAAAATCAGAATGCTCCGACCTAAAAGGTAAGGTGAATAAAGACACTACAATAATTCGGTCGGTTAAGGAAATATCTCGATAGCGCCTATTCCCTCGTTCGGCACTAGGCAAAATTATACATCTCTCAAATGGAGTTCAGTCTTATCAGAGATTAATTCAAAGTTTATGCTTCTCATGAATATCAATTAGTTCATTGTAGTCGTTATTTAAATGAGAAGAGTGATGAGCTGGAGTTGACAGAAAGTGGGATGTTTCTGCGTTTCGTACTTATATAATTTTGTTTATTTAATAAGGCTCACTTGCACCTCATTCCACTAACCCGGGTTAACCGGTTAAACCTTTACCATGGTTACCAGTACAATATGACACTGACATTACATATGTATAGAGTTTTAGGTACCTAATATTTATTACAATTTTCCATTACTCACGAAAAATTTGCCCCCATATCCTAAGAGCAGGAAAGAAATATTGGTTGCGATCAATCCGTGTATGAACTTCACAAGTCAAGCAATGTGAGGTGTTCAGTCATCCGCTCATGCGGGCGAGTCTCTAAGTGCGCGAACAAACTTATTCATTACTCACTCCCTTGTGTCTTGCAATATTTCGTCCCTTCGTAAATCAGTGAATTTCGGTATTAGCGGAAATGAAATATAATGTATTTATTTTTTTACCGTACCCGGGTTACTTTAGCCACCTAAAAAAATATTTATTCCTATTCATAAGATAAATAAATTGAATCCTTAATCGCTAAACAATTGAAATACACACGAATCAAACATAATTTAAAAAAATAATTTTACTCGAGATTCTATGACATGTTATAACCTTGTCTTAAACAGATAATATTCTTTACCGGCGATGATCTTATTTTCCATGTAGCTCAAATTATTTCATAAACTATAGAAGAAATAATAGAAAAACCACTGTTTTATTGTGATTCACCGAGAGCTCTTGCGTTCCTGGATTCAAGCCAATATTTAAACGCGGTCGCAAAAACCTATTGTTTTGGTCGAACTTGGTCAATATAATAGGGTGTATCGCAAACTATTGGACTTCACAATCTCCCTTTAACCACTTTACGAGTGATCGTCCGGGAGGACGTTGTAGCTGGCTCGGGTTACCGCGGTTAACACACTGATAAATGATATGAGTGTAACTAATGTGATGAGGGTGGTCTTGAAGTTGAGAGAGTACTAGAATAAACAGATTTTCCAGAAGTAATAACGATTATAACCAGACCTAAGCAAATATACTCGGAAGCTACAAAAGCAATTTTAATTTTAAGTTTGTTCTCTGGGCCAGAACGCGAAAAATATCCTTAAGTATATGATTATATTTTTCTAAGAGTCGTTAATATTCGTAGACGTGGAAAAATGATATGTAATTCTTGATTAAGATATTTAATAACACAGCTTCCGATACACGAATTATGATACTTCGCTCGATACAATTAATTCCCAAAGTAACCTCTAACTCGCACTTTTAATCAAACTTTACTCCGTTATTTATTATGTGATACTATAAACACAAAAAAAGAAAAAACAATTTTTTTACTTATATAGTAATTTGACAGCTTTCGAATTTCGATATTGTAAGGCAACGTTTTTAAAATAAATAAAAATCGACAAAATTCGATCAAAATTGACACTTGGCGCGCATGGTCTTTCCCGTTCTTTCTTGCGAAATGTGACAGTGATAGCGGCAAACCGATGGAACGGCCTTAAACCAAAGACATCGGGAAATCGTAAACCTGGCTATAACTTGTTTTAAGTAGTATCTTCCTCTAATTTTGCATCTGTATTTTCTGTCAACGAAAAAAAGACAATCTACGTCGACTGTTCTATTAAGGCATAGTTATTTTTTTAATATATTATAATTCAGTTGGAAACAGAATTTCATTTCATTTCATTTCAGTTGGAAATGAAATGAAATGAAATGAAACATCAATACTTACCTACAATATTATACATATACTTACCTACAACATATACCTTAATAGCTAAAAACATAACAACCATATAAGGCTGCACATGCAGTAAAGGGTTAAGTAGGTAAGTTTAGGTTTAAGATAAAGTTAAGTTACATATCAACAGCTAACACAAACGCAAAGGAGCCTCGTCTGCCAACAAACCACTGTGTGGTTTGGCAGAAGAAAATATGTATTTAGTTGTAAGTAAGATCTTTGAATAAACGTTTTTTTTTTATACATAATTAACTACAAGTTATCTGTATATTAAAATTATTAACATTGAAGTGACAGTGTTGCAATGACCAGTTTAAACATAATAATGATTTTACATATACACACCAAACCTAATTTGACTGTTTTAATTAGGAATCAGCCTGTGTTAAATTTGTTTATTAACCATTTACCAATCAACTCTATTTTCAAAGCTAACTCAATTCAACATAACATTCATATCGTAATGTGAATAAAGCATTGTCCACATTAGAGCAAATGCATCGGATAATTGTATTATGCACAGCCCGCGACCGCAGGTAAGCGCCTTCCGTGGCAACCCCCTTGACCCAAAACCCTTTGTTAAACGAGTAGTCTCCCGCACTAGTTCAAACTGTAGTCATAATTTGCACGAGCAATTTGTTGGGCCTGTTTTGTTTTTGTTTAGTAAGCTTAAACTTATAGATAAAGTGCTTGTAGATTGCTGTATGAATATAGGTGTTTGTGGTTCTGTACATGTATGCATATCCGCATAAAAGGTACTTAATACAGTTTCTTTTAATTTTATTGGTTTATACTGGTCAAATTACTCTTTCAATTATGTTTATTTGTGTTTCCATGTACATTTATTCTGAGGTTGTGCAATAAAGAAAATTTGTATTGTATTGTTTTTAACCTTTGGCCTATGACGGATATATCCGCACCGTAGATCCAACACCGAAAACTGATTAATCCGTCACAGACCACAGAGCAACATAGACCTACGTGCATATGCGTAAAGCTCAATTTTAGTGTTGACACCATTACCGTGACGTGACGTGGCGTCTGAGTGACAGCTTTTGCGTTAGACACGGCGTCGAAAAAGTTAAGAATTGTGTGTACTTAAAAGCAGCTAATATGGATGGATCGTTTTTATTTAGTTTTTTTTTCGCCAAAATCTCTACCGGTTACTGCCGAGTTTTAGCTATAGGGGCTATAGAGTACTCGTAAGAGCAAATATTAGGTTATTACAAGAATCACAATGTTCTTAATTTGTATTGTAACTATAATTTATCGAGCTCCTAGTCATTCGCACCATGTAGGTAAGCGGGCGAGCAAAGTAGGTCAAACCTAAGATGACTTGGATAGGGTTAGGTTAAGGATTATCCATCGATTGCAAATATTTTTGCCAATGCCAAGCAAGTCATCTAAGTTGCCTGATTTTTTTCTAATTTTAGTAAGATCGTAGATTAAACTTTTTTAGTAAGATTCTTTTCTAGATATTTTAATTTCACTGTTTATGTGTGGAACAGCATAAAAAAAACCAATATATTTGAAGAAAAAAAAAATATACCTACAGGATGTATAAAAAATATACAAAAATAGTGAGGATCTGTTTAAGGGCACATTCGGTATTGTAATTCTGATTAGGAAATAGTAAAAGAAAAATGTTTTTGACGCAAAACAATTTTTTTTCTATGGGGCAGGCTGGTCGTCCAAGTCGGCCAACCCTCCAGACAAAGGCCAAAATAAAATAGAGAAATTAAGAAAAAAAAAACAGTTACAAAAAAAAACTGACAAACAACTCGTTCCGAGCTCTTCCAGACGCAAAGTTGCCCATCACGCTTGCCACGTTGCCGCTTTGAATCGCGATAGACATTATTCTGCATCCGGAATGACCCGGAACGAGGGCTAGGCCTCTCATACTTTGGGTGGTCGTTTCTAATGGAATCGTTTTAATTCTCTTTATAAGATTGTTTTCTTTAACTTTAAGATAAAAATTAATTGTAAAGATCATAGAGCTTAGATTAACGTAAGTACAATGGTTTTGATTTTTATGCCCTTATAAAAAATGGTCGGTTACAATAAATGATTACTTAACTGAAAGTTTTTTTTCCGATTCCAGGCTGCGAAGATATTTGCTTATAAGGTTAAATTGGTACAAAAAAAGATAAAACAAAAAAGTACAAAAGGCATCACAAGCGAGACGACCGAGTTTGAATGAGATTAAGAGCTTATTATTTAATTTCAAAGTATTGTTATGAATTTCTAAACTCTTCAAAACGGTTCCAGAGGTTGCGAAGGCTTAGCCATATTAATGAACGCTCATCCCTCCGCATTTAGTATTAAAAAGAAAGCCACCTAGAGGAATCTTTATTTTTTTGCCTAATAAAGTAATTTCAGGAAAAATAATGCTCTCACTTTACTTTCTAATCCCAGTAGAGCACAATTTATGGCTAAAGCGGTTACTAAATTTTTCTTAACAAAATGAAAAATTATATTTCCGTTGTAATTTTGACCAGCTTAGCCACCTTAAAAATAAGTATTTTTATTGTTGCCTGTAATTGTATATTTCGTACTGTTTTTAAGTATGAATATTGAAATGTTATGTTTTTCTTTTGTGACAAAGAAAAGACAAACTTATGTAGAAATTCGTGTAAAATGAATTGATTTATTCTGAAGTAAAATAGGCGAAAAAACTTTTTTTCAATTTGAGGTTAAATGTCAATAATAATTTTACCGACTAGTTTATGCGGACTAAACGTACAAGAACCAAGAAAAACAAAATTGAATCAATAGAACAATCACTCCATAGTATAAAACAAAGTGGCTTTCCCTGTCTGTCCGTTCGTCTTTAGATCTTTAAAACAACGCAATGGATTTTGATGCGGGTTTCTTAAATAGATAGTGATTTAAGCTGAGGAAGGTTTACATGTATAATTTGTAAAGGTTTTGTGGTTAGTTGAACTACCCGTGCGAAGCCGGGGCGGGTCGCTAGTGTTATTATAAAATAAAATTTAATTTGTTCTGTTTTCAAATAGAACGAAACAAAACAAACAAAAAACTGATAAGTACCTTTCATAATTATTAACCCTTAAATGCATGATTTTTTGTATAACTTTTTAATAAATTGAAATAGATGTGTCATGCTGTATAAAAGTAATAAATGTGATTTTGGATAGCTGCATATTGAGCCACGGACCATCAAATATACGATGCATATATACATCATTATGCATTTAAGGGTTAAATGTTATTGAAGGTAATTAGTACTAGTGTTATGATCGTTACGTTAACATGATAATTAGTTTTATGTAGCACACTATTTAGAGTAATTAATTGTTTTAAAATATAAGTATAAAATCAGTTTTAAATGATAATTCCATGTGGTATGCAAATGAACGAGGTAATTTGTGTGTCTTAACCATGTGCTTTGCATATTCATACGGGGCTATTCTCCGTGGTGAGGCTTATGCGCTAGCTGTTTTATTTAATTGCCTTGTGTTCATGATTTCCAACAAAATAATTATCACTTTAAATTACGTTGATGAGATTTACCCCGGAGACGCATAATTGTGTAGCGTATTTGGGTATACCAGGGTAATATTATAAATGTGAAAATTTGTATGTTTGAATATTTTTTATTTTTCACTCAAAGTTAACGGCTTCCCATTGGGGGATAAAATTGGACGTACAGATAGTTTATTATAACCTAGAAGAGTACGAAATAAATTTATGGAAACGGATTATATCGCGTATATTGAATTTATAATGCATCCCGACGTTTCGAACCCTTTACAGCGTCGGGATGTATTTATTAAATTCAATATACGCGATATAATCGGTTTCCATAGTTACATGAATGTAACACACTAAAGAGTTAAAAAACCCGTCAAGTGCGAGTCAAACTCGCGCCCGAGGGTTCCGTACTATCACTTATTTGCTTCTTTTTGTCCGCGCATGATCATTTTTTATTGAGTATATATATTTGATATATATCCGTGTGACAGACAGACAGACTTAAATTGCAGGCTTAGTAATAGGATTCCGTTTGTTACCCTTTGGGTACAGCACCCCAGAAACGAGTGCCACAATTACTTTTGCCATGAAACTATGTTTGGGTACTAATTAATGTGCGTAAAATATTTTCATGAAATTATTCTTAAAATATGTACGTAACTATTTTAAGACACCACGCCCACGTTTCTCAACCATGCCATTAGCATACAGAAACTTCTGAGTTCTTATTAATTAACATTTAAAACACTATTTAACGCAAATTCTGCAACAGATTAATCACAACTTCGGCTGCCAAGAAAACAAAACATGAAATCAAACTTGAGTCGAGGTTCTGAGCGTCAGCAGTAGGTACACCCGGTAATTACGAAGGTGCAGGATGCTATATACAATATGGAGCTACAGTAGCACTACCATGAGTTCCGTAAATGACAGTCGATAGTGAGAACGTTAAGGAAAATGTATGGAGTAAGGTGAGTTCGGCAAAGTTACGGACATCGGGTAAGATCGTATGATTCAAATTTCCGCCTATTGTGGGGTATTTTTTTAATGCTGACAAGGTGATGCGATGCGCCATTTTGTTTCGCACCCCTCTTCAGTCCGCACTTGTTGCTCTGACAGACTAGACGCGTGTTTTGTGCCGTTAAGTAGAAAAGTTCAAAAAATTTGTTTTTATTTTCCATCCGGATATACCCTCCGCTAGTTTTTTTGGAATAACTGGTAAGTTTAAGCGTTATTTGTTTCTTTTACAGATTGTATGTTATTTTTATTAAATTTGTGACAAATCTGTATATTTGGAATTCTGATACGATGCCTGTAGGCCAAGATCCGGTCTTACCCGAAGTGGTAAAAGATCGGATGCAAATCATCCGATCTTAAATTCTCAGGAATGCTCAAACTTTATACGTGTCACCACGATGCTTGATTAAATTTCTCTAACAGACGTATATAGTGGTGTTTTTTTTACATAACCGCAAATTACAATCTAAGCGTCTAATATTGCACACTTAAGTAGGTAACTGATCTCTTTATGAATAAATAATTATAAATATTTTTATTTACCTATCTGCTGTAATTATGAAGAGGTAGGTTTATTTGTTTGTTGATTATTATTATTATTTTAATAATGTTAAAGAAATATAATGGTTTCTTGAAATATTATTGTTGGGTTGATTAATCAATTCTTACTTGGTTTAAAATGTGTGCTTATCAAAGCGAATTGGCCTGTTTGTAAGATCGAGAGATGTTTTCTCACACGAAATCATACTCGTAGTTATGTGAGATGGCGTTGGAAAGTTTATTAAGTACCTATAGACTGATATTACTGCAATTGATTAAGTTTTGGTCGTATTAATTCCTCCACTTTCATATTATTTTATCCTTGTCCTATTTTATCACCCTCTTTCAACCTACCGCGCTTAAGGTGTCAATGAACCTACGTGGTTCATTGACCCACATGGGTTCATTGACCCCACACCTAAAAGTTTGACAACCATAATTTCTTGAAAATTTGCGCATGGTGTAAGATCGGACGGAGAAAATGCAAAAAAAAAAAATGGGTCGGATATGATAGCCCGAATTACTGCTAGGCCAATTCTTCTATTTATGAATCGGTGAGTAAAACCGGTTATTTTGCAATGGTAAACTTTATGGTACCGGCAATAGGGCCGAACTTATAGGCCCGTCCGTTCTTACACCACCAGGTAAAAAAAGAATGCTGTCAATTTATTTTGTTTCCTATATTTAAACACTCATTACACGCTCACTATGACGTTTAGAAATATAATAAAATTCAATTATATAGAGCATTTCATTATTATCAATTCTGTACTTAAATCATGTCCGTACCCTATCCAAAAGCTGAGAAAAAAAAAAACAACAACATCATCTCAACCCACCTAAAATCGTCCGAAACTTAGCCGAACTCACCTTAATTGTACAGTGCCTCTACCGGTCACCTAAACAACTAAAAATTTCAACTGGTACTATGAGTCAAAAACGTTCTTACGTTAGTTTTTAATACATGCCTAACTTCACACCTAAAACGCTCTTTCTAAATATATCAAGAAAACTGAGCCAGAATTATTCTAGGCCATCTAGGCACATACTTTACGCGAATAAACGTGACAGATGTCATCGAAAAATACGTGCTTTTCCGACGTGACATTTCTGTCAACTTGAAAACAACAAATACACAGATTTTTTTACGATTATCCTTGCAATTCTCAAAGTAATTTGTATTAATTTATAACAGCACGTGAATTTCAAGAAAAACTTTAAGGGATAAATCAATTAGTAGCTCGAAAAAAGGCTGATTTGATACAAAGGTAATGAGTTATATTTGACGTCATATTTTCCTATTACTACTGTTTAGTTAATACCTACATGTGCGAAGATCACATTTCTTACTAGCAGTTTTTTTATTTTAGCCAAAAACCTATATGATTGAAAAGAACATTTCCATGCAAACCCGGTTGGCATCCATGCATGAAAGAAGATCGGTCATCGTTCGTATGCATGTAGAAGTTACATAAGAATTAAGGCTGAGTACAAGGAGCGGTACATAGACATGTTGTTGTTTTTGTTACATAACATGCTCTTACCGCAAGACACATAGAGAAATCCTCATATTTTTTATTAAGTATTATACATTAAAAACTGTAATAGACACACCACACACACACACGGCGGTGGCGGGGTGGCCTAGGGGTTCATGGCGTTAGCCGCGATAGCTAAAGACGCCGGTTCGAATCCGGCCTTCACCACTGGAGGGCTTCGTCACTTTTTCTTTAATATATGACATCTATTACAGTTTTTAATTTATATATAGTAGTGTGACTACTTTAAAAAACACAAATCAAAATATTTAATAAAATAATTTGATTTGTTCCCAAACTTGTTCAAGTATTATACATCTTAAATAAAATAAAACATACAAATGTTCTGTGTTTATTTATTTTTCTTTACTACCTATAGATTATTTTCCGATGTTCGTTCTGTAGAGCCAGTGTCGTGTCGAGATCACAAATTTGTATTCCAAACTCACAATAAAGTTCATTTAAATATAAATGCGCCAAGACCTTTAACCCCAGTAAATGCAGTAGCCGCATAAACCGAATCGTAATTTTTTACGACGACCCGAAATAACTGGAAGCTTTTAATAAGCTCAGAAGCAGAATGAAGTGAAAAATTAAAATTTTCTAATTCGTAATGCTTAGTGGTCACTAATGCTGTTAAGTGGCTCCTGAATTGCCCTTTTACTCCCAAAGTCAAATAACACTCGGACGTGACCACAATTGAAAATTCAAATTAAGACGGCTATAAGTTATTTAATTTGATGAAAAAAAACTTATATTTTATTGTAGTAGGTAACTAACCCAGTATTTGCCAAAGAGTAGTTAGCCCTCAGCATCGCTAATGTTAGATGACTTTAGGTCATTTTTTTGAGTTAGACCAAGAAAAGTCTGCAGAGATTTTGACAGCACACGCAGTTAAGTACTAGTGTTATTTATTAATCTTTCATAAAAGTTTGACGTTTAAAATAACATCTGCACTGCGTGTGCTGTCAAAATCTCTGCAGACTTTTCTTGGTTTGACTCTATGAAGTTTAACTTTCAATTGATGAGAGACGGTTATAGAGGAATATAGAATAGAATAGAATATATTTTATTTGTAGTAATTGTACATCGTCATATTTAACGTATATACGTACCGATTCTGACTGATGTGTGTAAATGTCTAACGTGAGATATCCGGGAAACGCATCTGTGCCTAATTCCCGTTATAAACCGAACGATAGTGAAGGTCTTCGTTTCAGCTTGGACAAAAATGCTTTCGTATGTCCTGATGGTCTCCTCTATAGGTCGCAAATCTCAACCGATTCTCGTGAATTTTGTAAAAAGGTTCAATGATTTATATTTTTTTCAAAATAGAGGAGCACTGGTAGACCAGCGCCTAAATAAATAGCGGTTTCGATATCATTATAATGTTTTTCGTTTTTGAGACGTATTTAGAGATTGCTTGGAAATAAGTTCAGAAAGCTTGGAACCCTGGAAGGCGGTATTTAGATATGCAAATTCTTACTCAATCCAAATTTCACTAACTTAGAAATTTCACCTAGGTACTACCACCGTGGAGGTACATTGACAGATTTGTCAGTTAGACATGGAACTGCTGATGATGATCAGGACGGAACTCTTTAATGACGCATAGTTCACGTTTGGCGATTTGTCCTCTTGGTTATGTTTGTTAAGAAAGTTAGATTTCAAGAAACATTTTTGTCAAGCTCGAGTTCTGATGATGGGATCCATGAGGAATCGAGGGAACTCCTCAAATGTGATATCTGCCGCATATATTTGGCGGGCACATCTATATATACCGTATATACGTATATCTAAGACGAGGAAAGTTACAGAAAGCACCCACTTACCGAAACAGTGCCTAAGAGAAAGAACAAAATCGATACAAAGTTAATTAGGTCCGTTTATTTTACGGGCGTGCTCAGCTAGAACAGGTCGTGTGTTATCATTGCTTGCGAGCGTGAGGAACACATCGGAAAACCAATGTTACCATAACCCTGATACGTAATAAGTAGAAACCAAAGCACTTAGGTATACTGATACTAGCGACCCGTCCCGGCTTCGCACGGGTTACACAATACCTTAACAAATTATACACCTATAAACCTTCCTCAAGAATCACTCCATTGATAGGTGAAAACGGCATGAAGTTAAGTAGTTTTTGAGCTTATGGCGAACATACATACACACAGACAAACGGGGCGGAGAACTTTGTTTTACAAGATCTAGTGAAGTCACCGAATACGTATTGTATAATTCTAATTGTTCTACGTAAATGGTCGGCAACGCGCATGTACTATGTCTGGTGTTACAGGCGTCCATAGGCTACGGTGACTGCTTACTATCAGGCGGGCCGTATGCTTGTTTGGCACCGACGCGATAAAAAAAAAGTCACCTTCAGCAAATTATATTCATCGTTCTTTCACCGCATCCAAAGAATAATGATGAAAATATGTTTTTTTTTTTCTTTTAATTCCATATTGGTGTGCCGCATACCTACCTTAGTTTGCTAGTGAACAGTTATTAAGTATGCTATTATGCGCTTGATTGTTTAACTAAATGCAACTGATTGGTTTTCAATTAACTATTTAAAAATTATAACGCCTTCGCCACTTTGGTACAGTCGCCATCAGATATATCGGAGCGCCCGAGGTGCTCCAAAATATCTGAACACGCACTCTAGACCTTGACAATAGAGGTGTGTTCAGATATTTGTGAGCACCTTGGCCGCTGTACGTGAAAACTATGACAGATCCAAAAATGATAAATAACTACCTGTCCCCGTATTCAGAAATTGAAAGAGTAAACTGACAGTTGCAGGATTTGATTTCATTAGATCACGGTGTTATTGAATAAATCAGCATTTCCCAAACTAGAGTGAATATTGAGTGGGCCCTGAAACTACTAGGGCATTTGAGCGTTACCATTAACATTTTATGCCCCCTTTTTAAAACGGCCAAGCGGTGGGTCCCGAATTTGGCAGTTTTAGATAGGTGGGCCGGAGCCCAGTTAACTTTGGGAATCCTTGTTATTAATATTATAAGTATTTTTTATGCTTATACTTAATTTTCTGACGTGGCTTCATTTCATACACTTCTCAGAAATATAATGTATTATTTTGACATAAAACAAGTAATGACAGCCCATTTAGATAATAGCTACATTTGGTTGTTTTTTTTTTCATATGTTAAATTGACCCAGTGTAGACTATCGAGGTCAAAAACTTGAATTTAACAAAAGCATATTGTCACTGTCACCATATACAGAAAAAACAACAACCAACCTTTATTTGATGCAAGATACCTTCTCAACCTAGTATTAAGTTACCTCGGCGTAAGGAGAGTTTGAAACATCATCATCACACACAAACAACACAACAACATCATATTGATGCAGAAAACAAATGATTTTAAATAGTTTTAAGTACAAATATGGTGTTTCTGTTTCGGGTGGCAAATGGTTATGAAAGTTACTATAGGATGATACAGACTTCGTAAATCTAGCTTCTAATGCAACAGAGGTATGACCGAAAAAGTTAAAATTAGTTTCAACACTCCTTGTTCTCCCCTACCACAGACTGGCATACATCCAACAATATACTAAGTAACATAATGTAAAGAGGAAATGCAAGAAGCGTTGTTATAGCGGATGTCTTAATGGTGTTAACATTGCAAAATTTATGTGCAGTAACATGACATTGCGACAAAGGCATTAGCAGTAAATTGTACACAGCATTATAAGACCTGCACGCTGTTCACGGGAAATAATCGAAGGCCTGAGTTTTACGCCGTTTTATGTGAACCAAAGATAGATATAACTCCGTAATAGATGGATACAGTCTAAGGAAAAAACGTGCCTCGAAAATCAAGAAAATTTGATTCTCGTTCAGAGGGCGCTACTAGTTTTGGCCTACAGTCGTATAGATGGCGTTGACGGTTTCGTTTGTTATTTAACAATTTTAACGCATATCAGTGAAAGAACATGGGTCAAAATCATCAAAATAATTAATGCAAATAAAAAAAAATCATTTATCTATATTTAAATACATTTTATCGTATTTTTACAAATCTTCAATTTTAGTTTTAAAGTGTGTCGACAGATGGCAGTGAATTTACTGGGGTTACAAAATTTACTATGACAGTACCGCTCTAGTATAAGTTACTCTATGTGTGAACCAAATACTGTTATATTTTATAATTTAATGATGTCTAATAATTCAACTGGATAAGTCTAATGTAATCCTATTTGTACATGAATAATGACATATTTATAATTGTATGTAAAGTGTGCTAAACAGTAAATGTTAAATGACGTGTAACGCTTGTTATCAATAAACGATTGATTTATTGATTGATTGATTGATTGAAATGATTTAATATTGTCTTCGGTTACCGCAATAGTTACTCATGAAATAAAACTATGAAAACGGATTATATCGCGTATATTGAATTTATAATTTAATTTACACACACACACACACACACACACTTACACACACACACACACACACACACAGAGACAAAGTTTTTCTTTAATTTTCTTTCTTTAAATTACTTAATTTCTTTAATTATTACTTCTATTAATGTCACCTAGTTTTTTACTTAACCTTTGGTTGTTTAATGCGAACCCGGCTACCACGTGACAGGCATTGCCTAGTGTGGGGCCACTGGATATTGTCGAATATTATTAAGGTTTTTTCTTTTAAATAAATATATTCTTATTCTTCTTATTCTTCTTATTCTTCTTATTCTTATAATACATCCCGACCGGGTGTCACCCGTTGACCGCGAACGCTGTAAAGAGTTCGAAACGTCGGGATGTATTATAAATTCAATATACGCGATATAATCCGTTTTCATAGTTTTATTTCATGAAATTATTTAGTTGAACTTCCTTATTTTGAAGGCCTCAGGGATTAGGCAACTTTTAATTGATCATTGTTTGTTGTTTAACTTTGTAAATTTTTTTGTTAGACAGGTCCAAATTAGTATTTGATAGAGATAGAGATAGCTCCTAGTTAATACAGACATGCCTATAAAATCATATTTTGATGCTGTAGGTGACCTATATTTACGCACAGAATGACTCAGGAGCAAATGAGCCAGATGCCATGTTTATTTGCTTAGTTATTGATAACAGCAATATTTATATTGGTTAGTACAAGCAATAATGTTTTCATATGACAAAGATTTTACCAAAGTTTCAAAAGCTGCTTTTTTTGTAAAAAAAATGTAGAACTTCGTTTTACTTTACCACCTTACAAAACTTACCATTCAATCAGCATTTTTTGGAAGGCCCAGCAGCTGTGGACGAATATGATGGGACTAGTGTTGTGCCGGTATTAGTATAGTGTTAGCCGAAACTTTAATGCAATTAACCATTAACCAGTACAAACAGAACTGTAAATTTTAAGCGTCCATTACGGTTTACGGTTCAATTTGTACTGGTTAATGGTTAATTGCAATTAACGTTCGGCCAACACTGTTAGTATATTACCGTTACCAGTAATTTTCCATTTGGGAAATTTATCAGTAAATTCCTATATTTCCCAGTAACGTTACCAAAAACAGGGAAATATTAATATCAGAATGGGGTAGAAGGGTAACAGAATGTTCTTACTTTTTTATGTGATTACTTTTATTAGATACGAACAGGAATCGTAATTTTATCTATACCTCTATTTCTATTGAATACTTTTGAGGAAAATAATTATGTTACCTCTTTATTTAATCATTATTTTTAAGTAAATATTTTATCTATAATTTATACAAATTGAACATTGAATAACTTACCTTAATCAAAACAACGCGGTAGTATTTTATTCGTAGTAAAATTTCAATTGTAATTATTAGTATTGATTATGTTAAATAAACCTCTTTTTGCATTCTAGTATTATTTTATTCTAAAATCTGTAATTATTTAACATGTTATTGGTTTTGAGTGTGAGCAGGCGAGGATTAAATTTACTAATAATATTGGGAAATTTACCAGTTAATATGGGAAATTTCCCAATTATATTCTAGATGGGACAGAATAAGTAATTGTGTAGGGCGCAAGATATAGTTATTTGTTTTACAAAGGGGAAAAGTAGTTGTTTACTTTCGCATGCTAATATAATGATAGCTCGTGCTCGGGAACGCAAGCAAAAGCATTCCGAAAATTGGAATCGTGAGTTTCGAGGTTTTTCACATCCCTACTCTACTGCTGAGTCCCTGGTATAACACGTCTACGCATTTTTATACTATATTTATGATTTAATGGAAGGAAAAACCTTTGACATTGTAATAAAAAATATGTAATATAAGAATCTAATTTAATAAGTACAGGTTTCCAGAAACAGAAATTTCGAAAATGTGAAAATGGACCACGTTCCTAATTGAGTTGGATTTTCATTTTATTCAAACGTTTGAAGCTAGAAGTGCATCTACAAGATTGCATAAGCCAACACGAGTATGCTACCGAGTGTAAATTTAAGGAATATCGCTTACCTTTTCGTTTGCAATTGGGCGTGAAATCAAGTTAACTTCTGGGAAATGTCCCAATTCCGGAAACGGAACTCTACCATTTAAATTCATGTTTCACTGTCGCTTCTTTGACTCTTGGAGCGGGTAAATTCTGTTTTTATTCCGCCAATTCTTTATTGGAATATTTTTACGTGACTTGACTTGATAGGCAACAAAATATTTGACCTAAATGACCGTATAAATGAAAAAAATATCTGCTGGATTTTAACGTAGGGTAAAAAATATAATGGCGTCAATGTCCTGGAAAAAATAAGACGAAGACAGAAGGAATAAGAATTTAAAAATCAAACTAAGAGCTCAAATACTATAGTATTTTATTCTCATTCATTCATTCTCGTTGTTAGGTAAGATAAGAGTTTCATAAAGCCAGTAATAAACAACTAAACTAACTTAGGTAGGTTTAGTCACGGCATGATAATTAGCGTATGAAACTAGATAAATAATAGGCAACTTACATGCTTTGAGACACAAAAAATAATAAGAAATAAAAAAAGAAAAAGCAACATACAATTTGACACTTATAGCAGTAATAACGATGTACATATTTTAAATTAGTAGAGGGTCATGTGTTGTGGTAAGGAATGGGCGCTGATTCAGCATAAATACTGCGGAGACCGCAGCGCTGATCTTCATGCCTTAAATAAATCTACAGTAATGAACGACTAGTCTACTATTTGACACCTACTATTTGTCTTTGGTAGTCATTTGAGCTACCCCGCTTAAAATCTAAATGTCTCATAATATTGTCTTCGGTTACCGCGATACTTACTGATAAAATAAAACTATGAAATAACCACCAACCAAATAACCAGCCTTAAAGTTCATAGTTTATTATGGTTCATTATTTTTGTATGTGGGTACTTTTGCACATTGTAGTTTTTCCTCAGTCACCCGTTGACCACGAACGCTGTAAAAGGTTCGAAACGTCGGGATGTATTATAAGTTCAATATACGCGATATAATCCGATTTCATAGTTTTATTTCATCGAAATATCTTATCAATTTATAGTCAATAACGTTGTACGTACGTTCACTACATTGAAATGCCAAGGAATCTCAAACATCATCTCAGATTTGGGCCTCGGCACCCTTTCCAACTAATGCACAATATTATATTCATTCAAAGCATCTGGGATAAACGAGACGTACGAATAGACTGAGGTAATTCCTTAAAAGTTTCATTTCATAAAAGCACTTGCCCCAGAAGAGGCAGTTTCTATAAGACGATGTTGTCATAATAATGGAAATAATACAGTTCTTAAAATACGTCGTTGCGCTTGTAAATTTCGCTACTGTGGTCTGTCAAATGTTTCGCGAAGAAAACCTTATATAGTTTTGTTATTTCAGTTTTCAATAATCAAGCACATTGTACAAGCGTACAGCAGCGACGATACACCAAACGCACAAATGCCGAATTAAAGTAGGTATATGTTTAATTTGTCTTTGTCTTTTCTTTGTAGTTTCCTCGTTTCCTTGTATTTTCTCTTATTAAGTAATTTCACTTGGTTTTTACCTGTAATGCTGTGTCACTTATTTGAGTAATAAAAAATATACATAGTCTAAGTATACATAGAATTATTGTTGTTTAAATAAATGTAAATTTGTTTTAATATTAAACTATAAGCGGGTTAATAGTACATTTCGATGCTAGTGCGGAAAGTATGTCAATACTTCACGAGTACCGAGATATCTTGCCGAGCCGTTGGCGAGTGGCAAGACTCGGGACGAGTGAAGAATGACATTTTCGCACGTGTATCGAACGACGTTTTTTAACAAAAAAACAACAAGTACCTAAGGAATAAAAACTTTGGAAACTTAAAACGCCTCTTAGTAGGTAGTAAAAGTAAGAAAAAACGCCTCTTCTTTGACGGGCATTTCGCAGCTATTCCTTTCCATTCAGACAACTTATTAAGAACGGTTTTTCTATATTCAATATTAAAAAATAAGCGTGTTATAATGATGATGAGGTAAGTAATTAAATTATAAAATATGTATATTTTTCGTATTCTTACATTAACAGTAGGTTTTTATGTTGATTACGACGTTTAAAGGAAACTAATATTAACACTCATCAATAAGTAGTCATGAATTGGAACGAGTATAAATTAAAAAAAATTGGAATGTAAAAAGCACTAGTTCGCGAAAACTAACTTTCCGCACGCTAAACAGCTACGTAAAGTAGCACTTTTTGAGCAACTGTATTAAAAAAATATTTTCGTTGTCTTGTTTTCTTGTCCCCAAAAAATATGACGGAGTGGAACTTAATCTATGGGATGAAATTTAGTTTTTAATATTTCTCACGTAAAATGTAATTTGATGCTAAAAAGGCATGCAATAGCTTTCGTCTTTTGTTAATTATTTGATAAAATACACAGATACCGGCGTGATATAGTTATAGAGTGGTCAGAAACAAGACAACGAAAATAATTTTAATCCAAGCACGTAATTTAAAACATTAATAATTATTATCATTAAAAAGTAGGTACGTAGAGTAAAATAAATAATTATAAGTACTTACACTCCTATTTGGCTACAAATTCTTAAGAGTTCTTGGACGCAAGTCGATCTCTTGATCATTAGTTTGTTTTAACTAAGAAATTAAATGTTACTTTAAACAAATCGCGTTTCTTGTTTATCGTCTGAAGGAATCGGGAGGTTAAATCAATTTAAAGTTACTTAATAAGTTCAACTAAACTTTACCATGATACTAATTGAAAGTCAAGAAAACAAACCTGTTTCAAAATTGAACAGTTTTAAAATAAACCATTGCTATCGGTACTACAAATTAAAATATCTGGTATATATTTAAATCCAACCAAAATAATATACACAAAGTACCTAATCAATTCAAACTAGCAAGTCAAATCGAATGTGCAGAGCATTGTTAAATTTTGTAAATTCTGATCAAAACATCTAGATTGTAATAAATTTAGTATGATATTCTGAATTAAAGCCAATTGTTATTTATGAATAGATTGCCTTGAGCCACAGACGCGAGACGGTTAACTATTGTAATATGTTGTTTAGAATGTTTAATATAACGATGGCTGCGGCTCCTACGCATGTCCAAGGATACGCGTAGGTTTTGGCAGTTTTTACATTTAGGTATGGCTATTTATGTTATTAGTAGTATTACTTTGTGTAAATATACATAAACACGAAATGTAGAAAGTCAGCCATATCACCAAATTACTCGCTATTCTCGCTACATATACTCGTAGCAATGAATAATGATGCTTTCAGACATTGGGCAGCGGGTTGGCGGGAATCTATCCTAATGTGTGCATGGTTGATTTGTGGTATAAAGTGTGACTCACGCTACATAGTCCGAGCTGCTTTTGCAAAATGTCACCTGACAAGTAAACTCACAGCCACAGCCTGCAGCTATGTGTATGTCATCGGACAGGATTGGTTTATGTACAGTCGCCATCAGATATATCGGAGCGGCCGTGGTTCTCACAAATATCTGAACACGCCTCTATTGTCAAGGCGTTAGAGTGCGTGTTCAGATATTTTTGAGCACCACGGCCGCTCCGATATATCTGATGGCGACTGTACAGAAAGCTACATTATATTACTAATCGCAAAAACAGTAGTTAAATTAACTAATGAGTGAAAGTGATATACATGCACGATATTGAAGCTAAATACCTTGAAGAAACAATTTGATCAATCTGCCACTCGGCTGGTGAATTTGCTTAAATTGCATATTGTTACGACAGAAAAACACTAAAATCTAAATCTTACTATCATTACATGATTATATTGTTGTGTGTGTGACCTTATCTCTGGTGTGTGTGTCTCCTAAAACATAAACCTCTATTTTGATGTTGACATAAAACAAGTTTTTTACCCCACCGTGACCGTAATCACGATGTTACAAAAACTGTGGTCGAGATTCTGAACAATTCGGACGACCAGGGTACCCTCGTCAACGTAGTGCAAACACCTGATAATCTTAATAACGGCTTATAGCAAAGAGAAACGGACTGCTTCCGGTTCCCTGTTACATATCTTACTAGCAGTTGGGCAAAAATTATCTATTTACGAATAACCGGGAAGATAACTAAATCATCTTTTATTTGAAATAACTAAATAATCCGTCATTTGTTATTTTGAATTTATCTAGATCAGTTTCATTTTTATCTAGATAAATTAGTTGGGATTTTAACCCTTAGGTGCATACGGTATCAAAAATGATACCATATCTTTTTTCCACACCAACATTCATATTTTTTTTATCATCACGGTCTATTGACCGATGTTAGATACCTTTGCTCCAATACTAATTTAAAAAAAACTGGCAACCACATAGTGCATCCATTTTTAAACTAAATGTCAAAAGTGTCAATTTGTGCGGTTACTTTTTCCGACAGTGAATTTTGTAAGTTTTAATTATTGTTTATCTGGTGAATCCCGTAATATTTTGAATAGGAAAAAACTGTACAAGTAAGGTTGGTATTCATATTTATCTTACATAATATGCATTTTGGTTTGATTTGTATTCTTTAAAATATTTTTTTGAGTTTTAAGTATCAAAAACGATACTCCATGTGATAACGTCTTTTTTCGTCGTATCAAAAACGATACTCCATGCAGTCTGCTCTATTTTTCTACTTGCACGGCTTGTGACATTTTTTGTATTTGTTTGTATTTTACTAATATTTGGCATGTAGTTTGGGTTTTTATTTTTTCTACAGCAAGGTTCGTCATAGAGCATTATAAGATAAGGACATAGAAGAATTATTTGGCACAGTTAGAAGGTGGAGAAATATCGGAAGACGATGCCGAGTCTGACGGAGATGATCTCGAGTTTTATCCAACTCTCGAAGAACTGCAAGCATCTCTTGAGGAAGATAAAGAAGGAACGTGACGAAGAAACATTCTACAACATATGCCTTCACGCGATATACAGTTTGACGGAATTGGGCACATTCAAATAAAGGGAGATAAGGGGATGAAATGTCAAAAGGGTTTCAAACTACTCAGCAGTGTACAGTGCAATAAGTGTAAGTTTTTTTATGCTCAAAGAAGAATTCTGACTGTTTTAATGACTTCCATTTGTAGTTAACGTTTTTCTGATTGTTTAAATTCTTTATTTAAAGTTTATTATTAAAATATCTTTAAAATTACAAGAAGTTTTTTTTAGTGCTTACTCCATGGAGTATCAAATATGATACCAAGGGATTTTTTATAAAAAAATAATTAAAATATGACTATATATTTTTTTTACTATTTTTCCCATCATTGACGTACATTTTCTAATCACATATATTTTTTTTGCAAAAAAATATTAAATCATGCACCTAAGGGTTAAATAAAAGATGAATGTCAGTAGTACAGTGTCAGTGTGACGGTTTGACCCGACGTGACATTCTATAAATTTATTATTATAAGCTTACTTCTATTTACTTCAATAACAAACGAGGCTTATCTTCATCTAGAATTCTAGATAATTTATCTAAATAAAAAAGTTATCAACGCACTATTTGTGATTGAATTTATCTTCGAATAAATTTATTTGAAATTATATTATTTGAAATAATTAAGAAATATAAGATAAGATAAGATATAAGAAATTATCTAGATAACGCCCAACTCTGCTTACTAAAGCCTTATCCTAACGCGACTGGCGTGGGTTGCTAAAGCGATTGTGGTATAATTTTCTATTGAATTTTCTTTTTGAGCGATATTATCATTACTTATCGTTACAAAGTGTTAATCGAGCTGGCGGTATAAAAAAATGGTCAGGTACATAATTTGCTTAGGTATAAATAAATAAATAAATATTATAGGACATTAGCAGATTGACTTAGTCCCACAGTAAGCTCAAGAAGGCTTGTGTTGCGGGTACTTCGATAACGATATATATAATATACATAATATATATAGAAAACACCCAAGACTCAGGAACAAATATCTGTGCTCATCGCATAAATAAATGCCTGTTCACGCGCTTATTAGGCGTGAACTATTTCTTGAACTTGTATATTATAGAATTATGGAAATGCGTTATATATATATATATATATATATATATATATATATATATAAATTTAACAATATTAATTGTAACTTTTACATGAAAATATTTGACCTAATTCTTATTGTTTTTTAGCGAATGACATATTCGAATTTATTTTAAAAGTAGAATCCGCGCCGGGTCGTAGTTTCTTCTAGCGGCGCTAATGCAGAAAGGTTGGATTATTAACTATGCCCTTACCGGAATTCGAACCCAGGACCATCGGCTTCACAGGCAGGATCACTACCCACTAGGCCAGACCACTCGTCAAAAACTTACTTAAAAAGTTTACTTAAAAATAAAACAATTCGAATACTTACCACAAACCGGCTTAGGTAATTTTGCTTTGGAATAAGTTTAATAAAGTGCTTCACACAAACGCAAATACAAATTAGTTATTTTACAAGGTTTTAAAATATTGATAAATTATTATAATTAGTGACGCGCGTTTGTAAAAGGGCCCACCCATTGCCAGTCCGCCGGCCAGCAGACCGGCGGACTGGCAATGGGTGGGCCCTTTTACCAGGCCGATATCGTCCGGCAGCTGGTAATGGGTGGGCCCCTTAAGAGATGAATGCTTGTTATGCTTGCAGGGGTTATTTAAGTTGAACTGATTATCCCCGAGTAACCTGATATCGATACTCCATTTAAGAACCTTGAAATAAGATGAATTACCACACTCAAGAGGCGTCCGAGCGAAACAGTTTTCTCTATACCATAAATTTGACCAATTACGGGCCAGGGAAGCGACCATTTGTCACAGAACACAAAAACGACGCCGTCCCACGACCCGTCAGTCCATCTGTCCACGGTGAACCTCCGTCAAAACGGCGCCGACAGACAGATCGTATTTATAACCCCAACCGAAATTGCGTGGAATGCAAGAAAATCTTACACCTCTTTTAATTCAAGAAAAACATTTCCGGCAGATGTGCCTTTTAACTCACTGCCACATTTAAGATTTTTTAGATAGAATGTATGTATTTTACTTGTTATAATTTTTTGATTTATTTTAGGCTGAATTAAGTAACGTTTGGATGAGTAACGTTTTCTGCTTAAACCTATGTCGACAAAGTAAATCTTTGGTATATCCGCCTTCGTATAGCCTATAAAGAAGCTCATGACTTCGCAAAATTTACCGGCGTTCTTAGGCGGCGGTATCCGCTAACCTTTGTTAGAGGTTGGCTAATATACCTCTGCTTGCCATGACCTTGGTAAAATAATATAAAAGAAGGTATCAAAAGGTTGAGTCATGGGTAGACGTAATGGCTATCAGTAATCCGTCCATCGTCGTTTCGCTTCTTTTAATTTAGCGCGCAGTTACATAATGTTAAGGTTTACCAGTGTTGATATCACAATCTGCATTATATTTCCTGGTTGCGAAAAGTTCCAATGTAAGCATATCGCGTTAAAAATTAACTGCAACGGATAAGTAATACTGAAATAAATCGGTATTTTCGTGTAATTTTATCTGTCAATGCAAATTTAATGACGACGATAAAATATTGGCTCAGCTCCATACCGGATTAATGAAAGCACACAAATGTTTAATTAACGTGTGTTTCCAGTGAATAATACCGCAAAATTCAAAGGAAAAGTAATTTAAAACGTGGGATTGACCGCAACATCACACGATATAAAATCAAAATCGGTTGTCACTGTCACTTGACACAGATTTATGGATAAAGTCACAAATTAAATTGAGTTTTTTTTTTTGTCGCGATGAACAAGCGTTTGCAGTTAGCCGTAACCGACAGTGTGCTATTAATTTTCAATTTATCAACTGTATTTATGGTTAAACAAAAGAAACGAGAATGAAGAGATGGTTAGAGGAAAAGGTGGATGGACTGTGTGGGATGATGAGAGGAGATGAAACGAACGCTAGTGATGAGATGACGGGTAACAGAGAGTTATGGGAGAAAAAGACATGCTGCACCGACCCCAAGTGAATGGGACAAGGGCAAGCGAATGAAGATGATTTATGCCCCACCAAATCTACTGCCCCACCACAGTAACCTTTGGAAAACATTTGAATTTGGTATTTAAACCGCTATCGCTATAGTTACGCGTGTGTGCCTGTAGCTCGATTCTTAAGGGGCCCACTGAATATCAGTCCGCCGGACGATATTGGCCTGTGAGTTAGAACAAAAATTTGACAGTTCCGAACAACTGACAGGCCGATATCTTCCGGCAGACTGATAGTCAGTGGGCCCCTTTAGATTTAACCTGGTTAGACTCAAAATTTTTGTAAAATTCGAAAACTAAATAATGCTAAAGTCACTCGAGTAAATCCCTAAAAAAATTACAATCACTGATCTACCAAAGTCACCTTCAAAGCAGCGAGTAGTAAAACATCCAGCAGTAACAGTAATTTATTTCACGATGGCACGTATACGCAAGTTGAGTAGCAAAATAATGCTTAAATATCACAACCTCTTATTATGTTATCGGTATTTGAACTTTATCTTATAGTAATATGGAAGCTTTTGCAATGATTAAATAAGGCCAAATACGATGTTGGGAAAGTGATATGTGAATGTCTGAGTTATACTTACGCGAATCTCGTTCAAGAGGGTGATTCAATTTTAATAAGCCCCTTCAAAGAGCCAACTTACATTATCATGTCTCATTTCAACGGCGAGACGACGATTCTGATTGTTTTCGTAATGTTGCTACCGTTCTGTTTAAGAACGTAACTTTAGAATTTTTGTATTAAATTCTTCCAGATAAGAAGAGTTTTACGAAAATTCTGCGTTCCTTTGTATTTTATCAAAAGAAACGAGAATACGTTTATAAGAGCGGCATGCATATTAAAGATTCATCTGATAATTAGATGAAAAGCAAGAAAGAGGTGTACCAAAATAATAAAAAAATGTTTTAACACTGAGACCACATGACGTATCATCATACCTACCAACCACATACATTAAAATAATTTGTATTCAAACGCGTCTTACTAATATAATTAATATAACGTTCTTGGGCTCATTTCTCTTACGGCATTACTCTAATATTATTAGTGTGTTGCCATGGTAACACATACGAATATGAAGGGCCCACTGACTATCAGTCCGCCGGGCGATATCGGCCTGTCAGTTAGAACAACAGTTTGACAGTTCCGAACAACTAACAGGCCGATATCGTCCGGCGGGCTGATAGTCAGTGGGCCCCTTTAGTCTAACACCGTCTGAGAAATGGGCCCCTGTTGTGTAACTTGTACTTGTGTGTACTTGAGCTAGTTATTTTATACAAGTAATAAAAATATCGGTGTAAACAAGAATTAATTATTTTTCCAAGCCCCGGGCAACCACACAAATATTTCGCAAACCATTACCGCAAGTGTCGCTAAACCGATAGGTGTAAAAAAACTATCAATTTTTTTATAAGCCTGACGGAATTGCTTTAAAATTGTATGCGAATTTGAGTGTAATTTGCACGCCTTTACACGTATGAGGGCGCCCTGCCATATGAATATATTTGAATAATTCACGTAGGCATCCAAACGAATCGCTTTGCGGGTTTTTGAATTTTATAATTACTTAACAGAAATGTTTTGTTCAATCCTTGTATCGAACCTGAATGCAAGCTCAAGATGAGAAATTCTATGAAGGATAATAGCTTTTTTTGATCGTATTTTCTAGCATTTCTTATAAAGCACGCTGCATTGAAATGGTGTTAAATGAATCATTCCTTTCCTCTTATTTGCTGCACGATGCAGCATCTTATTTCACGCTAACTTGCGTAAATCTTTCTTCTCTTTGATAACGTTTTTCTCACAACAGTTTAACTTCCGTTAATCACAGTAAAAAAAATTTTTTTTAGTTAGTATTGTATGACAGATCTTCAAAGCGATGATAACTATTAATACTGAATGGTTTCTGTAGTAATCACAGCACAAATTTTTGTCACATGAAATATGAGAGTTGTCGGACTAAAAAGGGTCTGCGCGATGCCTAAGCGCTACAATTAGTATTAGTTTGACCTGGCGCACCGCAAAATTTGGCTTTGGTTTGGTTTGACCTCTTAAAGCGACATTTATTTATGAATTATACGAACCTTCACAAATTAGATTGTCGCGTCAATATTGTGTTTCAGCCAAAATGGGACGCTACAATGCTTCGCTTGAAATAGTGACCACAAATTGAATTGCTTGTAGTAGTATAGCAGCAAAAAGACGTTTTATATACCAAGATGTGAGTGTAACTTACTCGAAATAATTTATTTATTATTATTATATCACACATAAGATTTTCATACCATACACATTAGTATGTGCATTTGATTAATGTCTTATGGCGTTATTTATAAACGCGTTACTGGCCTGAATTAGCTATAAATGGTTTGCCTTTATATGACATTTTGACTTATGTATTTTTAAGAAAGGGATAAAACATAATTTAACAAAATCAGGTGCGCAAAGTTTTATGAATAAGGGGGTTAACTATGTCAACTTTTACAAATTAAATAAAAACTTCGGATCGCGTTTTTATGAAATGAAATGATATATTTGCGAAATAACAAGTTTATCAAATGGTTACTTTTTCAACATACCCATTAATATTTATTTTTACTTACCCACTCTTTATATTACCTAAGATGGACTACTTACCTACTTAACTTTTATACCCAAGAACTGCGCCAGTCGTCGAGTTGAGAAAAATCGCCCGAACTACAATAAAATAATACCTATGAACTGCTGAAAAAAATACGAAATAAAATAAACGTATTTGTATTTGTAATTTTTTATTGCCACTTTTGTATCGTTATTTGTGAAATAGTAGTCAACCATCAAAGTATATCTATAAAAGGGTTGGTCAAAATTGTAAGAAAAGAAAAATTCGAATCGCGTCCTCCTCTCTCCCGAATCTCCCTATTTACAAGATCTAATATATTTATGTTATTTCTTAGAGAATAAATTGTATACAAACTTGTGCTCTTTAACTTGTGCAAGTAGATAGCTTAACAAGCGCTAAGAGCATGAACAAGCTTTAAGTCGAGCTGAAAACATTATTTATCTTCTAAGACAACAGACTAGGAAAAATGTACCGGATTACGAGTAGCAAAGAGGATATAATAAGATAGAGCGGTACTGTCATAGTAAATTTTGTAACCGCTGTAAATTCACTGCCATCTATCGACATACTTTAAAATTAAAAATGAAGATTTATAAAAATACGTTAAAATGTATTTAAATATGGATAAATGATTTTTTTATTTGCATTAATTATTTTTCTATGGTGTTCCGGAACACCATAGATGGTGCTGGCCGGGGTGCAGGCAGGCCGAAAAGGAGATGGCGGGACGACTTAGATGCATTTTATCCGGATTGGCGGGACACTACAAACGACAGGGTCGAGTGGAGGAAATGAGGGGAGGCCTTTGCCCAGCAGTGGGACACTAAATTAGGCTAGTAAAAAAAAAAATATTTTTATATGATTTTGACCCATGTTCTTTCACTGATATGCGTTAAAATTATAAATAACAAACGAAACCGTCAACCCCCTTTAAACGAGAGTAGGCCAAAACTCGCCCTCTGATCTCGATCAAATCGAAAAATCGATTGATTCTCGAATCAAATTTTCGTGATTTTCGAGGCACGTTTTTTCCTTAGACTGTATCCATCTATTACGGAGTTATATCTATCTTTGACGAGTAGGTATTTGTACAAGCTAAAATTAAAAGAATATGGTATAATACATAATATGTAGTTTAGTATTAATTCTGTTTTTATATTTTTATGTACATGTATTTGATTATATTTTCTTAAAAATCACAATTTTATGTAGTCAAACTTTATAAAAAGTATTCATAAATTAACGAGCTATCTACTAAATTGCACATTATTATTTTTAAACTATAAAGAAAGAAAAAACAATACACTATTAATTTTCACAAAATAAACGAAATATATTCTACTAGAAACGATGATAAAACGCATAAATCAGTTATGATGACCAAGTCTACAGTATACACACATTTTAATAGTAAGTGTGGTAATACAAGTACTAAACGACTGTCTATTTAACATCGGGAACCAAAACGTCAAAACACAAAATCCCAAAGCACTAGAAACAATTTACTTACATTTGTCAGAATTTAAAGCAGATATTTTCTTACAAAAGTCCGGCTTGCGCACGAGAAATGTCACAAGAATGACAGACCTCGGCTCTTAGTAAAATGATGGATGGATCTTCACAACATTAATTTTCAAGTTATCCAAATATTAATGTTAGAAATTCGATGACTGGAATAAATTTTCTTAGAAAGTTCTTTGTAACACGATCTGAAAAGTCGTAAGTTATATTTAGGTAACTATTAATAATTAATATAATTGTTAGCCTATTATAAAAGTTTTTGTCTTTACTCAGTTAGGTGTAACTTTTAGTGATGAATCATTATTATACGAAGAATAAAATTAAATGATCAAAGTCACAATTTGTTATACAATTCAAAGAGAAAAGTAACTAAACATGATATAAGTTTATATTTATTTATTTAACTTTGGTAAGCAAACGAGCAAAAAGAACGCATAATAATTCAGCTACGGTTTATCATGAGACAAGTATCATAAAAACCCATAATATATTTTCAGTATCAGAAAAGAATGCAGTCACTTTCGTAAAAACTAGTGCTTACGCCCTTCTTCTCATGAGCCGTGCCAAAAAGCCGAGACAACGCCAGGAAGATTATATAAACCTACACAACGATTAAGCTCTTATGCCTGGAAATGCAAATGCAAATAAATGTATTTTTATCTTATACTTTCTAAATCTTTGTCCATAGGCTGACGTGCAGTACATTGGCTATTTCTTTCAAATTCGTGCCAAATCTCGACATCTAGAAAACGACAAACATGGTTGCACCCGCAGCTGCTTGAGCCAAAGCGGGAGGCTGTCTACATTATTATAGACCTCAATATTGTACGTGTTTTGAAACGGAATATGATAAATGCTACTCGTAAGGAAACGAGAGGCTTCACCATTAAATATAAAGATAGTTTATTATTCAAGTAGGCAAATAATGGCCTTATGAATGTCACATAAATCTAAGCCAGGTCTAAACCTACACCTCTGCCTTGAGATAATTTAAATCCCAACTCAATTGGAGGAGGGTATCGCAATATGGGACCGGCAACAAACTCGGCGGGACACATCTTTTCAAAACATTACATCTTAAAATGAACATGCATTACGAGTAAATGAGAAAAAAATACAATTAAAATTACTATAGAATTCATGCAATTACATACAGTAGTTACATTGTTTATAGAAATTTGATTTAAAAATATATATGTACATCAAATCATACAAATACGTAGCTTTTTCAGAAAACAAATCAAATTCTTAAAAAAGGAAAAGAAAATAAAATTGTTAAAAGTAATGAGAATATAATGCAATATATTATTTAAATCTGACTGATTCGCACTTAAACTATCGTGAGACATAATATATTTCAAAATATTTATCAGTACGGTTTTTACTCAATATTATTTTTAGTCGCTTTTGGCGACATGTTTCGGATTCTTTGGGAATCCATCCTCAGGCACGAGTGTCCGCGGCGGTTGTACGTTGTGCAAAGCGACTAACAATAATAGTGAGTAAAAACCGTACTGATAAATATCTGACTGATTGTTCTGAAACACCTACATACAATATTTGATGAATTGTACTTTCTTACATAATAAACGATAACACAAAAAGATCGAGCCAGATTATAAGCGCAGTACGAAACTGTATTATTTTTGGTATACATACTTATTATTTTTCGTTTATTTAAACAAAGTATACGCTTACCAAATAATGTCGTTACATTTAGTAGAAATACGAGCTAGTTTCAATATACTGTACAACTTCAAATAAGTAGTTCCGTATTTGGCTGTTTCCTCCATAAGTCAACCTATCGAAATATTTTTTCACGTGTAATATAATGAGCTTAACTTCAATTGAATTGAAATTTTACGGTTTATACTCACGTATTTTAGTAAAATTAGTTTAAAGTTTAACATGTTCATTTTTGTTTCTAAGTATTTTCAGCTGTGTCCATAAATAATTAATTTGAGAATATACAAAAAAAAATAACTTTATGCGCGCGCAAGTTTAAAATCAATAGTTTATCTAAATAAATACTAATTTATGTGTCCAATTTCATAACATTACAACCGTCAATGATACTTGAAAACTCATTTAGTTGTTAACGGGGAAGCCAATTCAAAAGCTAGCCATACACGCACGGATTTGCCCGTCGGATCTGCCTGAAAGATGTGTCTGGCGGACACATCCGTCAATGTGTGGCGAGAAATAGAAACAGATTTGTCCGCCGGATGCCCGTCAGCTGCCCATCTGTGTCTACTTCTCGCCACACATTGACGGATGTGTCCGCCAGACACATCTTTCAGGCAGATCCGACAGGCAAATCCGTGCGTGTATGGCTAAACTTGCATTGTGACATCAAAATTATATCTAAATGATGTCAATAGATGTACGGATAGGTACAACCTAAATGCAGGCATCCATATGCTACGGTGACTGCTTACCATCAGGCGGGCCGTATGCTTGTTTGCCACCGATTTGGTAATCATATATATATATATATTATGTGATATAATCATATAAAGGCAAGCGCGACTTATTATCATTTAAGATATCATTTTGATGTCGCAATGTTATGGTTTTTTAGGGTTCCGTACCCAAAGGGTAAAAACGGGACCCTATTACTAAGACTCCGCTGTCCGTCTGTCCGTCTGTCCGTCTGTCTGTCACCAAGCTGTGTCTCATGAACCGTCATTGCTAGACAGTTTAAATTTTCACAGATGATGTATTTCTGTTGCCGCTATAAAAACAAATACAAAAAAAAGTACGGAACCCTCGGTGCGCGAGTCCGACTCGCACTTGGCCGGTTATTTTATACGTTGTGGGTCAGAATAGGGGTAGCTACAAATCTACCTCGGTGTTACCTACTAAAGGAAACACCATTACGGGTTATTATCGGAAGACGAGAATATTCCGCAGAGTGGTACAAAAAGACCTTTTTCATGCAAGTAGGATTAATCTGTCGGCAGCCGTGCAACGGATCGCCGATTTAACACGCGATAAAGTCGGAAACCAATTTTTCTTCTTTTTCCTGCCGAATCCTATTCGTGCGAACAACGGAAATTTACCGAAATGGTTATTTGTCAATATGCTATAGAAACGCTTAATTTAGTATTGTGGTGATTTAGGATTTTCTCATCGATACTACAGGTTAAATTAAGGCTGTACCATTGTGGAATGTACATTTGTACATTAGCGAAAAATAATCTATCATACTGCCACGTGCAGTGAATGGGACATAAGTATGTATGGTCGTGATAATGATAGTTTACAATAGTTAGATAGTTTACATGATATAAAGTCTAGTTTCACGAAATTTCGAATGAATGCCTGCAAAAAAATAGAAGTATTATAGATTTTTTCCGCTGCTGTACATTTTTATAAAGATATTTTTTCTGAATTTTGTGATGCTATTTATATATTGTTTACCAGCGAGCGAAGGAGCGTAGACTGAATTAGAAGCATGATGCTACGCTCCTAAGCTTGAGTTACAGAGTACTTCGGTGTCAAAGGTGTGCCAAAATGGTTACTGCGTGGGATCCAAGAAACAGCATAGACGGTGCTGGCCGGTGTGCAGGCAGACCGAAAAGGAGATCGCGGGATGACACGGGCGCATTCTAGTCTACCCGAGATAGTGGAAAAATAAAAGTGTTAAATGAAATTATCTACGACCGGGTTGGCCTAGTGGGTAGTGGACCCTGCCTGTGAAGCCGATGGTCCTGGGTTCGAATCCCGGTAAGGGCATTTATTTGTGTGATGAGCACAGATATTTGTTCCTGAGTCATGAGTGTTTTCTATGTATTTAAGTATTTATATATTATATATATATCGTTGCCTGAGTACCCATAACACAAGCCTCCTTAGGCTTACCGTGGGACTTAGTCAATCTGTGTAAGAATGTGCTATAATATTTATTTATTTATTTAAATTAGATATGCATGCATTATAATTGGTATAAGCACTAGAATAGGTATAATATACGTATAAGTAGGTAATTAGGTTCCTCATAAGTACTAACATTATGCGCCCTACCCGGGTGTCATGTACTGACTACATTCTACATACTAACATCTTCTGTAATGAACATGACTTTTAATGTGAAATAAATGAAATTAAATGAAAATAAAGACGGTCGAGTGGAGAAAACGATGGGAGGCCGTTGCCTTGCAGTATGACAATAAGTTAGGTTAAAAAATTGTTTATATTTTAAAAATAATTCTGCTATAATTATTGTTTTTACATGTGTTATGTCATTAAAGAATCTGCAAACTGAAACTGGCAATCAGAAAGAGGACTTGATATAGCGGGGAACTTTAACTGAACATAATGATAAAAGTTCCGATTTCACTCCATTTATAGAAGAGAAACTCATTATTTACAGAAAGCTTAAGTCTAATACCAAAATTATACTTGAAAGTAAGTTCTAGAGTACGAGTATAGACTGAGTCGAATACTAAAAATGTATACTCGTCTTGAACAATAATTTTAGTAGAATAAGAACTTTTATTGCGCAATCACACTAGGTCGATCCCAGCATGAATACGATATCGGATTCGGCAACAGCAGTAGGTGAATGACCCAGTGTGATTACACCTTTACCATTTAAGTTACTTACTCCATTATTCTTTATAATAATTATACGTTTAAAGTTTATAGTTAAAAGTTATAAGCTAAGTAACCCTAACAGCATTTATACGTCATTATGACGTCAGCGTCGTCATTATGACGCCATAATTACGTCATTATTACTTCATTATGACGTCAGCGTCGTCATTATGACGCCATAATTACGTCATAATTACGTCATCATGACGACGCTGACGTCACTTATATTGGAGTGCATTTATTTTCTTCAGGTGAAGAACTATTGATGCACTACCCTGCCCTCAAGTATACGCTGCACTCGATCGAACTCTAGTGCGGTAGCTCTCTTGAACGCTGAATAAAGGTTAACGCTCACGTGTGAACTCGGCGCCCAATTGTCGTCGCTTCAACGCGAACGTTGCGTTTTCTTTAAAGTTTAGTTTAGGTATACAGGGTAGTTAAAAAATAGGTGCATTCCCGTTGCCAGGGAGGTTTTGGGATTATACTGAGCAACTTTTACTATGGGACCAACCACGAAATCGCAAAAAAAAAAACGCGAAATAAATTAGGCCATAAGGCTTGTTTCTATGCTTAATTAATTAATTACTTTAAATTTAAAAAATAAAAATTGTGGCACCCATCTTAAAAGCCGACAATATCGCTTACCATCAAACGATTCGTCTGCTCGTTTGCCTTCTATGTAATAAAAAACCGGCCAAGTGCGAGTCGGACTCGCGCACCAAGGGTTGCGTACCATTACGCAAAAAACGGCAAAAAAATCACGTTTGTTGTATGGGAGCCCCACTTAAATTTATTTGATTCTTTTTTTAGTATTTGTTGTTATAGAGGCAACAGAAATGCACCATCTGTGAACATTTTAACTGCCTAGCTATCACGGTTCATGAGATACAGCTTGGTGACAGACAAACAGACGGACAGAGGAGTCTTAGTAATAGGGTCTTTGGGAACGGAACCCTAAAAATCAAACTAACCCCATTAGATCTGCTGCCGCATAATAGAAACTTTTCATAACAAAACTCTGTTGCAGCTCAATAACGGGAAGCAATTGCTGTAAAAGTAGGAAAAGCCATAAAAATAAACAGCAAGTTGCATTTTTATCTCCACGAGAGCAAACTATGCAAACGACTTCACACCGAGAACCAAGTCTTATCTGAGGCAGATGTTTCAGCTGAACCGGGCCTCTATTTGGTTTACAATTTAGTATGCAAATTGTGGACTTCGCATTTGTAAGTGCTCGAAAGCGAATTAAAGGCTTTCCGCTTCATAAAATCTTTGAAGTTGGCGTATATTGCATTAGGAGGCAAAATTTAAGTCCCGCCCCGCGCCTACCATGAGTCCAATTCGAATGTACATTTTGATATCTAAATGATGTTATTTTAACATACGGATGTGAAGCCTGTACACTAAATTTGAAGCAAGAAAGTAAGCCGTTGGTGGCTGTCAGGAAGATTCTGCGCAGACCCGATGGCAGTTGGAGAATCCGCAAAAACGCCGAAGTTGAACAACTAGTTGCTGAACCAAACATCATTGATGTGACAAAGGCGCAAAGGCTTCGGTGGCACGGCCATCTTGAGCGAATGGGAGGCGATCGGGCGGTGAAACGAGCGTTTGAGGGAAAACAGACAGCACGCCGCCCGGTCTGTCGACTTAGGTATCGATGGGCGGATGCGGACGCTGATCTGAGCCAGCTCCAGCGGGCGGAGTACGGTCGCATTTTTATCGCTTGTCACCATGCCTGTCACGTTCTAACAAGTATGTAAGTGCGAAAGTGACGGGCATAGTGACAGGCGATAAAAATGGAACCATGTTGTGCCCGCAGGTTCGAGACTGGCGAGAATCTGCACAGGATCGGGATCAGTGGCGATCAGTCGTGTTGGAGGCCAATGCACACTTTGGGTCGCTGCGCCAGAGGAGTAATTAAGTAAATGATGTTGTTTAGTTATAGTACAGTTGGCGCAAGCGAGACGTACGTGCGAATGATAACAAAATAACATATTTTTGATGACAAAATGTAAATTTGAATTGTCGTCCATGTCGTTGCGAATGAAATTTCTGCGAATATTCAAATGAGTTTTACGATTAACGCGAGCCGAGTTTAGTGTTGTGACTAGCGGTCCAATTCGAACAATGCTTATAAGATGTCACAGCGATACGATACCGATCTGTCAGTGTCAAAAGTTTTGTTTATACTTCGTCGATGACAAACAAGCATACGGCCCGCCTGATGATAAGTGGTTACCGTAGTCTGCATCCCCAGAGGTGTTACATGCGCGGCCGATCCTAACACCCCGCACCCTCGTTGATTTCGCTGTGACATCTTATAAGCATTATTCGATTTGGGCTGTAGGTTAGGGGCAGCAACAATTCACAAGCTGCTCAAGGTGAAATATTATGTAGTAACTTGTCTCTGTTTCGTCCGTTCCTTTTATACCCTCTCTTATGTAACCAACCATGATGTTATCCGTGACTCATGTCGTCAGTGGTATCCGTTACTCGTGTCGATTTAAAACACTCCTTTCGGTCGTGTTTTAATTTATCGCAACTCGTTGCAAATTTTTTAATATGTCCCTTGTTTCTCTATATTGCATGCTTTTTGTGTATACATTTATTTAATCATTAATTAAATAAATTTAAACTTATTTATCTCTATGCTATGTTTTTTTCTTTTGTTGGTTATCTTTGTTACATGCCGTTTGGAACGAAGTCGCTGCCAGCATCATGCTGAGACGAGAATCATTTCGTGTCACTTTCACCTTCCAGTTTTTCTTTTTTCTATAATTTTCTCTTCCGTGTTTGTGCTTACGAAAAAAGTATTCCGATTACAATTTTGTTCAAATTTTAAATTATAAACTTTCTTTTTCACGTACTTATACTCGTAATTATATTTTAACGTACCTACTTAGTCACTGAAACGGGACAAGTAGAATTTGTATTTTTGGAAGAATTTTAAAGTTAACTGTTTCACTATTTATCATGAGATATTACTACAAGAAGCGGCATATGAGCTTACTAACGCTATTATTAACGCCGCTAAAATACTATTGCAGTGCTATGCGACGTAAGTGCCAACCGCCATAAGGTACCTTTTCCGTGGAACGTCACAATTGATCCCAATTCGATTTTATGTTGATTTGTAGACGTCGAATGCTACCGCACTCGCTACGTCGAATGGTGCTACGAACATAACTCACTTAATACGCTACGGGTTACAGCGGCGTAGCGCTACATAATGTATACAAAGTGCAGCGATTATAATACGATCACTACGAGTATAAATATATGTATGTACATATATTATACGATGTATCAATATTATAATGATATGACATCAGTTTTTTATTGATGTTTATATAGATAATTTATTGTTATTAATTTGTTATTAATTACTTTGATCTGTCTGGCATTTCCGGTTGAAGTATCCCTTGGCAATGCACAGAAACTAATGTCAAATCAGTATTTAATCAAGATCTTGTTCTTAAAATCAAAATGTGGCTCCTGTTTATTTTAGGTTGCAGAGTAAACTTGCAAGTTTACAGTTAAGTTTTACACGTGTTGTAGGCAAAACCCAAAGTTCCTGTTCTCCTAAGTTTGCCTAGTAAATCAGGTTTGACTATTGATATTGGTTTCAGCCAATACAAAACTAAAAAAACCGGCCAAGTGCGAGTCGCACGAAGGGTTCCGTACCATTACGCAAAAAAACATCACGTTTTTTGTTGTATGGGAGCCCCTCTTAAATATTTATTTTATTCTGTTTTTAGTATTTGTTGTAATAGCGGCAACAGAAGTACATCTGTGACAATTTCAACTGTGCTATCACCGTTCAGCCTGGTGACAGACGGACAGACGGACGGACGGACAGCGAAGTCTTAGTAATAGGGTCCCGTTTATACCCTTTGGGTACGGCACCGTAAAAGGTGTTCCGTAGGCCAATTCAATTTTACGTTTGATATAAATGGTCGCTCGTGCATTTCACTCGCGCCAATACGTTTTACCGATAAGTACGAGCGAAATGCACACGCGAATAAGACGTTTCGGCTGCATTGTTGCCGAAAATGTCAAAATAAATGTTGACGCTAAGATTTCACACATTTACGGCAGTAATGCAGTTGACAGCAATATTGCGCCGCAATACTGCGGCAATGACGTAGCGCCGGTGCAGTCCGAATCGAATAATACCAGGTATCTTTCGGGTTCATACTACACCACCATTAAAGTTAAGATAAAAATAAAGATAGTTTATTATTCAAGTAGGCATATTTCAATGCGCTTATGAACGTCAAATAAAGCTATGCCGGCTCTAACCCTACACCTCTGCTCCGAGAAGATTTCAATTACTTTATTAGCAGTATTATTGCAGCGCAACATTACCAGTAATGCCGACTGCAGTACGCACGAAACATCAAATTTAATCGAATTTAAACTGTTGTGAGACATACTAACATTAAATCATTTTACGGTTCGTGAGTTCGTGCTGTGTGGCGCTACAAGTGTTGGGTGACCCAAACCCAAACACACCACTGTGCCCGCCTACAACGATAGCGCAAGACCTCCCCCAACCGGCTATCTCAGCGCGCGCGCAGCGGGCGACGCGGCGCGCGGCAGCGGCAGTACGCAATACACGGTCGTCGTGAACGCTGCTCGCACTAATTAGTGCTTGAGAAAGGAGACCTAGGCTCTCCGAAACATGTCGCGCGAGTGACTAAAACAAGTAAGTCTAAACCGTAAAATGATTTAATCAAATTTAATATAACTATTTCGATAAAATGATCTTTGTGACGTTTCTTTCAGTAATTCAGTCATTTGTTAGTGCAGCAGTAACACTGGTGCGGTCTGAATCCGAATGTTACCTTAAATCGGCCATCAATCCTCGTGGGATAAAGTTAAGTGCGTCCGCAGATAAATTCGCGCAGCTAGGGGTTATGCCTTACCTTGGCAAAAAGGGTAATAAAACTCTAACCCCAGCATTTCAAATGTAAATCTGTGCCCAGACGCTTGAACATTTATTAACTCGATCTCTGAATGGATGAAGAAAACGGGTAAGTGGCTTAAGGAACAAATATTTTATACCATTGTTTTTACGACATTTGTGAGAATAATTTACAATGTAGATTTGAATAGCGGACTGAAACTTCTGCGGGAGTATTATGGATAGCTTTATTGATTGATTGATCATTTATTTATTTGTCAATAGTGGGTTTACAAAGAGGTCTTAAAATTATTTACAAATGGGACTGGGCCGGTCACGTCTGCCGCATGCATCCAGACAGATGGGCTAGCATAGCCACCAAATGGATGCCAGAAGAGGGGCGCGGACCCGGCAGGCCCAGACGGAGATGGCGGGACGACCTAGACACCTTTCTCAACAACTGGCCGGAGGAGGCACTATATCGGGAGTCGTGGAAGACAAGGGGAGAAGCCTTTGCCCAGCAGTGGGACACCATAATGGGCTAGTAAAAAAAAAAGTACATATTTAGGATCTCCACATTGTGCCCACAAACCGTGTTTATCCGTGTAAAATACGTGATACTTTTTAACACCACACGATAGAAAGAGGCAAACACTGTCATCATCACGCTATCATGTAGACAATTAATATTGCTTTGCCGTCCGAGGGGATAAATAATAAATGTGACATAATTAATATATTGTGTAATATATTACTTAGAAAATAGTTTATTTATTTAGTTTATTAGAATATGACATTGCAATACCCTACCAGGGCCCATATGACTGAATGTACCTGCAGTCCCTGGTCGGTAAGAAGTAAATTATGACGTTGTAGCAACTGTAATAACTGTTATAAATTGACCCTTATATACATACAGTCCGCGCGCTAATTCCGTGCATTCGGAGGTCGAGGAAGTGGGAGGGTGTGCGCCGCGCCCTTATGTACAAAATGGCACTACTCTGTCATGACGCCCAACATTACTAACATTCCTCAGCCGTGCACGGAATTCGCGCGCGGACATATGTATGTATCTGATCGTGAAGCAAAACTTTAAACTGCCTAACGTTAGAATGGGCATGGTTTTTATTACCTTTGCAGCAGTTTTTAAAATTTAATTAATTAAAATTTTAGTTTAGTACATGCTATTTAATTTTGCAGTCAGTTAAAATTATTTTGTAAATCCTGTGAAGGTGAATGTTCAAATATCATTTTCATATCGGAAACATAATAAACAATTCACCACAACGCACAGATTATCACATTTCAACTATGATGGCGATAATTTCTGCATTTATCCATTTTAAATCATAACCGCGTTTAATTCTACGCACCTACTCATTTGTAAATCATACATTTTACTTGGATATTTCGTGATAATAACAAACATCTATGACATTTAGAATTTGTCAATGTAATCATGACAAGTGAGTAGGTAATAGAAAACTTTTTTTTCGTATGATTGTAAAAAGGTTTAGTTATGCCTATAAATTACTTTCTTTAGTCAAACCTCAAACTTAAGCCTAAATTTGAAGTTGAGTGTCACGTCAAATAAATAAACATATTTTTACTACGACTAGCAACAACGGCTTTCATTTTTAATGTGGATGTATTTGCTTCTGGCTCACAACGTCCAGACTCCAGACCTAGTACCAGCATCTTGCTGATAGGTACCAGGTCTGGACGTTGCTGGATTGCTACGTCTCATATCACTATTCAAGTGCGAATCGATTAAGTGAAATCGTTGAAAATCAGCGGAATGGCGGATTTGCAGAGAAATTGTGGCCCCCTGATTACCCGATCTCACATTACTTGATTTTTTCTATTGGAGGTGGGTAAAGCAATTTGTTTAAAAAAATAACATATAAGAGTGTTCCTCATTGTGTTCTTGACATGAGGAAATTTAATAAAATCAATCGTATTCGGCAAAACCCTTTATATTTCAAATGTCATTATGATATTTCTTTTGACGTGATGACGACGTCTTATAAATTGATGAACACCGGTAGCATGCACGAAAAAGTGTCACGTTGTGGACAGATCTCCATGGTAACGTTATGGACAGATCTCCATGGTAACGTTACGGCCTTTTCATCAATGTATTCTTATGACGTTATCACGCAAAATTATCATCCGTAAACCGACTTTACGGACAACCATATTTTTTTGTATCGTTCTTGTCCAATTTTTTTACATGCAGATACGTCTGCGAGCGATACTCCAAATTTTTTATTGATAATGGTGTGTAGTTGTTTTTTTGAACGACGGTAAAAGTTGCTGGATTTCAATAGATCTGGTACCGATATCTTAGTTATGATCTTAACAATACTATTGTCATAATACTGTATTTGACACTAAGGCTATCATCAGTTAAATGGTAGTTAACTGATAGCCTTAGTGTGATCGTAAATATAAGGGTCAATGCATAACTGTCAAAATTAACTTCTTAACTTACACCGACTATAGTAATTAAAATTTGTACTACGCTATGGGTGCAATAAATAAATGACCAAAAGACTCTTTTATTTTTGAGTAATGTAAATTCAATCCCTTCTACTTATTTCAAACAAGAACAGGTTACTAACAATAAAAGCCATTATTTAGACCATTCGTTCCCAATAAGCCGAAATGTACTCAAAATTAACTTCTCCCGATCAGCGGATGAGCAATAAATAAGAAACTTAGGTTTCCTTGTCAGTTTCGTTTTTATTAGCCCATAATTGCATTTGCAACTTACTACTGAGACGAAAAGAAATGCGAAACAACGTCGAAAACAATTTGCAACTCCCATTAATGGAGAAGTTGGTCGATATTTTCATATTTAATTTTGTACGTTTGATATAATAAGGACGGATTGTGTCTAAGATATCCAGGGCACATACGACGTGTTTACACTCAAGCTATGTTTTGTTAGACAGGGATTCGTATCCACGTATTAGCTAGTAAATAGGTTTATTTAACATTATTATGATTTATTATTATTTGAGCGGTATTATATTATTGTTTGTTTTTCTCGTACACTGATGTTTCGGATATTCGAGAGGTATGCGTTGAGATTTACTTCCAAACAATATTTTTTCCAGTTATTTGGAGTATTAAGAATTTGGTTTCAGATTTTTGATTCACGATAAGTTATTTGAGTAAATATATATAAAAACAGATTTATTTCCAGGCAGCTTCAGCTTTATTTTTGTATTGTTTTTAATTTGTAAGAAAATCTTAAAAAACTAAAATTATTAGGATATAAATCACGGTCATTCTATTTATTATATCAGCTTTGCGAAAATTCACCTTAAGGCCGTTCCATTGGTTTGCCGCTATCACTGTCACATTTCGCAAGAAAGAACGGGAAAAACCATGCGCGCCAAGTGTCAATTTTGATCGAATTTTGTTGATTTTTATTTATTTTAAAAACATTGCCTTACAATGTCGAAATTCGAAAGCGGTAAAATTACTATTTAAGTTAAGATTGCTTTTTCTTCTTTTTTGTTTATTGTTTTTATTGTTTAGTGTCACATAATAAATAACCGAATAAAGTTGGATTAAAAGTCCTAGTTAGAGGTTACTTTGGGAATTATATGTATCGAGCGAATAAGTGTCATAATTCGTGTATCGGAAGCTGTGTTATTAAGGATAATATAATCAAGAACTACATATATTTTTTCCACGTCTACTTACGAATATCAACGTCTCAAAAAATATGATCATATAAGGAGATTTTTCGCCTTCTGGCTCAGGGAATGGCCTTAAAGTGTAAATGTAAAGACTACCTATTAAAAGTTAACGGCGGCTAAAATGTACTAAATTAGGCGAATTAAATAGACTAACTTCCTACTACGCTATTAACATTTTCGAGAAGTGCCGAGTTTAAAAACTCATAAAAAAACTAGACAGAACATTTGCAAAAAAGCGTTATTGCGCATGCTATTAAACTTAAGTCGTACTTTACAAACTAGCGTTAGGAACGATAGTAGGATATTTTTCACGACTCCCCAGAGTCTGTATATTTTCAACATTCTCAGAGCCTAAGTAAGATATCGGCGTAAGTTAGACTTAGTGAATTCGCGCAATTCCACCGACAAGGGGATAGAGGAGCCAGCAGTCAAATATTTCAATGTTTTTGTATCTTTACAATTTAGATGTACGCAAATCTCACAAAGTTCAAGTAAATGTGATTTAATGGCCGTTCCCGTCGGCCGCTTATACGAAATACGCTGTTAATAAAGTTGGCCATTTAGCTGTCACGAGATTGTCTAAGTACCATTGTTCCGTACAAATACGAGTTTTCGGAAAATTTCTAACAAGGGATAAAAAAATGTTTAGAAAAAAAAATCGTCCAGTTAAAACACTGAAATATAAATTCTAATAAACAAAATAACACGCGTTTATACGAAACAGGCTGTGGAATGCTCTTTATCCCAGCGAAGTGTTAAATACCTGTACATGTAAGCATTTCTTCCGGATAAACGGGTACATATATTTGTTTTATTTAATGTGGTTGAAAATGTTTCACTGTGTTTATTCTGAGGTTATTCGAGATGTATTTTTTATACGTAGATTGCAATTCGGTAGACGATAGAGCCAGAGGTATCGTTACAATTTACTTATGCATACTTAATATTTACAAAATAAAACATTTTAAGTGTATGAATTGAAGAAACACAAAAAAAACTCCGGCAAAAATTAGTGACCTGAGTCACTCATATATTACGAGTATAACTAGGTATGCCACAATTTAAACTAGTTTCCGGATTAAACCAACCTCTAATCTAACGAACCATATTGGATGTTGACACATGTTTATTCCGAGCATAGTAAGACTGATTTACTTGGCAAATGTTAAATATTATCTTCAGTTACGGAAGTGTGGTACCTAGAGATGGGTAGTGAGTAAATATTCACGAGTAAATACCGACTAAATATACCCGTATGTACTCGTTTATACCCAAGTTGGTGGGTATAAACTAGTGCTGAAAGGGGCATATAAATTTGAAATATTGGTGTATTTCGAAAGCCGCTACTGGACTCAAAATTGTAAGAAATGTATTTTTAAGAGGGGCTCTCCATACATGTACCTAACTAATTGTCACAAAAAAAATTCAGAAACCACCGACGTGTTGCACATCATTGAATGGGTCTTTAAAAATAAATTGTATGTTTCTAGAAACTTTCTTGGATAAATTAAATGCTTTTGGAAAAAAAAACATTTTTAAAGGCCGAAATAATGTTTATCCCTCCATAACTTTCGAATCAGTTAAAAAAAAAAGAAAGAATATCGAGAGATTAGCCGTAGAATATATTACTAAAAATACTTTGAACATGATCGGTTGAGCCGTTTTTGAGTTTTCTTTAACAAACCCTTAATAAAAGGTCATAAGTGCCGTGTAAATACGCACTTTTGAGCGACATGCTGTTATCTAGAACATCGATAGAACTTAAATCCCATATTTTTAAAATAAATGCCTTCTTATTTAAACAAAATTGTTAACTATGCATTTATCACAAATTGCCTCTCTGATAATTGCCCTTTTTTTTCAAAAATTAAGCGTCCTAGAGTTAGACCAAGAAAAGTCTGCAACGATTTTGATAGCACACGCAGTGCAAGTGTTATTTATACGTCATCGTTTCATAGAAGTTTGACATTTAAAATAACGCACTGAGTGTGCTATCAAAATCGTTGCACTTTTCTTGGTCTAACTCTATGTGCGTTTTATTATATCAATATTTTTAATACACGTGAACACTTTAATAAAAAAAACAATTTAGTTCTTAAATCTCACTTTTTTAATATTTTATTAGCAATCGTTTTTACCCACCTAAATGAGTATATAAATACGGGTATTTATCGGGTGCTTCGAGTAAATACTCAGTATTTATTCACCCCTACCCATCTCTGTGGTACTGCATGGTACCTAGTTCGTATCGTATTGTACTTAGGTGTCCATGATATCCATACTGTGAGTGGTTAAGTAATTTATAAATTATGTTCTGTATATCGAAAACTATGGCAGAATACCTGCACTATGTCTTATGTACGGGTATTAATTTAGTAAGAATAAGAAAAGTTTTTGCTATTTAACATTAAAGGAAATTAAATAAAAGGAAACAGACACTTAAAGCAGAAAAAAAATGTTGTTCAAATAAAGTATGATACTTATTTGGCAAAAGGTACAGTGAGGTGCGAAATTGCATGAAGAAATTATGAATGAATTTATTATTATTTATTAGGAACCTGTACACTCCTTTTTTGAAGAACCCCATACTGTAGCCCCTCGGGAAAAATATCGGCAGGGAGCTCATTCCACAGCCGAAGCGTACGCGGGAGGAAATTCTTCTTAAACCGCACAGTACGCGACCATTTAGGTGCTAGGGTGTGAGGATGAACACCCTGCCGATGGCGAGCGGTGCGGTGATAGAAAGCGGCCGTTGGCATCATGTCAAATAATTCTTCAGAGCACAGCCCATTGTAAAAGCGGTAGAACACGCATAAGGAGGCGAAGTCTCTCCTTAGACTTAAAGGTTCAATACCGCTTGTGAGTTTGGGATCGTCGACGATTCGTACAGCGCGCCTTTGGACTGAGTCGAAGGGTCCAAGCTGGCATCCAGGTGCTCCTGCCAAAAGGTGACAGCAGTACTCCATATGGGGTCTGATTACAAATAATAAAATTTCAAAGAAAAATGGCACTGTTCCGCAAAAATTTAAACCATGTCGTATCTACAAGAGCTCGCGGCGATAGCAGGACGTTGTTTTAAAGAAAAAAAGTTTAAGAACTCACGAAAGTTTTTTTTTAAAAGATGGTTCCGTTGCAACCGCAAGTGGTGACAGCATTTAAAAGAGGGTTCTGTTGCAATTGCAGGAAACGACAGCTACTAGAATGGACTTACATATCACCAGAGCTGTTAGGGACTCTGTTCAACGTGGAATCCAATTTCGTCCTGCACTAGAGGCCGATTATGATTTTATAATTTGTTATAGTCACAAGAACTTACTTAACCGCAGCCATCTAAGTTATGCTCTCATTTTAAAACGCCATAATAAAATAACAATGCATGAACATTAAAGTAATATCCATGTCTGGTACCTGCTAGGCAGCTTTTGTTGCTAAAAATGGGGTTGGCCGAGCGAAATAATTAGCAGAGGGCGCCAGCATAGCGTGCCCTGTCAATCGCTAGAATTGTGTCAAATGTTTTTTTAATGCCCTGGATGCCAGCCCTTTCAGCCAAATTTCATAGAAAAAGGGGCAAGCTATGATGGCGCCATCTCTGCAAACCTTTGACAGTTGCCAACCCCATTGTCATACAAAGTAAACCTTTAAATAGCTCTCTTTTCTTTATATTAATGTTTTTGGGGGTCAAGGTTAAATGGCATCAAAACCTTATTAAATTCTTAGATCAGAATCGGCCTCCATTTTGTGAGTAATTGAAATAGGGCATGCGCCACGTCAAGCCTTTATTTATGTAGCTGACGGCGATAATGGGGTGCGCCTAAATGCTTTCAGCATTGGTTAGACAACAATATCGAGATATTTTACTTAGTACGTAAAATCATAAAATCTTGTTGTATTATCGGCGACACGGCGCTAACGACGTGTTGTTGTAGATTTACTGCCAAATATTCACGTCATGGTTCCGGAATACGCGTTATATTGTTTCGTCACATTAGTTAATTTTCTTAAATAAATACTAGCACATGTGTGCCTTAATAAATAAACTTTTACAGAACCTTACTGTTTGAAGAAAGAAAAAAACAAGGTATAAGTACTTTTAGGTTTCGACATAATAAAAATAATGTTATAACATTAACTAAGAAAACAGGAAAATGTGCAAGGTTTTACCCCAACTACAACAGACCCTAAGAAGATAAGTACATAGTAGCCGCGCGAATAAACTTTTTCTGGTAAGGATATACTTCATTCCGGCCCGCGGCCTGTTCGCGCGCGATATCCTCTACTTTATCTTCACAATCCCAGGATATGCTTGCGAAACTTATCTTCCCACAAACAAAAATGGTGTGCAACTTTTCCTGATACTTTAGCTCTTTATATCTTTTAATCAAGTACGACGGTTGAGAAATTACTCGTTATAAAAACTAGACGGGTGAGCTTAGAAATCACGCGCTAGGGGATTAAACGTCAGCTTTAACCATAATAGGTATGTCAGTGATTTCTGACATCTGGTGACATCAGCGGTATCATGGTTGCATTTTTATCACTTCTCATGTAATGCGTCACTTTCGCACTTACATACTTGTTGTTGATGTGTGTAATGACCAATGCACACGCGTTTCATACGACGTTTTTAAACACACTTGCGAGGATAAACAAGAAACCTTCATATTAATCAAATTTTAATTGTTAAAACAGTAATCTGCCATGCTGCCTGCCGCCCCTCGCCCCGGCCGATGACGGGACGGCCGGGTCGAGACAGGCGGTCGGGGGGCGCTGGCGCCAGCAATTCCGCGTGGTAAAATCTAGGAACTCGACCAATTTAAGAAGGCTCCGTTTTCATACGTTTTATTAGCAATCAATTACCTTCTTAAGTCAGTCGGATGATATAATGAAAAAGTACGAGTGTTATAATATACTGAAAAAGCACGCGTGTTTAATATCTAGGATTATGAGCCAAAAATCGGTGGAATAAGAACGTCGTTTTGAGAAAGTGTGTTGAAAAACTTAAAAAAAATATATAAAGTTAGGAAGGCGCAGCGCAGGTGAGTTGTAGGTAAATCACCCATCAGTGGGCATACATACGCAGCTTTGATGAACTGAAAATATTATATTTGATAAAATATTTTTTTGTCAAGTTCAGTAATCAGTTAATCAGATCCATATAGAGAAAATACCTTGGAAATAATTTGTTGTCATCATTCTCACGTGAGATTCAATTAAATTTTCTCCTAGAGTGGAAAATGGAAACATAACGTTTTCCTTATCGAACTGCTCTCATTAAACTTCGCGTTAAGTTTCTAAACATTAATTAAATATTAATAACATATTCCCAGTTGAAATGTTTGACTTAATTTAAATTACCAACGTATAAATTTCCGGACAAATTAAATGCTTGACGTCGGGACGTATTTACTGTAAACAAGAACAGCCGTATGTATGTATGTAGCAGCAGCTTCAGTATGTATGTGTGTTTGTGTTTAACAGTCTCCATATTTAGTTCCTTGCACTACCTGTTGACTTTTGTATGAGTTCCACATTTCCTGCTACCCAAAGGTTGTCGCCTGTTTTTACCTGGTTTTATTTTCCTTAAAAATTTCTTTGTAGTTTTACATGTATAAAAATTTATAATTATTGGTGCAATCAAGAATACGACGACAACAACGTACAAGGTGCAAAGTGCTAAAAGGTTCGAACTACGTCAGCTGTAGCATAATGATCTAGAAGTCGATACCTATCGCCTGGTATAAGAATTTTCTTAAAATGTCACTTAGTATAGATTTTTAAATGACGCATACAGTGCCATCTGAGTCGAAAATCTGTATACTAACACGAACACCATTCCAAGTGCCACATCGAATCGTACGCGATGAATGCCATCTCACTCACTCGCGCGTACGGAGCGCTATTTACCACATCGCACTCAGTTCGCGGCGGACCGGCTAGTCAACGGTTGTGAATGCTTCGATCGTTTTCTAGAGAATATTAACATGTTATTACGTTAACTTTGTCCTAATTTTGAGTTTTTGTAAGAATTTTGTTGAATTCATTCGATCGATCAATTTAATACAAATATAAAGTTTGTTAATCATGACGGAGAAACGTACGAGATGGTTGGAATCATTAAAATCAGGAGCAAAAAGATCGGGTACGGATTACATCAAAACAGAACTAAATAAATCGACCACAATAAAATGGAGGTATGTAATATTTATTTACATTTTCTTTATATTTTTGTGTTTATACGTTTAAAAATGTGTAAAGTGTTCAATGTGACATATAGAACTACATACGCGAAAACTATTATCTTATTACGCAGGACTATCTGCCACTTAGAACTGTTTACGCCATTTAATCAGTCACTTAGAACTATTTACCTTTTTTTATTTGTTTTTGAACACACTCAAAATAGTCATATCTTTTATTGCAAGCGCTAATTTAAATATTAAAAAGCGTAAGCGTAATATTATGTTATAATGCTATGCTATGTGTAATAAAATAACTATCCTAGATGAAGGTTTTATACGGGCAGTTTTGTTGTACCTATAGCTAATCCTTATTTTGATCACTGTTTACATTGCACCACTAATATAGCTTTACGTATAAATATATGCACATAATGTTAAAGCTTAATCTATGTTGCTTTTAATATGCATGGTAGGTATTTGACTTTCAGAGTCACCACTAAGGATGGACGAAGCATCATGCGAGGAATTATATTTAAAAAAAAACATTGTCACCCCAGTTAGCAAATACAGTTCCAGACAGGCAAGACAACCAAAACTTTGATTGTATGAATAATTTTAAAAATATTAGAGATCCTTCTTTGAATGTCACGAATTATGTATTGTGGCTTGGCCGTTTCGCTACCGTCACATGGACGGAAGGTGAAAAATTTATTCATTATTCTTTATTATACAATAGTTCTTGTAGTAACGAAACCGCCAAGCCACATAATTTGACTAAGATGTAGAGTTTATGAAGTTAGGGCAAGCCCTAACTACAAGTAGGTCTACCCACAAGTAGTTAGAAGCTTGGCTCTACAAGAGATCTGATATTAAGTTTTTGACAGTGCGAGCCTTATGGTTTCTTTCGTCTTGGCAACATTTTACATGAAAATGTTTTTGGTGGGATTTCACTTCTATTTGTAAGTTGCTTATGACAATTTTCCATCCCCTAATTCAAAGGGTTAGGGGTAATTTACTATAAAAAATCCTGAAATCAGTTAATCAGATCCATATAGAGAAAATACCTTGGAAATAATTTGTTGTCATCATTATCACGTGAGATTCAATTAAATTTTCTCCTAGAGTGGAAAATGGAAACATAACGTTTTCCTTATCGAACTGCTCTCATTAAACTTCGCGTTAAGTTTCTAAACATTAATTAAATATTAATAACATATTCCCAGTTGAAATGTTTGACTTAATTTAAATTACCAACGTATAAATTTCCGGACAAATTAAATGCTTGACGTCGGGACGTATTTACTGTAAACAAGAACAGCCGTATGTATGTATGTAGCAGCAGCTTCAGTATGTATGTGTGTTTGTGTTTAACAGTCTCCATATTTAGTTCCTTGCACTACCTGTTGACTTTTGTATGAGTTCCACATTTCCTGCTACCCAAAGGTTGTCGCCTGTTTTTACCTGGTTTTATTTTCCTTAAAAATTTCTTTGTAGTTTTACATGTATAAAAATTTATAATTATTGGTGCAATCAAGAATACGACGACAACAACGTACAAGGTGCAAAGTGCTAAAAGGTTCGAACTACGTCAGCTGTAGCATAATGATCTAGAAGTCGATACCTATCGCCTGGTATAAGAATTTTCTTAAAATGTCACTTAGTATAGATTTTTAAATGACGCATACAGTGCCATCTGAGTCGAAAATCTGTATACTAACACGAACACCATTCCAAGTGCCACATCGAATCGTACGCGATGAATGCCATCTCACTCACTCGCGCGTACGGAGCGCTATTTACCACATCGCACTCAGTTCGCGGCGGACCGGCTAGTCAACGGTTGTGAATGCTTCGATCGTTTTCTAGAGAATATTAACATGTTATTACGTTAACTTTGTCCTAATTTTGAGTTTTTGTAAGAATTTTGTTGAATTCATTCGATCGATCAATTTAATACAAATATAAAGTTTGTTAATCATGACGGAGAAACGTACGAGATGGTTGGAATCATTAAAATCAGGAGCAAAAAGATCGGGTACGGATTACATCAAAACAGAACTAAATAAATCGACCACAATAAAATGGAGGTATGTAATATTTATTTACATTTTCTTTATATTTTTGTGTTTATACGTTTAAAAATGTGTAAAGTGTTCAATGTGACATATAGAACTACATACGCGAAAACTATTATCTTATTACGCAGGACTATCTGCCACTTAGAACTGTTTACGCCATTTAATCAGTCACTTAGAACTATTTACCTTTTTTTATTTGTTTTTGAACACACTCAAAATAGTCATATCTTTTATTGCAAGTGCTAATTTAAATATTAAAAAGCGTAAGCGTAATATTATGTTATAATGCTATGCTATGTGTAATAAAATAACTATCCTAGATGAAGGTTTTATACGGGCAGTTTTGTTGTACCTATAGCTAATCCTTATTTTGATCACTGTTTACATTGCACCACTAATATAGCTTTACGTATAAATATATGCACATAATGTTAAAGCTTAATCTATGTTGCTTTTAATATGCATGGTAGGTATTTGACTTTCAGAGTCACCACTAAGGATGGACGAAGCATCATGCGAGGAATTATATTTAAAAAAAAACATTGTCACCCCAGTTAGCAAATACAGTTCCAGACAGGCAAGACAACCAAAACTTTGATTGTATGAATAATTTTAAAAATATTAGAGATCCTTCTTTGAATGTCACGAATTATGTATTGTGGCTTGGCCGTTTCGCTACCGTCACATGGACGGAAGGTGAAAAATTTATTCATTATTCTTTATTATACAATAGTTCTTGTAGTAACGAAACCGCCAAGCCACATAATTTGACTAAGATGTAGAGTTTATGAAGTTAGGGCAAGCCCTAACTACAAGTAGGTCTACCCACAAGTAGTTAGAAGCTTGGCTCTACAAGAGATCTGATATTAAGTTTTTGACAGTGCGAGCCTTATGGTTTCTTTCGTCTTGGCAACATTTTACATGAAAATGTTTTTGGTGGGATTTCACTTCTATTTGTAAGTTGCTTATGACAATTTTCCATCCCCTAATTCAAAGGGTTAGGGGTAATTTACTATAAAAAATCCTGAAATACGTATCTGAAGGCATCTTTCACACAATCTGCTTTTTACTGATTCCCCATATAAACTTTAGCCCCCTATTTCCCCCTAACGCTCTTTTCCACCCCCTTACGGGGTGATTTGAGGGTTGAAAACTATTTTATATCCTTCCCCATAACAAAAACTATCTACATACCCAATTTCAACAAAATCGGTTCAGCGGTTATTAATTCCCCATACAAAATGCCACCCCCCTTTTCACCCCCTTAGGGGCTAAAAATTTCAAGTTTTTGATTTTTTCTGTTGTTTGTGTACTAAGACTATCTTATATACCAAATTTCAGCTTCCTAGGATTTCCGGAAGGACCCAAAACGTTTTGATGATCATCAGTGAGTGAGTGACGAAATCGGGTTTTTTTTTAGATATGAATAAAATCTATAGTATAAGAGTTATGTTATTGAAAGTGTTTATGCTTAATAAGTCTAGTAATGACATCATATGCCGAGAAATTGTTTGAATACGTAATTTTGTCAGAAAGACTGATAACTCACGTGATATTAAAGAAGATTGATCAATGTGATAGTAAAACCTAAGGTAAATAAGTAAGAACAATGTTTAAAGGTGCTCCTTTTTCCTAATTTCGTGATTAAGACTGATATGTAAGGTTCTAGTAACAGGTTTACATTTTTAATACATTTTATTGAATAAATAACACATCTAATATACTTTTACTTTTATTTAGTACTTTCTACATAATTTTTAAGTTATAAAACTAATGTCGAATATGATTCTATCTGCAAAATGTGTCAAAATTATAATTATTTAGATTTATACAGAATAATTATGCAACCAAAAATTAAATAAAAAGTGGTGCGTTAAAACTATGTTATATAATTTAAAAAAATAATCAAAATAAATGACTTAAATTTGATGACTTACTTCACACATAGAATCTTTTACAGTGAGTCGGACACTTTTTTTACCAAGTATAATATTCTAAGTCCCAGATAGACCTACATACGTAGATTTGATAGAAAATTACAACCAAGTATAATGTTCTAAGTCCCAGATAGACCTGCTTACGTAGTTCTTAAAGAAAATTGAAACCAAGTATAATATTCTAAGTGGTATATAGAACAGTATACACAATGGTGAGCAAATAGTTATAACTTAATCTAGTGGGCTATCTGCATTTTCTCGAAAAATACTATTAAATTGAGTTATATAAAAATAAAATAAGCAATAAAATAAAATTATAATCATGTGTGCCAAATTTCAGTTTATTATCTTTAACACAAAAAAAAGTATAAGGATTCTACTTCTGTTTTGCTCTCCTGTAAAGTTGTCATTTCTCAATTAGAATCATATACGTTGTTGTCGTCCAATATTTACTTACTTACAGCCTTATTAAGGGCCATTTGTACCATTCTCAAACCCGGTTAAACCTAGAGTTACCATAGTCACAATTTGACACTGGGTTAACGGTTTAACCGGTTAACCCTACCATTTCTTGAGGAAGGCCACTTTCCTGGATCTCTTTGGTACCGAAGTGATCAATTTCTCGACTGTCTGTAATCCAAAGGAATCGTTTTTAATCAACAACTTCAAATTTAAGCGAGAAAAATACGCGTGATCTCAAATAAATGTCGAATCAAGAACAGCTTTTTTGAATTCAAAATTCCGCTCATGTATATCATAACGTATCAATCGTATACAAACTTGCATACTAACTGTTGTCAGTGCCTAGGTGTTCAAGACAAAATATTTCTGATACTCAAGATTCTATTTACATTGACTCCAGGGCCAGCTGATTAATCAAAATACTTATTATTCAGCTTCATTTGTGCTTCTCGTTTCGCGGTCACTTGGTTAATTTTGATTATCCGATCCCCTGCCGACCCACATGGGTCGGCACGGGACACATGTACGGGTACACATGTATAGGATACATGTACAGGTATATACCCGCAATTGTTTTAGGCCCGGACACACGCCCAGGATCGGTGCGTTTGCTTTTTACTTGTGTTTAGTAGCAAATGTATCAACTCGCACTAAACATTAATCAATTTGTAAACAGGACGCCCTTATGCGCTTGTCTATATCGAAGCGATAAGCGTGAGAACGCGTCGTGCAAAGCTTCATGGCAATTAGCTCCATGCATGAATTTATTTTTATTTTTGGATTCATAATTTATATCGTTGGAACACCGGAAATGATAAAAATACTTTTGTACATTATTTTTTTAAAAAATATTTAAAATGTTGAAAATTTTTGAGCGGTTGAAACGCTCATAATTTTTGGCGCGAATTCGACAGAGCGTGATGACGTCACACGTTGGGCGGCCCAACTGACGTTTGCTACTAATGACACTAATCTGTCGAACGCGTGACGTCACGTGGCGTTTCGAGCGTTTCGCTCACTAGCTTTTCGCGGGCAAATTTTTGTACTTTTTATTTATGATTTTAAGTAATTAAATGGTAATTTAAAAACGGAAATGCATTTGTAACATGATATAACGGTAACAAACATCCGAATAAAACATATTTCATTCAAATATAAACTTCATGCATGAGGCTAATTTATTTAATGACATTTTTTGTAATGATGTCAATCAATCCAATTTTTTGTGAGGGTGCAAAATGCAAAATGCAATAGGTAATGAAATAAAGTTATCTTCAAAATTGAAAAACGGTTCTTAATAAATTGTCTGAATGGAACGAAATAGCTATGGAAGGTAGAGGTAGGAATAGCTGCCGATACGCCTGTCAAAGAAAATGGATCTACCGAGATAGTACCCATGACGGTTATCAGTAAATGTTTGTAAAAAGCACATAAAATATCATTAATACGATCTTTATTTTATTGTACCTACACTTAATTACAATTAAAAATGTCCAAAATATTAAAATTGTAATGTCCAAAAATACAGTACCAAATTAATAAAACTTCTAATATTTAATATTACTGAATGGTACACGTTACAAATTAACTTACTACTAAAACGTAAAAAACTTACACATAAATGATACAGCACATGAATGATGGTTCTTAAAATAAGCTGCTATAAATAATTTTGCCAGGAGAACATTAGTTTAAAACTCAAAATTTTAAGATAAGGTAAGATTTATTTATTGTCAACGCAAGGTTTGCCTTACATTATACGTAGACAAAATTATTGCGAAATAATTGCTAAAGCGCCGCTTTAGCACTTCTGTTTGTACGTTTGGAGCCTAATACTACCTAATTCCCGCTAAATAAAGGTTAATTGCACATAAAAACGTATGGGTATAAACCGCTTGCGAAACTGGGACTGATAATGTATGTAGCTATTAAGAAGACCCCAAACGAATTATCATTTTTAATGTAGGTGGGTGGCTTAGTTAATTTGAAAAGGGAAGGCCTAAAAAACGAGTTCGTTAGTGACGAACAGTTTAATGGCTTTACACCTGTCACGACGCGTCTTTTGTCTTTGCTACAACATTTTTTGTGGACTTCCGGTTCGAACGCCATCTTGATAGTAGCCTCGTGATTAATTCCTTTGTTTTTTGCTCATTAATATTGTTTAAAGTGTAATATCGATAGCTTTATTATACAATAATCTAATGTGGTAGTGTGCAGTGAATGGAGAATTAATCTCAAAGCGTGTTTAACCACCATTTTGGAGTCAACGGCCGGTAGTCCACGTGCTTCTCGTAAAATCCAGCTATCGGTTTTACGAGACAACTACAACAACCACCGAACAGCGTCGTGCTCTAAGAGCATTTATTTTGTTCCTACCCTTTTACGTGACATTGGCTACGGGCAACACCGCCCTCAAGTCCATCAAGAAAAGAAGAACATTTTTTGTTTTTGTTTTCATATAGGTATTAAATAAATAAATGTTTGTGCACTTTCAAACAAACATTAAATTTTGTGAATATTTATGGGAATAATTGAGATTTGTCTGCTCGTGCCCTCCCCTATCATAATAAAACATTACAGAATGCCCTTTTCAATATTACTAGGAAACAAATCAAATATTTTATAAAAAATAATCAATGATGATTTAACTCCATTTAAAAAATTATGTGGGTAATTTTACTTGCCACATGTCACTTACTTCAAGAAGATAGTATGCGTAATTTTTGCCGAAATATTGGACTCACCGGACGGAAAACTCACCAAAACTAATATACATGGTAAACACCCCACTTTAATATTATTTTATATGTAAAACGGGTCGTAAACATACATATTTATTGATGTAAGTTAAAAATACGGTAAACTGATTTCCAACAATTTAATTTACAATGTTTGTGACGTCTCTGCCGCTTCGTTATCGTGACGCGTAAGCTACTAAGCGGAAGAATAAAAAAGATGGCGGCCTTAAGAGTCTTAAGACCACTTTACGCTTCCTCCAAAGTGCACTAGCGCATAAAGCCGCATTTTTACTTAAGAAATGCTCTGTGGCTTCTTATTGTCGTATTCGCGGAGCTAATAATAAATAATATTAGTTTTACTGCTAGAGCAGAAACTGAAATCCGAGTTTATTTAAATTTTCTTCGGAAATAAATGGCATGAAATATCATGCTACTGAAGTCGTACAAAGTAATTGTGATGAAGTAAATATCTCGGGGCACTGTAGTGCCCCCGCCAAGATGAGCAAAATGAAGCGCAAGGGCACTATAATACCTACCTTTTCTCGAAGCGGTCCGTCATTTTTTTTAACCCTCATAACGTGGGTTTGAATTATACCAGATAAACAAAATTCTCGGGATATGATGAATTAGTGGACTTATTTAGCATAAAAATTACCAATTACATAGCTCTTATACTTTAGATTTTATTCATATCTAAAAACCCCGATTTCGTCACTCACTCACTGTTAATCATCAAAACCTTTAGAAATCCTGATCTTTTTCCTGAAATTCTAGGAAGCTGAAATTTGGTATGTAAGATAGTCTTAGTACACAAACAATAGAAAAATTCAAAAACCAGAAATTTTTGGCCCCTAGGGGGGTGAAAAGGGGAGTGGAATTTTATATGGGGAATTCAAATAAATAAAATGGTAAAAAAAATTCATTGAGGCGTGCGGTCACACACCGGGTATTATATTATTATTATTATTTTCTCTAGCCTGATTGATTGAGTGTCCCACTCCTGGGCAAAGGCCTCCCCTCGCTTCCGCCACTCGACCCTGTCGTTTGTAGTCCGGATAAAATGCGTCCAAGTGATCCCGCCATCTTGTTTTCGGCCTACCTGCACCCCGGCCAGCACCATCTATAGTGTTACGTGTTCCGTAAATTATTATTAAGTAAATAAATATTATTATAGTGCATGAACATAAAAAAATTATGTCGATGTCGGCTGTTTAAAAATGACTCTCTGCAAGTGTAGGGACTCTTTGTTAATTATTATGACTCTTTCAGACAAAGGTCCCACATCTCTGTTTGTCAAAAAAAACTGGTATCTTTGTACCAAACAGATTATAATAATTCTCCTGTCTCTTTGGTTGTAAGTATTACAGCTCCCAATTAGGTGTTGAAAACAGAAAAATATTTCTAGATACCTATACAAAACCTCATTAATAAAAGACTTGCCCTGATTAAGTTAACAGAACAAAAGTAGTTAATTTCCTCGACATTTCCTTGACAACGATTGGTCTGAGGAATAACTCTCTCGGTATCTCGTACGAGTTAGTTTGCGATTGGGAAACGAAATCAATCACATTTGGACGGCGGCCGGCCGCGGCTGCCCTTCGCGCTACGTATCCCAAATAACATCGTTAAATTACTTCCTTCATATTTGGAGGGTGTTTGGTTTTGTTTTCCGACAGTTCAGGTTGGCATGGGCGTGATACCACGAAATTGGCAATTGAATTGGGAATTGAATTAGTTTAGATCCAATAAATTCAACTACTTGTAGCCCTGAAAATGAAATTTAATTGCATTCGACCCGTAGGTAACATTAATTATGTGTACAAAACGCGAGAGTTTAAAGTGTTATACCGAAAATGAAAGTTCGTTTTTTCATATAATGAAAGTTAAGTACGAGTCGGGACTAAACAGACAGAAGTAAATTGATGGATATTTTTAATCCATAAACAACAAAACCGTGTGCCTCGTGATTGTTGAAGATTGGGCCATTAAAATTATTTATTTTGATACATGTATTAGCTTTGCGACCTAATAAACCTGTCATATTATTATTACTTCCAATTTCGAAACGTAATATTAAACTTACCTGACTGCTGTTTTAGGTAATGAAAATAAATGTTAAAGATAGTTGAGCCTCGGTTCAGTTTCAACGATCGGTTTACGCGGCCAAAAGTCAATTTTACAAAATGTATGACAGGTAAACAAAACAACGATTAGCCTAGGGATCATAATTACCCCCTTATAACCACATTCCATAAATCCCGACAAGGCACGAATAGTCGGAGTTCGATCGTTCCATTAGGTGTAACGTGTCTGTTCTCGGCGTTCATGTGCAAACATAAATTTTGATTGTGAATATTTGTAAAGTTTAGTTAAATACAGCAGATAATAAACTACTAATTGAATATTATTTAAACTTGTACTATTAAAATTTTAATTAACTTTTGGTGTTTTTAAAGTAAACCGTTTACGAAGGGTTTTGTTTTAACATCGGGTCAGATCCGATTAAAATTTTACTTTTTTATTTAAATTTCAAACCTTTTGGAAGACAACTGTCAAAAACTTAGCCGCGAGGTGCCGGCTATTATTTAGGTCAACTGTCTGAAGAAGCTGCAGAGGCCCTTAACAATTATTTTTGAAATTATCGTCAAAACTATGGCCGGAAAATCTCCAGAGAATCCTATAACGCTCGGATCCATTCCTAAGCAGCGTGAAGAACGCATGAAAAAGCAATATAAAAAGTGTTTTGCCTGTAACAACCACTGTAGTTATTGCTGCGACACCAAGTACATGGAATATTTTTTTTTAAAGATGAATACGATTTTTTTTTTCACAAATTACCCTTTATTTTATTCAACAATACCATTTAGAAGTTATTTCTACAGCAAAATAATTTTGGCCGCGTAGATCGATTAAATACCCGTAATCCCGCCGTATTTTAGTCTCTCACGGGACGGAAAAATCATTCCGTGCGGGCGACTTCAATACCGCTCATGAACATTTACTATGTAAATGATCACGGGTCCCTCTCGAAAAATAATCACTTGTTATTTAAATAAATCTTGATCTTACGATTTTAATACATATTTCTAAATATAGGAACAATTATCTAACACGTGATATAAAAATTATTATGACATGAATCAAATTAATTTGCACCTTTTGTATACTTATCTGGGATTTGAAGTATGTTGACGTATGAGTATGAGCCATTTTGAATCAATCGTACATGAAATTAAAACGAAAACACCTCGCTGGAATCAACACTCGCCTCTTTTATTTTCGTTTCATTAATAAAATGGACTAACAATGTGAAACACTTTGTTCAAATGTTCATATTATGCTTCATATTGTTCATATCATTTTATTGCTCATCATCATTAACTTAAGAGTTATTCTCTTGTCGGTGAAGTATCTCCCAGCTTTCCCTATCCTGCACCAGCTCTTTGACTTATTGATACGACACGACCCCTATTTCTTCTTTCACTTGTTCTAAACTAATTGTTTTTGCTTTCTATCTGCCCCTCCAAGATAATTTTAAAGAAGTGGTCGTGTCGTATTAAGTGTGCAATCATTTTTCAGTGTTCAATCATCAATAGTGTTCAGGCTAGCTCTCCTTTCACTCACTCTTCTTAGCACCTCCTCATTCGTTATCCTGTCTCTCCAACTAATGCCTTCCATTCGCCTTCAGCACCACATTTCAAATGCTTCCATTCTCTTTCTATCTCTTAGGCTCACTGTTCACGTTTCACTTCCATAAAGGGCTATACTCCAGATGTACACCATAATCAGTAGCTTCTCGCTTCTAGAAAGATGACAAACGGGATTTCAATAGTTGTTTCTGCTGGTTGAAAGCTTTTTTGCCATAGCAATCCTTACAACGATGTCTGGTGTGCACCTGGAGTCCCTGGTAATTAAGCTATACCGGTATCAGATGACTGGTAAGTTATTATGGTTGAATTGGTAAAACACCTACTTACTTCAGTAAGATTGGGTCCAAAACTAAGTTACAGTTAAGTAAAAAAACACCGCGCAAAACACCTTGCACCAAAACACCTTATCAATATTGTAGGGCTATCTTAAGTTTATCCTGAAAGCCTAGAGGCAACTTAGCTTACTTAATTATATTTATTCTATTCTATAATGACTATATTTCGAAGATCTATTTGAAAAACCTATCACGACCTTTTCCAATAACCAAACAAAAAAAACGTGAAATAATATTTTTCTGAATTCAATCAGATATCAAACATCGTAGGCATGAGAACAAGCAAGTTTTCATCGTCACAATATCATCGAAAATGACCTATGACCTCTACCTTTGTTCCTCGACCGCGGGCCGAACTTTGATCGCAACATTTTACCGGCTGAGGGCCCGCTTTTTGTTCCGGTTCACTTCGGCCCTCCACGCCTCAGGGAATTTAATAATTCCTCGAATCCTGCAAGTGATATTTCAAGATTTCGATCAGGACAATTCCGCTTCCTGGCAAAGTTCGGCGTCTGCGGTCAAACATTTTGGTTAATACTTGACTTGATTAGTGGCCTTTAAACTTTAAATCCGATCCGATGCCGCAACTTTGAACCCTTTGGTATCCGTTATTATTTTGAATAAACAGTTACTTATTTTATAGCTAAGCCTAATCAGCATCCATTTCACAAATCTATTCTACCAAAATATTGTCTTCGGTTACCGCGATAGTTACTCATGAAATAAAACTTTGAAATCGGATTATATCGCGTATATTGATTTTATAATACATCCCGACGTTTCGAACCCATTACAGCGTTCGTAGTCAACGGGTGACTTCCAAATTTCCGGGGCTATTCTACCAAATTTTAATTACTAGATAGTGAATATATGAAACAAAGCACCAGTTGTATGTAATGACAAAGCGATGCCAAAATGTATTTAATAACGTAAAAGTCACTAATCAGTAAAACATGACACCCGTTTCATATTGAATGCGCCACTACACAAATTCAAAAAGCTAAACAAAATAAGTATCAAATATCCCACCGCATCCTCACACCAGGTGGTGGTGCTTGCAAATCAATAAGTATGAAATGCAATAGGTATCGCAAACTTTACTTTATAAAATTTCATCTATTCGTATTCGTATCCGAGAGGAAATAAAATTTCTTCCTCTGTTACACACTATTTGACGTAGTATTTGTGGATCTTTTGTGAAGTTTTCCTTTGCTAAAAACAAGTTCATGTGAGAAAGCAGCTATTTGTTCGAGGACCTAATGAGGTCGTTAAGGGAATGTTGCAGATCAAGCGAGATTTGTTGTGACTGCCACTCTGATACAAGGGAAATCTTATACTCCTATTATAGTTATTCAACAAAAAAAAACTCAAACAATAATTTCTGAAAAACGTTGCAATTACGAGATTAAATAGGTAACGAATTTTCAAATAGGTAAATAATTTAGCCGAAAATTTCAGCCATACGACGCTGCTTGATATTACCAATTGAGTAGAAAATTTTACTCGTGTTCCCGTTTCGCATTAGTCAGTCATCAGTCACAATTCATTTCGAGCGTATAGCTTAATTCCCTAACTACCATCGCTATTGATTTGAAGAATGAATAAATTAACATCTCGACGAGTTTAGCGGCATAGGAGCGAGATTTAATTTGAACAGCAAATTTTTAAAAACTCCTATCACATCCAATAACTTAAATTAAAAAGGAACCTTTCCCATTTAAAATAAAGTTCATTTTGCTAATAGTTGTACCAGAGTAATCGTTACGTTAAAGAAATAGGCTACCGATTTGCTCACAACGCGGCACACAATTTAACGAGGCGTGATGACTATTACGTCGGTATGATCATTTGATTAATTACCATAGCGGGGTGTAATTAAATCACAGAAGTATATTAAAGCGTGGTCTTTTAGGATTAAATAATTGGAAGAAAGTAGAACTCATTAATAAATTCAATTATAGGCTCTTTGCTGTTGATGTTTCACCAAAGGCGCGTTTAAAGTAAACTTTACCAAAATACGTAGTTTGAACAATAAATTAAAGATCAACAATGGATAAAACAGTGCTTAATTTACCTTATTTGGAGAGGGAAGTTTGAGGAAAGATACACCTTTATGAGAGGATTGTGATACTGTGGTACAATTTTTGTATAGGTCGATATGAAAAAATTATGCGTAAGTAAAACTGTGACAACAAAAATAAGCTCCATATAGTAGCTACACTCAAAAAATTTAGAATTGAAAAATCTTTTTTAACATTAAAGAAAAAAATATTTCGGTAACAACCCAGAACTATGATACCCGTTTTGGAAAATTTATACATAATATAAAACGTGTTTAAATCTAAATAAATATATAATTTGAGACCAGTTACATTTTAGCTCCACTGAAACAATACAGGCTGTTGTTTCTGAAAACTATTTATTAACTCACAATAAGCGTTGAATATTAAATTTACTCATCAATTTAAAACCGTAAGATCCAAGTAATTTACAAGATAAAGTTTAGTCCCAAACAGAGAAAATAAGAGTTCATTTAACAGTATAAAGTGCTGTTAATGGCTCTATAAATAAAGCTTAAAGAATGTCAGAATAGTGAAGAAAATCGTTTGCCCAACTGGACCGAGAAGGAAATATTGTGCTTACATACCCGATACATATGTAAAACAAGCCGTCCCGCAAATTCGCCCGTAGGTATGCGTTTTGGTGGTATCCTCACTCAAACTCCGTTATCAAGGTGACAGTTTATTGAAAATAAGGCTTGTCAAAAATACGTACCCGCCTTTAGAACATAACTATGTACACCTTACCTAGCATAAGACCTAACATTTAAAACTTTCGCGTTTTGAACACATTTTAAATCACATTTAACATTTAATCTCTGATTTGACATTTTGCTGGGACGTCAGTTAGCCGCGACCACGAAAGTGAAACCTGTGTCGAAACGTAGTATGACACTAATTTCGTAATGTAAATGTAAATCTTTAGTAGACAAGAAAATGCATAGCAACATTACAAAGTTTTGGTAAACATTTCTTAGAATAATCTTCTCTATTTATTCAAGTTGTGATATGAGCAGCCGGGAGCCTTGTTTCTTTTGTTTAGTTGCGCGAAACGTGCTGGCACTAGCTTCTTGACGTCTTTTTAAAATACTGCAGTACAGAACACTGTCAGCGTTATAATCTGCCAAGTAATTGGGTTACTCGAAACTAGGCAGCAATTACGTCGGATTTACAGCGCTGCTTTTAATCAGCTCTGGTTTTTTACTTTTTAAACTCTAAATTGGAAACCGTAAAGCATTTTTTACAACAGCTGAAAGAAGTATGTGGCAAAACTAAATTTCCAAGAATGTTCTATAATTTGCAGCATGTGAGTGCTTTTCCCTTACTGAAATACAAGAGTATACCTATATTCTGTTTTTTTATTCCGTAGACTAAAATGACATTTCATGTGGTACTAAGAAATGTCATGTCTTACACATGAAACGTCATTTTAGTCTATGGAATAAAAAAACAGACATTCCCTTCCTCATTAGATGTAATAAATTTGATACACGTTACTGCTTGGTACTAGATTCTGGTTGAAGTTGGTACTTACATTTATCATTTTGTTTAATTAGACAAAGGAAGTTAGTAACAGTTGACATAAAACAATTGTTAAAGCCTCCAAGTTTAAATTGAATAGACTTGCTCTACGAACAATCAGCCTTGACAACAAACTATGTAACTTACTTAGGAGTTCCAACCTTTTATAGTAACCCCTTTTGGTTTATTTGAAGTATAGAATTTCCTTATAGACGGGCGTCGGCTCTCTGCAGGTTGTAGATTGTATTATTTGTATTACTCAGTCTAGAATAGAGAAGAATTGCAGTGAATTAGACGAAGCAAACAGCATTCTCTAATGCCGGGATTCGATACATAAGTTAGAGTAAACTGTTCCCAACCGCAGTGCTGTCATAGCCAGAGGCGCGTTCATTTGTCAACAGGCTAGTATAGCAGGTTGGCTTGTTACGTCATTTACATTCGTACACATGACTTCATAAAATTTGTAACATTGCGTATAGTTTGAAATTGACGGTGAATGTTGAGTTCATATTTGACAAGAAATTAGAATTCAAGTCAACGTCGTTTGCAAATGGCGTGTTCATAAGTTCAGTGAACCAAATCAAACCTCAGCTAAGCTAGAGTGTGTGTGTGTGTGTAAAGGGTCATAAGCGCTTAGGACCCTTTACACACACACACACCCTTTACTGTAGGTCGCACAGGTTTGAACCCCGGCTCGTTCCAGAGAGTTGCTCGGAATTTATATAACTTGTTATTTACCAGCAACAGCAGTTGGTGAAGCAACTATCATTAAGAAAACCGAACCAATCCCTACAAGGCATAGTTTCCATTTGGGTTGGATGGTCAGATGGCAGTCTTTATGACCTGCACCATAGTTTTGTACTGAGTTACTAAAGAAGCAGACTGGGCAATGCTTAAATAGTTCTTTTGGTTGCACTAAAGCGATCAATATTGTTCTATACATTATTACTCTGTAAATTTATTAAGAGCAACAAGAATTATTTCACAACATTAGCTTCCCTCCGCGACAACCTTCGCTCTCAATATAAGTATAATTTAAAACTACCTCTAGTCAATAATAAAACTTACGATAAAAGCACATATATTACTGCCATTCGCGTCTTTAATCAGCTTCCAGATGAATTGAAAATGTTAGATGGCATAGAATTTATGCGTAGTTTAAAAAAATGGCTTATTAAGAATGAATTCTATTCACTAAAGGATTTCTTTGAATTATATTCTTTATGATACTGTGTCCCCTGTATTAATAGCTATGCTATGTACGTGTATAATAGTTAAGTGTTTCTTAGTTTTAATTTAGTTTTAAGTGTCCATTGTATACCCGAATTGGGTTACCGTTGAAACTCACATGTATCACACCACATAACACCTCTGTAACACGGTTGTACAATAAAGAAATATCTTATCTTATCTTATCTTATCTTATCTTATCTTATCTTATCTTATATTATCTTATCTTATCTTATCTTATATTATCTTATCTTATCTTATCTTATATGATATTAAGTTGTATGTAGAAACGTGGGTCGCAAACAATGAAACATATCATTCTGGCGATTTATTTCGATTATACGGACCGATTCCAAAAGAAGCACAAGTAAAACACTAAAATGCGAGGGCAATGATCCCATTTTACATGCGATTCGCTCACTTCACTTTGCCAGGTACATACCTACAGTTCACAGGGCATTATCGACAACTCCCGTAAACTCGTAAGCTCAAAACTGGTTACGTCTTTTCATTTGTAGTCTCCCTCTATCGCTCTCAAGAAATGTTCATATGTGATAGCTTCCTTTTTTTCACACTTCCATTATCTGGAAGCGTAAGCTTCATTGTAGATTTGTGCTCTAAAATGGTTAACGTTTCAGTCGAAGCTCACTATAATTCCAACGCAAAACCATTAATGCAGCCTCCTGTGTACCCCGGTACAAGTGTACGGTCTTTATTTATTTATTAGGTAACGGTAAGTATACAAAACAAACAACGCGTTTCGTAATTTGAACTCTCTGAACCCTGTACCCGAGACCCAAACCGATTTGGATTAAATTACATTTTGTATTACGGGAAAGGTGAGTAGTTTTATGTAACATGGCTAATATTGCCAGAATTCGGAAATCCTTTGAAACTCTATCTTCTCCTTCCTTGAATGTTCATTGGTTCAATTTGGACACAATTTACTTTGTAGCCTTGACGCGCGTTGAGGCGTAGTCGCATTATTTGGAATATAAATCATATTAGGAAAATTGTTCATTGTACAAATTTGTTTCTAAAAGCTAAGCCTAAAAGCTATAAACCTATAAATATGGCAGTCAAATATCACATATACTGTCGTCAAATATTATTTAGTTCTGAGGCTACTTTCGCTATCGATAGCAACATTATTTCCCAGAAATATAATTTTTTTTTCACAACTTGGTGTTGTTTCTATACAACCAAGTTACATATTATACTGGGATATGCTTGAAATTTGTAGGTATAATACAGACGAACTTGTTCAAAATGTAAGTACAAATTTTAATGAGGTTTTAATTTCACTGATTGCACTTATTGAAAATATACTATGAGGAAAATCTGTGCCGTATTTATCATTCTACTTAAAAGACAAGCAAATTGTGAATGGATAAAAAAGGTATTCACTAACAAAATCTTCGGACCCGAAACTTAGACGATAAACATTTGAATATGGAAAAAATAAACAAAGAACGACGCATAACAATGAATCGGAAATGTCAGCTATCGACGAACTACGTGTCAAAGGGAATAAATATATTTATGACGTTATTCATAAACATCTGTGAACTCTTAACAAACCGTTGATAATGATAATTGTTTGTCCCTATCCGTTACCCTCTGTTAACTTAACTTTTGTATTTATTATAAAAGAAGAGACAAAATTTAACAAAGGTTTACTAAGTTTCATAAATTGGATTAGTTACGAGTAAGAAAATTGCTGCGAAATGTAGGTACAGTCGCCATCAGATATATCGGAGCAGCCGAGGTGCTCAAAAATATCTGAACACTCACAACGCCTTGACAATAGAGGCGTGTTCAGATATTTGTGAGCACCTTGGTCGCTCCGATATATCTGATGGCGACTCTAATAGTATCTAAATATGACTTCCTAATGTAGACAGGTATAGTTCAGTGCTGAAATAAAAAAAACAATGTAAGTATAAAGGTAACAAGGTCTAGTATAAAAGTCTAGTCTATTCATACCTTTTACATCCTTATTTTATTTATTGAGATGAATATAGGTACCCTTAGAATGTGAATTTCGTTTTACATGTTAGGTACTGTATTGTATTAATTTTAGAAGTCCCATTGTAGGTAATCGTACATTTTGGCATTTCTCTTGACCATAATATTATCATATTTCATTTGGATTCACGAATTGTTGTTGTTAGCCATATCTTCGTGAATATAAGTTGCTTTTAATTTATGAGCATTTGATTTATACATATAAAATCTTGTTTTTTTAATACGGTGTCACGCGACTTATAAATGATTGGTTACAGACTGATAACAATAACGTAACATGACATACCTTTGATTAAGTTAGGGGAGACCGAGGTGAGTTGTGACTGAGGAGAATTGTACTCACCTCGGTCTCCCCTACCTACTTCACATTCTGCACCAGAAACTAAGAATTTCTAGCCGAAAATAGCATACCTACGGGAACTAAAGATGTTTATATTTCCATACAGAATACAAGAATATACGTACCGGATTCAAAATTGCATTTGTATTTGAATAATATCAGGATTTAGAAGAAATATTAGATTATTATATTTCTTTGTTGTAGGTAAATACCTACCTAGTACCTACTATATGTGCATGTGTTGCATTTATTTCAATAATAGGTATCGTTTTGCAAGATGCAGTTTGCAGATACAGTTTGCGAATTAGCACGCGTGTTTTTTACAAAATTTATTGTATTCCCTAAGGAACATGTTTACTTAGTTTCATCAAAAAGTGTACATGTTTTGTGCTTTGTTTCTTGGAGACGCGCGCTAATTCGCAAACTGGCAAAATGCCTTAATTGCCGGCATAAATATCCCACCTATTTGTTATTTTAAAACACATTAATTGAATTCCCTTATAGTCATTCCCGAACCTTATTTTGCAATTAAACGGGATCCTCAAGCACAATTCACGCTCATAAATCGCTGTTAATGAGGAAATTATACAATGTGCTTTTATTTTCACTGCTTTACCACGCGCTTCGGGAAGAGAGGAATCAGTCATGATATTGTTGACAACAGATATGTCACTATGCTATATCCAGTTATTTTTGTTAGTCAATTCGGCCATTGAATTTACATGCTCCCGCCGTGCCTGTCATGGCACCTCATGCATATGTATGGCCTTATGCAAACTGCAACTTTGCCTTTCATTGAATATAAATTTTGTTAAAAATGCACTGAGCTTTGTGACTGCGATTTGCGTAAGTGTATTGGGGATATTGTTGACAATACAAATAAAAACAAAACTATGGACAATATTATAACTACCTAACTTATATACACCGTGGCGTAGGCCAGAGTAACTCGAGAGATTTTAAAGGAGGATTTTTGACTGCATTTAGAGACTAAAACGTCATACAGTTTTCTGAAAGCGGTCTTGTTTTAGATATAATATTAATTCTTGAAAAAAAAATGTTTCTGTAATAACTTATTGAAAAACGCCGTTTTGACTGCGATGCTGCCACTATATGACTTCGTTTAGACATGCCTACTGACAGACATTAAAGTTTTAACCTCAGGAATGCTTGGTTAAAATCTGTCGAGTTACTCCAACCCACGTTGTGTATTTATAGTTAGTGGATTTATATTTGGATAACGCAAATATGAACATGTCTCTCACTTCCGTTCACAGCTCAAGTGGCTCCCTAACCGGTTGAAAGATTGGTGGTTTTAGGGTTCAAGGTCGAGAGATTCAGTGATCAGGGGTTGAGTGATCGGGGATTGAGGGATTGGGGTAGTGACAGGAATGATTTCGAAGTTAGTGTTAAGCAAGATTATGCTTTTCATTCATGCATCACGCATCACTCATAAGCTTTTAATAATTCCTCTGGATAAGTGGCGGAAAATAACTCAGTCCCAATCCCACACTTGCGTGCTATAGATACTTCGAAAATTTGTAAAAATTGCTCTTAAAAAAACATGACTGAAAACGCATTGGATTTATACTAATGTACTGACATTAATACTAATGGATTTATACGAATGTACTGAAATGGTACGGACTGCGCCAAGGTGGTTCGACAGTGTGTTCTTAGGTACCTACAGAAAGTTTGTTCATTGCTGTCGTGAAACGCAATCCAACGTACATACATATAGCCACATTCTTATCGACTCGCACCAAAATCATGGTATGCTTCAAAATTTGGCTTGGCACCGACTTCAAAAAAATTAAAGTTAATAACAACTAGTCTTTTAAGTTTTAAAACAAATTAAAATAGCAAGAACAAAAGAGTGTCTGTGCCTAATTTTTAAATCAAAAAGTTATCTAAGCAGCAGCATCTGAAAATATAAGAGCAACTTTCAGAAAGCAGGATGCTTCTCATCTTAATTTAGTGTCTTGCTGTTGGTGAAAGTTCTTCAAACTTAGTAATTTGTAGTACTTGGTTCCCAGTGGCATGGAAAGGTTGCTTTTTTAATGGATTCTAAACTAAATTTTGTTTGGCATAAAATACAATAAGTAATTGATTAATTTTAATACTATTGTTTCATATTTCTGTCTCAATAGTTATTATGACATAATTATAAGGTCTCGGAAATTATATGAGGTATTGATTTAGGCCGAATTAGAATAAAATATGTACTACCTTAAACTTCCCACAAATCTAACACTAATAAAAAAACATAGGTTGAAATACTCTTTGAGTTGTATGTTCACCGTATAGCTTTGAAGCAAACGCTGAGTTAAATTGATTTGCATTATTTGCGCTTAATATTAGCTGATTCGCGAACAGTGAACATGAACGAATGAATGCAATAGATTTGGCATATATAATTATTGTGATTTGGAATACATATATCCTAGGCCCTAGCTAGAACATAAGTGTGCCTCGAAGGCTCGAAAGTATCTTACCTGCGAGATAGATCACCCCTCTTTTTTTCTATTTCAAATAGAAAGAGTCCGATATGTATTTGTTTCAGTTTTGTGAGTGTTGCGGATTGTTTAGTGACAATGGATCACTGCAACTGGCCAGGAGAGCATAGTGCATATGATATAGAGGCGTATCGTACCAAAGGATTTTAATTCAGTACCGCAACTTACGCCTTACTGTACTAAATTTGCTTTAAGTTTGGAATATGCGGAAAAGTTTGGAAGAGTGCGTACACACCGAAGGCCGACTTTTTTTTCTTTTTTTTAGCCTATTAAAGGGCCCCACTGCTGGGCAAAGGTTGACTTAGAATGTGAAATGAATAGACGATTAATGCGTTAATAAAGTTTTGACATCGGAAATCTACGAATACGGAAGTGTACGAGGTGTTGATAGGATATCTATGGCTAGTCCAGAGCTATGGTTAAACAGAGAAATAAACATAAGTAGGTATGTTTGTTTCTTTATCATTTAATATTCCTTTACAGTACATATGGTGCTACTTTCTCGCACTAGTGCGTAAAAGAGCACTTTTCGTGCATATGTCGAAAGTTTAAAGGGACATATGTACTGTAAAACGTTGTACGATACACGTGCGGATAGGTAATTCGCAACTCGTGTCGATTTAAAACACTCCCTGTGTTTTACTTTATCGCCACTCGTTTCGAATTTCCTCTTTTCCACACTTGTATCGTAAATAACTATTATCTACTTTACAACAAAAAACATCTTAAAAACTCTTTAAACTACGTACGTAAAAAAATTGAATTTCAATTAAAAAGTGAAAGGCACAAATGAAACGAGTTACGGAGACTACCATGACTTATGGCGTTATTCATAAACGCGTTATAAACCTGAATTAGCTATGAATCGTTTGTCTTTATCTGTCATTTTGACTTATGTATTTGAAAGAAAGGTATAAAACATAATTTAACTAAAGGCTCGTAAAGTTTTATGAATAAGGGGGTTATTCTATATCTTCTTCGTCTTATACCAACATGCCGAAAATTCCAGGAACAAGAAACTTCGTCCTATTTAAGTCACAAAACATACGCCAATTTGTGGATCCCGTACTTTTGCTCGTATTGTGCAAGTTAATTATGGAATTTATTTTAGGAATGATGAATTCGTAGCTGAAAGTTAGTACAAAGCCTCAGTAGAAATACCAATTCTGCTTTAAGATTTGATAAGCTTTTGTTTTTATTTTGATACGGTCTTGAGTCATCGAATTTAAACTGTCGTGAGTCATACTAACACTAAGCTAATAACACAGTTTTAGCTCACGTACGCGGCGCGCAGCCATCGTGAACGCTACTCATGCACTGTTAGTGCTTGAACATTGAGATACACGGCGCGATTCGGAAAATGAATTAAAGATTCACTAGATATGAAATAGTAAAGATATGTGACGTCCCACTGTTAAAGGTTCCTTATGGCGGTTGGCGCTTACGCTATTATTAACGCCGCTCCAATTAATATTGGATGGCGCTTACGTCGCATAGCGCCGCAATATTTTTGCGATACTATGCGACGTAAGCGCCAGCCGCCATAAGGTACCTTTTGCCGTGGAATGTAACATATCTTTACTATTTCATATTCACTAGATTCTAGTGAATCTTTAATTCATTTCCCGAATCGCGCCGCTAGGCTCTCCGAAAAATGTCGCGCGAGTGACTAAAACCTTAAGAGTCATGTCATCAGACATCTCACGTGCACCAATAAGTGCGAGCGAGATGCAGTATGAGACGACTCCTGATCACATTTTTTGTGGGCCGATCAGCGATAGCGGTTCACATCGATTGGTGCAGCGGCGGCGGGCCAATTCGACCATGAAGACGATATCAAACCGCTATAAATATGAAAGATATTGGAATCATATCAGTTGGTCGTCATTCGCGTGGGCGTGTCGCTTGCACTAATACATGTACGGACCAGTCAGAGCGAAATAAACCCGCAAATGACAGCTGTTTAGCTGCAACCAGCAGGCCTGTTTAGGTCTTATCAAAATAAGATGAAAACCATATCAACTAATTAAAACAGAATTGGCCTTCTTGCATACAACAATAAAATTAGAACCACAGTTTCGCAGTCTAGCTGAGGAGTTGTGCAAACATAGTTCCATCAAAGGGAATCAGTTAATTTGATTTTAGTGTTCAATGGCCATTCGAGAATGTAGAATACGTTGGACGTTTAGTTAAATGCAAGCGTAGAATAAGTTATGCACTGTAAAATAAGTTTGTGTCAATTTTTTAGCACCGAGCGTTTGAAAGAGACTTGGACTGTCATTTTCTCGCTGTCTCGTAGACAAATACCTACGACCATATAGGCACAGGGCGTACACGCTATACATCAAAAATCACTCGCGTTTCTATGTGTGAACGGCACGTCTGTACACGCGTCATGCGTCATAGTGTAAGTCAGTGGCAGAAAATCAGTGCTTTTCCTAATGGGTGAAGCGTGATACTGAGCCAGAACCTTTTTGTTTTGCTGCGACGCACACAGGATTTTTATTTTATTTGTATGAAACAGTATTTATATGTATTTTTTCCTTTTTCTCTATTATGTAAAAATCTGTGTGACTCTTATTTGTTGTTGTAATTTCAATTTTTTTTGGATTGTTTTGTGTACCTGTGTCATTTTTGTATTTGAATATTTTGTGTGTATTGTGGCAAACAAATAAACAGTTTATCTATCTATCTAAGTTTCTTAAAAATAGTACTAAGCGGCCGGCAAACGGCCGTCAATCTGCTGTCGCGGGGCGAGGTAATTCGAGTCGGGGCGGGACGGTTCGTGGCCGTTCTGTAATATTTCATTTCAATTTAATTCAATTCAACATTGGAGTTAGGCTATATCAGCATTATTTTTGTATTATTGACAGATTGCTACCACCTGAATTAGAAAATTGAAATTGCAGAAATGCCAAATTGAATATTAAATACTTTATAAAATTACCTTTTTGTTGTTTCGTGCAGCAATGAAGTTTACAGTATTGCTGTGCACCATTACTGCTGCATCGTTGCTTCTGACTGCATTGCTGCAGGAAGTATGAAAATCAATGTCTGGATCATTGATATTCGCTGCAGCACCAATTTACTGCAGCAGTGACACTAGTGCAGAACCCGAACGCTACCTGTAGTATCGGTTGTTGTATATACGCACCTGTATTACTTGTAAATAGAAGGTACTTTCATTTTCTACAAAGTTTCTAGGTACTCTAATAAACGGGAAGAGTGGCTGCATAAACGTAAAAATGTTCTTTTAGTAAGTAGCTTACGTGCTAAGGCTAGGTTCACACGGCGTAAATTTTTCCCGTATACCGTATGCTGGATTTTATCGAATATCGCAGTGACAGCAACATTTGTATGGCAACGTTCGAAATCGTTCACACGGCGTCTATGCGGGAAAACCGTCTAGTCGTGTGAACGAGTTTGAACGTTGCCATATTTTGCTGTCACCACGGTATTCGATAAAATCCCGTATAAGGTATACGAGAAAAAATAAGCGCCGTGTGTACCTAGCCTAATAGGTTGAAGCAGTTACCCCGAGCATTGTTATAAGACGTGTTCTGACTGGCGCGAGGTGTAGAAAGTATTTCTTAAAATTTTTCACGTATGCCCTTTGGGGAGCACTGCAGTGCACAGATACAATCCAAATACTACTGTTACTAAACCAAGTTATTTCTCTTTGCATTTACAATGGAATTCTCGTATGATTGTCATAAACACATAATTATAATTCTTAAAATACCACCACCAAAAAAAACCTAAATTATTCGAAACCACCTTAAACACATGCTTTTAGTTTTGTAATGATACGAGTACCCCTATTTCAAAATTAAAACATTAACTTTAATCCTTCTTCGTAAAGGTTTGCAATAATCGAAATTAAACTATCGTGACACCGTCGCCGCGGACACTCGTGCCTGAGGAAGGATTCCCGACGAATCCGAAACATGTCGTCAAAAGCGATTAAAAACAATAGTGAGTGAAACCGTAGTGATCTAAATATTAAAAAAACATTTTATTTACATACAAGATAATATATACAGTGGTGGTACTACGTAAACGAAATTAATAACTAGCTTAAATCTAAAATAGGCCCTTGAGGCATTGTACCAAGGATGCTGGCGGCATTTCCCCGCTGTATATAAATTGCGTCTCTTTACGTCTTAAAACACGCCAGTTCTTACATAAGGAGCGTAAATTTAAGGGTTAAACTCCACTTGCATTTTCGGAACTCCGCGTTGCAACTCCAAATTAGCAACCATGTTTAGCCGTTTAGCATAAGCGTTGTGTTGAAGGTTTAGCCAATTTCCTCGACATGTCGAAGCAAATTTGTGGATTAGCGCGAGCTAAGTGCCATCTTTGTTTATTTATCACTGGTGTGGTAATTTAAATTGTATGCATGCAATTTAAATTAAGTTTTTACAGTGTATTTGTATAGAAATGTAAGAAAAGTATGTAAAGGAAGTCTCGTGAATACGTTTCTAAAATTTAAGTATATAATTTCTTGAATTATAAAACAATAATACCTACACTTTTATTTGACAAAAATAACTACTAGTCAATCGACGCCCGTATTTCTTTTCCTGGTTTTCAGATGTAAATAACTTTTTTCAGCTAAGTATTTATTTTATTTCTTGAACCAATTGGTATCGGCCGTTGCTTGAAACATAGAATAACGTGGAAAAGGGATTTTGCAAATACTGGAAGCCGGGGAACACAATAAGGGTACCTGACATCTCTATTGTGCGACGTCCGAGGCAATATCGATAAACGAGCACTATTTACATCGATGCAGTTTTTTACTACAAATTACATAAAAATGTAAGTCTTATCGAAAAAGAAACGGACTGCAAAAATGTTGAATTCAACTTTTAGTCCGCCCCGAACTGAGAACTCGCGGTGAGCCAAAAACTATATTACTGCCGACTGCATTACTGTCGCAAATGTCAAAATCCAGCAGCGATGTCATTTTTGAACTCGCGTCAATAATGTATGGACAAGTACCATGGTATAATAATATACTCCGCCTGGTACTCTCTTCCGAGCCTCGCGAACTACGTGACTGACACAAGCCTACGTCATCGTGAACCTGTGAACAGCATGATGACGTAGGCTTGTGTCACTCACGTGGTTCGCGAGTCTCGGAAGAGAGTACCTTGTTATTATTATACCATGGACAAGTACGAGCGAAATGTACGTGCGACTGACATCATTTTGTAGCCGGCTAACTAAAGCGGGAGTAAATGAAAAGGTTCTTATATAATAGTAAAAATATGTAATAAATAAAATTAAGATCCATCAATAAACGAGTTTAAACTAATAAAATATCGTCACTGGCCTTAACGTTCTCGAACTCTAATCGTCGAGCCGAACGATGAACTCAGGCAGCGGGTGCTACTGCGGGCTACGCGCGCTCACCAGGCGCAAGCAGATAAAAAAATCAGCAGCAAATATCTAGAAAATAAGTAGCTTCAATCATGCGGCTGCAGTTTTAAACCAGAAGAAAGGGCTGCAACAATCGTGCGTTCCTAGATTTGTGGTCAGAACCTAACCCAAGCCTCATTCAGTTACAAGAACCAGTTACGTACAAATAAGACTTGGGTTAGGTTTAAGCATAAACAAAAACTTTATATTATTTATATATACAATTTTACCTGCATTATTAGGATTTAAGGGAAGCCCATTATAATTATCAACAATAATATTATATTCAAGCTTTAAATAATATTCAATTAATCTGTTGTGCTATTCGTTTTCAAATTGTCGAGAAAATTTTACATAAAAAAAACAAAAGGCAAGCGAAGCCGGCATAGTTTTTTTATCACCGGCCAGTGCGCGCGGTGCACGGTGACTGCACCATGCAGGTTTGCCATGTTTTAATTTTAATTTTGTCAAAGGACTGTCTCATTTCAAACATAGACAGCGAGAATCATACTATATTTGTCTTACACTAGTACTAGCACCCAAAAGAAAAGGATGAGTATACTTTTTTTGTTCTTATTTACTGACAATTTGGTTTGACCAACTATACCAAAAATATTTGTATATCAAAAATTTGAATTGGCCGCCGGAGCTCGCTCAGCGAATAGAAGCAAGCTATTTGCACTTAAGTATTTTATGGCTGTTGGCCGGACATCGACAAATTGGCTCGATACAAATGGAACAGACGCTAATGACATCAGCAGAGGTTTGTATTGCAACCAGCATAATTAAGTACCCATACAGACTGCACATGCATTACAAAGGATTCGACGAAGCTTTTATAAACTACGAAACACTACAGAAGTTAGTGTTTTGTCGCTTTTCAGTACTTTGGAGGCCAATTTCTCCCAGTAGGTAGTTTGGGCAGCTATAAAAAATGTGTGTCTGTTATTATAGACTACTCGATAACATATATAAAAATAAATTAAATCGGAGCCGGACAGTTGGGTACCCTTCCTTGTTTAATACCATATCGTGAGTTATCGCAAAATCCAGAATATCAGCGGCTTGTTTGTTTTGCCTTCCGTAACCTTGGTCCCAATATGACCGTTGAGATCTCCTTCGATGTAATTGTTTTGTTCAACCGGGTACGACTGCATTAGATCGTTCAGGTTATCCCAGAAAGTCTGCTTCTCCACTTTATTGCACCCGGCCTGCGGTGCGTATGCTGACACTACGTTCATACAAGGTTGATGATTCAGAGCAAGCTTAACTTGCTCGAAACTTAAACAATGCGCTCCTGCAGGTCACTATCGATCACGATCCCCACGCCGTTTTGTTTTGCGTTCGAGCCATGGTAGATAAGTTTGTATCCATTACCGATATTTCGCGATTTTGACCCCTTACATTTGATCTGCTGTATACAACATATATTGACCCTGCGTCTGAGTAGTACTTCGCTCAGCTCGGCGCTGCGTCCAGTCATAGATCCCACATTCCAAGTAGCTATGCGCAGTTTTATTTTGCGAGCACCCACGACTCCATCGTCGCTTTTTGGGTACGCCGTAGCATTTTTATCGCCCTCGGTGCCGTCGCTTAAGGAACGTACTATGTGTCATTCCGTTAGCCTGACTTTTCATCTGACGAGGAGTAATTAACTATTTAGTTTGGCTTTTAGTTTTATGGCCGGTTGCCACCTGACACTGACACTGTAGCTATGCGCAGTTTTATTTTGCGAGCACCCACGACTCCATCGTCGCTTTTTGGGTACGCCGTAGCATTTTTGTCGCCCTCGGTGCCGTCGCTTAAGGAACGTACTATGTGTCATTCCGTTAGCCTGACTTTTCATCTGACGAGGAGTAATTAACTATTTAGTTTGGCTTTTAGTTTTATGGCCGGTTGCCACCTGACAGTAAGACAGTAACCCCGCTTGCTAACTGGGGCTGAGGATGCCGCCGTTGACTTCGCCTGCCGTCCTGCCCAACGTCGCTGTCGGACCTCGGAATATGTCCAAGCGGCCCGACTGAGTAGACTGTTGGTCCGCGAGTTATTTTGTTTCCCTCTTACCCTCCGGTAACAAAGTTACCGGCGAGCATTCCCCTATCCGCCACCTGGGAATGCGTTCTCTAGGGATAAGGCGACCCCGAGAGGGATAAGGCGACCCCGAGAAGGGATAAGGCGACCTCGAGTCGAATATCTTCGATGAGGTGTGGATTTGAAACTTAGAGACAAAATATATTCATAAAAGGAAGAAAAAAACTCAGACAACACCTATAAGAAGGTTGGTACTTAATTACTTACATGTTGAATTTGTGGACAATATTTAGTTGTAGTTCTTAGCATAGTATTGTAGCAGGTATTTACCTGGCTTTTTGTTGCCTAAGTAAGCTTATATTATTGTATTTTCCAGAACGATCCATCGACCCTCAACCCGAGTGGCCTACGGGCCCATGAATAAACCATCAAGGGAATGTGGAACTCATGTCAAGAGCAAACGTGTTTGACGGACGACCTATCGACCTCGTATTATTGGAGCAAAACGCTTTTGGGCTGTTTGTTTTGCTATTGTGCCAATTATGCGTACGTGACGTAAAATTCACTAATACTTTATGTCAAATTCACTAATACTCTAAGAACAAATTAAATTACTGTCTTATGAAAATATTTTAATTTGTATTTTTACAAGTAGTTACACTACTATTTAAACTATAAACGAAACTACGCATCTGTCGCGTAAACGGAGGACGCTGGTTCGATTCCAGCCCCGGTCACTGGACGCCTTGGTAATTTTTTTCCTTTGTATATGATATATATTTCATTTATAAATTCACTAATATCTTGGAAATCTTGCAAATCGATTTTAACAGACTTCTATTAGCCGTATTGCTTTGAAATTTTACGTATAATACATATTAAGATACAAAATTTTGGCACCAACGTGCTGATCTGATGATGAAGTTAGAAGATGGAAAGTGGAAGGCATTGGGGGCATTAAATACAGTTTGAAATACGTATGTTTTAAGATTTTTTTATTAAAGAAACTTATTTAATTACGTAGTTTTAAAAGACATACTTATGAATATGCCCTTGTCACATAGTAGTAAAGGCAAGTGTAATTTTTACGGCTTAGGTTACGGAAACTAAATAGCTGCAGTTATTTGACTTATGACACCTGGAGGGAAAGTGCCTTAAAACCTCATTTTACTTAAATGAAACATTCTTTTATTTTTGAAAATAAACAAAACTGCATTCAAAGATTTTTTTAAATTCGCTTGTCTCGCCCGGGAATCGCCCGGGACTAAAAATTCCAAAAAATAAACACGCCATTTTATTCCACTGGTCGATACAGTTAATGTTAATGATAACATTTCTCCAAGAAGCATTAGGTCTTACACTCGTCTGTCGTACAAAATATCCATAAAATCAAATATTTTTAGTACTCAAGAATATTTTTAAACAAGCTAAATTGAAGAAAAAAAGAAATATTTTTTAAATGCAGTTTTGTTTCTTTTTTTAAATAAAAGAATGTTACCTTTAAGTAAAATGAGCTAACTTAAGACACATACATTAACATTTTAGTAATAAGCTACTAATACAATATGGAAATTAAAATCCCGAAATAAATGATTATTTAATTTTATTTAAGGTTTTAAGGCGCTTTCCCTCCAGGGCTCATGAATTTTTTCCACCCTATAAATATATACGTAGGTTTTTTAAGGCACGAAGAGACGCAGACAAACTTTGCTGCCAAGCGAAACGCAAAAGTTTTCTCCTCTATATCGCGAGGAAAATACTAGCTATAAACTTTACAAGCTTAAACCTAATTTTTCTAAGCATTTGTAATTTTAAAATTATATTATTATATACTAACGAAAGTATAAAATTAACTAAATATACATTACACTAGGTACTTTGACTCTTAGAGGATAAAGTACAGATTTTCCTACTGATTTTATTTCATTACGTCGAACGACAAACTAATAAAATAAACCAATAAATAAATTCAATTTGTAAATAGCTGAGGAAACATTCAATTATCGCTACATTTTAAGCTGCAGAGGTATAAACTTGAGGGCGTAATAAAACCCTTCTGATCTGTAGTTAAGTCTCTCACCAGCACCTCAATTCCGCTCAGTTATTCGGTTTAACCCGACGTAGATTTTAAAAATACTGTTTAGTCAATTTCAACAGAAATAAACAAAAACTCTACTTCAACTCAAGTTGTCTTTAATTAAAACGGTTGCTTAAGCATCGTTTCTTCCGTATAGCTTCGTTGGTGATTCGATTTCTAGTTGTTCGTAGTTGCAGATTGAAACGGTTGAGTAAATATTAACAGTCTCGCTCGTACCATTTAATATTAATGAATGCTTGAAAGTTAAACGACTACTTAACACAATACAAGCGAAATTAATATTATTAAAAGTTTTAATTACTGATTTCAAGCTAACATGGTTATTTACACAATTTAATTATATAAATAATTATGGGTTATTAAATAAAATTTAGACCATCAAAAATATTGCAACTACAAAGATACTTTAAGGCTTAGGTTTTTGAAAGCTCCGCGGCATCGATTTGTTAAAAAATGTGAAAAGTTGGTTGAGGATATGTTATTATTCCTTCCCTTAAATGTTTTATTTTATTTACCCATTTGTGTCTCATTAGGGTTCCGAAACTTTATGTTAGGCCTTGTTTCATACTTTAACTATCAAACAATTTTCTAAATAGGTACTAAATCCAAAACTGGCGTCAAAAATTCAGAGATAGAGAAAGATATTTAGTATTATTTTCAGTTTAAATAATAAGGTCAAACGTTGAATGGAATTCCTTGGCGATATTGAAGTATACCTAATTTGCAATATCGGAATAAATTTGTGTAAGAATTTTCATAACGGTCTATTTAATTGCTTCTTGTAGATACCTAAATATTTCATTGAATTTGTAACGTGCATTTAACTATTGTTAAGTTATTTACGTTTATGATATGGATATTTTATTGAAGAACTGCTTTGTCAGAGTTTGTTAGTCATTATAAATACTTTTAGGGTTAATAAACTTTGAATAAAGTTTGTGAATATGAAATTCTACTTGTTTGTGTTTAAAGGAGAAACAAAGACAATGACTGCTACTTAGGTGACGTCTTTTAAGTATAATGTACTAGTTGTTGCCCACTTCGTACTCGTGGATTTGTATGTTGATGGTTATATATAATATTATACATGAGCATAGAACATTATGCAGCAAAAGATAGCATGAGATTTGTCTGTCACAACTAACTACGAAGTGTCAGGCTCCTAACTGAAAAAACTTGTTCTCGATGTAATCCCTCAAACCGTCTTAGAAGATTTTGGAGTCCACTATTTAAAAAAAAAGTTCGTTCCCGATACAAACGTTCAATCCTATTTCACCAACTTAGGGGATTGATACAAACTTTCAACCCATTTTAACTCCCTTAGGAAATAAATTTCTAAAAACGCTAAAATCACTTTTCTTGTTTTCTATTGTTGTGTCTTTTTACGACATTTCATGTTCACTATTTACAAAAATTTTCGTTCCCGACGCAAACTTTCCACCCTTTTTCCACCGACCTATGGAATGAACTTTCAAAAACGGTGCGATCAATTTTTGTATATTTTAATATATTGCCCTTTTACCAAGTTTCAATAAGTTCCTAGCTTAAAAGAAAAATTCTACCACGCATAAACTTTTAACCCCCTTAGGGGTTGAATTTTCAAGAACGTTAAATATGTTTTTGTAATCTTATAATATAATGCTTTTCTAAGAAATTTCAAAGCATTTGTAACGGATTCAAACTTTCAACCACTTTTTAACCCTGGGGATGAGTTTTTAAAAACACTAATTTTTTTTTGTATTCTAATAATATGCCTTTATACAAAGTTTACAAGTCCCGCGCTCAAAAAAATGTTTGATCTCCATAGATATTTTCAACCCCTTTTTCACCACCTTAGGGGATGAATTTTCAAAAACGCTGAAATTAGTTTTCTTCTATTTTAATAAAGTACTTTTTTACAAAGTTTCAAGTTCCCAGCTTGAAAAAAAACTTTAATTCCATAAAATTTTAATTCCCTTTTTAAGGCAGGAATTTCTCAAAGTCGCTTCTTATCTCTTGTACAAATTATAAATGTTACCTGGTGTGCAAATTTTAATTTTCTATCTTTTGTACTTTCGTCTCTGCGTTGATGAGTCAGTCAGGACATACGCATTTACATAATTATATATATAGACGTTTATAAACTATTACATGAGACCAGAAAGTTACTATCATAATTTCATTATACGGTATCGCACTGACAGTAATTCATCGCTCCACGAGGAATTAAAAACTTTGCAAACAAACCGATAGAACACCCAACTGGGAGCTATTTCCAATAATCTACCAAATTCATTTGGAAGTCAGCCATCTACCTAATTCAAATCCTCATTTTGCTTTTGTGAATAATTAGATGATTTGGTTGCCGATATCCGTGCTTAAAGCTGAACTTAAGAGATTCTATGTAGGTAATAAGTACCTAACTTCGACACAACTTGTGTTTTAAAAGAAAATACATTAACGTCTTAGCTTAGTCCTATTGAACATTCGGAAAAAGTGTATTTTTGTTACGCAGCTACCTTTTTGTATTAAAGTATTAAGTACTACAATGAAAAATAGTGAGCTCACTTAATTATAGTTCTTAATTATAGTTCATTTCAATATATTTATTTTTATTTCAAAAAATACTGGACAATCAGCGTCCTCTTCATCTCGAAGAAATTCGTGTCCATGAAGATGCTAAATGAAGTACACCCTGCTCCTGCCACTAAAGCTTAATACAACTTGTTGACAAAATTTAAATACGCCCTGTTTTGATACATCATCATTCGCTTGCCCTTATCCCATTCATTTGGGGTCGGCGCAGCATGTCTTTTTCTTCCATACCTCTCTCTCGCCCGTCATCTCATCACTCACGTCCATACACCTTTTCCTCGGTTTTCCTCTCCCGATACTTCCCTCCACATTCATTCGTAATACCTTTCTCGTCACATGCCTTTCATCCCTCCGCATTACATGTCCGTACCACGCTAGATTCGCTCTTACTTTTTATACTATAGGTGCAACTTTCAGGCTTCCTCTTATATACTCATTCCTTATCCTATCCATTCTTGTCACACCACACATCCATCTTAACATTCTCATTTCCGCTACATGCAATCTCTTTTCATCCGTCACCTTTTTTGATACATGTCGTGATAAAATGTTAGCTTCACTGCTTAATTGAGCTGTGAAACAGAAAAAATCATTATTAAAAAAGACGCAAACTGACAAATAGTTACCTATCGTATCAGTTTCTTTTTTCTTTTATTTCTGTCATTTGTATCAATTGTTTTGGTCCCATAAGTACAAACTTTTACTTTCTACAAATGTTAGAGCTCGAAAATAATTTATTTAGGAGTGACGCAGGGCTATAAGATGTCATTGGCAATATTACATGTGTCCTTTACGAAAACTTTTATCTAGCCTTACGGTCTGATTCGAACTTTAAGATACGTCAAAAATTTACTAAAGATACGACATGGATCTATCGTATCCTTAGCAAATTTTTGACGTATCTTAAAGTTCGAATCAGGCCGTGAGGAAATTGTTAAGTGTTCTTTAGCGTTCGATCCCTCAAATCCCTGTCGCACAGTTTTTCCAGTGTTTTCAGCAGGAATGATGTGAGACTGATGGGCCTGAAGGATTTAGCCGCCGTGTAGTCATTCTTACCTGGTTTTGGTATGAATATCACGTTCACATCCCTCCATCTCCTGGGCACGTACCCCCAGGCTAGGCATGCTGCCATGATGTTGGTCAGGGTTTCCTGGATGAGCTCTAGACCCCACTGTAGGAGAGCAGGGAAGATCCCATCCGGACCAGCCGCCTTGAAGGGATGGAAACTGTTTATAGCCCACCTGAGTTTCTCAGCGGTGACGACTCTGTGCGCCATTTGCCAGTTGTTGTCTGCTGTACTGACCTCATCCTGCTGATCTTCATCAGCGAGACTTACGCATCCTGGAAAGTGAGTTTCCAGGAGAAGGCGTTGGGTCTCTGCAGGGGAAGATGTGTACGTGCCATCGGGTCTCCGGAGTGAGCCCAATTGTGATGTGGTCTTGTACGCTAATGTTTTCCTTACACGGTTGGCGTGGTCTAGTGTTTCGATGCTGCTGCAGAAGTTCCTCCATGATAAGGATCTCCAGTACCGCAGTCTTTTTTTGTAATTGGCCTTGGCTTCATAGTAGTTGTCCCAGTCTACCTCGGCCGTTGTGTTCATGGCCCTGTTGAAGAGTCTCCTGGTTTTCCGTCGGAGTCTCTCCAGTTCTGGACCCCACCACTTGTGTCCCGTTATGGCAGTCCTTGCCGGTGGTTTTAAGGGACACGCCTTGTGGTAGCTGTCTACGAGGGCATCGGTTAAGATGTTTACCTGCTGTTCTATTTCAGTCGGTTCCCGGAAGTCGTCCCTCGGAGGAAGCAGGTCGAGGCTTTCACCTAGGACATTCCTGAAGGTGGCTCGGTCCGTTTTCCTGGGATTCCTTCGGGCGGTTGGTGTGTCACAAGATGCTAGTAGATTGAAGCGAATCCATCTATGGTCTGAGCAAGAGGCCTCCTGGGAGACGTGCCATCCCATGACTAGTTCACTGACCACCTCCGAAGCCAGAGTCAGGTCAATAATCGTCCTGCATCGTTTGTTTACGAATGTTGGTTCGGCACCTACATTTAAAATGTTTAGATTAGTAGTCACAAGATATTCAACAAGTGTCTTACCTCTGTTGTTACTGGTCTCCATTCCCCACAGCGGGTGGTGTGCGTTGGAGTCGGCCCCGATGATTAATGCGAGGCCCACTCTCTCGCAGTGGCTGACCAGTCGTTGTAGTTCGGCGGGCGGCGGCTCGTCCTCTCCGGGCATGTACGCCGAGGCGAGGACTAGGTCGCGACAGCCTGTTGGCAGTGGAACTTGTAGTTTAATCGCACACAGGTCTCTGGAACAGAACTCAGTGAGCGGTTGTGCAATGATATTGTTAGTGGTTAAGATACAAGCCCTAGGGACGGCGTGTACCGTGGAGTAATAGAGCTTACCTTTCGTGTCGGAGAGCCCGCGTATGTGACCGTTGCCCACCCATGGTTCTTGTAGGAGGGCAACGGCTGTTGGCAAACCTACCAGGCAGCGTCTCAGTTGGGCCGTAGCGGCCACGCTGTGCTGGAGGTTTGCTTGTAGGACACTAGCCGGTGTCCATGTTGTCGGTGGTGGGGTCTCCGTCTTGCATCTCCCCTCCCTCCTTCAACATGTCGGCCAGCCCCGTCTCTATCCAAGCCGACAGGTACTCACCGTCGGATGATGTCCCGGCTGGTTCATCACCAGTGCCAAGGAGTTCATCCTCCGAGGGTTCGGCTGTCGTTGGCTTGGGCATCGATGGGGGGGCAACTTCCTCTCCGGAGGCAGATTTACTCTGACCGGGGGTGCCCGGGGCCTGTCGACTAGGGACCTGTGCTCCCGTTACCCTTAGGGTGGAGTCCTGCAGGGTGGGAGGCTGGTCCAGGTATTTGCCTCCGGGACCCCTGAACCTGAGGTAGACATTACCCACTCCACAGTTCAGGGATCTCCCCCTCTCCATAAAGGCGGGGACGAGGTCTTCGGGGATTGTGAAGGCGACAAACCACCCCTGGTCTTGCCGCAGTATCTCAATGATGGACCAAGTGCCGACCTTGGCCCATTCATTCTGGTACTTCAGTCCGTCAGCTGCCTGACGGACGTCTTCCCAGGACGAGTTGTTTATGTTGGGTATAAGGAGCCCGCACTTAACTCTCCTTGCCATCTCCGACTGGCGAACTGCCGTTAGGGAGATGTCTGGCAATGTTAGGGACTGGATGCATCGCTGAGACCAGGCGGCCGAGTATTCGTCCTCTGCGAAGACCCTCAGCTGCCCCTCAGCGAAAACCGGTTTACCCTTGAATTTAGGTGGCCGGGCTCCCACGATGTTCTTTCTCGCCTCCACCACGATTGCTTGGTGCAACCCGCGGAGAATGGCGTGGGATGTTTCAGCGGAGATCTTACCCGACTTTGCGTCCGTGATGACGATCGTCAGGTCAGATGCCGCTGCTTGTGCGTACGACGCTTTCGGTTGGCTGGGGCTCACTAGTCGCTGCTTTTTGTTATCTCCTTGCGGGGAGAAGGACTCTTCTCGCGTCCTTTTAGCAGCGGCGGCTTTTATGTGCGATGTTTCAACAAGGAGTTTGAGTAAGGCTCCTGAAACAATTTTTTCGTTTTAGTTTAAACTAAAAACCCTGGTTGATCGGACTATTTAGTGCTTTGTGTAGCAAAACTAGCAAAATTTGTTCTCTGGAAATCGCCACTGGTTACGTCATAAATTATAACCACGTTCATTGCTTTGTGGGCCGCTATAGCTTCCTTTTTGAGCTATGAGAACTTTTTCCTTCACTGTTAACTTTAGTTTAGATTGTTTCAAGCAATATTTTAACTTGAGAAAAACATTAGGATTGAACGTGATGTGTGCATTTTATATTTTTCCTGAAGATATCTGAACAATTTCGCTATCAGTTTTTTCTGTTTTACTGCTCGTCTGTAAAACGCAATTAGCTCAAGAAACATATTTGGGAACAAATCAAATTATTTTATTAAATATTTTTATTTGTGTTTTTTAAGTAGTTAAACTACTTTATATAAATTATAAACTGTAATGGGGGTTAAAGGTACCGTTTTTTATATTTTTGCTTATATGTCCAATATCTGTACGAATAGCATTACAATTACTTCGAACCAAAGTTTCAACATAAAATTTCCAACTACTTTGGTTATGGTTATTTTTACTCTACGATCAATACTTTAGGATTTGCAAAAACTCAAAAACGGATATACCGATCAGGTTCTATATTTTTCCCTGAAAGTCTTTCTTTCACGATTTTTTTCATATTTTCTGGACCCATAGTTCAAAAGTTAGGGAATCTAGAGAGTGAAAAACACAACTTTTCTTCTTTCAGATCGATTATTTCCGAAAATATTAAGTTGATCAAAAGATAGTTCAGGAAGACCTTTATTCATTTTAAAAGACCTATCCAACGACACTGCACACTATAGGGTTAAAGCGAAAAAAAAAAAACATACCCACTTTCATGTAGGGGAGCCAACCTAATCAATTTTTTTTTTTTAGTTTTAATTTTACGACTTTGTCAGCGTAACTGATGTATATACTCGTGCCAAATTTCAGCTTCATTGATATTTCTTTTTGAGGCTAATTAAAAATCAAACAATTTCTTTCATTTTAGGCCTGTAGGCCTGTAAGCACTTAATAACAATTTCGTGTTCGTTTCAAACTTTCAATTTCAATTAATATCGAAGGTTGAACGTAGTCAACTAAATTGAATATTAATCTCTAAGTATCTTGAGATTCCATTACAAATTCTGAAGCTTTCAATGGTTATTTTAACAAAAAGTTTAGTAAGTTAGTTAAGTAGGCCACAAAGGTTTTAAGGGGATCTAAGTAACTTATAATATTTATTTTATGGAGGCTTTCTTATTTATCCGAGAAAGCTAAGTGCTAAAGCTATTAAATCATCACTTATCTTAGGATCTTAGGATCCATCTTTAGTAAGAACAGTCGTTCTTCAGTATAGTTTTTCTACTCATTACAATTTTAGTATTATAGAAATTACTATACGTACAGTATGTACCTAATATTAGGTACATAGTGGGTACTACATAGTAGCTGTAATTTTTCTGCTGCTGTATGTAAATCCTTTCATGTAAAAATTTTTTTAGTGCTTATAAGTGCATGCAAGATGAACTGCGAGTAATTTGAAATCAATATCAAATCGAAATCAGATTTTTAAAGTTTGAATGCCGCTCCTAGATTACGTTATGACTTGCAAACTTTTTTTTTTGTCAGGAGGATTTGAATAAAATTTTAGGAAAACATTTTTAATGTAAAATAATGGTAACTAAAAACTAAACTAAAAAATAAAAACAGTAAGCACATTTTATTCAATTCCAGTGTATTTATCATCAAAAGCTCCATAAACTCTATTTCAACATTAAATTTTCAACACTAACAAGCGTACAAATTGCTCATACAATTAAAGAGATGCAAAGACATTTTTATACTTAAAATATCTCCTGAAGGCGAAGAAATTCCGAGCGGCATCTGAATCATCGTAGCTCGTGCATTCCACCCGCTCCTCTGCGGGTGGCATATCATTGCACCACTGAGCAATATAACTCTCGCCCTACTTCTTGAAGCCACTAGCTTTGAGAATTTCTTAAATTTAGACTGCGGATTGTAGACTAAGTATTTACCTAAAGTTGTATGTGCTTAATGGATCATACACGAATTTAGATTCTAATTTATATTTTCTGTGTTTAAAAGCTTGTAAAACAAATATCCACAATTTTGGTACAATATTATTCCTCAAATGTGGAAAAAAAACTGTAACAAATCAACATTTCCGTTTTTATACGAATGCTAAATGAGTCATTAGATTAAGTGAGTGTACATAATAAGTAGGAATATGTAGGTACACGTATTACGCATAAAAACTCAACGAGCAAGGTGACGGTATCATGGTTTTTTCGCATCAATCATTGCTTTATACGTCCGTCCATGAACCGAAACGTTAGCGGAAAATGACCAAAAAATTCTACATTTTGATTTGTTTGCGTAACCTTTTTGCGCTTTAGGAAAGAACTCAAACAAAAGGGGAATATTTATTAAGCATGTTGGAAGTCGGATACAGTTAAATTTCATTAAAGTTATAATTAATCTGTCAACAGGCTGGTGGCGTCCTTTTACTATCCGGTATAATACAAACATTGACGAAGGTTTCACGAAATGTTGAACCCAAGCTAACAAACCCATATCTTAAAAAAGGTTTTTTTGAAAATATAGAAGATTGTAGTTTATGTTTGTTTTAATATAAATAAATATACAAAAAATAAAATAATTAAATATTAGCTAAACTGAATTTAGTCTAAGTAAAATAACCTTCAATGTCTCAGGGTTTTTTGTTGTGAGATCGTGCAGTGCTTAATACTAGGCCGCTGATTAGTATTACTCGCTGATTAGTTTCGTTATCAAATCGTTTACAACCAGGTTCCTCAGCAATGGTGAGAGTACCCTTCCCTGGGAGCATCCTCTCATGACTAGTGCCTGGTCGTTTTGATTTTCGGATTGTGTGGGTGCATTAATAATAGTTATTTACGATACAAGTGCGAAAAATAAGAAATTCGCAACGAGGGGCGAACACGACCGAAGGGAGTGTTTTAAATCGACACATTAATGAAAACACCTTGTTTTTGCGATTTATTGAAAAACAAAAACAATTCTAAAGGGCATGGCATGTCTCTCGTCCGTGCAGCTAAAAACGTGTCTCTATTTGTGTATAACAAATCGGATGGTATTTGCAGCTACGGCGCCGACGTGGACGCTTTCATTGTCAATTTCCATGATAAAATGAATGAAATATTAAACATTCAAACCGCGGCTAAATGCAGCAATGCAGGTGAATCATTTTATTAGGAAAATTGACACACCGCATCAATGCCAGTAATACCGCGACGATAATGCAGCTGCGATTACCATCAGAATGTTACATTAAAGGAAATCGCAGGACGGCCGTAAACTTGCGTTTGTGGCGGTTCAAGGAAGCAATGCCGGGCTTTATTCTTTCCTCCGCTCGGTGCACTGTTCGCTGGGCCAAACCGATTCCTTTGAGGGACTGGAAGTAATTTGTGATCATTTTTCCGGTCTCTAACGGCTGTTAGTGCCGGTTGATACGAACTAAATAAATTGAAAGGGAAAAATATATATGTGTCTATACAGCTGAGGAAAACTTATGTTTTTTTATGGAGTTTTATTTCAATTATTAGCGGTTTAAGACAAATAATAAATTAATATAATAAAAAATAAAATTTATTTTAGAGTGAGATGAATGAAAGTTTCAGTTTACACCGACACCGTATGTTTTGGTACCTACTATATTAACCATTAATTACTTATATAACTACAAAAATGCAGTTTTAAATAAAATTTATGTAAGTACGTACATATAAAAACATAACACAAATCAGCTTCATTTATTTAATGCTTAAAGGGCCAGTTGCACCAACCATAATTAACAGACTGATCAACATCAAGCAGCAGAGAACTATGAAACTTCCCATACAATAAAATTTAGCGAACACTAAAACGGTGACAGACGGTTTGGTGCAACCCGACCTAAATCTTTCATTTATTTAACTCTTAAAAATATTGCTCAAATTTCTTAGATTACTATTTTTATTCACTGATAATTATGTATTATGTGTTATTACAACGCATAAAACGAATTACAATCCCTGTTAGTTAACAGATGCCAATGAAACGGGCGGAACAAATCCAAACTTGACCCGCGGTCGAGAGGCAAATTCACATTCCATAAATGTGACATCAATTTGAGATTGAACTAATTTCGATCTTAAATATTTGTGTGGGAACTAGATAGGCCGCGATTCAGGCCCCACGTTGGGCGCCATTGTTATGAGTCAAGTTTGTCAAATCATATGCCATAGTTTAGAAATTCGAATACACTTCCTAGGTTAGTTAATTCCTTCAGCAACTCTCCATATTTCTAGAAACCTCTGTAATGCTAAACTAATTAACTGCTGCTTTTGTCTCATAGATAGGTAAGCGCAAATGTAATGGAATAACGAAACCTGGAAACTACCAAACTTGTTTTAATTGTTCTGTTGCAGCTTTGTTAATTTTGCGTTCAATGTAATGATTTTGTTGGCTGTATAAGTTAACGTTGTTTAAGAATTTGCGGAGATATTGTAAGTACTTTTGCTATGTTTACCAACCAAAGTGTTTTTTGCTTTATTCATTCTCATTTATTAATTCAGTCGTTTTTTTTTTTAAATCTAAATGTTACACAATTAATAACAACTAAAGAATGCATTAAACAATGTGTACAAAGTACCGTGTCAACCACGTGGGTTGTCACATAGATTGTTTTAATTGCTTTGTTTTGCAGCTTCGTTAATACTCGTATTGCTAATGCAGTTTTCGCTACTTTCACGCTACAATCGTATGCTGTTTTTAATTAAAATATGCTGCTTTCTAACTTGCAGCTGATGTTCAAAAAATTATATTCACTTCACCAGCTTTAAAAGGCTGTCCTTGTCATGCATAATTTGCTCGGTTTGCTATTTAATTTAAAGACAGTCGTGCAAACGTATGGTACAAATATTGATAAAAATCTGAGATATTATATATTATGTAGTTAGGTACTATTACTTATCCTAGTAATTGCTGTCAATTAAAAAAACAAAATACTCGTATACCTAAGTAATTATGTGTTTCGATACCCCAAAGCCCTTGGTATGCAACATGGATTAAATGAATGTAGACCAAACAGCAATGAAAATGGGTGACATTGTATGAAATTTCCTCGCTAAGATCTTTCAATAAATATTGGGTTAACAAAGCGTAAACAAAAATATTGTACTACTAAATGCTTACCATAATTGATTTCAATGAATAAAGCTTTAGTTGAAATAAATTATAAAATAAAGGCCAAATATAAAATTTAGGGCACTCTATTTTAGTAGAAGCTGTATGAAAACTGTGAAGTATCATACATACAATAAAAGACTGTGATGTAACCCTCACTCGTTCAATGCTGAATGTTATTATGATTGAACTAAATCAAGCCATTCCCAATCGTCATTGCATATGGATTAAAACAAGAGGATTCAATTGGCCAATGTCCAAAGCTAACTGGAAGTGGTCCAAGTCACGCCGGCATCGGCCTGTTTGTAGTAGACCATTAGCAGAATTTCACACCAGTCGTTCCATTATGATGAAAAAACAAGAGACAATACAATGCTCTTCAGAAGAAAAATGTTGAATCAACATTTTAGGTTTCATGCCCTCATCGCTATTTCTTTTTGGGCGGAGCAATTTCGTTCCAAGACAATAAGGCAGTATCAGCTCCCAAGTTTCAGCGTTTATATTATCATTACTTTCGAGACAAAGCAGCCTGCCCATTTCTTGCACTTACATAAGAGTTGTAGTGACCGCTTTACGCGTATCTATAATTTACTTTGGCAAAGTCGAAGCGTATTTTGTTTTTATAGCGAGGCACTAAATTTGACCGCCTCAGTTGGCGAGATAATATTTTTTCTCGTATGACGTAAATACATTTAGCAAAATTTATTTGAAGTTGCAGACTTCGCCTTTAATTTGTAGCAAGTTGTAGTGAAGAGATTTGTGTAGGTACAAGAAGCTGTTCGAACAATTGTATCTATAGTCATACCTCTTAGTTACCATTAACTAATTTTAAAAGTTTTTTTTTAACTAGCGCATCGTTACATTTTTGTTTATTAATTAAGTCCACGGAAATCAACTGTTAAAGTCAAAATGTGGTGGAATGCGCTTTTCCGATTAAAAATCTTTAAATGTCAAAATTGTTCAAACACAGTATAATTGCGCCAAACACGGGTGCAGTGTTTGGGTAATGTTAATGGTGTTTACGTCAAGCTCATGTGCTCAGTTTCAAAATATCGTAAGTAACGGTAATTTTCTGTAATATACGACCCTTTTAGCCTGAGTGGCGTCGAATAATTCTTCACTCGTAAATTCGTGACTCCGTTCATTTTTCAGCGAACAATGATTGATGAGAGTTCCACATTTCATACAAATATAAAGGCCATTTACTTCTGGATAACATATTATAGTGTTTTGTATGCTGTTGTTTACGTATTCTGTCATTTTAACGTCGCAATTTAGGTCTGAAATATATCAAAGGAATTTCTGAACAAGTATGCTGGTATAAGCCGGTAAGATAAGTATATATTTTCACCGAAGCCGCAAATGCCTAAACCTATTATTACCACTTTCAAATATTGCCTACCTAAATGTTATTCATGCTCACGTGCGTTCCATGAGGTGAGATCAAAGTTACGATTTAATGGCAGAACTTTCCCATTACCACCCACTTATTGTGAAGGATTAGGTACTTGGTGGGCTAAATTTCAATTTTCGCTTGAAACTTGCCATTTGGTGAAATTTTGTTGCTTCGACTGCAAATTTAAAACTGTTAATGAAAAGATTTGGATTGTATTTTTTCTGCTACTATCTACGAATACGAATATACAAAAACATTAATTTGTAAAACTATCTACTTAACCGTAAACTACCGATATCAATTGAATTCACAATAAATAGTAGAGCTGCGTCCGATAAGAAATTGTAGAAATTATTGAGGGGGCCACTCCCTACGTAACCGACACATTTTTGACGTAAAATGCTTAAACATGGCAACAATTTAGTATGGAATTTTTTTTGTTAATTTTATTTAATAATATCTACTATTTTATAAAAATAGATTTTAAGTAAAAAAAAACTAAAGTACCTCAACGTCGGCGCCCGTTCCCAACTTCGCCCCTTATTGCAAATGCTAAATTTAATGTTAGTTAAGGCGAAATTATCACTAAAGGCGAATTTAGGGAAGGTATTTTTGCAAGCCCTTATTTTCAATAAACTGCAACTTTGATAACAAGATTTGCTTGTCACAGTGAGAATACTATGAGAATCTTCAGACGCTTTCATATTGATTGTAACTGTGACAAGGTACGAAATAGTGTATAAATGGTACCTTGACTGTAGGCACAGTAATAAATAATAGCAGATGAAACAACGCACCAAAAATATCTGTTTCCCTGGAATTCACTTCTAAATAGAGATATAACGCTATATTTCGCGTCCAAAAATTATCTTTAGAAGTCTAATTGTTCTACATATAGAAACAAGTATCTCTTTTTGCAGCAGGGACCGGCCCACTATCCCTTACAGAGGGTTTTGCAAGGGTTTTGCATAAGGCTTAACTCACCATACTCTTTGCCAGACGAAACCCTTTTCATTTTGCTTTTAAAGCCCTTATACAAACCTAGCCCATTTGAGTAATCGGTAGCCCAATACCCTTACAAAACCCTTATCATCCGCTCATCAACACCTTGCATATCGCTTATAAGGGTTAGCCTTATAAAGGGCTTCCTTTTAGCATATAAGCGTGCTAATTTAAATCGTCTACCACATAAAGCACACATTACTTCGAATCCGAGCAATCGCCGGCGGCGGCGGCGGCGTTCTTTGATATATATAACTAATCCTGTCTCTTTCACGCAAGGCTGAACTACGACATTACTAAAGGGAAAGCTTTATAAAAAGCGGGTAGTGATAAGGGTAACCCTAATTAAGGGAATGCATGGGCTTGCAGTTCAAAATGGAAAGTCTTTCAATGTATTACCCGTGTTTAAGGGACGCCCATTGAAAGACTTATCGGGGGTAACGGTTTCTATTTTGTAGTGCTATTAAAGAATCAAATGATAGAGATTTTTTATGCGTATTCTTATTCGTTACTATTGATGCTGACTGTACATTATCGTTTTTTTTACAAGCTACGAGAAACTCGGCTTCATATAGACCTATTTTTAATCTTTCCTTGGCTACACATGGGCGATCAATCACGATTACGTCAGTAGATGCCGCAACCTCCGCAAGAGCTCAAATTAATATCCAATTAGTTATACAGGATGCTCCATTGCTCCTGTTGAATTCCGATAACTTCAGGAACTTCTTCTTCTTATCGTGTGAAGGGATCAAAACTAAATAATATTTTGCCAATATCTTGCCACCTCTAACCCCCGGGGGGTAGCTCTTATCAGGTCTTACTTCAGGAACTACGTTTTCCTTATAAAAGGAATTAATAAAAAGCAGTATTTTTTTATATATTCAAATGACGGTGTTATTGAAAGGAATTAATAATAATTGAGTATTTTGTCTGGCAATAAGGCAAATGAATTGGCACGCTGTGATTAAACAATATGCTAAATCGATTCAAAAAAAAACTTCTCAAGTCGTTAAAGAAACAAAAGCGAAACACGCGAAAACAATGTAATGTAATTTCCCTGTTTTTGTTTCCAAAAACGTGTTAATTTAGCAAATACTCCGAGTTTTGAAACAAACGGCTTTTCAGTTGGTTTGTTTAGGCGAGCATCCATCAACGTCGCGGGAACAGATAACTAACGCTGTGATGTATGGACCGAGGTGAGACAAAGCTTGGGAGCATTCCGCGAATGCTCAGAAATCTCATTTTATTTTTTACATTTGTGGGTAAATAGCCTGCTTTAAATGACAATGGAATTCGTATTCGAATGTTATTTTTAAGAATTTTTTTGTGCACTACTTTTATTAATAAAAAAATAAATAAATAATATTATGATGTATAAATAGTATAGTAATAATAAAGAAATTTATAGACTTGTTAAATGACTGCCTTTTACCAATAAAACATCTAAATCTGAATTTATAATTGGTTACTGACTTCAGCTGTACCGGATTTTGTACTTAGTAACAAAATAATTTGGAACTGTAATATTTATTAAAATATCAAATCATTAAATAATAATATATCGTTTCCACGTTTAAAAACCGTTTAAAAACATATGGACTGGACGACCGGTTTGGCCTAGTGGGTAGTGACCCTGCCTGTGAAGCCGATGGTCCTAGGTTCGAATCCCGGTAAGGGCATTTATTTGTGTGATGAGCACAGATATTTGTTCCTGAGGCAGAACAGATAGGTGTTTTCTATGTATTTAAGTATTTATATATTATATATATCGTTGCCTGAGTACCCATAACACAAGCCTCCTTAGGCTTACCGTGGGACTTAGTCAATCTGTGTAAGAATGTGCTATAATATTCATTTATTTATTTATTATTTATGTTAAGCCAATGGCAGCATGCAAATATTGATTTTAAAAACAAGCTATTTACATTATTCACATGAATAATAATGTAAATAACATTACATCAATTTTCCAATATAATATTATTCCACTTATCATTCATGCCTAGCATGAAAACACAGCTTGACCGACCGGCCCTAATTTATCAATCATTTATTAATTTTAAAACAATTTACATTACATGTGAAACAATAATATGGGGGTTTATCACCCGTTAGACTTATATTGACCGGGATATAGACCGTGATTACCTTTTGTATTATTTGTGAGCTCCCGATATTTCGACGCAGTTACATGCATCATGTTCACGGGTGTCTGAAGATAGCGGGTGGGTGTCAAAGCGCTCTGTCTACCCTCATTCTTGCGCGTCGGCTGCGTTCACTTTCAACGTTACCAACGGTCGCATCACCCGTTGACCACGAACGCTGTAAAGGGTTCGAAACGTCGGGATGTATTATAAATTCAATATACGCGATATAATCCGTTTTCATAGTTTTATTTCATTAGTGAATTTAATTTTTTATTACTTACCTTACGCCTATGTGACAGTAGCGAAACGGACAAGCCACATATTTTGACTAAGGTGTAGAGTTTGTGAAGTTAGGGCTTGGAGAGTTAGAAGCTTGGCTCTAGTTACAAGAGATCTAATAACTTTTTGACAGTGCGAGCCTTATGTTTTGTCTTGGCAGCATTTTACATAAAAATTTTTTTGGTGGGATAACAGAACGACTGTTACCTTAATCATGCACTATTTATTATAATAAACCATTAAAAGGTTACCTGTCAGTATATTAATAGTACATTATGATACAAGTGTGCTAAGTTAGTCAATACACACGAGGCGATATTGTGCGCGCGAGCTGTAAGCGAGCGCGCAATAAGAAAGCCGATGTGTGTAATGACCAATGCACACGCATTTCATACGACGTTTTTTAACACACTTGCGAGAAAAAAAAAGATACTCATATTAATCAAATTTTAATAGTTAAAACAGTTAGTATTGTGTGTTGCATCTGTCATACTGCCGGCTGGCCCTCGCCCCGGCCGCGGGCGGCGCGGCGGGCGGGCCGGCCGGGCCGCGCACCGCGCCGGCGGTCGGGCGCGCCGGTGCCCGCCAGTCCGACCAATTAAAGAAGGCTCCCTTTCCATGCATATTATTAGCATTCAGTTACCTTCTTAACTCAGTCGGATAATATAATGAAAAAGCACGAGTGGAATAATACACTGAAAGAGCACGCGTGTTTGATATCTAGGATTATGAGCAAAAATCGGTGGAATAAAAACGTCGTTTTGAGCAAGTGTGTTGAAAATTAATTGTTATGATTGCACGAGGGGCACGAATTACCAGGTATACATTTCCGGGGCTTCATCAGATTTTCTGCAAATTTTTCATTGTTTAAACGTGTAATTAAAACAACAATATAAGTATGTACCTACAAAATACTATTACTGAAATTGCCAAGTAGTTAATATAATGCATGGCCGAATGAAACGAGATTTGTGCATAGTGCAATTTTTATTAAAACTGCGCAGCGCGGCAAAGTGACTTAAAGTAAATAAAAAAAACTAAAATTTAAAAGTACGGCGTGGTGTGCTTCAGTCTGTTGTACTTTACATTTAGTGACGTGCGGCTTGGCCGTTAATGTAAGAAAATCCATTTCCGCGGCGCACCTCACTGCAGCGCACCCGCGACATAATATATAGAATATTACCTACCCGCATTTGTTATTAAAATAGTTTAACCGAGAAAAATTTTTTTTACTTCTTTGAGAAAATCCCATTTCTTCACCTGCAATATTTCGGTCAAGCGGTCAAGCTATTCGACGCCTGCGAGTGTCAAAGCGCAGTCACTAAACGATATTTAGAAAAATAAAAAATATAAATAATTCAAATTTCATGACTATCCCAAATTTCACATCGATAGCTTAAGTAGTTCTCGAGATATTTAGCAATATGACAGAGAGACGGACGGACAGAGTCGCACCATAAGGGTTCCTTTTGTACCTTTGCTATGTTCCCATGCTATGTTGTCGCTTAAATAATGTAATGATTTTGTGACTTATGATTGCATATTCTATTTTAAGTTAGTAGCTAAGTTCAAATTTGATTTGAAGTAATTATTTTGATTTCAATTATTCTGTTATACATTGTAAATATGACTGGTTTCTGGAAATTATTCTTCTGATCTCTTACACTTCATGCCTGGGCCTCCTCTACTATATAATCATATTTTTATTTGAAGGGTACACGGTAAGAACATGTCTAGTCACTTTAGTAACATTTTGAGTAATCGCGGTTTTAAAATTTGGAACCATGTAATGTATGGTAATTCCGTGACCAGGTCTTTTTTAACTAAAAAAAAAGTTGTGTTACGTATATAATGGTAGGAAAAGATATAACTAATAGGTCATTTTGAGCTCAAATTGACTAGACATGTTCTTTCCGTGTACCCTTCATTTTGGGTTTGTCATAAAAAAGTATAATAATGACGCGTTAAACTTCTTCGCGACCTAGGTAGGTTAAAATAAAACATTAAATGAACTGCGATAAAAATGTCATTAAAATATTCCCAAGAGCACTAAAAGTTTAAGTTCAAGTTTGCCTCTCAAAAAAACTTTTAAAATTATTACCAACACCAGTCTATAAACATCCTAATGCCGGAAAAAACTTCGTTTTTATTCGCTTACCTCCCTGTAGTGTGACATGTCGTTGGATAGGGTAGAGTAATAAAATCTAGTGTTTCTGGGATGATTACATACCTTTTTTTTTATGTGATATTCAGGAAACGAGCAGACGAGCCGCCTGATGGGAAGCAGTCATCGTCGCCCATGGACGTAAGCAACATCACAGGAGCCACTTGAGCATTGCCGACCCTTGAGAACCCTAAATACCCGCTGCTTGAAGAATCCCACGTCGTAGCACAAAGGAAATACCTCAGGAGGCACCTCATTCCACATTCTGCACGTTCTGGGAAGAAACGAGCGGGATGCCCGCTTATTCATGGTGTGCCATGTGTCTAAGAAGTGAGGATGAGCTTTGCTCCTTTGGCGGGAGGTGCGGTGATAGAAACGAGACGATGGCACCAGATCAAAAAGTTCTTCGGAACATTCCCCATTGTACAGACGGTAGAACATGCAAAGAGAGCCAACGTCTCTCCGAAGACTAAGAGGTTCTAAGCCGTCAGTAAGTTCGGGATTGCCGACAATACGAACTGCCCGACGTTGGATGGAGTCAAGGGGAAGGAGCTGGTATTGTGGAGCGCCAGACCAGAGATGAGAACAGTACTCCATATGGGGTCGAACCTGCGCTTTATATAACAAAAGTCGGTGACCCGGTGTGAAGTACTGTTTGGCTCTGTTAAGCACCCCAAGCTTTTTGGAGGCCAGTTTGGTTTTTTGTTCCAGATGACTACGAAACTGGACTTCGTTCGTAATGTCGACACCAAGTATCCCGATACTTTTAGCGGTGGTAAGGGGAATGCCCTGAAACTTTGGCGCCGTGACAAATGGGGTTTTTTTGGCGGAGAACGCGCAGACTTGTGTCTTACTGGGGTTGAACTGGACGAGGTTACGTCTACCCTATTCGGAGACCTGTTCAAGGGACGTCTCGATCTCAGACACAAGTCGCATCCTGCACTCCGACACCTGCTCAGGGGGGAGCGTTTGCACGACCTGTATAATAGCTATCGCCAGTGCTGTCGTCCGCATAGCAATGAATATTGTTAGTTAATAACATATCATTGATATGCAGAAGGAACAGGGTAGGCGATAGTACAGATCCTTGGGGTACTCCAGCGTTTATGGGCTTATAATCCGAGCGTATTCCGTCAGTGACGACTGAAATGCTACGCCCAGATAGAAAGCTGGAGACCCATGTGCACAACTAGAGTTTTGAATGATTCACGGTTAGTTTCACTAGACTTATATTGACCGGGATTATTATCCCGGTCAATATAAGTCTAGTCATGTGCACAACGCCTTAGGAAGCCCGTACGAGGGAAGTTTGGAAAGAAGTGCCTTATGCCAAACCCTATCGAAGGCCTTTGCGATATCCAGGCTAACAGCCAGTGCCTCTCCCTTGCTCTCTATGGCGGTGGCCCATCGGTGAGTGAGGTAAACAAGAAGGTCTCCACGGCGAAACCCGTATTGCCGGTCGCTAATTAGCTGGTGGTCTTCGAGGTACTTAAGGAGCTGGTTGTTTACCACACGCTCCATTACTTTAGAGAGCAGGGAGGTGATCTCAATAAAACGACCTTGATTACTCATAGGATTGATTATTTTATGAGGCTTTTAATTTTACTACTCGTATGTTTTTTTGGTATATGAAAATGAAAAAGAAAATTTTGTTTATTAAAAGCATGACGATAAAATTACATAACTAGCTCAGTGGTCCCACACTTAGGCTAAGCCTGTATCGTGGTGACCGCTCTACAAAATTACTACATACATTTTTGGAGTATCCTCCAAAGTAAAGTTCATGTATATAATGAAATGTAAAGGGTACACCGAGCGGATGCTGCCCTTGCCCGTGTCATGGGGTGTAAGGACTATTGAGAGTTGAGGAAATCTAAAATGAACTAGGATATTGGATGAAAGCGATGGACTAATTTAAAGTACTGAGCTATGGCATAAAAAACCGGGCGCCTGTCTAATAAAACGGTATGCAATTTTATTTCCGGCAGACGGTGACTCGCCCTCACAAGATGGGACCCCGCACAAAGCGATATCTAGTATGGCTCGAGGACAACACCGGTGTGAACGGCTCAGGGGTATGCTCAGATGTGACTCTACCGACTCCAGACCACTCTGGCCGGCTGTTCCTGTTGTTTAAGCTTGGCGGCAGTTTCAGCTACGTCAGTAATTCGCGTTTTTGAGCGCAGTATTGTATTTTTAATGCGATCAGTTAATTTCACGCTTATAAGTATACTATACTATGCTCTATGATCCGCTGACATACCTTGAGTTTGGATTCATGAAATTTTTTCAAAGACCAAGTCTGCGCTCCGTAGTGGATGGGGAGAATGCACATGTCTATGAGTTTTCTTCTTAGCGGTATAGAAAGGGTCCTTCATATACCAAAAGCTCCTCCAGGCATCCTATAAAACAGATTTTAATTCTGTATTTTTTCTCGCATATAGTAATGCCAAAGATACGTGTACTCTGCCAGCAAAAAAGTGATCCCGATCACCGCTATACCCTTTTAATGTTCGATCTGTCAGCTAATAAAGCCACGACTGCGACGAAAATATGACAAAGCAGATCACGACTAACTAGGAAAGAAATTGGCCCGTCACAATCAACAATGCCGAAGACAAATTGGAAAACATCTTCGTATAGACATTTTCTTTGTTCGGTGTAATTATGGCGAAGAATGCCTACGATAATGGGTGGATTTCTTTACCCGAATATGTTACCTATCATAGACAGATTTATTGAATTCCAAAAATATACACGAAACTGTCTTCAAGGAAATTGGTTAAAGTTTTGTTTGAACTTTGAAACTAGATGGATTTCGTTAAAAGAAGTTGGTTGATATCGTAATAGATCTCATAAATTATTGATAAAACAATCGGGAATACAACATTTTGATGGATTACTTTCCTGTTAAATTATTTGGCTGATTTGGTGGATTATTTTCCTTCGAACTAGGGCACAAATCAAATTATTTTATGTAATATTTTGATTTGTGTTTTTAAGTAAGACACTACTATATATAAACTATAAACTGAAATAGATATCATACACCAAAGAAAAAGTGACCAACTCCACCGGTAGCCGAGGCGGGAATCGAACCCTCGTCTTCAGCTTACGCGACTAACGTCCTGACCACTACGGCACCCGTCCCAAATTCTCTGACCTGCTAGCAAGAGTTGCGTTCTCGCGCGCGACTCCATACATCTAGCGCGACTTCAAGACAAGTGTCGTAGTTTTTAGTGGTTTTTTCCAATAAAAATGGTCAAATAATGCACTATACTATTTATTTAAACTATATAGAACACTACACAGTACATATAAGGAATATTAGAGAAAAAGACAAATAATTAGCAAATTAACGTCCGTTCGGTATGACTCGCAATCGGATCTCGTTGGTGGGGTCATCCCCGCCCCGCGCGCCCTCACCCCGAGCGGCGCTCGGTACTTGTCGGCAACATCCTCCACCCCAGTGCTGCTTAGCAGCACTCACCATCTATGGGTATGCGGGCTACGCGTGCAGCCGATCGGGTAAGTACACCACTCTTGGTTTTAATCCTAACGGCTCTTACTCGGCCATCTTTTCCTGGCAACAGCTGTTCTACTAAACCTTTTGGCCAGGCGCAGCGAGGTCCATCTGGGTCTACAATCAAGACGAGGTCTCCCACTCGTAAGGGCCTCACTTCTTGTGTCCATTTTTTACGTGGTAGCAGGTCCGGGAGGATTTCTTTCACCCATCTTCTCCAGTATAAGTCGGCCAGTCGTTGGGCGATTCTCCACTGCTTTTTCAAGAAATATTCAGAGTCATTGTAAGCGCCAAGGTGGGGTAAGACGGAAGAAGAGCCAAGAAGAAAATGGTTAGGCGTTAAAGTTTCTGTGCTTCCAGGTTCTACGGAGACGTGCGTTAGTGGCCGGCTGTTTACTATGCTCTCGACCTCTGCCAAAAATGTACACAAAGTCTCCTCTCGAGGGGCTCTCTCTTTCAGCACGACCTTCAGGCATTCTTTAACAGTTCTGATCTGCCTTTCCCAAGCTCCACCCCAATGTGGACTTCCGGGTGGGATAAATGTCCATTTAGTCCCATAGTTCAATGACTCACGCTTAAGGTACTCCTGGTCCAACTCCTGGATTGACTTTCGTAGTTCTGCATCAGCTCCTCGAAGATTGGTACCATTATCTGAGTATAGGTACTGCGGCCAGCCGCGTCGTGCTCCCATTCGTCTAAGAGCCATTATAAATGAGTCGGTGGTAAGTGAGTTGACCATTTCAATGTGCACTGCCCTCACCGTTAAACATGTAAACAAAACTCCGTACCTCTTTTGTCTTCCTCTTCCAACAGTTACTTCTAGAGGCCCGAAGAGGTCAGCGCCAGTGTAGGTAAAGGCGCGCTGATGATGAGCAACGCGGGCAGGCGGTAAGTCTCCCATTCGTGGGATTTCTTGTTTACATTTCCTTATTCTACATAGCATACATTTTTTTGTAACATTTTTAACTGTCGGTCGTAATCTTAATATCCAATGCCTTTGTTTCAGGTTGTTAACAACAGTCTCCTGGTTCCCGTGGGCTGCGAGAACGTGGTGATGCTTCACTAGCAGCCTTGATATGTAGTCTCGTCCGTCCAAGATCGAAGGTCGTTTTGTTTCAGGTCCGACTTCAGCGGCGGCGTCGATGCGACCCCCGAGGCGTAGGACTTCGTGTTCGTCGAGGTACGGCGATAAGGTAAGTAATCTACTTGTTTTAGGTAAGTATAACCCATTTTTCAGTTTCAGGATTTCTTCGGAGAACGTCTGCGCTTGAGAATATTTTATAAGTAACCTTTCAGCTTTCTCCATGACAGCGCCGTCCTCTTCATTTATATGTTTACATTTGTTTATAAACTGTAGCATTATAAAAGTAGCCCTGAGTAATCGTAACCACGATGAAAACCTTGTAGGCTCAGGTATAGGTATGTTTTCCTTATTGCACGACGTCATCGTCATAACACATTCTAACTCGTCATTGTTTACGTCGGCGGTCAAAATATTTTGTGGCCACTCGTTCTCACTTTTTTGTAAAAATGCAGGTCCCTGTATCCACTCGGTAGGCAACACACAACGGTCGTATGATTCTCTGGTAGGTATATCGGCGACATTCAGGTGCGTAGGTACATATCTCCACTCACTCGCGTGCGTTAAATCATCTATTTCACCAAGCCGATTCGCGATATAAGGTTTGTATGTACGCGCGTTGTTTCGTACCCAGTACAGAACCACTGTGGCGTCACACCAAATTATACGGCGATCTGGTTTTATTCTGTGTTCTTTAATTATTGTTTCAGCCAATCGAGCTGCCATAACTGCCGAATTTAATTCCAATCGGGGCACAGTCGATTTCTTCAGGCCTGCAATGCGACATTTACTGGCTATAAATGCCGTACGAACTGTGTTGTTTTCTTGCCAGCGCCAGTATGCTACTGCGCACATAACTTTCATTGACGAGTCGCAAAATAAATGAAGTTGTAAATCTTTATAACTATTCATAGTTAATAAATCTTGTTTTCCTGCAGGTGCATTGCCGATGCCGCCCGCTGCACTGATAGGTACTAGCCGCGTCCCGCTCGCTCTCGCGGCATCTGTGGCTGTCGCGCTCATACTTGTAGATGCTGTTACCATCTCGCTCGCACTTAGAGACTCTGTGACTATCTCGTTCGCACTTGTGGCGGCATGATGATAATATCTAGGTAGACGTATCTCGCGCATCAATTCTAATTGATTAATCCATTTTAGCCATTTTTCGTAGACGACGTCAGGTACTTGTTCATCCCAAGTTACGCCTAATTGCCACGTTATTTGAACAATTAATCTTCCATTTATGGTGAAAGGCGCTAAAAATCCATACACGTCAAAAATCGACATTACTACTCGTAGAATGTCTCTTTTCGTAGGCCTTTCTTTCCCGTGGATTATATTTTCAGATAACTTTTTCAGCGAGACATCGAACCCGAGCGTATCTTCAGTAGGATTCCATAACAATCCAAGTGTTCGCTCGCCCTCATACTGTTGTCCGACTTTGAACTTTACTGCGCTGTTACCGAGAGTCTCTTTTGGAATGCTGTTGATGACGGTTTGACTGTTGCTATTCCAATTGCGTATATGAAAATCGCCTCGTGCATGTATATAGGTGACGTCACGGACTAGCTTCATTGCAGTTTCTTCATCAGGTAAGCTATCGATGTAGTCGTCGACGTAGTGTTGCGTGTATATAGCATTAGCCGCCTCTGGATATGTAGATTCGAAGCGTCGCACATTTTTATTTTTTATGAATTGTGCTATGAAGGGCGCACAATTGGCTCCGAATATGAGTGACGTCATTTGGTAGGTATCTATAGGATCTTCGGGCTTATCTCGGTACAGAAAGCGTAGGGCTTGCTGATCGTCGGGTTTTATTTTAACTCTGAGAAACATGTCCTTGATATCGCCAGAGATCGCGACCTTGTTTTCGCGGAATCGCCACATGATTCCTATTAACGGTACTAGTAGGTCGGGACCTTTATATAGGTAGCTATTTAGACTAAACCCTTTTGTTTTAGCTGACCCATCGAAAACCAGACGGAGGCTCTTCTTATTTGGATTATCCACGCCATGAGTAGGTAAGTACCAAGTTCTAGTAGACGTGAGTGGATTTTTCAGTTTTTCAGCGTATTTATTCTCCAACAAATGTTGTATGCGTTCTTTATACCTTCGTGCATACTCTTCACTCCTTTTCATTTTTAGCTCAACTCCTTTCAGTCGTGATAATGCATTTGGATACGAGTCGACGGTGACACAGTGAAGATCCTTCCAAGGTAAGCCGACTTGCCATTGGCCATCGATAAGTTCAGAGGTTTGTTCCAGGTGCTCCTGGGCCAGTACGTCCTCCGAGTTCTGCCGAGGTTTAGCAGATACGCCCATTGAATCGATGGAGAAAGATCGACGCATGTCTTCTTGCAGTTCACGTAGAAGTTGATTATTTTCGGTTGCAATATCTTGGTCGTAGTTATGAGTAAGATGTAATGAAGTATGTATTTCCCTTTGTTTCATTACAGTTGCTCGTTGACACGGACCATGCACGCACCAGCCTAGCGGGGAGCGAGTCGCATAGGGCTCATTTTGGCCGCCCTCCACGATCTCTAGTGGTACATGCAAGTGGTAATTATCTTGTCCAATAAGAATTTCAGGTTTCTGATTTTCAGCACACAAATAGTTTTTTATACGGTCTAGGTACATGTAGTTACCGCACTTAACAAGTCCTATGTTTTGTACAGGTACGTCCAGATTGCTTGTACTACGCGCGGTTAAGTTGAACATTGTCCCGTCACTATTAGATATGGAGCAATCGATCAGCTGTGTTTCGCACTTCACTTCCGAATTGGCCCAAGCGCCGCGCACCTTTAAACTTTGTCGGCGCCCGCGCAGCCCCGCGCGCTCCGCGAGTTCCGTGCTTATGAAAGACACGGTGCTTCCATCATCAAGCATACAGGTCGTTTTTATTTTACCGTTAGGTCCATGAAGGTATATCGGCACGACTTTTAATAGCACTTCGCACTGGTTAACGTTTATATGCGTAACAGTTTCAGTTTGAGCACTAGTGTCCGACACTTCTACGACGTTATAAGGAGTCGAGCGCGAACTTTGACCGGATACATAATGCAGGAGCCGGTGGTGAGCCTGCGCGCACCCCTCCACGTCACACGCGGCGGCCGTGCACGATTGTCTATCATGGTGCAATAATAAACACTTATAACACAAACCGAATCGCTTCACATACTGCCAACGGTCCTTGCGTAGCGATTTTTTAAACTTTTTGCATTCTGGTAAATTGTGATTTCCTACGCGACAAAAGCGGCACTTATTATTATTACTGTTCGTATGCGCACTTTGCACTAAAACAGTTTGCGGTTTATAGTCACTATTTTCACTATAGTTTTTACGTTTATAGTCTGATCGAACTTGCATAAGAGAAGCACTGCAGGTTGACACTTTCATAGCTTCCTCGTGGAGAAACTCGGAGAGGATATCAAGTTTAGATTTAGTTCCCTCTTTTATTAGCGCGTAACTGTAGTCGTTCCACTTGGGTAGCAACACCGTAGGTATCTTAGATAAGATAATTCCGACTATGCTTATTTCTTGTAGGTACTCTCCGCGACCTAAGGCACGAACAGCTGTGACGTAATTTTTTATCTTAACGGAAAACGTAACTATTTCTTTGTGGTATTCCGGTGGCAGAGCGTGTAGTTTTTTAATTTCAATTAGCATGCGCGATATTATTAATTCCGGATTTCCAAATTGTAACTCAAGAGTTGACATTAGAGTTTCAGTCGATGTGCCACTAATAAGCAGCGCGTTTACGGATTCTTTGGCGGGTCCACGGAGGCACTTTCTTAAACGCCACATATTTTCAATATCGCTGAAACTACACACTCTGGTCGATTCTTCGAAAGCTTGTTTGAATTGTAACCACTCCATTGGTTCACCGTAGAACAAAGGCAGTTCCTTCGGGGTGCTGATGCGGCTCAGCAGTCTTGCGTTTTGGTTGTTGTTGGATGCAGATACGGTGGCCAATTCCTTCAGTGCGCTAGCTAACTCCTGAACTGGCAACTCGGTGCCGGCGACTACTGCTGCCGACGAACACAGCGCGCCCGGGTTATTTCCAGTCTCGGGGACGTGCTGTGACTCCAGCTCCAGCTGGCTGCGCTCGACCCACCTGGCAACATCACTTTTAACCGACTGATGGTCTTGTTCTGACGGTTCAGAATTTTCAGATGGACTGTATTCATCAAGGTTGGCGAGATCTACTTGTAGTTTTTTATCTATCAAGTCCATTTGTATGCGAGCCTTTGCTTCAGCTGCTTCCAGCTCCAGCTTCTTCCTTTGTGCCACAATAGACGACGATTTTGACTTTTTAGAACCCTGATAGCTGGTTTTACGAGAACAATGACTAAGCGAGTTCGCGTTCTTTCTTTGTTCGGAATGTTCCGATTTTATTTGACTACCCTTTTCTAAAATAATAGTCTTGTCGATCGGTTTCTTTGGTTCTTCATCTTTTACAGGTGTCTGCGGCTGCTGGATTGAAGCCTTTTTAAGTTCTTCTTCTTTTCTTTCCTTTTCACGTCTTGTAGTACTACGTGTGTTGACCATCTTCGGCGTATGGAACATCAAATTATCCGGCTTCGAAGACCACTTTGTCGTAGTTTTTAGTGGTTTTTTCCAATAAAAATGGTCAAATAATGCACTATACTATTTATTTAAACTATATAGAACACTACACAGTACATATAAGGAATATTAGAGAAAAAGACAAATAATTAGCAAATTAACGTCCGTTCGGTATGACTCGCAATAGGATCTCGTTGGTGGGGTCATCCCCGCCCCGCGCGCCCTCACCCCGAGCGGCGCTCGGTACTTGTCGGCAACAACAAGTATGGACTCGCGCGCGAGAAAGCAACTTATGCTAGACCGCCTGGTGTATCTTTGAAAGGCTAGGCACCTTTGATCAACTCTAAGGGCGCGCAGTACGTGCTTGCACCTCCTATTCGGCGCATAATTGAACGAGCGAGCGCGAAGCGCGAGCGATGCCTCTCCGTTTCAGCTAAGGTAAAAATGCTTTCGTATGTCAGGCTGTTCTGCTGTTCTCCTCTACAGGTCGCATTTCTCAACCGATTATCGAGAAAATTTTGTGACCAGTTTCGATAATTAAGTATATTGTTATTTTTGTCGATTCAATTTATGGATTATTTTCAAAATGCCAGAGCAATGGGGGTTCGTGAAGTCTTCAGCTTACAGAGCCACTATTTAGTAAATATATCCTCCTATGGCCCAGCCATACAAATGCAAAACCCAAAATTGCCACTGAAATTTGAACCTATGGTGCAGGGAATAGACTTGATTTTTATTTGCTTGAAAATTCAACGAATCAAGAAATGCAACTCTGTTCAAATTGAATATGGTTTAAATTTCATCGAACTGAAGAAGTACTACAAGAAGGACCTTGGGCCTTAGGAGGATATACTCGTAGATGTCGATATAACCATCCAAGCTTGCCTAATAAAATACAACTCCACCCAATTGTCTCGTTTGATAGCAAAATTACTTTCATTATGAATACTCTCTATTATAATAAAAGACTAGAGTAGGTCAGACATAGAGGTCAGCTGTTTTTAGTAGATGTTTAATTGCTTTTTTTGTCTTACTTGACCTAACACTGATACCTTTCAAGAGACCGAGGCAATAAATATCGTTGATAATATACTTAAGATCGTTAACAGGTTTTCTGAAGAAATCGCTATCGACGCTAAGACCGCCCATTGTTTTAACTAGGGATGTAACGATAGTAACGATACCGATACCGATATATCGGCCAATATTATTAGCCGATATCATAGTCTGAAAAGCGCGCGAAATGAACGACGCTGCTAATAATTCGAATAAACTTTGTTTCCTTGACAAAAATCTACTTAAAGTGAACTATAATTACTGATTTGGATTTACTTTTGCTTTGGTTGCTTGATGATTACCTAAATAAATGTTTATTTATTTATTTTGATTTGCCATTTTTTTTTCTTTTTACAGTTTTTTTTTTTTCACACCACATAATCGAGTGTCTATTATACATAAGTATGTTTTATGCATATTAAGTATATAATTCCTTCTAACTACTATGCAATTGATATCGGTATCTTTATCGGTATCGCCGATTATTTACTTCAAAAATCGGTATCGGTATCGTTTCGGCAAAATCATGTATCGTTACATCCCTAGTTTTAACTCTACACGTAAAATTTGTAACTTGTACTTCGCAGTCGCGTCACCTGGCTACCGCTACAGTAATGCAGCTATAGTTGCCATCCGAACGTCACCTTATCTCAAATTCAATATCACTTTCTTTGATAAAATGATAGCAGACGGCAACAATTTTAAACATAATTAATGACATTAACGGGTCTAACGCGATTTTGCTGGGACGTCAGTCTTCCGGAAAAAAGGTAAACAAATAAAATGTAATCGCGTTAAACCTGTTAATGACATTAAGTTGGTTCTAGTTCCATAAAAAAACAATTGCATTTAATTAAGTCATTATACACTATTCAAAGGTTGACTGGAAGAGATCCCTTATAGGGATAAGTCCGCCTTTGTACATTGTATATATTTATGTTCTTTTATTGTGTTTGTAATCTGTCTTATGTACAATAAAGTGTTTACATACATACATACATACATACATACATACATACATACTATTACTACGTAAATATGTGCTCATATAGGTATATCTACTTTCGAATATCCGTTTGAGCTAAATTAATAGAAAAACTTAGTTTTATACAGCACGCCAAAAAAAACGTTATATTTTTTATCAATGTAACACAAAAATAACTTTAAATTTCTGTATAAAACAAAGGTTTACTATCAATTTAGTGCAAACGAATATTTGAAACGCACATGCAGATGCGCACATAATTATTTATGTAGTAATAGTGTGTAATGACTTAATAAAACACAATTTCTTTTTGTATGGAAAGCTTAATTATGTGTACAAAACGCGAGTTTAAAGTGTAACAATTTTAAAGTAAATTAAGGAAACTATAGGTCTATTTTCTACTACTAAATCTAATGTTTAATGAAATAAAACTATGAAAACGGATTATATCGCGTATATTGAATTTATAATACATCCCATAAACTAAAGTATTATAAATTCAATATACGCGATATAATCCGTTTTCATAGTTTTATTTCATGAGTAACTATCGCGGTAACCGAAGCTAATGATTAATGTTAATGAATTGCTACATTGAAAAAAAAAAACAATAAAAAGCAACATTTTAGCATGCTATTGCTGCTAGAAATTCCAAAAATCTAATTAATTAAACATATTAATAACGGTGTACATAATATTGTCTTCGGTTACCGCGATAGTTACTCATGAAATAAAACTATGAAAACGGATTATATCGCGTATATTGAATTTATAATACAGCTTTTTTGTAGTAAAACAATGATAAGCAACATTTTAGCATGCTATTGCTGCTGGAAATTCCAAAATCTGATTAATTATCGAAATTTCCTACAGCAAAATGACAGCGTAACTTCGATAGTTCGAGCGACTTTCTGGCCGCGTATTCTTGTGACTGTTAAGAAATCAGACAGCTTTCCAGCTTACGTGACACTATGTGATATGGGTAGCAAGTGCTAGTTATTGAACTAGCAGCTAGTTATTGAACGTGCAATGTGGTCATGCGTCTACTGAAACTTGGTCACGTAAAATCCATTTGAACTTTTCAGTTCTATTGCAAGTTATCCAACAGAGTTATACTAGAATCGTTTCCTTTTAATCCTCTTTCCTAACCGTACAGTATTGAGGCCTAAAGTAATCAAATTTAATTTGCAACGATTGAATTGTCAAGTATGCCACGAAAAAAAATCTCAAGTGTACTCAAATTGTTTTAACACGTGATCATAAGTTGCTGGTGCGAAATGTAAAGATTTTTTGACCCCTTCCCCCTCCTTGTCACACCTGTGACGTCAAATATTTTTTTAACGATATCAACAATTTCAATTATTTTTTTATTATTTTAAGAAATCAGAAATCAGAAACATTTATTGTGCAAACTGTGTAGGTACAAGAAGTATAGCTAGGTACATTTTTTTATGAGTGTCAACATTTTTACCCAAATGATGACTGTACCTGTGCAACTGTTTTTGTCTGAGCATTATAACTAACAATTTCTACAGCTTGCTCCCTATTGTACAAATAAGTGTAAAATAGTTGAAGAGCATTTCCTCTTACTCCTATATTTTCGAGCTGTTTTAGAAGAATGTCAAAGCTTACGCAGTCAAAAGCCTTTGACATATCGATCAAGAGGGAGGCACAAAGGTTTTTTTCTGTTTACACTCCCATACAAGCTTTAACGTTTCGAATATGGCTGTTGTAGTAGATTTCCCTCTTTGAAATCCAAATTGGCATGAGTTCAGAATTTTATTTTGGTTAAGAAACTTTGTTAACAAAAGCATTCTTAGATATTTATAACACGAAGTCGATTAGGAATAAAAATATATTCATAATAACGCAGAGTACTCTCAACACCCTGAGAGTACAATATAATAATGGGTTTAGGGTACTGTTGGGTCTGCCGCGCTTCTGCAGTGCATCAGGTATGTTTGCGGAGGCTCGAACTGATGGATTCCAGGCCATAATGCGTAAGCGTACTGCCTCACTGATGCGGCGGTTGCGCGGTAGCTCCAACAGTCTGTTGCATGTGCTGGCCAAGAGGCTAGACTGCCCGTTCCAACACCACTGGATGCTGTTGCATGTACAGCAGTAGTGTTTGGAATGTGGCAGTCTTCATTATGTAAATAGTTATATGTGATATGTATTTTTATTTGTAATTTAATGTGTGTTTACTAACATTAGCATATTAAGATTAATTTAATTGTATTACTAACAAATTATATGGGCATTTGCCTGAAATAAATAAATAATAAATAATAATAACGATTATCATTGCAAAAACTAGTTATTTAACTGTTAACAATGAATAAAAAAATCAAAATCGTTTTCGGTTACAGATGTAGTTAAAGTGACGTCACAAAGTTTTTGACTCCCCCTCCCCCTTGTCACAACATGTCACATTTTCTTGACCCCCTCCCACCCCCTAAACCAGTGACGTAATTAATGGATGAGCCCTTGTAGTGTTAAATTCTTATATAAAATCCGCGCCTGCTTTCGTGAATCTACCGTATAGAAAAAAAACATAACCTTTTGAAAGATCCGGAACCTAGTACCAAAAAAAGTTAACAAAATACATTACAAATGTTTCAACGGGAAATCAAAAGCTTTGTACATAATAATATATATTCATTGTTTTTAAGCGTAATTCCTTCTTTTTAGGGTTCCGTACCCAAACGGTAAAAACGGGACCCTATTACTAAGACTCCGCTGTCCGTCTGTCGGTCTGTCCGTCTGTCTGTCCGTCACCAGGCTGTATCTCATGAACCGTAATAACCAGTTGAAATTTTCACAGATGATGTATTTCTGTTGCCGCTGTAACAACAAATACTAAAAAGTACGGAACCCTCGGTGCGCGAGTCCTACTCGCACTTGGCCGGTTTTTTTTTCGTAATAAATTGCTAGGTTTTGACAATTCAACTGATTTTTTATAGACTTTTCCCATCAAATAATATACTTAATACATATAATATCATGCCTGCATACGGATGTACTTAGAACTGTTCAGGCGGGAATATGACTACTTACGCGATATCGCGTTGTCTAACTAAGTCCAAGTCAGACAGGCTTCGTTAGGTATCCAAGTTTGTATCTAATTCCCTGTTTCTGTAACGGAGTAACGTAACGGCAAGTTACTGAAAGTTCAGACGTTTTGAATGTGGGACTCAGAAATTGTGTGACTTAATGACTTGCTTCTAGTTCGTGACGTAGATATTGCTTCCATAGAATTGGCTTTAGTTTAAGGTATTTACATATAATAATACTACTAGTTGGCAATTTCTACTTGATTCAATAACAGTGCATGATAATTTTTATACTGTTATGTGATGACCTGATGACAATTTTGCGGAATTCGATAGCGATAATGTGAGAGGCGGACTATAACATTTTTCCAACTAGGGAACAAATCAAATTATTTTATGAAATATTTTTTTATTTATTTTTTAAGTAGTCACACTACTATATATAAATTACTAACTGAAATAGATATCATTTACTAAAGAAAAAGTGACCAAGTCCACCGGTGACCGAGGCGGGAATCGAACCCGCGTCTTCAGGTTACGTGGCTGTTAAAAAAGTTATTTGTTTAAAGTTTATATGTTTTTACTTAGGAATGGTGTCAATGTTGATACGATAAATGAATTCAGCACCCTCAATTTAAACGAAAACGATCCCAAACCTGGTCTAGCAGCTTCACCGATGTAGCTAATCAAGATAAAAATGAGAGCCCTAAATAAACCTTGAAGAGCGGATATCTTAAAAACTATGCAAGATATCGAAAAACTTGACTGAATAAAACTTGTAACAAATTAAATCTCTTTTCATCTTGTATAAGTGGCCAAGTCGCTCAGACGCATAGTTTCCGAGATATAATCGATATAATCGAAAAACCGAAAAATGGAACCCCAGCACCAGGGATATGGCCGGGGACTTTTGATATGTTCATCTAACTAGTCTAAACAAAGCTACGAAGTTAAAATTTGTGTTCCTTGCATTTCCCTCTATACCTTTTTTGGGCATTTATTTCCTGGCCTAAGACATTACGCTACCAAATATTTATTAGCCGCTAAAGCTATAACATAATCTCCATGCTCCAATCTACAAAATATCCAAAAAATTATACTGTCAAAGAGTCTCAATGTGATAACTCTGAAGCTGATGATCCCGGGTTCGAATCTCGGTAAGGGTATTTATTTGTGTGATGACACAGATATTTGTTTCCGTGTCATAGTTGTTTTCTACATTATGTATTTACAACACAAGCCTTCTTGAGCTTACCGTGGGGCTTAGTCAATCTGTGTAATAATGTCCTATACTATTTATTTATATATAAAACTAAAGCCACGCAAGCGCAAGTCTTCTAAATGTGCAGGATACCATTATATAGTTCTGAGTATAGTATAGATCTGTTAAAAAGTTTCTTAAATATATAGGCGCTCAAAATGCAAGCAAAATGCGCTGTAAGTAAAATCAAGGTAATGTCAAATCAAGAACAGACTTTTACGGTTCGAATACCGCTTCACCTCTTAATTCCTCTTAAGATACTAAAACGACTATAATGAAAAATAATGTTAGCCTTGAATTATTCAACTAACATTATTTCCCACTCGTTCAACTTGTGCATACAGATTTTTTTACAACTTTTTTTCCCACCGTTTCTTTCATAAAAGTTATATCTTTCAGCCCATTCACGCTACTTATAGACATAAAAAGTTTTAAGGGCCCCAAACTTTTCAATTAGAAGACACTTATGGGAGTGAACTCAAGAGAATGGATGATGGAACAATTTGTTCTTTGCTTAAATTATTTCACCTCGAGATTTTGGAATTTAAGGATCGCACAAATTTCCGTTTCGCTCTTAAATTTAATATTTGTTACTTTAATTATGAATTGTCCCTACCCATCTACGTATTTTGCTGTCGTCAAATAGAAAATAAAATTATGATTGTGAGCCAGTGTCGATACCAGGGTATCTTGTTGAATTGCTTTCTACACCAATTGTTAATTTACCTCTGAGGATCTTAAATTATTTAAGTGTTCTGGAGCTGCGTACTTAATAATAATCTTTCTTTAATTGTATAAATAAATAAGTACATAAAAAATTATTATTTATTAAATCGTATGGCAATAATTTGGTTTTACGTGATAGCAGTGGACGAATTCGTATCTGTTTTATTACTGCGAGGCTCTCGTTTAAAGTGCAGTGCAGCAGCCAAAGTTGATTACTCTTTAGCACCACCCAGGGGACACGTGCAGGGTATCTAAGGTAATCTTCCTGCGGACGCGAGTAATCATAGTAAACATAAAAATTATTGACTGCCTATACAAGCGTAGATTGATTAACATTTGTGCATGAAAAACCTGTGAACTATAGAAATGATTAAATATATATTACTTATGATTATATACTACTCATTATTTACAAATATTATGTCATAAAAACTAAAGATTTTGCTTGTATAATTTTGTGTAACTTGCTCAGCTTCAGGGCTTATTCAATAATGTATTTGACTCAATTCTCTCTAATCAAATATATATATATATCGTTGTCTGAGTACCCATAACACAAGCCTCCTTGGGCTTACCGTGGGACTTAGTCAATCTGTGTAAGAATGTCCTATAATATTTATTTATTTTTATTTATTTAATATAAGGCTTTGAAATGGCCTCAAAGCATTTTATCATAAAGCATGTTATTAAATTCGTTTTCTAAGTAAGAATTCTGCAAATACCTGTTAGCTTTACACATAGGTTGTTTGTCATGAAGGGTTAACGTATCAAAAGCGAATTCCCTAGGAAAAATACAATTTCAGCAGCCGATGTCGAAGCAAAATGAATATTTGCAGGCTTTCATTGATATTAGGGCATATCGAGCAAATGTTTGCTCAGGAAATACACCGCATAGTACATATTTAGTGATGGGTACCTTCGCGCCGGGACCGGGGTGCGTTTTAGTTTGTATAAATGTTTAATTTTAATTTTTAATTGTAATTTAATTTGTCATGTGTATCCAAAATTTTGTCATACTACAACAGAACTATTTATGTTTACGTATAAAGCTGTAAATAAAAGCTAAGGAAAAAAGGAAATAAAAATATCTACAGTTACTATGCAGTTGTCTTGCAAACTTTACTCGCTTTCATTGCAATTCCAGTTTGATAGGTATCCATTTGAGAATATCAATAAAATACGTTCTACGGAATGTCGTGCTCTTTATGCCAATTCAATAAATAGACACACGAGATAGTCACATGAATGATTTCTATACTGATGTTTTCTGATCTTTCTGATCTATAATATGAGCAGAAAGATAAGTTTAATAAAATAAGTTAAAGTTTACAAATTTGGTTATTCTCTTACCTAATTTTATTATATTAATTATAGGTTGATGATGATGATGATGTTGCTTCCCATCAGGCGGCTCGTCTGCTCGTTTGCTGACTATCACATTAAAAAAAAGGTTAAGGGGCCCACTGACTGTCAGTCCGCCGGACGATATCGGCCTGTCAGTTAAAACAAAAATTTGACAGCTCCGAACAACTGACAGGCCTATATCGTCCGGCGGACTGATAGTCTGTGGGCCCCTTTAGGGTGGTTCAAGGAACCTTTATTTTTATTTTAGGGCGGGGCACCCCCTTATTTTGTTACACTTATTATGCTGATAAAACACACCGTTTTGTAACTTTATTTCAACTGCAAGGGGTGCTCAACCACTTTGTTTTTTTTGTGTTGTATGAAATAAAATAAAAAAGTTGTTATTTTTTATTATCTGTTGTCAACCTAATTGAACATGATATTTATAAGCTATAAAATAGAAAAACATTTTTATTTAATTTTTTTATAATTATACGTTATTTTATTTATTTACCTAAAAAATCATACAAAATAGAAATACATAAAAATGTTTTTTTTTTTTTAATTAATAATTTGTAAATCACATTTTCAAGTAATGTGAACCCAACTAGGTACTTAAATAATAACCTGGAAAATAATCATTTATTTTTTTGTATTTCAGACGAAGTTGAAGATTTTCAAAGTGGATGAGCACTGCCGTGTAGTTGAGATAAAGTTACAGAACTTAGCGTATTTTATCGATATAATAAGTGTAACAAAGTAAGTGAGTGTCGATGCCGCTGCTCTAGCTAGAGTTTGAATTTTTTCCCATACAAACGTGAACCACCCTAGCATAGGTATTAAAAAGTGTTAACACACGAAGAGGTACCTATCTTAATAGTGGTACAAAGCAATCAGAACTTGACACGCGAGAACGTTATTAAAGTGATTAGAGTGCAAAATTACTTGTGAGTAAAAACTTTTCAATTAACCATCTAAAACAAAATTGCCAAGGGGTACAAAGACATTAGATTCCATTAACAAAATGGAGTCCACTTTGTTCTAATTTAGGTTAAGTTAGAATATAGTTAAAATATTTACAGATTTTTGTTTTCGGCAGCCAGCGGGAATTTTGAGAACGTTCGAAAGAACTCAAATAAATATCTATCTGACTAACCTATGAAGTTTAAAAAAAATGTTTTACATGCAAATATATAATGTTTAAATTTAAAGGTTTTTATTTAACAAGCATATAATAGTACATTTCGATGCTAGTGCGGAAAGTATATCATTACTACACGAGTACCGAAATATCTTGCCACGAGCCGTAGGCAAGTGGCAAGACTCGGGACGAGCGAAGAATGACATTTCCGCACGTGTATCGAACGACGTTTTTTAATACAGTTGCGAAAAAATAAGAAAAGCAACAAGTAAGGAATGGAATTCGAAACTTTTATATTATTAATTCTGTGACATCATTGACATTGACATTTTTTTTTTTTTTACATTTATGGCCTGGATAACATTGACATTATGAAGAAGTGTTTTTCTAGCTTTTATTCGACTAGAATGTATTTTGTTATTAGTATTGTTGAAACCACTTCAAGGAAAGTTTTTTTTTCAATTCCATGTTTTATAAGACAGAAACAATTGTAAATATTAAAACATTGTACTATTATTACTTAAATATCGTTATTTATGATTATTTGTGTATCGTATATTTATAAAAACAATATCGAATTTTGCCTTTGGAAACTTAAAACATTCTTGCAGTAAGAAAATACGCCTCTTCTTTGACAGGCGTTCCGTTCCATTCAGACAACTTATTAAGAACGGTTTTTCAACATTAAAAATAAACGTGTTATAATACTTATAATGATGAAGAGGTAAGTAATAAAATATTAAAAATTATAACATAATTACATGAACACAATTGAATACAGTACAGAGAATCTTCAAAATTATAAACATGAACATGATTTTACAACGGCGCAAGTAGGTACTTACCGTAATTTGTACCTGTACATTCTACCAGGTAATTTATGTTATTTTTCACTGTACGAACATCTCAATGTTCGCGTTTCGTCCCAAATGGTAAAGAATACGCATTCTTGAATGTACGAGTATGCTACGTCTCTGAGTCATTTTTTCCCGTTTACGGAACAATGGTGTCCCGGGGCGTCTCTTTTTACCGATTTCATTTTCACTTTATTGAGCGATCAAATGACAAATGACATAGGATTCCCAGAAAAATATGCGTAAGCATATTTCAGAATAAGTACAAAGGATACTATTTGAGTCTTTTTATCGCCTACTATTGAGCATAGGCCTCACTCGACCACTTGCTGATCTCATCCAGAAGTAACCCGCAATCTTCCGAATGCGTCGTCCGTCTCAACGAGCAAACGGACGCCAAGCGCTCTTGTCATCCAAAAGCGTTAAACCACATCATTCCGTTAACATGTTAGTCCACCTGTCATCACTTTGCCTGACATACGTGCATAAATGTAGCTTTAATTCACTAGATGTAATATTATGTAATCTCCTCGAAATAGCGCCTGAAAATGTCAGCCTACTCTTTTTATGTCTAAGGCTGGATACTAAAGTACTTATAAGAATGTACATTTTATTGTTGCTAGTTGAGCGCAGGTCAAAGAGTCACTCAGCTGTCTTAACGCAGCAGCAGTGCCACTGGACCCGCTGGTTGAGTTGGATGAACGTAACTTTATTACTAGGTCTGAAGATAGGTACTATTAGTTTCTATATTATATATTATCATGTTGTAGAATACTCTGATAAAGATGTACTTCTCCAGTCGCGCCTGAAATATTAGTAATACGACGAAATTACTTAACCTTGTGCATAGTTGAAGTAGAATTATGTATTCCGGTATTAGTGCCCCGGCAAATAGGACTAAGTCCCCGATTAACGTATTATATATAAAGACACTGTCACACCAATGTAAGGTTAAAGCGCTTAAAGTTTTAGATTGAAGGAATACTTTTAATTATAATATGACCAAAATGCAAATATAATTGATTTTAATTAGCAGTTTCTGAAAGTGATCAAACTAGTAAAGTTTGGTATATTTTCACTATACTTACTAAAACCGTCGTCGTGAATTAATCATGAAAACGTTATCGCGGCTGTACGATTGACTGACAAAGATATTCTTCTTCTTAGTCTTACACTCTTTACAGAGTGGTCGTGGTCATGTCACGGTCGACTTCTGCGCCACGGCAGTTCTTGTGATCCGTCGCTATGTGACTCTGTTTTTGGTGGAGTGGGAGCAATCGTTGACTGTATTTCCTGTGATGGACTGAGGTTTGTCCATCGTGTAGGGGATTGGGGAGCGGCCACGAGATCTTTTGCCCTCGACTTTCCCTTACACCACCAAGCGTTTCATGGAGTCCTCGTTACGAGTGATGTGTCCAAAGAATTTGAGGATTCGCTCTCTCTTTCTCTCTCTCTCTGTCTCTTTGATATTGATTTCTTTCAGATTCTAGTAATATAATTATGTCAAACTATGTGGAAACTTATAATTGGCTCACTGCAACTGTTTCTATGTCATTAACTATCGTGTTACTCTAGCTGTTAGTTTTCCTAAGAAATAAAATAAATATAATCATAGAATAATATATGACAATAATCTTTGCATTACATAAATTGCGTGCCATATAGGTATCATCTACGCATTAGGTGCATGATGGGTGACCAAGAAACTTTTATACTCATAGAGTTTTGGCTCAAGAATAACGCTTGATGTGTAAAAATATGACCTTGAATGACGTTATAAATATTTTGTCTCCTTTTGATGACTCTTTGAAAGTTACTTGATAGATTTGATTTTATACTTCGAAAATCGCCCATATGTATTCAATATGTCATTATTTTTTCAAAAATTTGCTATAAATTAAATAATTATAGTCTGGTTATAATATTCTTGTACCCATCCAAAGTATTTACCGCAATATATCGTGACAGCATATTTTATGGTGTGTCTAAAGCCTTATGTGGTGGGTGCTGGGTGAATTTCTGTATTTACATATCACAGCGACGCTTATACTCGAGGCATTGTGCTGCAAATATTATTAGCATGATATCGATTATAGCTACACGTTTAACTTTTAACACGTCGAATCGAAGAAATAAAATGCATTAATTATAGTTACATATTACTTAAAATATTGAGAATAATAGGTAATAAATAATCTAATACAAATAATGGTAATTATTAAAAAATATTGTTAAAGTGACCTGATCAGATTGAGATTCGAGTTCGGAGTGGATTGGCGAGATTGAAATAGCGACCATCTTGAAATTGGCGACCGCATTCAAAATCTGGGACGCCAAATGAACATCCGACAGAAAATACGACGTCATTTATGTAGGACGTTCAATTGAAACTGGGTTTAATATTAAAGTAGGTATTTATTTTGCGAGTTTAAAAAAATGATAGAAAACTGATTTTACCAAACTGCCTGAGGTGACTTTTAAAAATATTGTTTGAGTTTGATTTGGCTTTATTGTCACTTGCCAAGGTTTTCAGATTTATACCTGTTATATATGTACGATGCTTAAAATATCGTAAACTAGCAGAATTTTAAACGGCTGCCTACTAAATACCTTGTTTTATATAGTCCGGCTATTAAAAATGTAATTAACATTTTTTAATACTTTATGTCGACTTTCATAACTTCACAAGCGTGCCATAACGTACGAATGTATGAGCGTGGGTGGAAATCGATTTGCAATATATTCGATTGTTAAATGCTAGACCTTCAACTGGCGGCTCGGAGCATCTGTTGTGTTTGAAACTTTGGCTAACAATTCAACAGGGACACAAATTCTTGGCACCATTGTAAGCCATCTAGTTTATGAAATTCCGTGGAATAACATTTGAGATTCTGACGTAAAGGAATCTAATAGGAAAGTAACAAGAGACTTATTATAATACAGAGTGATTCAAGAATCGTGAGCGGGATCAACCCTAAGTATTTAGTATACAACTAAATGTCATTAGAGACTGGTTATTTTTTAAATTTACTGTGATTGGTCGTATTCAAGTCATGTTTCCCAAATCAACCATATAAGTGTTATTTATAATAATTCGATATAATAATTATATTAAGTAATCAGAGTAAACCAGCACTATGAACGTATTTAAGTAGGTAAGTATCGAATTTAAGGAGTTAATCGGGTCAAAATTCTTTTCATTGTCTTGTTACTGACTCTCTCTTCTCTTACTGACTTACTCTGTCACGCTTCTACTTTTGTATTTTATCAAATTAATAAAAAAAGTTGCATGTCAATCTAGCTGTAGATTATTATTCTCGAAAAAATTTAAAAACTAACTTTCACCCCGTACAAAAAGGTCCACTCCGTCACATTTTTTGGGAAAAAAAAACACACAACGAAAAGAATTTTGACCCAATCAGATAATCTTTTTATAGAGTTCCGTTGCTTCATGTATACTCTGGCAAACCCCTTTGTCAGTAGAAAAAGGTGCGAAATTCAGTTTACCTATGGAAGACAACCCTTTGCGCTTACAACTTTATAATTTGCCGCCTTTTTCTACTGATGGAAATGGCTTGCCAAACTTTATTTAAATTCTGTTTCTTATTTGTTGCAATGAAGTACCGATCCATACAACGGAATCATGTTTAGGGTACCTAGAATTGTAAACACGATCACATAGGTATTACAGTTTCGCTTCAAAATGGAACACGGTTAGCATCAATACGCTTGACTTGCTTGGTAAAGCGTAATAGAGTTTAATCAGCCATGATCGTTGATCGCACCTATTTAGTTGCGTACGATAGGCGCTTTGTTGGCTTCTACTCGTATGTCGAGGATAGGCAACAGGATACGTATTGTGGTATAAACCAACGATCCTACAGTCAGCATCAAAGCTAACGGATCAGACGACGTGTCAAAAGTATTCTCTAATAATTTAACAAAGAGAATATATGTACCCATCTAAGTTATATTATGTCGAACAATTGGACTGTGACAGGTCATTTTGAACGCGAAATATAGAAATATATTTTAAAGAGTATTCCAGGATGGCAAAAATACTTTTGGCGCGTCTTTTTCATTTGGTCATTCAATTTTTGAATGACCAAATTTTTAGAATGTCACGATTTTCTAATGAGGTCGTTATATTTCACATCTAATTTTATTATTTATTGATATCATCGCTATGGTGCAGGATCTACACCTGTAGGTGATTTGAAATAATTGATGAGATTACGGGCGACAGAGAGATATGGAAGAAAAAGAGCATGCTGCGCCGACCCCAAACGAATGGGATAAGGGCAAGCGAATGATGACCGTATCTTACATTTTTCATGGCGCAGTCGGTAGCACCCAAACCTACGCTCCCAATCGCGGCTATCTGGTTATATACGTGCATATACCCACTCATGGCAAGGGAAATACACGTTGAGAATTTTAACTGTTAACCAATTAAGATTCATGAGAGGGCTGGCTCTCGTGAAGGCTCTCTGGCAGCAGACAGACGGACCGATAAAGGCTGCTAAAACATTAGGTTCTCTTAGCACCCATTAGGGAAAGTATACCTATCCTCAAAATTAACATACCGTTAATAAAATTAATTGTAAACCGTGAGTGTGTAATCCTTTTTTTGCAACGATTTGAACCCTATTTATTTTATATTTTGTTTATTTAAAACATATACTTTATATGTACATATACCTATCGTATGCGAAGGCATATTATTTTTTGCATTTATTATTTTACACAGGACGGAGATAAATTTTCGCCTGATCCTGTTATTTTGAGTTTTGAGCGAAATAAATAAGAACTAAGGCTCAACGATACGTCAAACAAAGAAGTCTTTATTGGTAGTATCAGGTAGATGCTCGAGCTAACAGGATGTTTGGGTTAATATTAATACGTCACAGTCTAGGGACGTCAATTTATCAAACGGACGAGGGACGGGGTACTGTGGCGACACGACGCAGTTCACAAGCAAACAGTAGGCACATGGGTATAAACTATAAATATAAAATAAGTTTTTGGCAAAAAATAAATTTTTCGTACAAGCTTTTATCGCTGACTGTACTTTTCTTTCCACAGACAACTAATACTCATCAAGACAATTCTAAAAACCCCAAACACAATTAGGTTGCGTTGTTTTATCACAGAGTTCCTATGACCACTTTCTGTCTCCATCATCAGATCAGCTCGATGGTACCATAATATTGCATTGTCACCCGACCTACATATGTATGCAAATTTTCAGCTTCATCGGAAACCGGGAAGTGGGTCAAATTTAACTTGCAAGATTTGACCCTTACAAACATGTTACATACATACTTACATAGGTACATTGCAAGTTAAATAAAAGCTTGTAATAATAAAAAAATAGTTTTCGTGCTGCAGGACTAGTTTAAAAGGCAAATTTATAGGACACGGGATGTTTAGGAAAAGCTTTAAATTTATTTTGTCATCTTATCAATACCTAGAAGTATTGTATATGTAATAAATATGGCCTTCGGCCGTAAACTAAAAAGTTTTCTTCTTAGGTCAGGCTAATAATTATTCCTGGTTGTTATTGTTATCGACGAAGTTCTGGCCATCGCAAATGTGTACAATTATTTTACCAATGTTCTCAACTTTCGAAATCAAAAATGAAATGAAATAGTACATTTCGATGCTAGTGCGGAAAGTATGACATTACTTACATTACATTACTCGCCTACGGCTTGTGGCAAGATATCTCGGTACTCGTGAAGAAGGACATATCCGCACGTGTATCGAACGACGTTTTTTAATACAGTTGCGAAAAAATAATAAAAGCAACAAGTAAGGAATGGAATTCGAAACTTTTATATTATTAATTCTGTGACACTGACATCATTGACATTGACATTATGAAGAGGTGTTTTTCTAGCTTTTATTCGACTAGAATAGATTTTGTTATTATTATTGATCCCACTTCAATGAAAGTTTTTTTTTTTTTTCAATACATGTTCTATAAGACAGAAACAATTGTAAATATTAAAACATTGTACTATTATTACCTAAATATCGTTATTTACGGTTATTTGTGTATCGTATATTTATAAAAACAATATCGAATGTTGCCTTTGAAAACTTAAAACATTCTTGCAGTAAGAAAATACGCCTCTTCTTTGACAGGCGTTCCGTTCCATTCAGACAACTTATTAAGAACGGTTTTTCAACATTAAAAAATAAAAGTGTTATAATACTTATAATGATGAAGAGGTAAGTAATAAAATATTAAATATTATATATAGGTTTTTATTTTGATTACGACGTTTAAAGGAAACTAATATTAACACTCATCAATAAGTAGTCATGAATTGGAGCAAGTAAACATTTAAAAAAATTGGAAAAGTAAAAAGCACTAGTTCGCGAAAACCAACTTTCCGCACGCTAAACAGCCACGAAAAGTAGCACTTTTTGAGCAACTGTATTAAAAAAATGTTAACCCCTAGTAATATTTTGCGACATAAATATATATATTATAGGTATATGTCATACTGAGCAACTTTTACTATGGAACCAAGCCCGATTTTTTTTTGTCAATATTTTTTTTGCCATTTCTAGGTTTGTCCCATAGTAAAAGTTGCTCACTATGACCTACATATGCACACCGCAAAATATTGCTAAGGGTTGTAAAAACGACCTGTATGACCCATGAAATAAATCTATGAAAACGGATTATTTTACGGATTATAATACGGATTAACGGATTATAGTTTTATTTCATGAGTAACTATTGCGGTAACCGTAGACAATATTATGTATAACCCAATCATGTTCGCCTACTGCTAAACCGCGGCTGCATACTGCGGCGGCAGTCTCCAGATGAAATTAACTGAGCCTGACAAGGTTAACCTCCATTCATCTTGTTTCTATGTATTAACCGTTCTCTAATAACGGACAGTTTGTCAAGACACGACACACTAAGCTGTGGCAAGACGAATTAGAAATCCTAGCTTACTTAATTCGCTTTAATTTTTAATTTTAATGAATGTTATCTTTAATGAATAATACAAAAGGTAATCACGGTCTATATCGCTAGGAAAGAAACAAAACTATACTCGTATCATTCGGTAATTCAATCTTTTGATAAACCAAGTATTTAACAAAATGTTATAACACACTTCTTTGTAGGGCCATTAAATCGTCAAGACGATTTCAATGGGTCTTATACTGGATAGGGTCGCGACAATATTTGACAGTTTTTATGTCATCAAAATTATTTTACATTGCATTGTTACCAAAATATCGTAGGTATGCTGAAGTGTACAAATACGGAAAGGAACAAAATAAATTTAATGCTTTGGTTAGCTACAGATACTTATGGTATTTGGGTATGGTAATTGGGAAAAAATTGCTTACGTTTACGTTTTTTCAATGACGAAGCTCGGAAACAGTAAACAGTCATATTTTGCATAGGCGAGTGTTGTACTGGCTATCGGTCAGATTCGAATACGTCAAAAATTTACTAAAGATACGATACGGATCGGATGTCGGATAATAATATCGGAATGTGTTGTGTTCCTGCCGGTGAGTAAGGTTGCCAGTGCTCAACGAGGATGCGGTGTTAGGGTCGGCACCGCGCATGTAACTCCTCTGGAGTTGTAGGCGTACATAGGCTACGGAGACTGCTTAACATCAGGCGGGCCGTATGCTTCTTAACCACCGACGTAGTATTAGAATAGTGACGTTTTTGTTTGAATAAACGTCACTTTTGACACTGACATTATCCGATCCATGTCCTAACTTTAGCAAATTTTGAACGTGTGTTAAAGTTCTAATCAGTCATATGGCTCTTTTATTCACTGCCGAACTTTTATTCAGACCACGTTTCATCGAAAGAAAAGATAAGTGAATAAATTTATGTTTCAATCTTAATTTACACAAGAGCACCGCCTGCACGCAAACGATAGTTAATGAAGACGAACGAGCAACGCAAATCTGCGGTGCTCAGCATACGTGCACAAACTACCTTTGAAAATTCATGCGATCGTGTACTCTATTGCCAGAAAACAAAGCGTAAAATTGAATAACTTTTCAAAAGTATGTATTGCACTTAGAATGAGCGCAGCAGAAGTGACGGTGTGTAGACGACTCGATAGACTTGATTGCTAATAAACTTGAAACTAACGCCGGGTACTAGGTGGTACTAGATGATATTGAAGTGTAAACGGGGCACTTCACTTTTATATCTAGCGGGAGCGTAGGAATATCTTCATATATATGTATGTTGAGATTGCGGTTATCAATGCCATTAGACCGTTTATGAATACGTGCAAGTTCGTTTCCGATATCAGGAAATATTATTTTTAAACACTATTTTAGAGTTAGTAATAACTAATGCAAGACAATTCAACCATACTTGTCGTTTTCTGTCGTTTCTATGGTTATACGTTATTTTATTATATCAATTTAATGTCACCGTAATGACTTAACTTACATTTTCTGTATCATGGTTTATGAAAAACAAGCAACGTCGAGCAATTATATGTACTGTACAACACGTGAGTGCCCCTTTTTACACGACTGCCCAAAAAGAAAAAGAGTGTATTGTTTTTTATATATACAATGTCTGTGTCTGACGGAAGTTTTTATATTAAAATATGGAAAACGCGTTCCGAAAAACGTACTGTAAATAATCAGTGGGCTAACACCAGAAACATCTAAAGTCGTAATTTATATTATACAGGGTGGCCAAACAATAAGTGCATTCCCGTTTCCAGGGAGGTTTTGGGATTATACTGAGCAACTTTTACTATGGGACCAACCACGAAATCGCGAAAAATTTTTTTACTCTCCCATAGAAAATGGACCAGTCAACGTGTATGAAACCGCCAAATTACTTTTCGCGATTTCGGGGTTGGTCCCATAGTAAAAGTTGCTCAGTATAATTCCAAAACCTTCCTGGCAACGGGAAGGCACTTATTTTTAGCTACCGTGTAGAGAGACATATATTGAGATTTCGATTTGGTACATTGATTACGTGTAGTGTCTGCGGGATGTTCACAAAAGTATCTTACTGAAATTATACAGTGATACTGTTTATTTACGGGGATAAAAATACTGTGCGCGAAAAAGTTAAAAAACAATGCTCCTCGCATTTTTTTTATTTTCGGAGATTTTCTCAAGCGTATTTTTATAACTTTCACTACCCCTAGTGTAAATTTCATTCAATAGTGTGACGTGCGTTCGCGTTTGCGTTGTGTCTACTTTTGTATGGGATTTTGAACAGCGCGCCAAACGCGACGTTTTGATAGACAGATAGTTTGTTCGTGGCAAAAAAAGAAGAAAACAACAGAACAAACTCAAAATCCCATACAAAATGACACTTAACGCAAACGCGTATGGCGGTATGGCACGTCACGCTATCGAATACAATGTGACGTTTTCAACCAAAAGGTACCACATTGTCGCTAGTCGATAAGGTTGATTTCGAATTGAAGCTATATGGAAATAGCGCCTTATGGACAACCGACAATAAGTACCCTTTTGGTTGAAAATGGCACAAATTTACACTAGGGGACTGATAGTCATAAAAACGCTTGAGAAAACCTGGCCGAAATATAAAAAATACGAGGAGCATTGTTTTTAAACTTTTCCGTGCACAGTATTTTATCCCCGCAAATTTAATTAAACAGTGTCACTGGGTATGTTCAGTGAGACACTTTTGTGAACATTCCGCAGACACCACGTACTCGAAGGAACTCTCTGGGTACTTTAATGAGAGAACTTCAAACTTTTGTTCCTGAGAATTCGGTTAGTCGATTTGAAACTAAATTAGTTAACAAATTGATTATCTAGCATGCGCGGTGTTCGAGTATACGTTATTTATGGAGAATATTAGACGAAAGTGTTTAGGTTACATTTGGAAGTGACTGCAGCAGAGTTAACGCTACAGCGTTGGCGTTGGTCAAGCCACTGTCACCTACCTCGAAATAAGGCAGGTCAGTGTTACATCCAAAACACAATTTTAAAGCTTTTTTTATTATCAATTCTGTAGTAGGTACAATACGAATAATATCCTATAATATATTCTGTCGCACTAGTATGACATTATTGAAATGAATTTTACAGCCCATCGGTTCTAGATACGTCTCATTTCTCGTCATATTATGTCAAATGTGGTGGGATGTCTCAGAGAATTTTGAAGAATTGTAGCGAGCGAAGCATGAATTTACCCGTAGATATTTTGCCTTTCGTAAAAGGAGCATCGGAAATGTCATCCGTGTATTATAGATATTCGTTTTGCCCGACAGCCCTGAAAAACATTTAGCTTCGGTGATGTAAAATTTCAATGGACTTTATTCAATTGTTTGAGAAGAATTTTACAAATACAAAATTATAAATACAAATGAATTTATTTCATTACTTTTTACAGCTGTTCTTAGTACAAGTAGCTGTTGTTAGTTACTTTTAGCGATGAATTAAATTTTACAATACTTATTGACACCATAAGATTATGCACCCGTTAGTTTACAATCTAACATAGGTTGGGTTAGGTTAGTTTGTAATCTTCCTTACTAGCGTGATTGTAAACGACGACTGTTTACAATATGACGGTAACATATATTTATATATTAGTCGGAAAGTAACGAATATTGCCTACCTCTAATATGCTTATTGACAAACATAGATATTAAAGAATTTATGTAATTATTGCATATAAGATGTAACATAACAGTAAAAATCAAATCATTAGGTACATCAAGAGACCAATTCGAACTTACAATTATCATTTGCGCATGAATTTCTCTCGTACTTTTCCCTATATGTATTGGCTCTAGCGAGATGCACGGGGGTATGATAACAAAATGACATCATTTTTAAATCAAAATGTAGGTACCTAAGTTAGAATCGGTCTTCGATTCAAAACTTAAACTTAAATAAACTAGAACTAGTAACTTAACACCATTACCTACTACTTCATTCAGACTTCTTTCTAACACTATAACATTTAAAACTTTCGCGTTTTGAACACATATTAAATCACATTTTATTTTTTCAAACACTCATACTAAGTCAGCAGTACCCCATCCTGCATCCTTATCGTAAACACAAAATATACAGCACTGTTTTATTTTTTGTACAACACAGTATTATATAAATTAAAAAATAACTTGTTTTAGTAACAATGCAATACAATTAGTACAATTACATTACTCAGAAACAGTGAATGGTTCCAAGGTAAAAAGCGGTTTTTACCTTACGCGCTGCACGCTGCCGCGCAATTTTCAAAGAGATGTATAAGAATATCAATAAAGAATACATTTGTACATACTTCTATGCTGACTTGGCACGGTAATACCGGGTTCGGGTCCGTGTAAATCAAACAAAAAACGCCTAGCGAAAGCCGAAGGAAGCCAATTTCCCTTCGCTAAGGAAATGGCTGGTGTGATGTCATGCCGCAAATCCCAACCATGTAACCTTTTAGTGTGCAGCGGCGAATACCAATTGCAGAGCAAATAAAACTGCGTAGAGAAGTGAATACGCCGAAACCGGATTTTTGATGACTTTAATGTGGCTTTAGTTTATAGCTGTGTTACCAATGTGGCGTCAAATAAACTGGTAAATTACAGTGAATACGTATTTAATGGGTTTCTATTAAATTTTATATATACTTTGGTTATTTTATATATAATTTTATATATAGTTATATAATTACAATTTTTTTTCAAACATATGTCCGGCTTACAAGTCACAGCGGAGGCCAAACGCCAGGACATGGAAAAAATAATTTCAATTATCACTTCACATCAATTCAATTTATTTAAAGACACTTATTTTTTTGTAAACGTATTGGAAAATCGACGCAGTCTGTATACTGTAAGTTGTAGGTATACATCAGTACAATAATACCTGTGTGAACAATTTGACGAAGATATCAAAATACACTAATGATTCTGGTTTCGGTATTTGCAGCTAAAATAAAACCAGCTGAAACCGGTTATTCACTATCACTAGGCAGTCCCTCGTTGTTGGTTAAGCGAAATTACTCCGAGTTGCTTACGAATGAACTTATTTGTGTTTATTTACGTTGTGTTTTATTATTTTTGCCATCTATATTTTTCTTCGATCTATGATGAAATTATAAATGTGCAAAACTATCCTTAAAATAAGATACCATTACTATTTTTATCATCCCGATAGGTTTGTTAAATTACTGTACACATTTTATCTACACACATATCACAAACCCTCTATGATGTCTTCAAAATCTCTGTATTTTTTAAGTCTTATTCATTAGATTTGTATTTGTGTGTACCTTCTCCCCTTTTTTATTGTTTGAGTAAATGCGTATATTATTATAAATATGTTTGAAATATAAGAAAAGCGTATACTTTGCTTTTGACTTTGTCATAAATGACACATAGTTATTACAGCTCAGTATTTTTTTCTGTTCACTTATAGTACCACTAAATAAATTAACAGTGACCGTCTTAACATCAATCGGACATGAAATTAAGCAGCTCAAAAATTTAATCAGCTATGAGATAAGCTGCTTAGTTTACACCTCGAAAATACTGAGAAATATTATTCCTCTTTTACGCTTTACTCCTGAGACCCAGGAGCAGTTGTTTTCTTCTTGAATTTGGAACCCTTTAGTTGCTATATAAAAGTTCAGGTTTGATTCCAAAATATGTACAAAAAATTGTACGCGGAGGGTCCTAGGAGGTTCAAAACGTGAAACAATCTCCTGGATTTTCCAGTCGATATGAAACTGCATCGCGTTAGGGTTAACCCAATTGGCGTGTAACGTACTTCCGTTTGGAATATCGAGATACCGACCCGTCCGGAGTTATCCAGCATCAGAATGAGGATATCGACTGGAAATTATCGGTTACGCCGAATATAGGATCATTACATTAGGTACCCAGGATACTTAATAGAACTGTACAAAGTTTAATATCAAATATGTAGTCGAATTAACTATACCTTCTTAGAACCTTATAATTTAATTTAATTTCGGCTTAGAACCTCTTAGTCTTCGGAGAGACGTTGGCTCTCTTTGCATGTTCTACCGTCTGTACAATGGGGAATGTTCCGAAGAACTTTTTGATCTGGTGCCATCGTCTCGTTTCTATCACCGCACCTCCCGCCAAAGGAGCAAAGCTCATCCTCACTTCTTAGACACATGGCACACCATGAATAAGCGGGCATTCCGCTCGTTTCTTCCCAGAACGTGCAGAATGTGGAATGAGTTGCCTCCTGAGGTATTTCCTTTGTGCTACGACATGGGATTCTTCAAGTAGCGGGTATTTAGGGTTCTCAAGGGTCGGCAATGCTTAAGTGGCTCCTGTGATGTTGCTTACGTCCATGGGCGACGATGACTGCTTCCCATCAGGCGGCTCGTCTGCTCGTTTGCTGAATATCACATTAAAAAAAAAAATCTCTTAAAAGTTCGGTAAATAAAAAATGTTCAGGTGAACGGTTTTATATTTTACTACGACTATTTATTGTTAATAGGTAGACACTGATCTTATTTAATAAAATTGCCGACGGCGATGCGGTACTCAGACGTTAACACGGTGTCGCGATCAGAAGACATTAATTCGACGATTTCTCTAAAACTATTGCTGAATATACACTAGCTCTTAAAATCATCTATTATGACGTTCATTTGATCTAAACTTAATACAAAATCCTATTAAAAAATTGTATAATTATGTCTACCTATTGAGGACCTAAATACCTAATTAGGAAATAAACATTCCACATTCGGCTTACAAAAATGAATACTGGTTATTATTATTAGTATACATATAGTGTATTTTCCATGGCATTGTAATCTTATGTTGAAAAATAAAATTGTAGTCAAACCTTCGGCATCATCACCATCTTTCTCGCGGTATTCCGGCATTTTGCCACGGCGCCTGGGGTCCGCTTGACAACTAATCCTAAGATTCTTTAGGTTTTTACGAAAGCGACTGCCATCTGACCTTCCAACCCAGAGGGGGAACTAGGCCTTGTTAGGATTAGTCCGGTTTCCTCACGATGTTTTCCTTCACCGAAAAGCGACTGGTATAAATATCAAATGATATATTTCGTACATAAGATTTGAAAAAATTAAAGAAACAAAATAATGAGTCAGCTTTTAAACTCTGTTATCCAAATGTCGCTACGAAAAGTAATTCTAAACCGACATAGAAAAATGACCCGCAGCTGCGCGATGTCGGGTGCAAACTAGTTCAGAGAAACAAAAGTGTTAGTTAGAAGAAGTTCTAACTAAAGCTTGTTACAGTTACATAAGACAAGACCTAATCAAATTAAAAGTTGCTGCACGCTCAGCAAGGAACTTGGCGGTGCTGTCATTTTAAAACTATCCTCGTAACTTTGTTTCCCTGTATAAATTATAATTTAACATGCAAGTTGATGTACTGGCAATTTGCGGTACAATTTTCAAACTCAGGCTCAAGCGGGCTTGGTTAGTTTATAACTAGATAACTTATAACTTCACTCGGTATTTGTTTTTTTTTAATAATATACTTAGGCAGTTTATTAAAATGTTGTGTATCTGCCCGTTAATGTTTTCACAACCAGAATATACCCTTTCTCTTTTCGGTGTTTGTCTGTTTGATTTATTTAATCCCTATACTTTCATAATTTCCGTGTCTATGCAATAATGCTCTCCTGACATCGGTGTACCTCGGGCTTTCGGTTCAAGAGTGCCAACCTCTGTTTGATCCTTCATAACGAGAGGGCGTTTCAAAACGGCAGGTGGGCATAAGAATTCCGTAACGAAAACACAACAAAATCGAACTTATTCTTATTAGAAACATTTCAAGATGAAACAAATCAAAACACGTGCAAAGGATTTACTTTACAGTCGGACTTAAAAAAATGGGTATTTATAGACGGAAAACGTTGTCATTCAATATTAATGCAAAATACTTTGTATTATTATTCTGAAACGCTTTTCCGTTATTAACCTGACATTAATTTCTCTTTCATCTCGCCTTATTTGTGATTGCGTGTTTTGAAAAGTAAAAAAATATTTTTCCACTCACTAGCTCGGAAAGCCGTCTTTTATCCTTTAAAACAAGCGGGGAAAAACGCATTTTATCCACTAGTGGGGAAAGTAATTTGACCTTGGATGGAGCGTGTTTAAGTAGCTTTTGACAGATAACAAAACGTAAAACGCTCATAATAATGGTTCGTTCGATATTAATTATCATTAAATAAATGGTTTGAGAATTTAATAAAGAATACCAAATTTAGCTTTATTTAATGATTTTAAGTCATAAACCTTAAATTCCATAAGAAACATTTGTTTTTTTTAAATGATGTTGAATGTAATTCTGAACGCACAAGTTGAGTCGATGCAATTTCAAAACGCATCGTCAGAAATGTCAACATTGTCAATAAAAATTTTCTCACCGACTCCGACACGTAAAAATACACAACTTCCAGAGTTTTCTGTTATAATATCGTATTATCGTAAAATAATGAGTGATTCCAGTGATGAAGATGATCTAACGCCTGTGGATGTTGTACTTTCCTCGCTATGGTGAGGGGAAAAGTTTTGTGTTACACACGGGTGCAAATGTATTTTACTTCTCGTGTGTTGAAACACTCGCTACGCTCATGATTCTATTTTAGAACCACTCGTTTCGCTCGTGGTTCAACTATAGAATCCTTTCGCTTGCTCGTCTTTGCAGTTCCACACTCGCGGGTTAATACTACTTTGCACCCTTGTATAACAAATAACTATTTCAAAGGTAATAAAAGCTTAGTTAAGTCTCAGAAAATGTATCTTGGATAACACCGACTTTTAGAATTCCGTACCACAAAAGGAAAAAACGGAACCCTTATAGGATCACTCGTGCGTCTGTCTGTCTGTCTGTCCGTCTGTCACAGCCTATTTTCTCCAAAACTACTGTACCAACTAAGTTGAAATTTGGTACACATATGTAAGTTTGTGACCCAAAGCTGGACATGTAACGTAAATGAATGAATTTTAAACATGGGGGCCACTTTTGGGGGTAAATGAGAAAATTAAATTTTGCAAACTATATTGTGTTACATATCAAATAAAAGAGCTTATTGTGAGAATTTCAAATATATTTTTATATAATTTTAGGATTTAATAGTAAGATTTAAGAAAATAGGCAAAAATTTACCATTCCCCCTTTATCTCTTTATACTGGGTCTAAAATTTTGAAACGAAAATTAAAATTTTGAAGATATTTCACTCACGTTTCACATAATAAAATACATTGTTAAAAATTGTGTAATTAAATATGCTCATGCCGCAAAATATCGATTCCTCTTTCGGTGTTCATTTATTATTTAACCAAACTTAATACATTTTTGTAAAACTATTGTACCAACACCTCTCTATAGTTTTCACCCCACTCCTATTTAGTATTGTGTAAATTCAAAATAAATAGATAAAGGATACTCATCGGCACGGCTCGAAACAACACAATACGTTTAGGGGCTTTCAAGTCTCCACTTCTCATTATGACTCGACTTTTTTCCTTTGACTTTCTTGAAGCGTCCCCACAAAGCGGTATTTTCCGGGGTCATTAGTCGTTGTACAGATTCATCCCACTCTGTGATTGTGTGATATTTCTTCAAGTGCTTATTTTGAGTCCCGTGCAAGCGAAAGATTCTATAATAAATCCACAAGCGTAGCGAGTATATCTTATTTAGAATCTTGAGTGTAGCAAGGGATCCAAAAGCGCACGAGATGTAAATAACTTTGATTTCGTGTAGTACACAAGATTTTTCACCTCAGTAGTGAGAACGTAGGTATTTGGAAGGAAAAGCACAACCTGAAAAAATGCAATCCTTCTTCATCATTTTTTCACTCATATTTTTATAAGGTATTCTAACAATTTTATTAAGTTTAATTACCGCCATAAAATATAATAACAAAACGAAAGAAACTTATATGAAATAATATGGAAATAACGAACGTTAATTGACAATTCCATCGACAACTTTTTTTTTTAAATAACTGTAAGATACGGTCAGAATTGCGGACGGCAGCGGCAGCTATTTGTCAACTATAGTAGAAATTGTTAAAAGAAGAATTATTAATTTTTCGTGATAATCTTTGTATTTTTAAGCACTTAGGTCTGGCAACTGTCTGAGCCCTTTATCTGAGCAGAGCATAACTCACATGTAACCTCCTGACAACGACCGACCTACACATATTCATGAAACTTTACAAGTAACAAGCCTTAATTATTTAATTTATGTTTTATCCCTTTCTTCCAAGTACATACTTATTTAAGTCAAAATGACAGATTAAGAATCTGTTAATAGCTACTTGACGCTTGTAGCGCGTTTATGAATAGCGCCAATAGTACGTACTTAGGCCGCAATTTAGTTTTGACCCTTTGTTAATTTGTCAGTCAAATTTAAACTGACATATTATGATACCAGGTGGTTACGCTACGTCTTACGTAGGCGAACACTCGCGAATGCGAAGCGAAGCGGCGCGGCGCGGCGCGGCGGGCCCAAGGCGTTCGCCGACACGAATTTACTTGTCACAGAATGAAGCAAAAAAAACCGGACAAGTGCGAGTCGGACTCGCCCACCGAGAGTTCCGTACTTTTTAGTATTTGTTGTTATAGAGGCAACAGAAATACAACATCTGTGAAAATTTCAATTGTCTAGCTATCACGGTTGATGAGACACAGCCTGCTGACAGACAGACGGACAGCGGAGTCTTAGTAATAGGGTCCCGTTTTTACTCTTTGGGTAAACCCACACCCCAAAAAACTTAAGTAGATGGCGCTATCCTAGGATGGCCTAGTAGGATGAGCCTAGGCTCATATTAATAATATGGTGCAAATATTCGCTGCTGCGAATATGTCTCGGTGGCTCAGTAAGTCGGCGGGCTGGTATCTCAGAGTCGCGAGTTCAAGTCTCGCCCGAAGCAGTGAATTTTTCCCTTTTTTTTCAAACATATTAGAATGAAACGCCACATTCGGAAACTCAAAGTCGAAAAGCATTCAAGTCTAACAAAGGACAAGGGGAGTAGACTCTTTTAATGCTAATTCCTCTTATTCCGCCCGCTTTATTTAATTGAAAGCATGAATATGCAGTAAGCCGAGCGGAGTCAAAAGAATCCGTTGCAATGATTCCTGTTGGTAATAACGGGTGAACGCAAAGGTGGAAAATGTGTACGTGAAAATATTAATGTTAATGCCTAATATTTATACTGAAAGTTTATTTTTCTTTTATATTATTTACTTGTGCCACAGAATAAATAATAGCACTAGGTACCGATTGTTCATTCTCTAACAAAACGACGATATAAGCGTAAGCGCGAGCACGCGTCCATTCCGTAGTGATGCGCGGCAACTAGGTACTATTACTAGACACCTAGAGATTATTTATGCATTGTGTGTAATAAAACGAACTACGGACTTGAACTGCGCCCTTTCTGTTTACTATGCATATGCCTACTCGTGGCTGAGATACGGTGTGCCACTATGGGGAGCCAGCGTATATGCCGATGACCTCTTCAAAATGCAAAAAAGTGTATTCGCATCCTTGCTAACATACGCGTACCAGAAAGCTCCCGCCCATTCTTTTCAAAATTCAAATTACTTACTTTGCCATGTATATACATACTGGAAACATACATGTTTGTAAGAAAGTACTTACACCTATATGAAATGCGCAAAGATCTAGTAGCCGGCAACACGAGATGTAAAAATGTATTAGCTATCCCAACGTGCAAATTGGTAATGTATAAAAACAGCCTCCACGTTAGATCTATTAAAATAAATAATAAATTACCTCACAGTATAACGACTGAGATTAAAGACAGCGTATTCAAGCAAAATCTAGTAAAACTACTGACAAAAAAATGCTATTATAGTATTAGACGAATTCCTTAATGACAGAGATTTAAATTGACTAGACATTCAATTAGATGTGACAAATATGTACAATTATAATTAATGAGAATAAATTTAAATGTATATTATTAAATTGAATAATACCATATAATTCACCAAACTTTAGTATTAATGGCATAAGATGTACAAACATAACATAAGTATAGAAATAAGTCATTGTAATGCCCTCACAGGGTAGCATGTACTATTCCTAAGATTACTTTTACTGTCTGTACTGTACATGTATACAATAATAAACAAACAAAACAAAAATTGTATGGTGTGGGCCGCGTGTACTTGTAGCGACGCGACGAAATCGCGGAGTGAACCACGCCTGCTTGTGTGTAAAAACGAACTTAAAGACAGATTTCAGATGTAAAAATATGTGTTAAATCACATTTAGAAACGGGTCTATCGCGAATTTATTTTGTTACCTTTATTTACCGACGTTTCGACACAGGTTTCACTGGTCGTGGTGACTGGCAGTGAAACCTGTGTCGAAACGTCGGTAAATAAAGTTAACAAAATAAATTCGCGATAGACCCGTTTCTAAATGTGATTTAATATGTGTTTAAACCGCGAAAGTTTTAAATGTTATAAAAATATGTGGTTTTGAAAAACCTTATTTAATATAAATAAACTATTTGAATAAATTGTGGGCATGATTTAGAACTGGGGCCCTATGGCGAAAAACGAAAATCGAAGCTTCTTTATCTACCTACGTCTTTATCGCTCTAATAGTGTAATGGAAAAATGTGTTGATAGCAAAATACATCTATTGAGCCTAAAGGATTAAAGCTGTCTCGAATAATGTCAATTGACTGTCGAGTTGATAGCGATTTCGTGTTGCCAAGGAGATAAGTCCGAATCCCTACGATATCTCAGTCGGGTCAAAGGGTCAAGGATCATGTATAATCAAAATAATTATTATCGTTCTCGAAAACGGGGAACCGTTTTTCGAGTCTTTTTTCCCTCTTATTTAACAATTATTCCTTGCTTTATCCAGCAGCACTTGCCACGCTTTGGTGTAATTCCAGTAGTCAGGATTTCGCGTTCAGTTTTGTTAAATGTCTTGGAATTTTAACTCTGTCAACATTCACGCAGAGGCCTCGAAAAGAAGGTTGGTCTTCAGCCATTTTGACTGATTTTCTTTCGCTAGATCCAACCGAGATATTGGCTTTAAATATTTGAGATTACGTTCTCCTCGTACGTTAACTTTGATAAGTTATCTTACATTCGCTTGTGAAGACCGTGAAATGCGGGATCTGCTCCGTTGGATTATAACGTGAACTACTTATTTCAGCTGCCCTCGGTGGGTGATTGCTTTATGGTTAACCGGCTTCCTGTAAGGACGAACCAGGCGCGTCCTGGGCCCTCTAGAGTTGACATTTGTTGAAAGGCAAGACGATTTTCATCCGATAGATAAGATTTCGTTCCTACTTTCGTCAGAAACTGCATGGCGCGCCATGAGGCCTCATACAGTTGTGTCGCGTAACGCTGAAGTCTACTGGGGACGCGGCCTTTGGTGGGCCAGATCCAGTCGACCTGTATAGCTGGCACCGTCCGAGGCGGAGCTAGAACCTCCGGCTAGCCGATTGAGAGAGTCGTCGACTGCCACTATTGAGCAGCTAAGCTTTTCACCTTTATCTAAACTTCGATTTTGACCACTTACCTTTTAGTTATTACCTCTTATTGAATATATTGACAATAGCGCAATCGACCAGGTGTCACAAAAATTAGAATCCTGTAAAAATAGTTATTAGGTAGGTATAAATAGATTAACTTTAATTTGCCCGAATAATAAATTGTTCCTTGTCCGCTATCGGGTTTGTGTGTTTTGTCTTGTCGCCTTCGGTAAACCTATACTTACTTCTCTGACGCAGCAACCCTAAGTATGTCTTGGCCTCCAACACGACTGCTCGCCACTGATTCCGGTCCTGTGCAGTTTCTCGCCAGTTTTGAACCTGGAACTCGCGCAGATCAGCGTCCGCATCCGCCCATCGATACCTACCTCGACCGACCGGGCGGCGTGCTGTCGGTTTTCCCTCAAACGCTCTTTTCCCCGCCCGATCGCCTCTCATTCGCTCAAGATGGCCGTGCCACCGAAGCCTTTGCGCCTTTGTCACACCAATGATGTTTGGTTCAGCAACTAGTTTTTCAACTTCGGCGTTTTTTGCGGATTCCCCAACTGCCATTGGGTCGGTAAACCTATACTTACTTACTTACTGCTGTGGCGCGACGACCCTAAGTGGATCTTGGCCTCCGACACCAAAGACCGCCATGCTACTCTGTCCAAAGCCGCTTCTGTCTAGTCGACGGCGCCGAGACAAAAAAAAAATAAAAAAAAATAAAAAATTGTATGACAATATGCAGTGATAAAGAGGCAGATAATTTTCAGGATAGGGACTCTGCAGTCCGCATTGCGTAGCTATAATTCTATTCTAATGACAATTGACTCATTACACAAACATAATAATGGAAATTGCTATTAATCTTGCTTGTTGATTTATTAGACGTAAAGTGCTCGCTATTGTCTCTTGTGTACATTACTGGATGCAATAGTTTATTAGATATTATATGGGATTGTTGTTTATTGGGAGTAATACCAAATATTGTCTTTAATGGTTTTTAATCTCTTAAGTTTGACTTGTACAATCATAAATGTTGTCTAAAATCCATTTCTATGACTATCGAAATCCACAACACCAACTAATCGCTTCCCATTTTGTTTTATTTCTTTTAGATTCCAAGTAGCTCTTATCGTGAGTCTACCGCGTAATTCGCGTCTTTCCGAGAAATTTAATTGTGAGTGTGCGTAGCGTATACAGCCTGTACGAAGGAACTAACATCGTATTGTAGGCAGTAATTTAACTTTAGAGTATTATATGTGCCATTTTCAACCAAAAGGGTACTTATTGTCGCTTGTCAGTAAAGCGCTATTTCCATATAGCTAATTAGAAATCAACCTTATCAACAAGCGACAATGTGGTACCTTTTGGTTGAAAACGTCACATATATATTTCCATCGTCATTCGATGTTTTCCGAAAATATTAAAAATAAAAGGGTAAAATTTACAAAAATCTAATATCCGAACTAATTACATAGAATATAAATAATTGATATTGTCATTATGTCATAATAATAAACATATTCGTGCTTGCTTAGAAATGTAAATAATTCAATTTTATATAAATTATTTACATAAAAGACAATTTTTTGCTCTGGGCTACCGTTTAACAGTTACTTACGAAAAACTAAAAAGAACGATCTTAGGATTGAAATAAAACTATGAAAACGGATTATATCGCGTATATTGAATTTATAATACATCCCGACGTTTCGAACCCTTTACAGCGTTCGTGGTCAACGGGTGACACCCGTTCAATATACGCGATATAATCCGTTTTCATACTTTTATTTCATGAGTAACTATCGCGGTAACCGAAGACAATATTATGATCTTAGGATTGATTATAAATAACTTTCCCGCTTGTAAATTTTTATAAATATGGGTCCTAATAGCAGAAAGTGTACAAAACCTGTTTTGTAGACAATTATTGTGTGTAGATTATGTATGTAACAGAACATTTTTTGCTATGGGCCACCGTTTACGAGTTATTTCTAAAAACTATAAAAAGGGACCTTTAAACACCCCCCAATCCCTTCCCCCACCACCCGTTAGCTTCACCGCCACCCTCCGGTACTTTTAGTATGTTTTTCAATACATCATTCTCTACAGTTATGCCAAAATACGCTTATACACGATTTATTTCCCCTGATTGGCAATTTTTGGTTTTCGTTTGGTGAGCTAATAGAATAAAATACAGTAATTCATAAAGCGCTTGTGACAAAACACGGCCGTGGAAAAATAATATTACGAAAAAAAAGTACACTAACAATGAGAGCGCTCGAGGCATCGTCTAACAAACCATTGAAACGTCGTGTCGAACTGTCAAAGCTATCATTATGAACTTAGGAAGTCAACGTACTGCAACTGTTATGCCTACACTACACACGTTCGCCACGTAACATTAGGTTACGCGGTTTCGCGCCATTAGCGAAGATTTCGCAGTTTCACCGGGTCTCTATTCCGCGGACTGTTAGGGGGGAATTTCATTATAAGAATGGTTCCTCTGTCTAAGCCATGAATGCGAAACGGTACCTTAACTGCCGCCTCTGATTAAAGCTTATAACCTGGAGGTTGTTCAATTTAATTTGCTTTGCCTAGGATTATATAAATTGCTTGTAACATTAATTTGCAAAGGTAATTTGTAATTAGATTATTCTCTGAAGCTGAATAATTTTCTAAGTAAGTAGATAGATATTTGAGTTTACCGTTCCGTATATTTCAGAAGATACTTACGCTCAAAAGAGGCTAGTGTGGGGTGGCTCTTAGTGTAAGGCCTGAGAGGACGCTCAAAGCGTAGCGGTTGGTGGGGCGTGCAGCGTGGCGTCGGGCTCACAAGTAGTCACAAGTGATTTGAGCAGCGTGCACTAAGGCCGCTCCTATACGTTAGCATTTGTTTAACATGCACGCCGCACGCCCCGCCCCGCTGAACGCCCAACTCGGCCTTAGTGCATGCTGCTCAAATCACTCGTGAGCCCGTCGCCACGCTGCACGCCCCGCCGAACGCTCCGCTTCGAGCGTCTACTCAGGCCTTACACTTAGTCTGGCAGCTGAACGAAACACAATGTAGCAAAATGTGACAATATGTAAAAGTGGATATTCAAAAATCAAAATAGTTTATTGATACAGTGAATATGATTTAAACAAGGTTAAGTAAATTTATTCTAGTTAAACACTGCTAGATGTTGTTGCAAGATATAGAAATTGCCCGTGGCACCTGCACTAGGCTATGCCTGTCTCGCAGGATGGCACTTTTCCTAGTTTGCCATTTTTTTATTGCTTATATTATAATTATTGTTAAAACAAATGAAAGACTATAAAAATAAATATTCATAAAAATGAATATTCTGTAAGTATCTATAGGTATGTAGTGTTGTATCCCTGAGGGTAAGGGGTAATCAAAACCCTAATAAATTAATGAAACATTGATCCAAGCCAAAACTACCTATACGCCAGAGACTAGGCGTATTAGGAAGTAGGCGGAAATAATAAAACTTACAACCTCAAAAGTTAGGCTCCAGTTTTTATATCCAGACGTTGGCAAATAGGCGTACGGCCCGTTTGTGGATTTTGGACCCGGGTATGTATGGGCCCGCTTAATGAAGCGAGGTAGATGCAAAAGAGAGGTAGCTAGGGCACCGCGCAATATCATCTCGCTCGAATCTGGAGCAAACCAAATGGGGAAGTACCTCCTTAAACGCGAGACCACAGCCTCAATAGCACTGCTATTTACTCATTAATAGTACTAGTATTGTGTTCCCTATAATGAGTAAGGTTTGCAGTGATCCCAAGGAGAATTACTTGTAAGCTGGTGGGGTCAATAACGTCGTGGTATTAAAAATATACGCGGACACTTGCAACTCCAAAGGTAGCGCAAGCAATTTGTCGACCATTTATGTATGTACCTATACCTAAGCATACAAGGGTTAACTATGTTGAGTATGGAGGAATAAGTGCTGGCTCCTTATTATAGCCAAAACAGTGCATCATTGGGATCTGTATTAAAACTTACCACCAGGAACACATCAGCACTACAAATAAGTAAATAGCGGAAATTAATGAAGTAATCTTTTTTAGGGTTCCGTACCCAAAGGGTAAGAACGGAACCCTATTAACTAAGACTCCGTTGTCCGTCTGTCCGTCTGTCTGTTACCAGGCTGTATCTCATGAACCGTGATAGCTAGACAGTTGAAATTTTTACAGATGGTGTTTGTTGATTGCGATTTCTGTTTCCGCTATAACAACAAATACTAAAAAGTACGGAACCCTCGGTAAGCGAGTCCGACTCGCACTTGGCCGGTTTTTTTGCATTTATATATATGACAATTCTGCAATCGGACGTTGGACAACTGTGGATTAACAAAACAAACGACACGACAGCCCGCATCGGAATACGTCGACAAACAACGTTTTTTTCATAGGTACAGGCGATAAAAATTTCATTATTTTCACCATATTCCCACAAAGGCTTTCGTAACAAAAGATGTCATTACATAGTTGTGATTTACGATACGATTTTGGTTTTTGACGTCTTGTTTATCGATGTTCACTTTACAGGTGTTATTTATTTAATTGTTTGGCTTATAGCCATGCAATTAAACTTGAGTCTCTTGAAATAGGTAATTAAATATTTTTCTGTTAATAATATTTACTAATTCTAGTAAAACCCAAACAGTTTTGTTTCAATGATTAGTTAGTAATGTTTTACTGCATACCTAGGTACCTACTGTTGTTTTAAGCTGTTAAATAAATTAATCACACTTAAAATCAATAAATTACGAATTATATAGATCTTGCGCTATATAAGTACTTATTATTTAAAAAATACATCATTATATTAACCGTACTCTTAAATTTAATTTGGATTGTGATTATTCGATATTTAATTTATATAATATAATAAGCAGATTTCAATAAAGGTGATACATAATGCTAGCCAAGATTACGAGTACATTTAAATTGCGACGGCAGCAACATTGCTGCTGCAGCAATACAGCAGCAGCGAGAAACTTGTAATATCACTGAACTGTCTGTTGAGCTCCGCTGTCTGTCGTGAACTGGGTCTGATTTTGTCTTGTAATTGTCATGTCTACGTTTAAATTTAAATGGCCGTTCCGAATATGTATGTCAGCCAGTCGCCACGGAGGTTGAAAGCCCCGACAATCACTAACAATCTCCTTGTTAAAATGGTTGACGAATCGTTTTAATCGCGACCATAACGCGGTAGTAACAGCAACGCAATTCATCATAGAAATTGATAGTGACATGTGATGCACCAACAGTAACGCTTCTGCAACCGTAATCGTAATCCGTTGTTGTGATTGTAAAACTTATTATTTGTGATTATACCACAATTTCATAAAAGAGCCTAGCCTGTGAATTGGCATCGCTCATTTAAACCCGCTCGCTAGCGAATTCTCTAAATTGATTATACCTATGAACAAATATGATAGGATTTACTTAAAAAAATCGGTTTCTTTTCCACATCAAAACTACTGGGGACCGACTTCGCCAAGTAAAGTTTCTTTTGTGTTTGATCAATATCTATCTATCTATGTTGATTCCCTTCTTTGTAGGAACGAGGACCATGTTGAATATATTATGTGAGTTTTTCAGACTAATGGGATTGCATTGTCGGTTACGAGTATCAATAGGATGATTTCTACTTGAATCTTTGTACCAATGAAATGAATGAAATCTTTTATTTTCAGGCAACTATTGGCACATAGATAAATAACTTAAAACTAGCATATTATTATAAAATATATCTTGAAACTAAAAACTAAAACTAAAAACACAATTATGGCTGCGATGCAGTTCATAATCCAGCAGTGTCAGAGAACCTGGTCTCTGAACCGCCGGAACCTGACACTCTTCGGCCAGAACTCCTCCTTGGTGGTTGGTTGGTTCGATACCGGAATCGCTAATTAACGACCTACAAAGTGGTTTATTTTAGCTACAACAGGGTTGCAATACTAATATAAGTGACTAGGGAATGCAACCCGGTTTTTATTTGTATGAAATTTCGGTTAATAACCGGTTTTTAACCGGTTTCATCATACAATTAAAAACTGGTTTGCATTCCCTATATAATAAGTAAACGAAGTATTCTTGCTCATTTAAGATCATAATAAAAATTAAAAATCATTATGAACTCTTCATGATCATGACTTTCAAATTAAAACTAAAAACATTGATGCTGACTTTTCTACAGAATTTATATTAATACCATTCACAAATTGGTTTGGTGTTTTTACAAAAACCCTACTAATTTTTGGATCCTCGAATCAAATTTTACATTCAATAACAACAAAACACCCTCTAAAAACACGTCGCATCAATCCGTAATCCAGAGTCGGCGTCGAATTAAAACAAATCCGCGCGTATTTTTTGGGCCATATAAAAATGTTACCAAAAATACCGAACTTCCAACGGCTATTTTTAATGTACGTATTCACGGTCAAACGGAATGCGAGCAACATTTCAAAATAGACGGGCGAGTAAAAGAGTGAAAAACAATCTACGATTGCTGAATAAATCATGTCGGTGGCAGAGTTTTAAAGCGGGATAAGTAATGGGTCCCTTTGCGATCGAGGCTGGGTTTAATTCCATTTAGTTCTATCGATTTTAGGCTAATGAGAGTTAGTATTTTTTTCTGAATGCTTTAAACTCATTTGATGAACAAGGAATAATACTAATTTGCTGAAGTTATTTAAAATACGTCTGCAAATTAAATCGTTAGAATTAGGATATTAAATTTTATCTAGATTACAATATAGTCGCTGGATCTTATATTATCCTTTAATTCATTCCCTACAGTCAGAATTAATGTATGTCACGCAAAATCAGTAAAGTCTGTCAAGTGCGGATGGTGCAACTGACACTTAGTCGACACTGATACACTGAACTGTTACCGAATTGCTTGCATATAGAAGAGCTAATTCGTCACGGGACTGGAACTCTGTAAATTAATAGTTTAAAGTGCAGACATTCAGTTCGAAAACCGTAACAATCAATTATTAACAGTTCCATTCTAATCTGTAACTTGAGATGGAGGCTGATTATGTTTACCAATTTGATACAGTTTTCATCCTATTTTGATACGAACTTGACAACACAGACCTTGACACAAATGTAGCGGTCGGACTGCCCTTTTACGGCAAAATAGCCTTAATAAGATACGATGTTTTGCCGTTACATACCGACGTTATGACGTCAGTGCATTAATCAGCGTAAAGGTACCTACCGTTCGAATTTAGATTACACCAGCATTACTACTTAACTACAGTAATGTCGCGCTGCAATACTGCTGAAGTAATTAAGCCGCTGAAGCTGTTTGGTCGTCACATAATACGATCAAACATCGTCTCATAAGATAATATATCTCGCTCGCACTTATTGGTGCGCGTAATGTGCCTGATGACATGATCGATTTTATCAAAATAAGATGAAAACTTTATTAAATTGTTGAAACAGAAATGGCCTCATGGCCAGCTAAAGTTTATTGGGTAACTGAAATTAGTTTGAAGTAAGATAATGTAGAAGATATTTAACTTCGAACCGCCTTAGGAGTTGAACGCAGGGGCTGCCGAGATAAAATTTAATCTTCGTTAATTTAGGAAGTACGCGTTTAGTGCGGGTTGTTTTTTTTTAACTTGAATGAAATGTCGATTACATGTTATTATACGAGTAACTATGTCGTAGAATTGTTATTGAAAATGTAATAAAAGTATGTGCATATTTTAGTACTTTCTTTAGGGTTCCGCGTACCTCAATAGGAAAAAACGGAACCCTTATAGGATCACTCGTGCGTTTGTCTGTCTGTCTGTCTGTCCGTCTGTCACAGCCTATTTTCTCCGAAACTACTGGACCAACTAAGTTGAAATTTGGTACACATACGTAAGTTTGTGACCCAAAGACGGACATGTAACGTAAACAAATTAATTTTAAACACGGGGGCCACTTTTGCGGGGTAAATGAGAAAATTAAAAAATAAAGTTTGTCAAACTATATCGTGTTACATATCAAATGAAAGAGCTTATTGTGAGAATCTCAAGTATATATATATATATATATATATACATATACTTATTGTAACTTTAAAATAAATAATTTTGAAGTTACTTTAAAAAATAGCCAAAAAACGACCCCCCCCCCTTCTTTATCTCCGTAACTACTGGGTCTAAAATTTTGAAAAAAATATACAAAATAGCTTTACCTATAGATCACAGAAAAATCTATTAGAAATGTGCAGTCAAGCGTGAGTCGGACTTAATTACTTATTTTTTGATCCGACCCCTACGGATTTTTAAGACGTCTCACACGTTTCACTTAAAAAATAAATACATTGTTAGAAATTGTGTAATGTACGGAAACCTTGGAACGCGAGTACGACTCGCACTTGGTCGGTTTTTAGTGCATACGCTTACATTTTATAGTTTTGTAAATACAACGACGAGTAAAGACGACGAGTAAAAGTACCGTTCGGATTCAGACTACATCGCCATTACTGCTGCAGTAATACGGCAGGACATTGTTGCCGACTGCATTGCTGTAGCAAATGCTTGACATTGCATTTGCTTGCCGGGGACTTGATCCCCGGCAGCGACATCGATTTTGTCGCTCCGAAATACTGCTGCAGTAATGCCGTCGACTATATTGCTGCTGGAAACGTCAAATTGAATGTATAAATGTCTCGATAAATCGACCTTTTTGACGTTTCAATCGGCAGCAGTATTACACGACGCGCGACATTACTGCCGACTGCATTCATAATCGATTTTAGATATTTGTGGCAACAATGCAGTCTGTCATGTCGTCTCCCCCCCCCCCGCATTGCCCGTTGCATCCTACAGAAGCTCGGGGTCCGATTTCGCAACCTAACCCCAAGAATTGGCGCAGGTGTACTACTTTTTACAAAAACGACTGCCAACTGACGTTACAACACAGGAGAAACCAGTATAGTAGGTAATAGTATCTGGACCGTGAAAGAGATTCTTCCGTAATTTATTTAATATTTTCTATTTTCTGGTTACATAAAACACCTGATATAATATCAGGTACCATACTGTGTGCCTTTTAACGCTGCAACCATATTTTACTAGACCGAGATGCCAATTCGAACTTATATTTTGATGTCAAAATGATCTTTCGCTCCTGCATTTCGCTAGTACTTGTTCGGACATGTATTGGCGCGAGCGAGACGCACGCGCGAAATGTAACAAAGTTACAGCATTTAGATATTTATAAAAATGTAAGCCTGAATTGGCGCGTGAGTTCATGTGAATTATAACAACTGCTAGCAAATAAAAGCAAAGACAACTTTATTTAATGTGGATTTGCGATGAACTGCAGTTTATGTTCATTATTATACTTTAGCTACAGAAATTATTATTGCAGTTTGCAGTAAAGCAAGATTTCGACTAAGATGAAAAGCATACATATACTCTTAATTTTACAAACTTTTATTTAACTTGCAATGTTTGTATGCGTGTATGTTCGAATCAAATCAGTAATACAGCTCATCAACTGTCAATGTCAGAAAATAAAAGAAATCTCAATCTCGCATCTCTTGAAAATAAGCCCGCCGTCCTAACAACTGAGCTACCGAGAGTTGCTCAGTTGTTGAGTCTACAGCGCATATTTGCCTTGGTTAGAAAGCATTTTCGATAGTTATAATTGGTTGTTTTAAATCTATTGAATCTAGTTATCACATAGTTTCTTGGATTAAACTAGTAGTAGTCAAAACTAGTCTTCACACGGTGCCTTGGTGATCTTACAATAAGATCGTCCGATTGATCGATCGAGATCGATCGTTTCTATCACTGCACCTCCCGCCAAAGCTCATCCTCACTTCTTAGATACATGGCACACCAAGAATAAGCGGGCATCTCGCTCGTTTCTTCCCAGAACACCGAAATACCAACTTCTTCCACTTGACTCCATCCAATGTCGGGCAGTTCGTATTGTTGGTGATCCCGATCTCACAGTCGGTTTGGAACCTCTTAGCCTTCGGAGGGACGTTGGCTCTATGTGCTTGTTCTACCGTCTGTACAATGGGGAATGTTCTGAAGACCTTTTTGATCTGGTGCCACTGTCACGTTTTTACCACCGCACCTCCCGCCAAAGAAACAAAGCTCATCCTCACTTTCTTGACACGTGGCAAACCAAAAACAAGCGGGCATCTCGCTCGTTTTTGCCCAGAACGTGCAAGTTGAGGAATAGATAGCTACCTTCTGAGGTGTTTCCCCTGCGCTATGACATGGGGTTCTTCAAGAAGCAGGTATTTAGGGTACTTAAAGGTGGGCAACGCATAAGTGGCTCCTCTGGTGTTTCTTATGTCAATTTGCGGCGATGACTGCTTCCCATTAGGCGGCTCGTCTGCTCGTTTGCTTCCTATTACATAAAAAAAAGAACGTGCAGAATGTGGAATGAGTTGCTTCCTGAAATATTTCCTTTGCGCTACAACATGGGATTCTTCAAGAAGCGGGTATTTAGAGTTCTCAAGGGTCGGCAATACTTAAGTGGCTCCTATAATGTTGTATGTCTATGGACGATGATGACCGCTTCCCATCAGGCGGCTCGTCTGCTCGTCTGCTCGTTTCACACATAAAAACACACCAAAAAAGATTCTTATTATTATTCAGAGAAATAGTTAATGGTTTAATGGTATATGCGCTATTGACAATGTGTAAATGTATCTGAACCTCCTATTATCTACTTGTTTACTATTTCAGCATTTCATAAATATTCACGAGTATCGAACTGTGCCTCATTTACATAGAGGCGCCGGGAAAAACAGTTACAATTTCTAGCGGAAGTTTCGATCACTGATACGTTTCGTTTTTACGACCAAACGCATTCAGTGCCGTTTTTATAGAAACAATCCATTCTTTATTTGAATTTAAATCGTTTTTGCTTGTTGAATTTGTACCTGTAATAAGTATTGTTTAATGTATAAGTTTTCCAACATAAATAAAACACGTGATGCAGTCTGAATGAGTAATCTAATCTACATCGATTCAATTAAAATTTTTAGCTTTTGCGCTGAGACCAACTCTTCCATTATTCTTCGCAAGTCTTCCGAAGTGACAACGCCATTTAGTTCTAAAGGCACGTACACAAAACTCTTAAACGATGTCGGTCTTAAAAATCAAGAGGTAAAGTCAAATCGAAACGTCTGAAAGATTGATCGCATCCGAATAATTCAGTGAAAATGAGAAAATAATCCATTTAATACGGAATAGCTCCATTACAACCAGAAAGGAGTTGTTTATTATTGTTTGTTAGAAAGCTATTTACTTTATCGTTGCCCACTCAATTCGATGGGCATTCTGGGTCGCTATTCACTGATGTGATAAATGCGAAAGTAATATATATCTTTGATAGTTTGACCGATTGAAATGAGACGAAATAAGGGACATCTGTTCGGATAATAATCACATGCGTTGTTATGTTTCCGATGCGGGCAGATTTTACATTGTTATTACTTAATTTATTTTATTTATTTATTTATCTAAACTTCATTGCACAAAATATATCCAAAAATGTACAGATGGAGGATTTAATTTTGTGTATTATAAGTTCATAATTATTCACTAGACTTATGTTGACCGGGATATGGACCGTGGCTACCTTTTGTATAATATTGTTTTCAAGCTCCCGATATGCATGTCACTGTGTCAAAATATCGGGAGCTCGAAAATAATACAACTACTATGGCTAGACACCAAAATTGGTGTGGGCCGCGTGTACTTAAATATAGCGACGCGACGAATTCGCGGAGTGTGCCACGCCTGTTCTAGGTATAAAATATATCATTTGGATGTCCACGTCACATCCATGGGATACATTCTTCGTTTTCGATTGGCGTAATAATATTGGTCCGCTTGTAATAGAATGTAATGACGGTAGATTAGTGTTCTATATACATTTGCTATAAACGTGACAATGACTTGCAAAAAGAGAGATTTTTTTGAATATGCTAAATACAATTTTTTCGCTGATTATGACTATAGATATCATAATTATTAGCGATATTGCGATATATGGCCCTTCGCCGACTTGAGCAACTAAGCGGACGAAAAAAGTATGACGCAGCGTACTACGTAGGCGAAAAACACGCGAACGCGAAGCGGTGCGGCACGGCGCAGTGCGGAGCGGGGTTAATCAATCCTTTAATACACCTATAGAAGTGTCCTACGTGGGCGATACCGTAAAAACGGGACCATATTACTAAGACTTCACTGTCCTTCTGTCCGTCTGCCTGTCACCAGGCTGTATCTCATGAACTGTGATAGCTTGAAATTTTAATTTTTATTTTATTTATTTATTTATTTATTTGTATTTCTGTTGCCGCTATAACAACAAATACTAAAAGTACAGAACCCTCGGTGGGCGAGTGCGACTTGCACTTGTCCGGTCTAAAAAAACACGCCCCCAACCTTCGGAAAAAATTTAATTTTAATTATTGTGTACTAGCGACGCACGGGTAGTTCAACTAATTTACACAAATCCTTTACAAATTATACATATAAACCGTCCTCTTGAATCATTGTATCTATTAAAAAAACCGCATCAAAATTCGTTGCGTAGTTTTAAAGATCTAAGCATACATAGGGACACACGGACAGACAGCGGAAAACGACTTTGTTTTACATAGTATGTAGTGTTAAATAGCTTCTTTGTTAAAACCCCGACCGCCGGATTAATTATGCTCTGCCGAATCTATTACGTTCGCTGTAGGCGGCAAATGTGTTGCCATGTTGCCAATTATGAACTACTAATTATTAGGCTGTTGCACTACCTTAATATCGCCACACAGTACGTGAGCGTACAGCGCAACGTTCTATACGAAAAATGATGCTAAATACCACTTGGCGGGCGGATACATCCATACTATATAAATATATCCATACTAATATTATAAATGCGAAAGTCTGTCTGTCTGTCTGTCTGTGTGTTCCCTCTTCACGCTTAAACCGCTGAACCGATTTAGATGAAATTTGGCATAGAGATAGGTTGAGTCCCTGAGAAGGACATAGGATAGTTTTTATCCCGAAAATCATCCCTTAAGAAAGTAAAAAGCGGGGTGTAATTGAGATAATTAACGAAGTGCCTGCTAATTTGTGTGCATAATATGCTCAAATTTAGATTGCTATGAGAATTTTTCCAGGCGCTATACTTACTTTAGCTGCTGTTACTAAGTCCGCGCAGACGAAGTCGCGGGCAAAAGCTAGTAATATTATAAATGCGAAAGTCTGTCTGTCTGTCTGTCTGTGTGTTACCTCTTCACGTTTAAATCGCTGAACCTATTTAGTTGAAATTTAGCATAAAGATAGTTTGAGTCCCCGAGAAGGATATAGGATAGTCTTTATCCCGAAAATCATCCCTTAAGAGGGTGAAAAGCGTGGTGGAATTGAGGTAATTAATAACTTGCCTGATAATTTGTAAACATGCTCAAATTGAATGATTGCCATGAGACTTTATCCAGGCGCTATACTTACTTTAGCTGCTGTTAATTAGTCCACGCAGACGAAGTCGCGGGCAAGGGCTAGTTTTATATAATTTTTGAATTTTAAAGGGTAGTTAGATGAAAATTCTTCGGCGTAAACATAACGTAGGAAAAGAGAAAAATGTTACTAACTGAATTTGAGAAGCGCATGCTATGAACTTTTTTATTGGCCACATCTCTTTATAAATTAATGAGTTTCCAACTTAGTTTTATTAAGCCCAGTAATAATAGAAGAGAACTAATTAGCGCCTAGCTAAATAAGAAAAATCTATGCCTCCCTACGCCTTCTTAACGTATGTATGAGACAGCCGTGAACGAGAGATAAGCTTAAGTAGATTCCAACTTTTTCGTAATTTAACCTTAGCAAAGAAGCCATCCTTCTCCTTAGAGGCATTTTTTCTGCGTAGTTCGTCAATAATAGATAAGCCTAAGTATATATCTCGTCAAGTCGGTTCCTTTTACGGTCTGCATTATCAGTCAGTGGGGTGATAAGCGGCAAACGAGGCAGCTCCGAGAAAACCGCTATCATTTTTTATAACGCAATATGCCGCTCGTAAATACTCTGGTCCCTTTCCTCAGGTTATTTGCTTTTGTTTCAACATAAAACTGGGAGGCTTAACGAATGCCTTTTGATTGTCTGATGTAATAAATTTGCAGTTGGTATTCTTTATAAAAAGGTTCAGAGTAAATAGCAAATTTCGTTTTTCCGTACTAATAAAGTTTGGGGCGGATTCGTAAAAGTAAAAGAATTAGAAATGTCCCTCATTCCATGTCAACAGTTATCTAAATTATCCCAGCTTTTTATTTTTACCTGCAATAAAAATCGTCTAAATTCAAATATAAAATTGCACCTTCTATATATACATTTTTCATATTGCAACGGTAAAATCCTATCATAACAAAATCTAATAGTATTTTTTTAATATGTTGAGGTAACGGCTATGTTCACATAACGATCAGGGCTCGAACTTTTTGTATGGATTACGTAAAAATGACGTCGTTAGGTAAACTGTTTTTGTAACCATAGTAAAAAAAAATGTAAAATTGACAATGTTATTCAAAGATGTTACGTACCTATTGCTTATTCTAAATGGCGATAGGTACCTATCGTTTAATTGAAGAGGTTTGTAAGTGGTAATTGTTTACCAATTGTTTACGCAATGACTACTTATTTGAAATAATATAATTATGTGCAGTTGATTATTTGAAGAAATGTATTAATTATCAAATATACACATTACAAAAATCTTAACCTAAACTAGGAACTAACAAACACAAAAACTAGTCACAAAATTCGCCCCGCGCCCCTCCAGATGCAAAGAAGCCCATCACGCTCGCAGCAGTGTTGTGCAGTTTGACGTCATCGGCACTAGAAGTTCGAGCCTTGATAACGTTAAATAGAAGACGTTGTGAATTTTAAATAACACCTATTCAAGTAAATCTTCATGTCGACACCTTCAGTCCCTGCCAACCTGTCACTAATACTCACTATTAAAGAGTGAGGCAAGTAAAGCTGACGCATCGAAGATGGCTGAGGGGGACGCAACGGCTTTGACAAGTAGATTGACGTTCCACGTCGCAAGAAATATTGTTTTTATCTGTGAAAAAGCGCTAACGATATCTTTCGGCTATTTCGCAAAAGCTTGCATTTTTAAAGCAATAACCTTATTAAATGTCTCGACACTTTTCAAATGAAAATTGGAGATAGATTTAGATTTATATGTTCTTACGTGTACAAAACCACATAAAAAAGGACGACACACTAATAACATTGCATTTATACCGAACAACTTTTACTATTGGGCCAACCCCGTTTTACCCTACTATAGAAAATTATTTACTACTGATCAGCTAAAATGTATGTAACAGCCAATGTTTTTTCGCGATTTCTAGGTTAGTCCTATAGTAAACGTTGCTGTATATAGGTGAATATATCACCTTGCAAAATATGGCTTTGGGTTAAAAGAATACCCTATATATATATACAAATTTAACGATAACATCCTCAAACACCAATTAACAGTACGGAGACGTATTTAATATTAAAACCTGCACTAATTAATGATTTTTATCGGCTGGAAGAGTTATATCCGGCCATAATAAAGTCAAAGGAATTTGATCCTATTCTATTACGTCATGTTTTTCATTTCATACATCGGTATTCAATATTCTATTAAGTCTTCTTCTTCCTCCTTCCCTTAGTCCCAGTTCTATCTGGGGTCGGGCCTCCTTGTACGGCGGCGCCAGGATGCTCTATCCTGGGTTGTCATAGGAGTAAGGTTCTGGGCTTTCATCTCCCGCTTGATATTGGACCACTATGTGTCGGGAGGTCTTCCTCTTCCCAAGGATTTAGTGGGGATATTTAGGACGGATTTAACTGGGAAATGATCATCTCGTCTCATGATCTAAGCCTGCTTTCCTTTACTTTGTCCATAATAGGGGCCACTCTGAAAGAGCCTCTCACGTGCTCATTGCGTATTCTATCAAGACGGGTAACACCGCCTGCCCAGCGCAGCATCTTCATTTCCGCTGTGTGCAACTGCTGTTCGTGCTTTTTTGCCATTGTCCAGCACTCCGCCCGTACATCATAGCAGGTCGGACAGCCGTCTTATAGATCTTGCCCTTAGTTGGGTGTCACAGAGTACTCCAGTTAGCGATCGCCACGCCAATATTCTATTAAGTATGTTAGTAACATCTCTTTGTCTTGGAGTCCCTCAATTGCCCCGCATTTTTGTATAATTAACTAGTAGTTAATTATAGAAAAAAGCTTCGCAAGGGTAGTTCAACTAATTTACACAAAACCTTTACAAATTATACATATAAAACTTCCCCTTGAATCACTCTATCTATTAAAAAAAAACTAATCGAAATCCGTCGCGTAGTTTTAAAGATCTAAGCATACATAGGGACAGACATACAGACAGCGGAAAGCGACTTAGTTTTATATTACGAGTATGTAGTGATACTCAGGCGAAAGGAAAAATCCAGCCCTACATACAAAAAACCTATGAACATCATCTTTTGTAGTTTTAATTAAATATCGTACATTTTATCTTGTAAGACTCTAGGAAACAGTAAACTACTTAACACTGGATTAAAAGTTAATATTCTGGCATTCATTAAAGTACAATTAAGCACCCGAACGTATTGTAATATTATACTTGCAAACAACAAAGTTTGAAACCGAATAATCAATGAATGAAAGGGTTTCCTGAGAGTAGTTTTGGTAGTAGTCTACGGTTTGGGTTTTATTGTTATTTTCACTTCAAGCGTTTTTCTTAGCTCGTGTAAAGCAATTAAGGACTTGTGTAACGACTCCACTAACCACGCATGCGCTGTAGAACGGAATTATAGTTATATTTATCTCATCAGTCTATTATTTAGCCGCGGGGCTCAAGTTCTTAGAAAACAATTAAATTGATAAACTTCGAATAATATAAATGAAAATGCTTTCATGGACGTCGACGTTAAACATGTCTACTTCATCGCAATAACGTGAAATATGTAAACATATTTTTGACACGCATTGTACATTCCCACCCATGCTAACCGCATTAAATACGTACACGTTACGATACCTGAGTACTTATACTAGATATTTAAAGACTTGAAGTCATATGCAAATGTCAGAAATCCGGTCATCAATACCGATTTTGACATTGACTGCGGCAGTATTGCTGTCGACTGCATTTATATCTAAAAGAGAATCAAAAGGTCATAATTATAACCATGAATACCATGATCATTTTATTAAATAAATAGTAAATAATACACCTTTACCGAAACCAAATGGAATAGGTATATAGGATAGAGGGGTACTGTCATAGAAAATTTTGTAGTCACACACACGATTAAAACTAAAAATATCAAAAAAAAATTATATAGTTGGTCAAGCAATTCTTTTCAGTAGAAAAATATCCCTTCGCGCCTTAATTTTTTTTAATTTGCCGCCTTTTTCTACTGACAAGATTTTGCTTGACCAACTATATAATATATGGATAAATATTTTTTTTATTTGTATTTATTATTTTTATATGATTTTGACCCATGTTCTTTTACTGATATATGTTAAAATTGAAAATAACAAACGAAACCGTCAACGCCATCTAGCCGAGAATAGGCCAAAGGTTGGTGTTGGTGGTAGCGCCATTTGTGCGAGAATCAAATTTTCTTGATTTCCGAGGCACGTTTTTTCCATAGATTGTATTCATCTAATACGGAGTTACATAGGTCTTTGCTGAAACAAAAACGAATTAATGCGGTTCTCTTGTTAATTTTATGTACCTAATAATTATTAACCGCATATTATACGATATTACGTTTGCTAATGCAGATTTAGATTAGGCAAATTAATGCATTAAGCGTATAAATGGAAATTCAGATGGACATAGGTACATTGGTATGGATGGGCATGAAGTTGACACTCATTTAGATGTCCGTCACGAATCATCCCTGTTTGATTTGTTTCTAATTACCCTGATCTGAACGCCTATCGCGAAAACCTAAATTCGCAATCTGCTGGGATCTTTATCGTTTACTCCAATCATAGAATAACTTATACTAGAGCGGAACTGTCATAGTAAATTTTGTAACCACAGTAAATTCACTGCCATCTGTCGACACACTTTAAAACTAAAACTGAAGATTTATAAAAATACGATAAAATGTATTTAAATATGGATAAATGATTTTTTTTATTTGCCTTAATTATTTTTATGATTTTGACCCATGTTCTTTCACTGATATGCGTTAAAATTATTAAATAACAAACGAAACCGTCAACGCCATCTATACGATAGTAGGCCAAAGCCAGTAGCGCCATCTGATCGAGAATCAAATTTTCTTGATTTTCGAGGCACGTTTTTTCCTTAGACTGTATCCATCTATTACGGAGTTATATCTATCTTTGCTCCAATGAAGGCGTAATTATAGTGACAGACAAAAATGCCCGCAATTTGCGAACTTAGATTTTCGCGGTTATAGCCCTGATGATGAAGCATTCATTTCCACGGGCTGTCCCGTACAAACGCCTTTGATTTCGTCTATAAAAACTTTTTTTTTTTCGTATATAGCAGATTTTTATTTTTCTAGGCTATTTTTGGCCATTTGTTATTGAAAAAGAAACTTCCATATCAGTGTACCTTCGAGTTTAACCCTTAAATGCATGATTTTTTCCTTTTGCCCGATATTAATATACGTGTCACGTAATTGTTCGCTGATTATGGGAAAAATTGTAAAAAAATTATAACATCGATTTTCACTGAAAAATCAGTGTTAGAAGTTGCACAGGCTAAATCATATTTATGTAAATATATAATTTTCAGCAAGAGATATATGAATAATCTTACTGACATCAGAAATGTGTGTGTAATGTGTATTTGTAATACACCTATGATAAAGTTTTTAAATATAAAATAATTACAAACCCCGAAAAAAACGTCCAAAATCATATACAAAATCATCAAATTCAGGATTTTTCAAATTTTCCGACATTTTGTCTTAAAACGAATGTAATTTTTATAAATAAAAATATTGCGTAGATTAAATACCCCTTAAATGCATAATTAAATTAATTAATGTAATATAATAAATAAATTAATTAATTAAGCGTATTATAATTAATTATGCATCATTATTGCATAATTAATTATAATACCACTGCTATAGAGAAACTCAATGAGGACCTCACAAGAATAGCAACCTGGGCTACTGAAAATTGCCTACTGCTCAACCCAAATAAAATTAAGTACCTTGTCTTTGGCAGCAAGCACCAACTGGCTGGTGTCGGTACTTCAGTGGATGTTATGCTGATGAATGAACCGATTGAGAGGGTATACGACGCGCGAAATTTAGGTCTTTTAATGAATTGTGGACTTCGATATGAGAAGCATACCGCAGTTAGAAGTAGCTAGAACACTGACCAGTTGAACTGTTATTTTAATATCTTGAATATAAAAACATGTTTTAGTTCACACATGAAAAAATATGTCGCTGTAACGTCGCACAAAGTACTGAGTCAAATTTAATATGTTTACTTGTTTGTAGTTGTGATAACATAGGTACATAACATATAACTTACTTTTATTTCAATTAAGTGGCTCCGAATATATCATTTAAATATTGTATTAATACCGTTTCCGTCATCATTTTCCACTATATGCTTCCATAATTAATTAACAATATTTCGTTACAATATTCATTGTTGCGTGGTTCCTATTTCCTGAGCTCAATTAATAATTTCAAAAGAGAAATAAAAACCTTTGAGTAATAAATTAGGGTGTTAAATAATCAAATCAGCTGCGTGAAATGTCAAACCAAAGGTACTGTTCGGACGCAGGCTGCACAAGCGTTACTATTGCAGTATTGCGGTGTGACATTACTGCCGACTGCATTGCTGCCGCAAATATCAAAATCGATGTTTCTGCCCGCATTTTTGACATTTGCGGCAGCGATGTAGTCATCAGCGATGTCGCGTCGCATTGCTGCAGCAGTTAGTAATTATGTTGTATTCTGCATCATAACCGCAGAAAAATAAGACCTAGGTAGGCCCACCTTTGAGCGTCTGGGCGGAGGTTAGCGCTCTGTACCCGCACCATCCGCTTACCCCGCTCACTGCGATCGTACGTGAATTTCGTCTCGCTGCACCACAATTTGGCTCAAAGAATAATATACAGCCCAGAGTTGCGCGGTTGGCGCTATACTCGTATTTGTGAGTAGATCATGCATTTAGGGCCAGTTGCACCAATCACAATTAACAGGCCGGTCAACGTCAAGCAGCAGAGAACTATGAAATTTCCCATACAATAAAATTTTGCGAACGCTAAAACGGTGACAGACGGTTTGGTGCAACCCGACCTTAGTGGAGGTCGTAAATTATAAAAAAAATAATTATTTCCTTATCAGATGACATGAGATGAGATGAGACGAGATAAGATGAGATAAGATGAGATGAGATAAAAGTCAACTCGACAGATTAAGATTAATAGCTAGAGCTAGGTACTATATTGAGGCGTACAGTGCGTTTATACCGTATATGCAGTTTTTTTTTTTCTCCTTAAAAAATTAATAAATATAAATGCCATTAATAGTTACTTAACTTAAAAATTAAGTATATAATATATATTTTGTTTGGAATTATTACCTAACTATTAAACTAGTGTTATTTTTCGATGTTTTCTCAAACATAGGTACCTACGTGGGAATATTATCAACCAAATCAGCGCCCTGCAGTTATTTATTTTTTGACCACAATAACTCCGATATTATAGCACTTGGGCTATGCACAGGCGTACATAGTGCAAGGAAGGCACGGAGGGCCGAGCGACACAGCCTCCTCGTCTCAAAGCTGGCACACGACTGCCGGACTGCCGGCCACTCCTTTTTCGAGCTACCTACGCACGAAATGTGGAAAAATATTTGATTTAACAAAAGCTATGTTGTATTTGTAGAAAATGTTAAAACATTTTTGTTAGTTTAAAAATAATTTTAATCGATTAAGCCGTTTAGTAGAAATAAGTAGAGTTAGCCGTAAAATGACCTGTCGTATTATTTCTTTTACGGTGAAACTATAAATTTCAGAAAAAAATTCAAATGTTACAATTGTTGTACAAAGACTGAAGATCTATATCTTTTTCATGATTTTTTGTTGACCCACTTAGAAGAAATAGGCTCTAGAAAGGAACAGTTTTTGGCCAAAAACAGCGCCTAGCACTTTTATGGACGGGAGTGACGGGAAGTTATGACAATATTAAATTTCCACGCATGTTTGAGAACACTTCATTTAAATGAAGAAAAAAAAAGTTTTCATAATTTGTCAATATGTCAGTAATCCAAAACACATAATTATTGCGGGTGCTTTAGTAGTTTAGTCAGCTACGCCGACAATATTTTTTCATATTACATTGGCGGCTTAGGTCGGTAGAAAGCCATTAGACTGAATGTCATGTCCATACCTCGACGACAAAAGCGATGGCCAGCCCCTTGCCCCGTATTGCCTCTTATAACTTACATTATTAGTTTTCGAAGTTAAATTAATTTCCTAGTTTAGTTTCGGAATTGCACCACGTTTGCAGGCATTCGAAACTAACCCAGTTAATTTTTATCTTATTCTGTAAATAAATATTTATGTTGCCGCGCGTCGAACAAATCCTAAAAATGTAATGGTATCTAAATTAAAGAGGTATTATACCATTATAATAATTTACCACCTCCACGAAATGCAAGATCTACTCGTATCCGAATAACAAAACAATTATAAAATACGAACTAACTATTGCATCATCTCGTATTAAGGTTGCGGTGGTAAGTAGTACTTGGTAGTACGTTTGATTACCGAACCTCCCAAAACGATAAAAAAATAACTTAAAAAAATAAATATTTATGTTAATCAGTTAATATAAAAACATTTATTTACATACAAGATATATACAGTGGTACTACGTAAACGAAATTAATAACTAGCTTAAATCTAAAATAGGCCCTTGAGGCATTGTACCAAGGATGCTGGCGGCATTTCCCCGCTGTATCGCAATGCTGATACGTTGTGCGAGAAAGCCGCCAGCTCTTCGGTCACCAGTTACGTCAACCAGACGCTTCACGATTTCTGCAAACAAATTGTAAATAGTTTTAAGACCTCTGTAACCCATATTGACAAATAAATGATCAATCAATCAAAACAACTTATATGCGCGCTGGGACCCCATGGACCTAGAGTTTCAACTCCAAATGGAACGAAATGATACTCTCTACCGAGGCTCTTATATTTAATACGTTTTAAAATTTCGGCGCTTTCTGCCGCTCCGCCCGCTTTTACATTAGTCCGTTGGAGGTGGGACGGTGCCAGTGATCAGTTAATTATAATTTCTTAGGAATCGAACTCTTTTTTAAACGTAAACCAAATCAACTTTCTGCAGTTATTTAGTCTTTGGCCATAATAACAATTTTATTGCACTTGGGCTCTGTACAAGCATACAGAGTACAAGGAAGGCACGGAGCGACGAGCGACACAGCCTCCTCGTCTTAAAGCTAGCAAACGACTACCGGCCATGCCTTTTTCGAGATACATATGCACGAAATGTTAAGTAATATGCGATTTCTTTAAAAAATATTGATTAACTTTATTCTATGTTGCATTTTTAGTGCCTGTTAAAACATTTATTTTAGTTTAAAAATAACAAGTTAGTAGAAAAACTGCCTGGCGTAATGTTCCTTTTATGGATAAACTATAACTCACAGGAAAAAAGTCAAACTTTAAAGATGTTGTGAAAGATTAGATTCATATATATGTTTTGTTTATATTTTTTGTTGAACCGTTAAGAAAACATAAACTCTAGAAAGTAAGAGTTTGCGGCCAAAAACGGCGCCTAGCTTAATTTACCTACCTTTAAAATATATATATATATATTTTTTTTTTAATAGGAAAGAACCCTATAATATATTAGTACATTATGATACAAGTGTGCTAAGTTGGTCACTACACACGAGGCGATATTGTTCGCTCGCTTACAGCTCGCGCGCAATAAGAAAGCCGATGTGTGTAGTGACCAATGCACACGTGTTTCATACGACGTTTTTCAACACACTTGCAAGAAAAAAAAAGAAACTCATATTAATAAAATTTTAATAGTTAAAACAGGTGTGTTGCATCTGTCATACTGCCGGCCGCCCCTCGCCCCGGCCGGGCCGCGCATCGCGCAGGCGGTCGGGCGCGCCGGTGCCCGCCAGTCCGACCAATTAAAGAAGGCTCCCTTTCCATGCATATTATTAGCAATCAGTTACCTTCTTAACTTAGTCGGATAATATAATGAAAAAGCACGAGTGTAATAATACACTGAAAGAGCACGCGTATTTAATATCTAGGATTATGAGCCAAAAATCGGTGGAATAAAAACGTCGTTTTGAGCAAGTGTGTTGAAAAATAAGTTTCTTCGCAATTTCTGGGTACAATTAATTACAGAGAGCCAAAGAAAAAGAAAATTACAGTTTCATTAGTAGGGTAAACTACTGAATGATTGGCACTAATGGGTATCAGTTTTGGCAGCTAATTGTGGGAATGTCATTTTCGTTACAGCTGCCTTAAAACAAGTATTTCGTAGTAGTTATTTATTTTTATTTGATTTTAGTAAGGTTTTCTTTTTTTTTTTTTTCACTGAGCTCTTTCGGGCATCTTTAACCTTTATATTTCTTATAAGCTGTATCGTTAACTATTGTATTTGTCCACAAGACAAACGTTTCTGAACGTTCATCACAATATTTTAAAGGAACTTCTTATGCTCCCATTAAGTTCATCATAGAATTCTTGCGAAGAGTCTAATAAAACTAAGCAAGATCTAAGTTCCTATTTAGTATCAGGCGCCGGGAAAGTAAACCTTTGAAAGGATTCCTCAGCTCCAGCTATATATTAAATTTCAAAGTGTGCGGTGCGGGTCGGGCTTGGATATCCTTCCGTTTCATCTCCATTTTATTTTCGGCTTAGATAAGCCCGAAGATTTTTTCGAGACAAATGAGATACGCGGACGCGAATAATTTTTTTCTTTACTCATTGTGCCAGTATATTATTTCCCGTATATTTTCCGTCATGTTTCGCGACGTCTAAAATACTTTATGAGTTCTAAGCATGTTTCTGTGCTTGATCATATGATCTTGGGTTACGGGGAATAAAGTCGCACACCCCAATGAATCTTGTTATGCGAATGAGAAATAGGATTGTATTTCGCTTGCGTGTAGTCATGTAAATATAATATCATTTTATACGGCGTCGCATTACAGATGTTATTGCGTGTTTCTGTCAAGCCATCATTTGTTATAATTCACTTTTTCCTCTGTTGTTTCTGAATACAATGTTGGAAAATTGAAACATAATCTCATGATTATCATGAAACTAAAATATAAGAAGATTTTTTTTGTGACTATTGTTAAGTCATCTTCCTCGCGTTGTCCCGGCATTTTGCCACGGCTCCATGGGAGCCTGGGGTCCGCTTGGCAACTAATCCCAAGAATTGGCGTAGGCACTAGTTTTTACGAAAGCGACTGCCATCTGACCGTCCAGATGTGACTATTGTTTAGTGTCTTATTGTAATTAAAGTACTGTCGAAGATGATCATTTATGTAAGAAAATGTCTTAAAATAAATTAGCCTTCTCATAATTATCATTTTGTTTAATTATCTTTGCTTTTTCCACATTTAACGAAATTATAAATAATTAATAATTTTCGTCACATATAATAAATTGATACAAATGTACCATACTTACTCACAAAGTACAAATTTGTAGGCTTATTTTCGTTTTTAAGCAAGTTTTATATTAACTACATATTGATATTAATTCATGAGACTTCGATACCTTATTTACTAAAAATTACGCTGAGAAGCACCCACCTAAAATAATTATATATAAAGAAAATTCGTAGTAATGTAACTCGACGACTTTGTAGTTAAAGACAAACATCACAATCGAACTTCGATCCTCGGAGACACATGTCATGTAACTTGGTAAAGTAAATATATAAGCTGCCAACTTACAAAATGAACATCTTATTTACTGCCCATTGTGCCGTAATAAAATTTATCTTCCCATTTCAGGGCAGAGGACTAGACTTCCCAGACCGGTAGCCGATTCTATAAAAAAAAGGTTTGATCCTATTTTGATACTTTTGGGATGACACTTGATTGCATTTCGTGAGCACCAATAACGTTAGCGGCTCACGCTACTGGTGCAGCTATACGCTGACTTAAATTGTATTAAAATAAGATGAAAACCGTATTGAATTGTTAAAAAAAAAACAGCAGTCAAGGGGTCGATTCCAAATTCCAATTTAGCAAGTTGTTATGGTTTTGGTATTGAACTGACGATTGTCTCAGTGATTGGCGCGCCTTTCACACACAACTTTATTCAAGGTCGTATCAAGATGAGATCAAAAGCGTAACAAATTGTTACTTCTGTATCGGGCTCCTGAACCGAAACTTTAATTACTTACATTTAAGCGGAACACCGGATTAAATTGCTTGTGTTGTTTAAAAGTGGAGGTTTAATGGGTGTTTTCTGAAATAAATATTGAAAACCTGATTCTCACAGATCCTGGTGTTTTTGGATTCTTTCAAAGAATCACTAGCATATTCAATCCTGATGATAAAAGAATGTCCCAAAAGTTTATATGAAAATTGTTCATTCCCCTACGTCACGCACATAGTGACAAAAAAAAACCCACTAAAACGTGACGTAATGGAATGGACATTTTGGGATATCTTGCGGATGGAGAATGCTGTCGATTCTAAGTAGAACGAGCCCAAGAATTTCCAGATTTGAAAGAATCAGGTTTTCAATATTTATTTTAGAAAACGCCCTAATAAACTTGACCCATCAGACTCATACGAATCGTTAAGTTACATTCAAATTGAGACTGCACCAGCGTTACTGCTGCATTGTTGCCGTGCAGCAATGCTACAGAAATCGTCAATATCCAAGAAATCCTTTACATTATTTTCTGTAGCAGAATACTGAAGACTTAATTTGATTGCTGCAGAAAATGGCACAAAGGTCATTTTATTAACACTGATATTTTTTTATAGAAATCGAAATATGAAAATTAAATAATTATAAGTGATTGTCACCTTGACCCTAGAATCAGTCAGTTAAAAATTACTCAAAAAAGTTATTAACCAGCATTATACGTAGAACATACCTAAAATATACCTAAATAGAACGTGTAAGTATAACGAAATCAATAGTTTTTTGTCTGCATTCTATTAAGAATTTTTTTTTTCTTATAATTCTTCCTTTTAATTAGTGTTTGTTTGAAATAAAACTATGAAAACGGATTATATCGCGTATATTGAATTTATAATACATCCCGACGTTTCGAACTCTTTACAGCGTTCGTGGTCAACGGGTGACTGAGGAAAAAGTGTTTGTTTATTTTCATTCATTCATTCATTTATTCCTTTATAAAACATAGTTTTACATGTCAAATACAGTATTTCATATTTACAACTTTCTCTGAAAAGGAGACATTTTTACCTAATAAAAGTAACCGTCTATTATGACGTATATTTAAAGATGACGATGATAATGATGATGATGGTGTAATGGAACTGGGACGAGCACTCAAGCGTCTACCTAAGTGAACGGTCTTTGTCGTCGTCATCTGCCTTGTTCGGTTGTCTGTCGTGAGCTGGTCTGATTTTGGTCTTGTAATTTTCATGTCGAATTTTGAATTTAAATGTCGGTCGATCCAAATATGTATGTCAGTCAGACAATCAGTCGGTCGGTACGACATTTAAATTCAAAATTCGACATGACAATTAATGTCGAAATTTGAATTTAAATGTCGGTCGTTCCAACCAAATACGTATGTCAGTCAGTTAGTCAGTCGGTCTACGTCAGGTGGCCATGGAGGTTAGAACCTCGACACTAAAATTAAATAATACCCTGGAAGAGTACTTTATTAAAACCACCACTGTAGAAATAGAGAGAGATAAACTCGATATCAAATGAATTTTCAGTATCATTAAGACCAGCTTGTTGAATACTGAACTAAAATTATATTCGGACATCAGTTGCAGCAGCTGTAAACGAGGTTTTGCAATTATTGGCAATCGCTACATAAGCGCAATCAGGCAAATGTAGAACATTTCAGTTAATTAGTTTTACTTAGTCGGAAAAGTGTTTCGTAACTTCTTGGACTGCTCCTTCCATTTCGTATAACTTAATTGTTAGTCCTTCTAATCTTTATTTAAACAACTTCTGACATATTGCGATCAATCGACGCCGCCGTATAGGTAAAGCAAGTTCTATTTATACAGGTACTATTAGGTATTGACGCTGGCAATTTAACGTTATTAATAGCGTAAATAAATTATTTTACACCATGCATAACATAAAGCACCAGAAGATTTATACAGAAACGTAGACGGCAGTTATTTTTAGCCACAATTTCTATTTTAAAACACGTATAAAACTACAAAGAGTAGGTAAGTTGATTGTGACGTCACATATAACATTTAAAACTTTCGCGTTTTGAACACATATTAAATCACATTTACAATCGGGTCTATCGCGACCAAAATAGACCGATTGTAAATGTGATTTAATATGTGACGTCACTTGCTAGTGTTTCATATAAATTCCATAGTAGCAAAATCGTTTTGACAGTTCGAAAAAAGAAACTGATTTGACTAGTAGTCAAATACCCTATTTAAAATGTTCAACGAATTATAGGCAAAGGGCTATGAAAATGTCGTATTCTCTATTCTGAATATCTCTTTTTTATATGAAATTGTCTTATCTAGTGTTCCAGAAATCCTAGTATACCTACTCGTATAATTATAAATTCAATCGTATTTAGAATTTGTTTTTACTATTTTTAGTTTCATTCTTAGTCAATAATCCTAATAGTTTTACGATGTCAGTCGGCACGTTTATCTGTCGTTTATCGTTTAAATAAAAAATGTGTATTTAATAACCATTTGCTCGTTTTCAGTTTTTATCTTGTTAGGGTTCCGTACCTCAAAAGGAAAAAACGGAACCCTTATATAGGTAGGATCACTCGTGCGTCTGTCTGTCTGTCTGTCTGTCCGTCTGTCACAGCCTATTTTCTCCGAAACTACTGGACCAATTAAGTTGAAATTTGGTACACATGTAAGTTTATGACCCAAAGATGGACATGTAACGTAAACAAATTAATTTTAAACAAGGGGGCCACTTTTGGGGGGGTAGATGAGAAAATTAAAAAATAAAGTTTGTCAAACTATATCGTGTTACATATCAAATGAAAGAGCTTATTGTGGGAATCTCAAATATATTTTTTTTATAATTTTAAGATAAATAGTTTAGAAGTTATTAAAGAAAATAGGCATAAAATGACCATTCCCCCCCTTTATCTCCGAAACTACTGGGTCAAAAATTTTGAAAAAAATATACAAAATAGATCTTTACCTATAGATCACCGGAAAACCTATTAAAGATGTGCAGTCAAGCGTGAGTCGGACTTAATTACTTAGTTTTTGATCCGACCCCTACGGGTTTTTTAAAGACATTTCACATAAAAAATACATTGTTTAAATTGTGTAATGTACGGAACCCTTAGAACGCGAGTCCGACTTGCACTTGGCCGGTTTTTCTATTTCAGTTCAACGTATCTGCTAGAACTATATTTTGAACATGTCGTGTGAATTTTAAAATTGGAATGTTACATAAACCTCCGGACATTATTTGCAAAAGCTTTCCACGAAACAACCCCAGTTTCATAACACCACTCTACTAGCTTAACCCTAGATTTTATCCCAAAAATGCACTGGGTAAACACAAATTTCAACTTATGAATATCGCGGTGAAGTGTACGTGTAGATTTCCCCCGAGATCTCAACACTGATAAAGTAAGTACATTCACACAAAAAGTTGTGTCCCTCGATGTCCAAGTTCCGAGCAAATGGATTAAGATCGTTCCGTGCTTCCAAACTTGTTATTATTGCTAACTGAAATTGTATGTGAAATGCGGAGTATTATTCACCTCGTAGACTAGATGTGTTGGCGAAGTTGTATTGCCTTGCGTATTTCAAAGTGGCTAGCGCGATTGGTTGGGCTCGGGAACAATGCAGAGTAAGTCAAGTGTAACTGCGCCGCGAATTAAAATAGGCCGCGTTGTTGCGCGACACGCGCATAAGTTGCTCGACTTGAAGACTTGTACGCAAGTTAGTGTTCCAGCAGTTAGTCTTTGGTATAAGCGCTCAGCGTTTTTGAAATTAAATAAATTGAAGAATTTTGTTTCACAATGTATACCTGTAGCAGCCATAAGGCCGCGGATTGACCGCACGCAGCGCGCGGCGCGACGAGTCGGGCGGCGGCGGCGCGGCGCGTGCGTCTAGTCCGCGGCCTTACAATTCTACTACTTATTCTCAGGCGCGGCGGTTGATAAAGCTGCGCGGTGATTTTATAATAGAAAGTAGCTGAGTTTTCGGACTAAACTCAGCTACTTTCTGTTATAAAATCACCGCGCTCAAAATCAAATCACTGTTATATTGATTAGATTGGTTGTCAGTTATTTCAACTTTTTGGTATTTTTTTGTATTTCAGTTATAGTACCTAAATTGTAATATACACATGAATACTTCGAACCTTGAATTTCCAACAGCGCTCTAGATTCAAATTTTTGTACGACTTCCTAGGCTCCTCTTAGAAAGTTCAATGCTTAGAGACGTATCATTTTCAGCACAAAGAGTGGTATAATTATTTCGATTGCTCGAATATCAATATTAGCACGAGGGGTTAACAACAGCTTTGCCACCATGTAAAACAAATAGCTATTGTTTCCACCCAACTACTTTTTGTACTTAACAAATTTGGCCCAAATTACAAAACACGCTAGTTAGAAAGCTAACAAAAAACTAATTAAGGCCTCCCGGGTCCGTCGGGAGGGCTAGCTCGTTCCTTGCCCAACAACGGGTCGCCAGCCAGCCTTGTGAAAACAATTTTCTAAGGTCTAACCTTAGGTAACCTAATATTTAACATTTCTTTTTTAGCTTCAGTTTTATTAAGTTTGTTGCTTTGCGTTTAATTTTTTAGGTATAGATAAAATGTAAAACAGTAAGCAAATGAAAATGAAAATGTTTATTTGGGTAAAAAATAAATTACAATTACAATATAATGACTGGAATTTCCCAGTAGATTAATGTATACATCTGTGTCAGGAAATCCCGTTCTTCCTTTTGAGGTTTACAATAGCTGTTTCCGAAATAAACCACATATTTGCAAATTTTATTGCATATAATGACAATTTCACATTACATGCGTAAATTCAGAGCGTGCGTGCGTGCGTGCGCGCGCTTTGTGTGTGTGTGTGTGTGTGTGTGTGTGTGTGTGTGTGTGTGTGTGTGTGTGTGTGTGCGTGTGCGTGTGCGTGCGTGTGCGTGTGCGCGTGTGTGTGTGTTTGTGTGTTTGTGTGTGTGTGTGTGTGTGAGAGAGAGAGATTGTTGGATAAATGTTTATTTTGAAAAACATATAGCCATTTATCCAACAATCTCTCACACACAAGCAAAGAACTTATATAGTCGTTTTTAATATTTGATAGAATTCTACATATTTTTAACATTACCTACCTCTTCATATTTAACAAAGCGTTTCCGCTATGACTTCTCCCTTCTGGCGCTAACCTCTTGTATGTAAGTTGTCTCTTATACTTCGAAGCGAGCTGCATACTAAGCGAACTCAGTCAAAGTTGGCCACAACTGAAACTTGGCTCCAATGCTACGCGTTCATTTGTATTATTAAAAGCTGAACCATACGGAACATGTCGCTCCAATTTACGGATAAATTATTTATTTGCAGCAATATATCACCGAAGTTAGGAAACTTGCTCCTTGGAGACCGAATCGATACGTATAAATCGGACCTTGTTTGTAATGTCGCTTACTCACACTACTACAATACTCGTATGCTACCGAAGCTTAACTAACTTTATACACAGTGTTTTCAAGTAAATAACGAGATTAGATTTCGACCTATTTAATGTTTCGTAACAACAATGCAAGAAATACAGTTAGTGAGCTGTGTGAAGTACAGTAGAATCCGCTTATAATGACATCGAAGGGAAGTGACAAACACGTCATACTAAGCGGAAGTCATATAAAGCATAGTTGTACAACTTCTTATTTTTGTTAAGTTTTTCAAATTAATCTCAAATTCCTTTGTGAGAGATGAGTTTTATTAAACTTGTAACAATTACCAACTTGTTACTGAGAATCAAAACTAAAATTACTTATACGCCACGAACGCACCAAACGTCCTCGCAGGGAAAGACGTGGTGGCGGCCACGGAAACCAGCGAATGTGTCAGTATAATCATAATCATTTATTTAATTCCAGACAACAATGGTCCACAATAATACAAATTAAAAATTACAATTAAATTAAAATAGGTTATAAATTAAATTAAAACAGGTTATCAATTAAATTAAAATTACATAAATTAAAAAATTACACTAAATTATAAACAATCATTTACTTGCTGGAGCCCGTACATGAACACTTACACAGTGACTCATATACGGGCAATCCAGCCGGTCTGCGATCATGGCCAGGACGCTGTTGCGGCTGGCGCGCACTCGGCTGAGCATCGCCGCGCACCGCTTGCGCAGAGTGGCGTAGAAGCAATCGGTGCGCGCTTCTGCGAACATGCTCGACGTACTGCAGTGGCGCGGCAGCCGCAACATCACCCTGAACGCGTTATTATATTGGACGCGCCGGGAGTTAAACGACTTTTGAGTGAAATGAGCCCACAGATTGCTAGTGTAGAAAGAGGTACAGTACGCCTTAAAAAGGGTTATTTTTACTAAAGTTGAACAACGTGCAAATCTGTGGGCGATCATGTTCGCTCGTGCCGCCAACGACCTACGCTCCCGCTCCATATCCGCGTTATCTTTTAGGTCCTCGGTTAATACATGTCCGAGGTACTTGAACTGTTGAACCCTGCTAAGAGGTACTCCATTCAGAACAAGAGAGGGAACGTACTGCGGGTCTCTGGGCCCCGCCTTGAACACCATGATTTCGCTCTTAGCAGTGTTATAAATTAGACCATGTTCGGATGCATATTTTTCACATGTCTGCAACAGTGTTATGAGGCCGCAAACCGATGCACTCAGCAAAACCATATCGTCTGCGTAAGATAAATTATTTACACATACATCATCTATGTGACATCCAACGTGATGCCTGCTAAGCGCAACGATTAGTTCATTTACATACAAGTTAAAGAGCAACAAGCAGTATAATCGGTCAGAATTTCATGAAAATAGCGTTTATAGGTCATATTAAGCGATTTCTCACTATAAGCGAAGTCATCTTATCCGACGTTGTTTCAAATAATTTTATATGAAAACCAAACTTCGCACAGGACTTGCGTCATAGTAAGCGGTTCCGCAAATCGTGCTCAATGGCGTGCAATAGGAGAGGCCTATGTCCAGCAGCAGTGGACGCGAGTAGGCTGATGATGATGATGATGTAGCGGTTGGTCAGTATAAGCGGAGTCATAATAAATGGATTCCACTGTACATTCCCTCAAATTATAAGCTATCAGCTGCTATGCTGATTTATGTCATGCTTGTTTGCGTAATGTTTCATCCTAGTTTTTATTGTTCTGTGTGATGCCTAATAATAGGCCAATCAAATTAGACTTTTTCGAAGAATTAATTCCCAGAAAGATGGAAATCGTTCCTTTATTTGGTCCTTAATGCGTGTAATTCGAGTTTGCGCATTCCGAGGTGTGCAACAATTTTTGCTCTTTTTAGCTCAAAAACGGTACGTCCGATAGAAATTTTGTAATTTTGTTTGTTTTTGTTTTGTACGTCTTTTATAACATGTATCTCCCAAGGCCTTCAAAATGTATGCACAACTCCTGGGATTGCGAATACTCAGATTACTCGCATCTAGGACCATTTATTAAAACGATTTCCATCTTGCTAGGAATTATTTCCTCAAAACGGTGTTTTTTAGGGTTCCGTACCCAAAGGGTAAAAACTGGACCCTATTACTAAGACTCCGCTGTCTGTCTGTCAGTCTATCTGTCTGTCATGTCTGTCTGTCGGTCTGTCCGTCTGTCACCAGGCTGTATCTCATGAACCGTGATAGCTAGACAGTTGAAATTTTCACAGATGATGTATTTTTGTTGCCGCTATAACAACAAATACTAAAAACAGAATAAAATAAATATTTAAGTGGGGTTCCCATACGACAAACGTTACTTTTTTGAAGATTTTTTGCGTAATGGTACGGAACCCTTGTGCGCGAGTCCGACTCGCACTGGGCCGGTTTTTTTTATGTAATTGGATCGGCCTATAATAAAATGACACAAATCAAGTTCGTATTAAAATTAGATGAAAAACGTAACAAACTTGGCGGCCTCCTGTTTCCCGCAGATTGCTGCAAGACGAGAATTAGGAATGCACATTAAAACGTGTATAGTATAAAATTAAAAGCCTTTGTTTCTTTTGTTCAGCGGCTACCAATGCTACCACTACTGACTGAAAGGTAACAAACTTGTTTATAAACAAATTTTACCGTCCTATTTATATATGGTTCAAATTTATGTAGCAGCTCTGTATTCTGAGGCCACACAGGCAACCGATGTTACATTTTGAACCATAATAATACTATCACGATAGTTGCATTTTAACGACATATGGTTGCTTTGGCTCGCGCTCGGCATGCGACTAACGCGCCTCTCCATAAAAGAAACAAAGGTGTTTAACGGATTAGGGTCTGAGGCCTAAAAATCATTTGAGAAAATTCATACTATAAACGTTGTTGTGTTGTGTTGTGTTGTGTTAACAAGGGTAATGTTATGCAGCCTTATCCCAAGCTCCAGTAACTTACCTACCTACATACGGCGTTTATCAATATTTCTACTAGTTTAGACTCGCCGCTTTCCAAAAATATAACGTTTTTACAGCGGGCCTGTTCAAACAGATGGCAGGCCGGGTTGCTATTTTTCAAAAGCCGTACGATTTGACGTGGAATACCTAGATATTTTTCTTGGGAACGTGAGGATTTTTATGGCATAAAATATTCGAGTATCACCCTCATTGATGCCTTTCGATTCTGTGGTCTTATTATCGTTTAAAAATAGAAAAAGACGAACATTATCTTCACATAGTTAAGAAGAAGAAGAATTTGAAGTGAATTCAAAAGTATTATCTAAATAAAAAAAACGTTAAGCTAACGTAACGCTAATTTTCAAGACCCCATTGATAAATGGGGCGGCACACGTTTTTCTACAAAAAAAAAGTTTTCAATTTTAGTTATTAAAAATTAATAAAATATTTCAGCCTATATAGCTATATTTGTACGTCCCACTGCTGGGCACAAGCCCTTTGATGCGCGAGAGGGATTGGGCTATAATCCCCGCGCTAGTCCAATGCGGGTTGGGGACTTCACATACACCTTTGAATTTCTTCGCGGATGTATGATGCAGGTTTCCTCACGTTGTTTTTTCTTTACCGCATCCATCAATTTCAGTTACTCTTGTTTAAAATGTCCCCTAAAATTAGATTTTTTATTTTTACATTCTAAACTAAGTAGCGGATCACAAAATACACCTGTTCTAATAAATTTCATTTAAATATAGCTAAGATTTTTTGTGTAAACTTTTTCATGTTCACTGGTTTCAAATATGAGCGTCTTCGCCCAAATGTAACAACTAAATTCATAACAGCAACCTCTAATACCAACATACAACATACAACATACAACCATAAATTATTATCGGTATCATGAACAAACTAAGTAAATATAGCTGATCCAGTTTATCTACTCGTATTTGTTTGTATACCACGGCCTCGGTGAATAAAATATCAATTACTGTACCTAATTGTATAATGCTAGAATATGTCTTATTCAACCACCCTGCAACTGATGAAATTATGCTCGAAACGATTAGTACAGTCGAGTTCATAGATATGTATACCTTATTGCAATGGGTAAAGGTGAATAAATGTATACATATTTATGAACTCGACTGTACCTAACTACCTATACTCTTAAGTACTTGTAAAACCTGTAATGTACATGTGAATTACAATAAATAAATACAATATAATACAAAACTAAAAATTGTTGTCGAAGTTATCGGACAAAGTGTTCTGTTCTTGAAATAACAATGTAGTGTATATTTTATCGTTTCCACCCGAATGTGCCTCGATTTGTAGATGTTGTTCAAACTTCCGGTACTTACCGGAAACTTGTTAGTACGAGTACTGTTCCTGCCTGAAGCAGTATTCGAACTTTAAAAATAGGTATGTCATTGATATGTTATAAGTAAGAACTTAATACTTGCACGATATATAGTGTTAATGAGTGTTCCTAAATAAAGGAATAGACAAAATAAATGTGTACAAATCAAAAACCACTAATTCTGAATGTTATACACGTAACTCGATATAGAATTTACTTGGGTAAAAACTAAAAACCGGCCAAGTGCGAGTCGGACTCGCGCACGAAGGGTTCCGTGCCATTACGGAAAAAAACAGCAAAAAAATCACGTTTGTTGTATGGGAGCCCCATTTAAATATTTATATTATTCTGTTTTTAGTATTTGTTGTTATAGCGGCAACAGAAATACATCATCTGTGAAAATTTCAACTGTCTAGCTATCACGGTTCATAGATTAGATACAGCCTGGTGACAGACAGACAGACGGACAGACGGGCAGACGGACGGACAGACGGACAGCGGAGTCTTAGTAATAGGGTCCCGTTTTTACCCTTTGGGTACGGAACCCTAAAAACGACACTTTGGATTACTCCATAATTACGTAACGTTTTAACTATAACTTTATCATAATCTCCACGCGCCTCACCGGATTAGATAGCCCCTAATTTATAATCCTTAATAGCTTTTGTATTTCATGGAAAATTTAACCTGTAACTAAGTAGTGAGAACATGCCTTTATCGCAAACTTTGGTTTTTCAATTAAACTTTCGGTAATCACTGTTTGCATAATAGAACGGTCGGGTGACTTTGCGAAAAGAGCCAAGTTTTGTCAATCTAATCAAATTCCACTTTTAAAGAGCACCGTTAAATTTTATATCCGAGATAAGTACCAAGTTGTTTGACAACCCTTAGGTGATCCTGTTGCGTTGATCAGATAGGTTTTAAAAATATACAATGTTCATAAATTTTCTGGAAATAAGATTCAAATTTGGAAGATTGGATCTTAGCGCGGAACGATTTAGTTTGCGTGCGAATTAACTTTAAACGACTTTTGAGAAATTATGCGTATATATTTCTTTTCAATGTAGATAGGAAAAAATATTATGACAATCATGGGTCATGTTTTCATATATATATATATATTTCACATATAACATTTAAAACTTTCGCGTTTTGAACACATATTAAATCACATTTACAATCGGGTCTATCGCGACCAAAATAGACCGATTGTAAATGTGATTTAATATGTGACGTCACTTGCTAGTGTTTCATATAAATTCCATAGTAGCAAAATCGTTTTGACAGTTCGAAAAAAGAAACTGATTTGACTAGTAGTCAAATACCCTATTTAAAATGTTCAACGAATTATAGGCAAAGGGCTATGAAAATGTCGTATTCTCTATTCTGAATATCTCTTTTTTATATGAAATTGTCTTATCTAGTGTTCCAGAAATCCTAGTATACCTACTCGTATAATTATAAATTCAATCGTATTTAGAATTTGTTTTTACTATTTTTAGTTTCATTCTTAGTCAATAATCCTAATAGTTTTACGATGTCAGTCGGCACGTTTATCTGTCGTTTATCGTTTAAATAAAAAATGTGTATTTAATAACCATTTGCTCGTTTTCAGTTTTTATCTTGTTAGGGTTCCGTACCTCAAAAGGAAAAAACGGAACCCTTATATAGGTAGGATCACTCGTGCGTCTGTCTGTCTGTCTGTCTGTCCGTCTGTCACAGCCTATTTTCTCCGAAACTACTGGACCAATTAAGTTGAAATTTGGTACACATGTAAGTTTATGACCCAAAGATGGACATGTAACGTAAACAAATTAATTTTAAACAAGGGGGCCACTTTTGGGGGGGTAGATGAGAAAATTAAAAAATAAAGTTTGTCAAACTATATCGTGTTACATATCAAATGAAAGAGCTTATTGTGGGAATCTCAAATATATTTTTTTTATAATTTTAAGATAAATAGTTTAGAAGTTATTAAAGAAAATAGGCATAAAATGACCATTCCCCCCCTTTATCTCCGAAACTACTGGGTCAAAAATTTTGAAAAAAATATACAAAATAGATCTTTACCTATAGATCACCGGAAAACCTATTAAAGATGTGCAGTCAAGCGTGAGTCGGACTTAATTACTTAGTTTTTGATCCGACCCCTACGGGTTTTTTAAAGACATTTCACATAAAAAATACATTGTTTAAATTGTGTAATGTACGGAACCCTTAGAACGCGAGTCCGACTTGCACTTGGCCGGTTTTTCTATTTCAGTTCAACGTATCTGCTAGAACTATATTTTGAACATGTCGTGTGAATTTTAAAATTGGAATGTTACATAAACCTCCGGACATTATTTGCAAAAGCTTTCCACGAAACAACCCCAGTTTCATAACACCACTCTACTAGCTTAACCCTAGATTTTATCCCAAAAATGCACTGGGTAAACACAAATTTCAACTTATGAATATCGCGGTGAAGTGTACGTGTAGATTTCCCCCGAGATCTCAACACTGATAAAGTAAGTACATTCACACAAAAAGTTGTGTCCCTCGATGTCCAAGTTCCGAGCAAATGGATTAAGATCGTTCCGTGCTTCCAAACTTGTTATTATTGCTAACTGAAATTGTATGTGAAATGCGGAGTATTATTCACCTCGTAGACTAGATGTGTTGGCGAAGTTGTATTGCCTTGCGTATTTCAAAGTGGCTAGCGCGATTGGTTGGGCTCGGGAACAATGCAGAGTAAGTCAAGTGTAACTGCGCCGCGAATTAAAATAGGCCGCGTTGTTGCGCGACACGCGCATAAGTTGCTCGACTTGAAGACTTGTACGCAAGTTAGTGTTCCAGCAGTTAGTCTTTGGTATAAGCGCTCAGCGTTTTTGAAATTAAATAAATTGAAGAATTTTGTTTCACAATGTATACCTGTAGCAGCCATAAGGCCGCGGATTGACCGCACGCAGCGCGCGGCGCGACGAGTCGGGCGGCGGCGGCGCGGCGCGTGCGTCTAGTCCGCGGCCTTACAATTCTACTACTTATTCTCAGGCGCGGCGGTTGATAAAGCTGCGCGGTGATTTTATAATAGAAAGTAGCTGAGTTTTCGGACTAAACTCAGCTACTTTCTGTTATAAAATCACCGCGCTCAAAATCAAATCACTGTTATATTGATTAGATTGGTTGTCAGTTATTTCAACTTTTTGGTATTTTTTTGTATTTCAGTTATAGTACCTAAATTGTAATATACACATGAATACTTCGAACCTTGAATTTCCAACAGCGCTCTAGATTCAAATTTTTGTACGACTTCCTAGGCTCCTCTTAGAAAGTTCAATGCTTAGAGACGTATCATTTTCAGCACAAAGAGTGGTATAATTATTTCGATTGCTCGAATATCAATATTAGCACGAGGGGTTAACAACAGCTTTGCCACCATGTAAAACAAATAGCTATTGTTTCCACCCAACTACTTTTTGTACTTAACAAATTTGGCCCAAATTACAAAACACGCTAGTTAGAAAGCTAACAAAAAACTAATTAAGGCCTCCCGGGTCCGTCGGGAGGGCTAGCTCGTTCCTTGCCCAACAACGGGTCGCCAGCCAGCCTTGTGAAAACAATTTTCTAAGGTCTAACCTTAGGTAACCTAATATTTAACATTTCTTTTTTAGCTTCAGTTTTATTAAGTTTGTTGCTTTGCGTTTAATTTTTTAGGTATAGATAAAATGTAAAACAGTAAGCAAATGAAAATGAAAATGTTTATTTGGGTAAAAAATAAATTACAATTACAATATAATGACTGGAATTTCCCAGTAGATTAATGTATACATCTGTGTCAGGAAATCCCGTTCTTCCTTTTGAGGTTTACAATAGCTGTTTCCGAAATAAACCACATATTTGCAAATTTTATTGCATATAATGACAATTTCACATTACATGCGTAAATTCAGAGCGTGCGTGCGTGCGTGCGCGCGCTTTGTGTGTGTGTGTGTGTGTGTGTGTGTGTGTGTGTGTGTGTGTGTGTGTGTGTGTGTGCGTGTGCGTGTGCGTGCGTGTGCGTGTGCGCGTGTGTGTGTGTTTGTGTGTTTGTGTGTGTGTGTGTGTGTGAGAGAGAGAGATTGTTGGATAAATGTTTATTTTGAAAAACATATAGCCATTTATCCAACAATCTCTCACACACAAGCAAAGAACTTATATAGTCGTTTTTAATATTTGATAGAATTCTACATATTTTTAACATTACCTACCTCTTCATATTTAACAAAGCGTTTCCGCTATGACTTCTCCCTTCTGGCGCTAACCTCTTGTATGTAAGTTGTCTCTTATACTTCGAAGCGAGCTGCATACTAAGCGAACTCAGTCAAAGTTGGCCACAACTGAAACTTGGCTCCAATGCTACGCGTTCATTTGTATTATTAAAAGCTGAACCATACGGAACATGTCGCTCCAATTTACGGATAAATTATTTATTTGCAGCAATATATCACCGAAGTTAGGAAACTTGCTCCTTGGAGACCGAATCGATACGTATAAATCGGACCTTGTTTGTAATGTCGCTTACTCACACTACTACAATACTCGTATGCTACCGAAGCTTAACTAACTTTATACACAGTGTTTTCAAGTAAATAACGAGATTAGATTTCGACCTATTTAATGTTTCGTAACAACAATGCAAGAAATACAGTTAGTGAGCTGTGTGAAGTACAGTAGAATCCGCTTATAATGACATCGAAGGGAAGTGACAAACACGTCATACTAAGCGGAAGTCATATAAAGCATAGTTGTACAACTTCTTATTTTTGTTAAGTTTTTCAAATTAATCTCAAATTCCTTTGTGAGAGATGAGTTTTATTAAACTTGTAACAATTACCAACTTGTTACTGAGAATCAAAACTAAAATTACTTATACGCCACGAACGCACCAAACGTCCTCGCAGGGAAAGACGTGGTGGCGGCCACGGAAACCAGCGAATGTGTCAGTATAATCATAATCATTTATTTAATTCCAGACAACAATGGTCCACAATAATACAAATTAAAAATTACAATTAAATTAAAATAGGTTATAAATTAAATTAAAACAGGTTATCAATTAAATTAAAATTACATAAATTAAAAAATTACACTAAATTATAAACAATCATTTACTTGCTGGAGCCCGTACATGAACACTTACACAGTGACTCATATACGGGCAATCCAGCCGGTCTGCGATCATGGCCAGGACGCTGTTGCGGCTGGCGCGCACTCGGCTGAGCATCGCCGCGCACCGCTTGCGCAGAGTGGCGTAGAAGCAATCGGTGCGCGCTTCTGCGAACATGCTCGACGTACTGCAGTGGCGCGGCAGCCGCAACATCACCCTGAACGCGTTATTATATTGGACGCGCCGGGAGTTAAACGACTTTTGAGTGAAATGAGCCCACAGATTGCTAGTGTAGAAAGAGGTACAGTACGCCTTAAAAAGGGTTATTTTTACTAAAGTTGAACAACGTGCAAATCTGTGGGCGATCATGTTCGCTCGTGCCGCCAACGACCTACGCTCCCGCTCCATATCCGCGTTATCTTTTAGGTCCTCGGTTAATACATGTCCGAGGTACTTGAACTGTTGAACCCTGCTAAGAGGTACTCCATTCAGAACAAGAGAGGGAACGTACTGCGGGTCTCTGGGCCCCGCCTTGAACACCATGATTTCGCTCTTAGCAGTGTTATAAATTAGACCATGTTCGGATGCATATTTTTCACATGTCTGCAACAGTGTTATGAGGCCGCAAACCGATGCACTCAGCAAAACCATATCGTCTGCGTAAGATAAATTATTTACACATACATCATCTATGTGACATCCAACGTGATGCCTGCTAAGCGCAACGATTAGTTCATTTACATACAAGTTAAAGAGCAACAAGCAGTATAATCGGTCAGAATTTCATGAAAATAGCGTTTATAGGTCATATTAAGCGATTTCTCACTATAAGCGAAGTCATCTTATCCGACGTTGTTTCAAATAATTTTATATGAAAACCAAACTTCGCACAGGACTTGCGTCATAGTAAGCGGTTCCGCAAATCGTGCTCAATGGCGTGCAATAGGAGAGGCCTATGTCCAGCAGCAGTGGACGCGAGTAGGCTGATGATGATGATGATGTAGCGGTTGGTCAGTATAAGCGGAGTCATAATAAATGGATTCCACTGTACATTCCCTCAAATTATAAGCTATCAGCTGCTATGCTGATTTATGTCATGCTTGTTTGCGTAATGTTTCATCCTAGTTTTTATTGTTCTGTGTGATGCCTAATAATAGGCCAATCAAATTAGACTTTTTCGAAGAATTAATTCCCAGAAAGATGGAAATCGTTCCTTTATTTGGTCCTTAATGCGTGTAATTCGAGTTTGCGCATTCCGAGGTGTGCAACAATTTTTGCTCTTTTTAGCTCAAAAACGGTACGTCCGATAGAAATTTTGTAATTTTGTTTGTTTTTGTTTTGTACGTCTTTTATAACATGTATCTCCCAAGGCCTTCAAAATGTATGCACAACTCCTGGGATTGCGAATACTCAGATTACTCGCATCTAGGACCATTTATTAAAACGATTTCCATCTTGCTAGGAATTATTTCCTCAAAACGGTGTTTTTTAGGGTTCCGTACCCAAAGGGTAAAAACTGGACCCTATTACTAAGACTCCGCTGTCTGTCTGTCAGTCTATCTGTCTGTCATGTCTGTCTGTCGGTCTGTCCGTCTGTCACCAGGCTGTATCTCATGAACCGTGATAGCTAGACAGTTGAAATTTTCACAGATGATGTATTTTTGTTGCCGCTATAACAACAAATACTAAAAACAGAATAAAATAAATATTTAAGTGGGGTTCCCATACGACAAACGTTACTTTTTTGAAGATTTTTTGCGTAATGGTACGGAACCCTTGTGCGCGAGTCCGACTCGCACTGGGCCGGTTTTTTTTATGTAATTGGATCGGCCTATAATAAAATGACACAAATCAAGTTCGTATTAAAATTAGATGAAAAACGTAACAAACTTGGCGGCCTCCTGTTTCCCGCAGATTGCTGCAAGACGAGAATTAGGAATGCACATTAAAACGTGTATAGTATAAAATTAAAAGCCTTTGTTTCTTTTGTTCAGCGGCTACCAATGCTACCACTACTGACTGAAAGGTAACAAACTTGTTTATAAACAAATTTTACCGTCCTATTTATATATGGTTCAAATTTATGTAGCAGCTCTGTATTCTGAGGCCACACAGGCAACCGATGTTACATTTTGAACCATAATAATACTATCACGATAGTTGCATTTTAACGACATATGGTTGCTTTGGCTCGCGCTCGGCATGCGACTAACGCGCCTCTCCATAAAAGAAACAAAGGTGTTTAACGGATTAGGGTCTGAGGCCTAAAAATCATTTGAGAAAATTCATACTATAAACGTTGTTGTGTTGTGTTGTGTTGTGTTAACAAGGGTAATGTTATGCAGCCTTATCCCAAGCTCCAGTAACTTACCTACCTACATACGGCGTTTATCAATATTTCTACTAGTTTAGACTCGCCGCTTTCCAAAAATATAACGTTTTTACAGCGGGCCTGTTCAAACAGATGGCAGGCCGGGTTGCTATTTTTCAAAAGCCGTACGATTTGACGTGGAATACCTAGATATTTTTCTTGGGAACGTGAGGATTTTTATGGCATAAAATATTCGAGTATCACCCTCATTGATGCCTTTCGATTCTGTGGTCTTATTATCGTTTAAAAATAGAAAAAGACGAACATTATCTTCACATAGTTAAGAAGAAGAAGAATTTGAAGTGAATTCAAAAGTATTATCTAAATAAAAAAAACGTTAAGCTAACGTAACGCAAATTTTCAAGACCCCATTGATAAATGGGGCGGCACACGTTTTTCTACAAAAAAAAAGTTTTCAATTTTAGTTATTAAAAATTAATAAAATATTTCAGCCTATATAGCTATATTTGTACGTCCCACTGCTGGGCACAAGCCCTTTGATGCGCGAGAGGGATTGGGCTATAATCCCCGCGCTAGTCCAATGCGGGTTGGGGACTTCACATACACCTTTGAATTTCTTCGCGGATGTATGATGCAGGTTTCCTCACGTTGTTTTTTCTTTACCGCATCCATCAATTTCAGTTACTCTTGTTTAAAATGTCCCCTAAAATTAGATTTTTTATTTTTACATTCTAAACTAAGTAGCGGATCACAAAATACACCTGTTCTAATAAATTTCATTTAAATATAGCTAAGATTTTTTGTGTAAACTTTTTCATGTTCACTGGTTTCAAATATGAGCGTCTTCGCCCAAATGTAACAACTAAATTCATAACAGCAACCTCTAATACCAACATACAACATACAACATACAACCATAAATTATTATCGGTATCATGAACAAACTAAGTAAATATAGCTGATCCAGTTTATCTACTCGTATTTGTTTGTATACCACGGCCTCGGTGAATAAAATATCAATTACTGTACCTAATTGTATAATGCTAGAATATGTCTTATTCAACCACCCTGCAACTGATGAAATTATGCTCGAAACGATTAGTACAGTCGAGTTCATAGATATGTATACCTTATTGCAATGGGTAAAGGTGAATAAATGTATACATATTTATGAACTCGACTGTACCTAACTACCTATACTCTTAAGTACTTGTAAAACCTGTAATGTACATGTGAATTACAATAAATAAATACAATATAATACAAAACTAAAAATTGTTGTCGAAGTTATCGGACAAAGTGTTCTGTTCTTGAAATAACAATGTAGTGTATATTTTATCGTTTCCACCCGAATGTGCCTCGATTTGTAGATGTTGTTCAAACTTCCGGTACTTACCGGAAACTTGTTAGTACGAGTACTGTTCCTGCCTGAAGCAGTATTCGAACTTTAAAAATAGGTATGTCATTGATATGTTATAAGTAAGAACTTAATACTTGCACGATATATAGTGTTAATGAGTGTTCCTAAATAAAGGAATAGACAAAATAAATGTGTACAAATCAAAAACCACTAATTCTGAATGTTATACACGTAACTCGATATAGAATTTACTTGGGTAAAAACTAAAAACCGGCCAAGTGCGAGTCGGACTCGCGCACGAAGGGTTCCGTGCCATTACGGAAAAAAACAGCAAAAAAATCACGTTTGTTGTATGGGAGCCCCATTTAAATATTTATATTATTCTGTTTTTAGTATTTGTTGTTATAGCGGCAACAGAAATACATCATCTGTGAAAATTTCAACTGTCTAGCTATCACGGTTCATAGATTAGATACAGCCTGGTGACAGACAGACAGACGGACAGACGGGCAGACGGACGGACAGACGGACAGCGGAGTCTTAGTAATAGGGTCCCGTTTTTACCCTTTGGGTACGGAACCCTAAAAACGACACTTTGGATTACTCCATAATTACGTAACGTTTTAACTATAACTTTATCATAATCTCCACGCGCCTCACCGGATTAGATAGCCCCTAATTTATAATCCTTAATAGCTTTTGTATTTCATGGAAAATTTAACCTGTAACTAAGTAGTGAGAACATGCCTTTATCGCAAACTTTGGTTTTTCAATTAAACTTTCGGTAATCACTGTTTGCATAATAGAACGGTCGGGTGACTTTGCGAAAAGAGCCAAGTTTTGTCAATCTAATCAAATTCCACTTTTAAAGAGCACCGTTAAATTTTATATCCGAGATAAGTACCAAGTTGTTTGACAACCCTTAGGTGATCCTGTTGCGTTGATCAGATAGGTTTTAAAAATATACAATGTTCATAAATTTTCTGGAAATAAGATTCAAATTTGGAAGATTGGATCTTAGCGCGGAACGATTTAGTTTGCGTGCGAATTAACTTTAAACGACTTTTGAGAAATTATGCGTATATATTTCTTTTCAATGTAGATAGGAAAAAATATTATGACAATCATGGGTCATGTTTTCATAGGTTAGGCCAGAACAAGCGAATATGATCAAGTTTTCTTTGACGCTAAGTAAATGCAACTTTAAAAAGCAGATACATTTTACTAAATGAAACCAGGCTATAAATAAACGTAAGTTTGTACGCGATTAAGTCCCCTGTTAGTTTTAAAATTATGAAACTGGGTTATATTTACGTAACGTCACGTTCGAAACGTCAGGCCATAAATAAACGTAAGTTTGTACGCAATTAAGTCCCGTGTTAGTTTTAAAATTATGAAACTGGGTTATATTTACGTAACGTCACGTTCGAAACGTCAGGCCATAAATAAACGTAAGTTTGTACGCAATTAAGTCCCGTGTTAGTTTTAAAATTATGAAACTGGGTTATATTTACGTAACGTCACGTTCGAAACGTCAGGCCATAAATAAACGAAAGTTTGTACGCGATTAAGTCCCGTGTTAGTTTTAAAATTATGAAACTGGATTATATTCGTTAATCAATAGGAAGCTATTACCATTGAAATAGTTTATCGGGAATATCTTTTTATTAATGTAGGTAGGTATATGAATTATTTTAGGAGCTAAGTGATTTCTAGAATTACACATGATTACATTCATAAAGTAATTATATTTCAATAATAACAGTCTAATTTATGGAATGCTTTAACATCTTGAACATCAATGAACTTACTGATTTAAACTAACACGATTTTCACTCATAATTTAAAACTAATACGGGACTTAATCGCGTACAAACTTACGTTTATTTATGGCCTGACGTTTCGAACGTAACGTCACGTTCGAAACGTCAGGCCATAAATAAACGTAAGTTTGTACGCGATTAAGTCCCGTATTAGTTTTAAATTATCAATGAACTTTTCTATTTCAGTGGCATAGCCCATGGATGAACCAAAGAGTTACAGGGGCTACTTGAGCGTTTAAAAAAATGCCACTTTCATTAATTATGTATTAAAAAAAAAATCTACTCAGAATCACGAGCTCTTTCGATCGTAATGAGATAAAAAAATGTCCCAAGGTTTTTTTTCCTATTGTGTTACCATTTTCCCATATACTTTGTACGGCGGTAACAAAAAGGAAAGTCTAAAAAATGTAGGTATGGAAATTTTGGGACACTTTTTTTTACTATAAGGATGAAAAAGGGCTCGTGTTCCTGACTAGAAATAACACAAATGTGGCAAAAAACGTCACATAAAAATGGCAAAAAAAAAAAAGAAAAGTTCACTTGAGAAGATAGTCGATGATCGCTTCTCCGTACAAACTTAGTCCCATTTTTCCTCCCTGGATCAATATCCATAATATATGGAGGCACGATACATATAGCGCCGTGTTTAAGTTAGGATTATACAAAGGTACTTAAAATAAATTAAATGAGTCGTTAATTATCATCAGTCAATAATTTATTTGTTAAACATTTAAGGAGTTTGGTTGTATTTAAACAAGAAAAAACACTACTAGTTGCACTCTGTTTCACTTCTATTTCATTAAATTTCAACAATTTCTTGTAAGCTGTATATTTGTGTTTTTCCAAATGCGACTTAATATTTCGGGTTATCTAATACAATATTTATTTATTTACTTATATATGATATAAAAGATACATGTATACATATTATAACCCGATACTTATATATATATATTATAAATTTATATGAAACACTGAACAGTTTAAATACGTAAAACTTAAAAAGGAGGCATCGAACTCGTCCTGATTTTTTCAAATAGCCCCTGTCTGTTTGTATGTCAATTTATTAAACGAGTCTAACGAGAAAGCAAATATATTTCAAATTCAACATTCAAGCGTGTCCTTGCATTGGCAGAAATAAAATCTGCTCCTTAAACATTCAGAAGGGTCAGAAGGAGTCCACAAATTCAATTTAACATTTCCGACCCCGCCAAAGGTCTGCAAAGAAATTAAATCATTTCAATATTGATTCGTGTTCACCTTGAACTTTTTTGAAAAATACGTCGTTAAAAAGTTACGAAATTTAATTATACCAAATATATATTTTCTATGATTTCTAATAATGACGATAATAGTCTCGCTACAAATATACAGGTCAATTCGAGTTTTAGCTATACGATCTGTTTCCGATATGATACTCATCTGTCAGTGTCAAAAGTAACATTTCTTCATACATTCATTCTTTTAAAATTAAATGGCTTCAGTCCAATGGGACTATTGATCACTATTGTGCAGCGTTACCGGGCTCGATAAAATCCGTAACGAGTACGTACGAGGAAGCCTGGGCGTGCGCATCGCCGATAAAATGCAGGAGAGCTGGCTGCGATGGTATGGTCACATAAAAAGAAGGCTTTCTGGCTACGTAGGAAATTTGGCACTACAACTTTCCATCCCAGGTCGAAGACGAAGACGTTCAAGTTAATAAACAAGACCAAGTGCGGGTAGTTCGAAAAACTCGCGAGCCTAGAAGATGTTGATGTCAACTTTAGCCAGTCTTCTCCGAGACCACGGGGACAACACCGTCCTCGAAACGTCGGAGGTAAATTTAAAACTTATTTTACGCGATTAAGTCCCGTCGTTGTGAATAATAACCTATCTACACTCAAACTGCTAACGCTGAACAACCCTATATTTATATGGTAGGAAAATTTGTAAATTAGAAGAAAAATTTAAAAAATCAACTTTTAAAACACCGGTCCAATCGCTTTTAACCATCTGAAGTACAAGAAGCTTAGGTATACGAAGCGTGCTAATATCTCCATTCCTTCCTTTTTATTTACACGCCTTACGTAGCGTACTACGTAGGCAAACAACACGCGCCTTTGATACCTATAAAAGTGCCCTACGTGGGCGATCTCGTCGCGAAGGCGAACGCCGTGGTCCCGCCGCGCCGCTTCGCTTCGAGTTCGCGAGTGTTCGCACGCAGCGTTAGGGAGTTGCCTAGCGTCATCTACCGTAATAATGTTCCATCTTAACGGCACCGGAGTCTCGAGTTATGTTGATAATTCAACAGTACCAATGTGCTAACCCATTCTAATTTCTATATGGTAGGCGTCAAAGTAAGATTTCGCAAATCATAATTTTTCAAGGGTCTTCATAAAGATTGTTATTATTTAGTTAGAATGAATTATCTAAGCCCCGATAAAAATTTATCAAGCCATAAACTGAACTAATTACGTACATTCAGCATTTCCACCGCACTGCAGGGGTCTTTGTTAACGGTATCATAAAAAGTTCCCTTTTCTGAATTATTCCCCTGAATTTGCATTTTAATGGGAATGAAAACCCTAAAATGTCTGCGCAACATTTTGTCTTAGGCACGTGTATTAAATAATCTCAGAAAGTCGAAACATTTTAAATAATATTTTATTGAAACATTCAGACCAATGAATAAAATTGTTTGAATTTATGTTACCATTTTTAGCGTTCCGTACTCAAAGGATAAAACGGGACCCTATTTAATTACTAGTCTAAGACTCCGCTGTCTGTCTGTCGCCAGGCTGTATCTCATGAACCGTGATAGCTAGACAGTTGAAATTTTCACAGATGATGTATTTCTGTTGCCGCTATAACAACGAATACTAAAAACGGAATAAAATAAATATTTAAGTGGGGCTCCCATACAAGAAACGTGATTTTTTGCCGTTTTTTGCGTAATGGTACGGAACCCTTTGTGCGCGAGTCCGACTCGCACTTGGCCGGTTTTTGATCTTTCGTAACTTGACGCATTAGGTACTGAACGTATGTGTGACTTGACACTGCCCCCCGCATCGTATTTATTACATAGTATACTCTTTATTATGCAAAAAAAAGCATTATTCAAAACACATCAAACATTTATTCAGCAAATAGGCCACAGGGGCACTTTTACATGTCCATTTTTACTAACCAAAAAATTACAAAAAAACAATTACAAATATGGAATCAATAAAACAATCATGGAATCAGTATACTATTACGCTCCTTGTAGGTACCTATTATACAAGTGCCTTCATACATTATGATAAAAATAGGATCCAACTCGTAACAGCAACATATTATATTTGTGCTTAGTCCGAGGTAGTTATTACATGTAGTATCCCGATTCCAGCGTCTAACGTCGCGATTTCAGAGCCTAAAAAAAAATAACCCTACCTGGCAACACTATGGTCACCGTACTTCATTCCTGTTTTAGCGCGAAAAACTAACGTTCGCGTCCCGTGAAAATAAATAGTTTTATACATTGTTATATGTAAAGAATTACATACTTTGTGAGAAAAAAGATGCCTAAAAGATTTAGTGAAGGTGAGGATGGTGATGCACAAAAGTTACGGAAGATACGTAAGATGGAAAGGAAAATACAAAGATACAAAGAAGCCATGACAGGTAAGTTTTCATCAAACAATGAATTTTGATTTGCATTACCAGTTTTTTCCACACATAGCAGGTTATTTTGAATAGTTTTTGCCTAGACATAGTAAAATCTCGTTGAGATACTATGAATATGGATGTAAAATTATCCATAACCTAAAACGGGTTGCTCGAGTTTCGAAACCCGTTTCTCTCGTTGAGAGAATTTATCTGGTTCTAGTTTTCTGGTTTTACCTTACCCTCATTTTCCGGTGGAAAAGGGGAAGATCTCGTTGAGATATTATAGATACTTTAGAAGATGTCAATCGTTTACATGACCTTCATACCGGGATCTTTCGAGTTTCGAAGTCCTGATGTCCCCGTTGGGTGAAATTAACTTAGATGATAACATCTAATCATACCCCCAGATTCCGTTGGATCAAGGGGAGGATCTCGTTGAGATATGTGGATTTTAGAGAAAATACCATGGTTATTGGTTCTTGCTCGGTTCACTAGACAAGTTTGCTCTGAAATTTGGGTATCATAGTGTGGACTTAGGTATAAACCTAAATTACTTACCATAAGCATGTGATTGAAATCTAACACATCATGGAAAAAATTTCAGCTGCGGATCCAGAAACATTATCAATTTTGGAGCAAAATAGTGTGGATGAAAATTATAATAAGTTGGAAGAAGAAGATAATGCTCATACTGACAAACCAGAAGAAAACCAAGAACACCATCAAGAACAGGAGGAAGAGGAAGGTGATGTCGAGATAGAGGAAGACCTGCCCCAAGACATCCTGGCTGCTCTCGGAGAAGGGGGACAGGATGATGATGCTAACTATGGTGCTGAAATAAAACCGGAGATTGTAAAGATAATCGATACTATACTAACAGATGGAATTAATAAAGAGATGCTTGAATCCTGATCAAAGACTAAGATCCCGAGAAACATCAAACTGTTAGATGCTCCAAAACTAAATACAGAATTTGCAGGGTTCCTCAACAACTCCATGACTAATAGAGACAACTTACTGAAAGATAGACAGCAAGACCTGGGTAGAGCAATTGCTTTAGTTACTCAAACAATTAATAATCTAACCAAGAAAGATTTTGATAAATTACAGGCAATAAAGTCCCTGAGTGACAGCATAAGACTACTCAGTAACCTGCATTTCAATTACACCCAAATTCGCAGAAAGTTGATTGCACCATTTATGGATAAGTCATTGACACAGAACTTAAGTGAAAACAAGCGATCTGAGTTTTTATACTCTAAACTAGAGGAATCGGTAAATACATCCTCTGCAATGAAACGCACAATCAGCATTCTTAAACCCAAGAACACACCAAAAAACTATCAGAATCCCAGGCGCCAAACCGCCCCAAGTCACTACACGACAAGAGCAAACAACACGAATTACAAACCAAGACCATATCAAAGCAACCAGGCCCCAACCTACAAGCCACACCGCAGCCATCAACGTCTACCACAACAAGCGAGGTCAACCCGCCGACCAACAACATCCCATCATCGAGGAGGTCGTGAGAAGTACCCATAAAGGTAAATTTTGCTGCCCGTCTTAAACATTTTTATAATTGTTGGGCGTTTTTGACAGATGATGAAACAATCCTAAAATGGATAAATGGATATTCCATTCCTTTTGATAGTGAACCATGTCAACATAATGTACCTCTTAATAATACATTTAATGCCTCTGAGCGACAGATTATTACAATGGAAATACATAAACTTATTGTAATGGGGGCTATTACCCAATGTCAACCAAGTAAAGGGCAATTTCTGTCTAGTATCTTTACTATCCCTAAAAAAGATGGGTCTCACAGATTTATTCTCAATTTAAAGTGTTTAAACAGATTTATTATAACAAAACATTTCAAGCTGGAAGACATTAGGACATTATGTAAACTAGTTACAGCAGATGATTACATGTGCACTATTGACTTAAAACATGCATATTATTTGGTGCCTATAAATGAATCACATAAGAAATATTTAAGATTTACATTCAATAAGAAATTATATGAATTTAACTGTATGCCATTTGGTTTGTCTACAGCTCCTCTAGTTTTTACTAAACTTTTAAAACCGGCTATTGAAACACTGAGAGAACAGGGTTTTAGGATTATTATCTACCTTGATGACATTATTTGTCTTGGGAGTAATTACAAGGAATGTCTAAATAACACCCAAACAACATGTAATTTATTACAATGTTTAGGTTTCATAATTAATGATGAAAAGAGCTCTATAACACCATCCCAAGTGAAAGAGTATTTACGCTTTACTATTAATTCAAAAACCATGACTTTAAGCCCTACAGTAAAGAAACGTAATAATTTATACTCTTTAATTAAAGACTTCCTTAAAATTAAATCATGCAGTATTCGAGAATTTGCAAAATTATTAGGAAACTTAGTATCAGTCTGCATAGCAATTCCTTATGGTTTTGTATAGAAGGGGAAAAGTTCTTAGCTCTAGAATGCCATAATGATAATTTTGAAGGAATTATGAACATCAATAAACCAATCAAAACAGACTTAATGTGGTGGAAAGAGAACATTTTAGTAAAGAGTAATAACATTATACAATATAACTTCTCCTTAGAAATATTCTCAGATGCTTCACTTATGGGATGGGGTGCATTTTGTAATGGCCAAAGTACACAAGGCAATTGGTCTGAGTGGGAGCGCAATCAACACATTAACTATTTAGAACTTTTAGCAGCTTTATTTGCTCTAAGATGCTTCACAGACAAATATAACGACTGTGAAGTACTTCTCAGGATAGACAACACAACGGCCATAGCATATATTAACCGTATGGGTGGGGTGCAATACCCGTTATTAAATAACATTACTAGACAGATATGGAGGTGGTGTGAAGCGAGAAATCTATGGATCTTCGCATCTTACATTAAATCAAAAGAAAACATTGAGGCTGATTTTCAGTCTCGCAATTTTAATGTAGAACTTGCGCAGGATATTTTTAATATGATTGTTAATAGATTCGGCTTCCCCGAATTAGACCTGTTTGCGTCACGAATTAATCACAAATGTGACAAATATATATCATGGCACAGGGATCCTTTCGCCTGGAACATTGACGCTTTCACAGTCAAATGGAACTCTACCTTTTTCTACGCTTTCCCACCTTTTGGTATTCTACTAAAGGTTCTTCATAAAATTAAATCAGAAAAGGCCACAGGCATTTTAGTATTTCCTCTATGGCCATCTCAAGTTTGGTATCCACTTTTAAAATCTATGGTAATATCAGATATGCTAACATTCGGACCATCTGAAGATCTCCTCGTGTCTCCTTTCAGAACTGCCCACCCACTCCAGACTCAACTTATCCTGGCGGCGTGCAAATTATCAGGGAAGCGTTTAAAAGAAGATTAATTGCAGAACGTTCAATTGACATTATGATTGCTTCATTATCTAAGAACTCCATTAAACAATATAATAGTTGTTTACGCCAGTGGTGGCTTTATAGTAAACGTAATAGTATAGATACATTCAGTGCATCAGTGCCTATCATAATATCATACTTAACAAATTGCTTTGAGAATGGCCTGTCTTATCAATCACTCAATTGCTATCGCTCAGCGTTATCCCTTATAATTGGCAGTCACATAGGCACGGATGAGAGAATTAAGCGCCTATTCAAAGGGTTTTATAAGTTGCGCCCTATGAAACCCAAGTATAACGATACTTGGAATCCGGACACAGTATTAACATTCTTAGGAAATCTATATCCCTTAGAATCTTTGCAACTAGAATTACTTACAAAGAAACTAGCAATGCTACTGATTTTGGCAACAGGCCAAAGAGTACAGACTCTTTTTTATATTAAAATTAATAATATTAAGACCTCTACAGATGGTTTCACAATACAAATTACAAACCTTTTGAAGACCTCTGGGCCCAGACGTTCTCCAACAGTACTTAGCATACCATATTTAACTAACAAACCTGAGATATGTCCCGCTAAAACTTTAACTAAATATTTAGAAATTACTCAGAGTATACGACAAGAAAATAGTTCTCTAAAGAACCTTTTTCTTACTTTTAAAAGTCCTATCAGGGAAGCCTCCACTCAGACCATTAGTAGATGGCTGAAGCAAATTATGAATGATAGTGGGGTGGATATATCTAGATTTTCAGCTCATTCCACTAGACATGCGTCTTCTTCTAGAGCGCACAGAGAAGGTCTTACTATAGACAGCATAATGAAGGCTGTAGGTTGGTCATCAAGGTCGCACACATTTGCCCGACATTATAATAGACCACTAACTAATATGGTTAATGACCAAGTTCGATTTGCCCGAGCAGTGCTCGGAGATTAAAATGTTTTGTGTTTAGTATAGTTTTTATTGTAAGGGTCAAGTCCTGAGTTACGTTTTATTACAAATTTTTTAGTTGAAACTTGTACTAAGACAGTACAAACAAATAGTTATTGTTGATTAACTGTTAAGAAATTAGTTAAGGAGCTTATAAAAGTAATATAAGACTGTTACTCACTGATTAATTTTATTTATATAGATTTAATCTGTATGGTTGTTCTAATTTGATCTCATTATAACTGTTAAGAATACAGTAAGTATACCTAAGGTATAAAATGTAAGATACTTGAGATAGTAAGTCTCTTTTTTCCATTAAAACAAAAGTAAATAAATAAGGTTTATTAATTTTCTCTGAACATCTACATGTAATAACTACCTCGGACTAAGCACAAATATAATTACAGGATTAAACGAACTTACCTGAAGTGAAGTTCTATCCTGATTATATGTAGTGCTTAGTCCGAGGTAGGAAGTTCCCTTCCCTCCCAAGATTAAGGTCTTAATCTCTTACCCTCTTAATTAGCTCTGAACTTAATGAAGTACGGTGACCATAGTGTTGCCAGGTAGGGTTATTTTTTTTAGGCTCTGAAATCGCGACGTTAGACGCTGGAATCGGGATACTACATGTAATAACTACCTCGGACTAAGCACTACATATAATCAGGATAGAACTTCACTTCAGGTAAGTTCGTTTAATCCTGTAATTATAGATGTAATATGTTCGCATACCAAATATAGTTACCTAATAAGAAACAAAGCGTAGCAATACTTCGCGTAACATAAACAATAAGGCACATACAAATCATACAATGTACCCATTAGGTATAAGTAAGTACTTTAATATTATTATGAAATTGTACTCCTTATAAGTAAAATTTAATTTTCCAAAATGTCTGCGAATTTCACAAAGGCTTGTGTTAGTAACGTTTACTTTAATGAAACAATGTTATTTCATATCTTAATACATTTTGCAGTAATGCACTGTTCTAAGGCTTTGGACTTAAAATTCGCGAACAGCGAGTCATATTCATTGTTATTATTGACTGTCAAGCGGTGCGTTGCAATAAGTTTCGTACCTACACAGATGTATGCAAACATAATAAAAATATGTTTGAATTTTAAGTTTTTGCGTGGTCTAATGATGTCTTTGAGAGAGTTTATGTGGTGCTCGCTGCTTTTTAATATACTCTGCTCCTTTGAAGTTATAAATAGCATTAAGATAACTGTTTTCATATGCAAACATAATAAAAATAATAGCTCCCTCTAAGACAATGATATGGGCCATATCATATGGCATACTACGTTGTATAATAAATAATATTTTAGAGGCATCTTACACAGATCAACCTTAGCAAACTAAGCAAAGCTTCACTAGACTTATATTGACCGGGATATAGACCGTGATTACCTTTTGTATTATTTGTGAGCTCCCGATATTTCGACGCAGTTACATCACGGTCTATATCCCGGTCAATATAAGTCTAGTGAAACTAACCGTGAATCATTCAAAACTCTAAGCAAAGCTTGTACTATGCATGGGTGCTGCTAGGCGACGATATACATACTTATATAGATAAATACAAAAAATAGGTAAATACATACTTATATACACAGGAAACACCCATGACTCAGGAACAAATATTTGTGTTCATCACACAAATGAATGCCCTTACCGGGATTCGAACCCAGGACCATCGGCTTCACAGGCCCCGGCCTGTATCACTACCCACTAGGCCAGACCGATTATCATAAGTAACGGATTCGACTACCATTTTTAATAGCTTAAAAATATATAAAAGTATCTGTAGAACAATTAGCATTACCGAATAATTTTGGACGAGAACTGTAGATATGTATATCTCAATTTGAAAAAGTATTAGAGGGTGATAAATACTTCAGGCGCGTTGTTTCATCTTTCTTAAATTCCTTTCTTTTGATTCTGACGGTAACACTCTTCTCAGGCAGTTGGTGAAGAAGTTGCGAGGCGATTTTCTAGTAGAAAGAAGCTGATTATTGGGACTGAAACTAGTTTATCATACTATAACGTTTTCAGTTCACTTCTCGCTGTTTCGGCCTATCCCTGCCGCCCACGGCAATCGCCGTATGCAGTATGCCGGGACAGTGAGACAGGCGCCTTAGGTATATTATGCGTAGGCTAGGCTGAACGCAAACAAGGTTTAAGCGTATTACGCTTATATTATGTGCATATTAATGGCAGCACTAAATCACATTCATCTTGACAAGTCAATGCGAATACAATGGCAACGGTTGGACCATAATCTGAAAATACCTATACTTATGTACCTATTGTTCATAACAGAGCTTACTCTTGTGTCAAAGATAAGTTGTAATGTAAATTTATGATATTATACGAGTATTCAATGGTTTCAACAATAAGTACAAGATTCAATCGTTCATTATTTATTGATTAAGTTAAAACAATATTGCAGTGAAAAGTCCTTTAAGTTTTTTTATTTTTACGAAGCCTTTACTTAAATAAATAATACTCTTTTGGAAAGTTCTTCATACAATTATATATATATATTTTGGCCACGATACTAAGTGAAAAAAAAAATCCGAGACAATAGCAGTTCTAGCAGTTTTTTGGCTAATTATTCTCTTCGAAGTCAAAGGGTATGCAATTTTTATTAGGGTTTCATGAACTTTTTTAATTAAATTCTTCGAAGTATTTGGGAATTTGCCTTGAACGAAAAAAGTTTAAAATCGTAAAGTTTGCCGGGGCATTAGAGTATAAGTATATAGAGGTAATATCTTGTCACGGGGTTGTGTAATAACATCCAGAAATGTTGTTTTAAATACGTAGGCAGGCGTATTTAAAATTTTAACAATGATCTTACTTCCAGCGTCTTCAGTTTGTTGACACCAACGTCGGTGATGAGTGTTGCAATTTGCAATTCGTTTAACAAGCAAACATATCGAAGTTTAAACCATGTTTTTAGAAATCCTCGTATGGGAGAAGAAATTGTGTATTAAATTAGTACATTATGATACAAGGGTGCTAAGTTGGTCATTACATACGAGGCGATATTGTGCAATAAGAAAGCCGATGTGTCCAATGCACACGCGTTTCATACGACGTTTTTCAGCACACTTGCGAGAAAAAAAAAACTCATATTAATCAAATTTTAATAGTTAAAACAGTTAGTATTGTGTGTTGCATCTGTCATACTGCCGGCTGCCACTCGCCCCGGCCGCGGGCGGCGCGGCGGGCGGGCTGGCCGGGCTGCGTACCGCGCAGGCGGTCAGTGGCGCCGGTGCCCGCCAGTCTGACCAATTAAACAAGGCTCCCTTTCCATGCATATTATTAGCAATCAGTTGCCTTCTTAACTCAGTCAGATAATATAATGAAAAAGCACGAGTGGAATAATACACTGAAAGAGCACGCGTGTTTAGTATCTAGGATTATGAGCCAAAAATCGGTGGAATAAAAACGTCGTTTTGAGCAAGTGTGTTGAAAAAAACATTTTCGTTGTTAGTAGTTACCTACAGAGGCAGAATTATAGTATCCAGACCATCGCGGGCCATGTCAGTGCAAATTGGGCCAAATAATTATTTCAATGACTCATCGCACGCATCACGCGTTTGTCCCGGCTTTTCGCCAAGGCTCATGTTGAGCTTGGGTACCGCCTGGCAACAGTGGTAACCAATTCCAGAAATTGGTGTAAGCACTACTTTTCGCGAAAACGAGTGCCGTCTGACCTTCCAACCCAGAGGGGATACTAGACCATATTGGGATTAGTCCGTGTTCCTCACGATGTTTTCCTTCACCGAAAGGCGACTGGTAAATATCAACTTATATATCTTACATAAGTTCCGAAAAAATCATTGGTACGGGCCGAGGTTTGAACCGGCGACTTCCAAATTGAAAGTCGAACGCTCTTACCGCTAGACTACCAGCGCTTTTTAATTATTGCAATAAATGAAAAGTTTAAATTAAAACTTCAATTTGGTACAATCTATAAATTAGGAAATAAAACATAATAACATAATTTATTTAAAAACACGTATTGCATGGTTACATTCATATAAAACAAAGACTTAAAAATAGTGACGGTTTATGTGCCTGAACTGAACTACGATTCCCTGTGTTTTCGGCGAGAAATAAGGCAAACATTGGTCATGAAAAATTTTTTTCACTTACAAAGTACACAATATAATTTAGCAACTTAATAATAATACATTATTCGAATAATTACCCTATTTATCCTATTGTAAATGAAGTCATATCTTACAATCATTTTACAACTATTAGTAGATTCTCTGTGTCTTCGTATAAATTACAACTATATATAAGTACAATACTAAACTTATGTATGTACTTTCCTTCACTATACTATAAGTATATTATCTGAATTAATACTTCTGCATGAGCATTATTCTAAAAGCAAACTTACTCATGACAAACAGCTGAATACGAAAATAAAATAACAATCTAGCAAGACGGAATACCCTTCACTTCTAAGTTGTAATGACAAAACACCGGTTTAACTTTTCGTATAAAAAGACAACATGGATTCACAGAAACGTGATCTATCTTCCCTAGTAATCCCTCCGTATATTTCAGCGAACCAGCAGTGAACAACAATTTGCCGCCGCTAGCATGTGAACTGGAAAGAAAATTCATTTCCAGCCCTCAGAGCTTCCATAATCCGTAGTGCTTTAGACTACTTAACTAATTACATATTGTGTCGCGAGTTCCTCATTTTTGCTTACACTTCGGATGTAAGAAGACATAATTTTTGTTTCTCGCCATTAATCGTACACGTCTTACGGCTGGCTTATCTTTATGTGCAGAGAACACGCAACATCCTGAGTATAATACGTTCCATGGAAATAGGACTTAAACAAACAATAATTGTGTAGAGAAATGCGTCCTTTTCGAGAGCGGCGCAGCGTTCCAGTTCCAAACGTGTGCCAAATCAACGCGAAGTGTTTGTACACAATGAAGATGAGCGACGAGAAAACAGGTGTAAGAAACGTAAGTAGCTTTTCATTGAATAGATACAGGTCCTTTTATCGTTGAAGCAATTCTCAATGAAATACGGATGTATGTAATATTACAAGTTGTGTTGTCACTATTTTATTATTATTTATTTATCCTTTTACTTGTGTGATATTTTAATAGTAGATTAAATAAGTATAGTGTCTATGTCTAATGCGTTTTTATTTTACCTATACGTCTGACTCTACGAGTACCTATAATTATCTGGAAAACTATTTTGGGTACTACGTAGGTGGTCATCTATAATGACATAGTGTTTTTTGTAACCCATCATTTGACAAAAATACCGAAAACGAGGATACATGCTCGTCTCCCCTGCCGATGCCGCTGCGTCATCCGCAGACATCCGTCACAGAGTACTGCAGATCCGCCAACTTGTGCTCCCGATGAAGCTGCTCGTTATAAGGACAGTTGAGAAGCAACATATTAAAATTTACTGTCATATGAATCATCATTCGACGCGGAAAGTATAGTAAAAAAATTATGCATTGGAAAGAAGAACCGAGTAAGCGTATTATACAATAATTTAGTACTTAAATATAAGCAACGCCCAGGTATTTTGGCTATGCAAACCATGCTGCGTTAACTTGGTAGCTACTAATTTCATTTAAACGGCTGAGTCAAAATAACGTTTACACTCCCTAACTTGTAACAAGCAGGCCACAATGTTCATGAATTAACAATGAACTGGGGTCGGAAATTGGGGACATTTAGGACAAGTTGTGTAGCAGCTTGAGCCAATTCTCTTTGACAAACTATTTGCGGTATTAATATCTTAATTTAATGCTGGAATTTGAGCAATAAGTTGATATCTGTTCTTGCGTAGGTATGAAACTGCTCTCGAGATAACCGAAATGGATAATCCCACCAAAAACATTTTCATGTAAAATGTTGCCAAGACGAAACCATAAGGCTCGCACTGTCATAAAGTTATCAGATCTCTTGTAGCCAAGCTTCTAACTCTACAAGCCCTAACTTCACAAACTCTACACCTTAGTCAAATTATGTGGCTCCAGTAGTCCACCGGTGGCCGAGGCGGGAATCAAACCCGCGTCTTCAGCTTACGCGGCTAACGACTGTCGAGATATTGTTTTGTACAATTATAATTGCACAAAATATAATAATATTTCAAAATAAAATTCCTAACACTACCCCTATATACTTACTTACTTCACTGGCTTAGTAACCCAAAAAGGATCTTGGCCTCTCTATCGCACTTGTAAATTCGTACGTAAGTGTGACAGGGAGGTAACACGTCGAACGTGGTTCGCGGTAGGCCCTCAGGTTCTCCTCTCACTCTCACTGAGCGTTAGAGTGAGCGTGAAAGTACGATATAGAAAAAATAAGACAGAAAATAAACAGTGGGTAAATTTTTCATAGTTAAAAAACCGGCCAAGTGCGAGTCGGACTCGCGCACCGAGGGGTCCGTACTTTTTTAGTATTTGTTGTTATAGCGGCAACAGAAATCATCATCTGATATAATAAGTCCTTGTATTGCGCTCTCCGATTTCCGGCAAATACATCAAATCTCTTTTAAAAAAGTTCAGGGTGTTTTTGTACAAATAGAACCTACGAACCTACGCACTTTATCAACAGGAAACTCTCACAGCAAAACAACCTTTATTTTTTTTTTGCTAATAAATAATCAGAAATTCAAGGCGATAAACCGATATTAATCTCAATCTACCCACATTCAGACCGAAAAGGGGGAATTCCGCGCCCACAAACACCGGATAGAACGCGTGTTTCCAAACCTCGCGTGATAAATCTTACGGGGCACGTTGTCTCCTGATTTATTCCGGCGATAATCTTCCCTTGTCATCGAAATTATTTTAAGAAGTCTCTTTCTTTAGTGTTGGACAAGCGTTTTGATATATAGGAAAGAAATCAAATTATTTTATGAGAATATTTTGATTTGTGTTATTTTAAGTATGCCTTGGTCACTTTTTCTTTCGAGTATGTTATATTTCAGTTTATAAACGTTTTGGTGTTTGTATATATATTATTATGTGTTGAATGGAACATGGGAAGGAAATAATTATAGCTTACTGTTAAGGCCCCGTGGGCTCAGGTTCTTCTCTTTCACTGAGAGTGAGCGAGATAGTTGTGCGTGCCCGGGAATGCGGATGTCATGTTTGTGAATTTTATTTTTGTATATTTGATAAAAAAGTGGGTTTGATCGAATTGATGAGTTTGACTAAAAATGAAATTGTGCATTTATTGTTTTTTTTTTAATTTTTTTTAGAGGCAATTTTCATATTTTAAGATTTGTGCAAACCAAATGACAAATTGTTAAGGTGCGTTTTAGAACTGTTCGTGTTTTTTTTTCTATCGAGTAAAAGTCAAGTAAAAGTCGAGTTTTGTCTACCTTATTGTGATCTAAAAAAGCGAAAACGCGCTACGGTTTCTCAATAACCCATGTTCAAACAGGCTACGATATTTAGGACAAAAGTCCTTACAGTTGTAGATAGCGGTTTAAAAGTGTGACATTTTTGCTGCATAAATAAACAATTTGTAAACAATTTTTAATATAAATTTTAAAGGGTGGCCACCACAAAATACGTTGACAATAAAATTAAGAAATATTTTTAGTACTTACACGTCTATTATAACATTTAATTAAAAATTAAAACTACAATCATTACTGAAACAAGACGTATTATAAAATATTTATCAGTACGGTTTTTACTCACTATTATTTTTAGTCGCTTTTGGCGACATGTTTCGGATTCTTTGGGAATCCATCCTCAGGCACGAGTGTCCGCGGCGGTTGTTCGTCGTGCACTGCCCGCGCCGCCCGCCTCGTCGCTCGTTGCGCACGCGCTGATGGGGCGGGGGCGGGGGGCGCGGGGCAGTCCGCAGATGGAGTCGTCAAGTGCACGACGAACAACCGCCGCGGACACTCGTGCCTGAGGATGGATTCCCAAAGAATCCGAAACATGTCGCCAAAAGCGACTAAAAATAATAGTGAGTAAAAACCGTACTGATAAATATTTTGAAATATGTCTCACGATAGTTTAAGTGCGAAGACGTATTATCTTTAAAATATTCTCTTATGGCTTTGATACACAATAAAACGCAAACGTCTGTTACAATTATCAACAAAATGTATGTTAAATAAAAATCGTCCTACGTAATTTTGGTCCGCCGTGTAAAAGACATGTCTCTTACTCTAATAACCAAAATTAAGGCCTATGGATAGTGGTATTTAAAACAGCTTGGATATTACATTATTTAACGGTTCATCATCATCACATCATCATGTCAGCCGATAGACGTCCACTGCTGGACATAAGCCTCCCCCAAGGCTCGCCACTTCGACCGATCCTGTGCCGCTCGCAACCACCGAATTCCCGCGACCTTCACCAGGTCGTCGCTCCATCTCGTCTCGTATTTAGCGGTTACATATTTTATAATTGAATGATTTTATTATCACTACACCTTATAAAACAAAGTCCCCCGCCGCGTCTGTCTATTTGTGTGTACGTACGAGTATGTTCGCGATAAACTTAAAAACTACTGAACAGATTTTCATGTGGTATTCACCAATCAATAGAGTGATTCTTGAGTAAGGTTTAGGTGTATAATTTAGTTTTGTGTAACCCCTGCGAAGCCGGGGCGGATCGCTGGTACTATTATAAAAATATGTTGTACTTAATACCAAAGACGCGATTGTTAAAGATGGGTAACACCTAAAACAATTTATTTATTTACGAACTTTATTGTGTAGCCTAAATAATTGTTCGCAGATAATAACGTAACTTTTATTGGCACTAAAGAGTCGAGTCATAAAGAAAGCATAAATCGTTCGGAAGTCACGTTCATCCCACAGTCAAGCTCTTTAACTGCCTCCGTACGGACCGCAGAGTGCCCGTTAATAATTTCGATGTTGTACCAAGTTCCCGACAAACACGAACTTCGTCAAAGGGATACGGTTAATTCAATTTCTATGTTCGGCCACCGCTACAGTAAGTACGTACAAGAAAATTCACAACATTTAATTCCAACGGCACCTTACGGATTGGAAGTTTCAGACCGCTAAGTTTGAGAGTTACGAATGGATTTGAAACTAAAACTGTCTCGTGGCAGATTTATTACGTAATAATATTGATTATGATTGGATAAAATAAAGTGTCAGGACTGTCAGGGATTTGGCTTAGTGGAACTAAGTCCACTTTGACTGCAATTTAGTTATATAGTATAGTTATTTAGTAATTTAGTAACATAGTTTGAATAGTGAAATTAGTTTTTGCTGGATTAATGTCGTTTGCATAAATTGTGCTTTCAGCGAACTTAGTCCAAAGTAAATCAAATTTCCCAATCATTGGGACTGGCAAATGAACTTAGAAGTGCAAGTATGTCCTTTCTAAGATAACGCTACCATATCACAGCTAGCTTATGTGGTAAATAATCATGTCCAGGACTTCCTAACTTAACATCAAATTGATATCTAAGTGATGTTAAGTTATCATTAACGCTTGCATTTCACTCGTACTTATCCGTACATGTATTTGGCGTAAGCGAAACTCAACCTCTCGCCGAATAGTAACAAAATTTTATCATTTAGATATCATTTTGATGTCCAAATGTAAACTTGAATTGGCCCCTTGGTCAAAGAATTTACAATTCACAATTTTTGATAGTTTGGATGACTATTTAACAAATCTAGTCACAGAAAATCTACATGGTAACCACATAATTTCATAATTGTGAAGCATAATAACTTCAAACTCGAATAAATCCTATAGACCCTCGTTGGTAATATCTACCCTATTTAACTATTCATAATACCAAAATCGCTAAATCTGACAGTTGGATTTATCCGAGTTTAAAGTTAAGCGACCATTCAAAAACAGCTTTGTTTCTTTAACTAGTTAGTTAGACTATGAATTTAGAATAGAATAGAATAGAATAATATTTATTCAGGCAACACATCATTATTACATTACAAAGATACATTAACAACAACAAGAAAGAAAAAAAACAAAGGTGAAAAATACAAAACTAACAGATAAGGATGTGAGGCTGAAATGGTCTCCACTCAGCAATGCAGTTGGCACGACTAAGCGTTGTCAACGGCGCTGGTTTTCTGTGGAGCCAGGAATTTAATGATTTTCTTTCACTCCAACAAAATTCGGTACTTAAATGTAGATATTTTACATAATAGTATGTACCTAGACCAAACTACGCTCGAACAATTAACAAGTTACGCGCCTATCCCTATTTAATTGTATGATTCTGAATATTATAGAGATCAATATTCCATTCAAACGAGCAGGCTGAGGTAAATAAAAGCTCGCTATGGCGTGTTTACTCGTAGGCAAAGGGGCCTTGGCAATGCGAACAAAAATCTCTCACATCGTTCAAAAAATCGATGACTCATATATTATACCTGCTCACATAGTGCGTAAACTAATCTAAACTTAAGTTTATTCTGATACATTTCAAAGACATAATACCAGTAACAATTATACAATTCTAAGATGTAAACCCCGGAGGTCCGAGCGGTATTATAGAGCTTGTCCTGGCATAATTAATGTATTGTTATCACATTACGGGGGTGACTAATGAAACGGAGTATTAAGTATCCTCATCTGCGAGATAATCCCTGAGGGTTACGTTTTACTTCTATAAAAAGTCGTATGATTTACATTCAAATGTGGCAGTTACACCCTTTTTCTGAACGGAAAGCGCTATTGTTTTGTCGTTGGTGCGGTAACTGTTTACCGCTGCGGCGGTGTGGTTATCTACATACAACCTACCTTATTATACAATTGTGGTGTATTTAATTGGAAATGTTTGCGGGGTCTAGCCAAGATGATAATCATATATCGACAAACACCAAACGAAAAGTAATTGAATCGTGATAACCCATGCTACGAAAAGTCACGTGAATGTTTCCATGCATTATTCAAGTCTCTATTGGCGTTTTTAGAAAATCGATTGTCATTTTGGCTAGGTCGTTTATCGTTAAACGCCGAAAAGTAAGAATATATCGCAATGACAGATGGGAAAAAATAGGTAATTGTTGTACATGGGGGCAAAGTTGTTGTTTAACATCTCGTGCTAATATTGATACCCAAGCAAGCGACAGATTCCAAAACTGAACCACGAGCGAGTAGCGAGTGGTTCGAAAAGTGGAATCTTGAGCGTTGTGATGATTTCAAGGCACGAAGGTTAAACAAATTTTGCAAACGTGTGAACACAAAATCAAACCAAATCAATTCAAAGTGAACATTAATCATTTAAAATCATCATTTAAAAGTCAATTCTACCAGCCAACATAAGGAAACAACTCAAAATTTGCATTAGATTTAGAGAATTAGTAATTTGGTTTCTTAATTTTTAAACAAATCTGCTTTTAAATCCATCCTTCTTTTCACCCCCAAATTGGTCCACTCTATAATTTTCCACCCCATTTTTTAACACCCTTAAAGGATGATTTCGGGAATAAAAATTATTCTATATCCTTCCCCACAGCTCAAACTATCCGCATACCAAGTTTTTATCTAAATCGGTTCAGCGGTTAATCAATAACCGCTGAACCCATACAAATTTCCACCCCCTTTTCACCCTCTTGAGTGGTGAGTTCATGGATAAAAAGTATCCTATATCCTTCCCCGGGACTCCAACTATCTCTATGCCAAATTTCAACAAAATCGGTTCAGCGGTTTAAGCGTGAAAAGGTAACAGACAGACAGACAGACAGACAGACTTTCGCATTTATAATATTAATATGGATATATAAATAAATAAAAATAAAAATAAAATAAATAAATATTATAGGACATTCTTACACAGATTGACCAAGTCCCACGGTAAGCCCAAGGAGGCTTGTGTTATGGGTACTCAGACAACGATATATATAATATATAAATACTTAAATACATAGAAAACACCCATGACTCGATATATATGGATTCATGATTAGATTCATCAGATTACCATCAAGAAATGTTGTGACTGCTACGGACCCGGCGCAATAGAAGTACCTATATATTAAGCTTCCTCAGATAACATCATGTTTACTTATGTAGGTATGTACCAGTATAAGACTATAAGAAAAAAAAGGGAAAATGGGATAAAGTACACTAAAAAGTATTTTCACTGCCGGTTTACCATTTTACGCCAGACTGGAAGGCCGGTTAGCTAATCCTTTAACTCTAAAAAGCCTTGTTTTTGCTGCAATCCCACTATTCCCACTGCATATTTTATGAGTGATTCTCAAAAGAGTGGCATCGACTAGTTAAAGTTAACGAAAAACTTTTTTTGTGCTTTTTTTTACTTTTAAGAATGAAAAATATGTTTTACTACTTCAAGTACCGCAAAATTTTAAAAGGGAAACGGAAAAAATTTCCGATTCCCTTTTGAAACGCCCTCGCCGTAAATATGTCATTTTGCTCCCTTGTGACACAATCTTATACTGACAGGCAAAATACTGGCGCGCCTTCAATGGAACTGAAATATTTAACAAAAGTTTTTTAATTTGTTTTGATTGTTAAAGGATAGGTACTTTTACTTTCCAAATTTAATATCTTGTACACAAGATGGCACTGCAGTGCTCCAAAGCAATACAAAAACGTTATCAACATTTTTCTCAGAATGGTGACCGCATTTGGCAATTGTTATTTATTTTTATTGAACCAAGCTGTAACTAATTGCATTAAAGCAATAAAAAAGTCAGAAATGATAGTCAAAGTCCGAGTAAACGTGACGACGTAGAGGTCACTGAGAGCCTATCTTGAAGTATGGACAAAACAAGAAAATTGCGTTTTTGTCGGTGAAATTTCGTTTATGTATTATCAGATTTGGTCAATACATTAGAATATAAATAAATTAGAAATTAAACAGAATTGAATAAGTGTTATATATTTAATAATTTGTAGATAATTCAAAATTAAAATTGCAATTAAATTGTCCAATGCCTTTATCACTAACTATCATAATTAACGAAGCTGGAGTGCAGACCGATCCATCTACGCGTCATCGATGAGTCCCACCCCCCAGCAAACACACTCAGGATGCTGCTCGGACTCCGAATCATCCTATCGAGCAGAGAGGCACAGCGTTTCCTTATAATCGCATGGAAGCCATCAACGCTTGCCTCCACAAACATGCCCGAGGCACTGCACCTCCGTCGAAGGCCGAGCAACATCCTGAAGGCATCATTATATTGAACACGAAGAGCGCTGTACGTCCTCTGCGTATAATTGACCCATAGGTTACAGGTGTAAAAGCACTGACAGTATGCCCTAAAGAGAGTTACTTTAACTTCCTTAGTGCACCCCGTAAACCTACGTGCCAACATGTTGCAGCGGACGGACAGCGCCCTTCTCTCCCTCTCGATGTCCATGTTGTCACAGAGATCATCAGTTACCCAGTGACCCAGATATTTGAAATTCTTGACTCTGCTCAGGTTTGTGCCACATAAGGTAATTGGTGGCAGGGTCTCATATGTTTTAGCTCCATCTCATTATCTGTCTCATTATAGTTGGAGAGTTGGGAGTTAGTAGTTTTTTTGGATAAAATGTAAGGAATCTAATGGTACCCTTACTTTTTTCCTTATTGGAAGTTAAAAAAAAAACATAAATTTTGAAACTTTCAGGTCCTGTGTTTATGTATTATATCAATATATTATTTTAATATCCACATTATTGTGATAAATTGCTCACTTGCTATCTATTTTACTATATTTTGTTATAAAATTCAACATGTGTCATCATCCCTATATTGTATAAACATAGGTTGCGTTTCTAGAAGGTTCCGCGTCGTCTTCGCAGCTTAACCCGCAAAGCCACACGAACTCGTCTTGTTAATTTTATGCGAAAACAGTTTGAAGTGACATCACAAATTGAACAATCTGCCTGTTGTTGATTTATTCAGATTGTGAATTACGTCCTATTCAAGCCTTATGTGGTTATCTAATGAAGCATTATGTTGATTAGAATTATACGGTTTATGCTAAAGAGTTTTGCTTGATATAAGTTGTGTGATTTAATTTTAATCAGGAACGTGCATGTCTGTATTCAAGTTGTATCGCGTTTTTATAGGATCCTTTATGTCCACTATGCAGCACATATTTATTGTGAAAAGCAGGCAAGATATTCGATGAGCTGTAGATAAAAGCTATTAGCTAGGACGAGCTATAAGGTGCTGCGGAAGAGTGCTCCAGTGTTCCTGTGGCCTCGCCTTATAGCCCTGAGGCGGTCAAGAGGGGTTTTTAGTGGGTAAACCGTGGGTCTCATGTATTGTATTAACTGTCCACTCAACAGAAGTCCATTCAACGTCTCTGCACAGATATTAAAATTCATAGCATTGAAAAGGCTCTGTATAAATCGCAATTTTTCCTCGCCACAAGTTTCCTAGAAACCTCCACTAATGTCCGGTTATCAGCTTCCCTAAATCTCTTTCATTGAGTTGAGCACGACGAATTTATTGCTCATAGGCGTACGGGGCCTATTTCTTCGTAGGCACACTTTATATAAACTGCTTTATATAAACTGTCAGATCTGGTTCCGTCGGGTCGCTGAGATTTGTGATAATGTTCGTGAAGAAAAAACTGCTTAGAGAGCGCTGGTGGCCTACTTAGCGGTAAGAGCGGGCGACTTTCAATCCGGAGGTCGCGAGTTCAAACCCCGGCTCGTACTAATGAGTTTTTTGGAACTTATGTACGAAATATCATTTGATATTTACCAGTAATATAACTCACAGTTTTAGGGGTCCAGGCACAGGCATGGGTCAGGTTCGCGTTGACAGACTGACTTTATCTAATTCATCAATAATTTATTACCTAATTCATAGTCATACTACACAAAAAATGCTGCAAAAATTGGGGCACCAACATCGACATTTGCGGCAGGAATGCATTCAGCAGTAATGTCGCGCTGCAATACTGCTGCAGTCTTGCTGGTGCAGTCTTATTCCGAACGGCGGTACCTTAAATCCGAATATTGTAGCCCTTTTCCAAATATTAGCTACGAGATAAAAATAACTCGCTCATTGAAGATAAACACAAATAATGAACACGCTTCGAATCGCAAATATTTGCTTTGGCATTTGACAGTTTAGCGTGGCTGCTCCCAATAATAACAGCATGCGTGGACTAATAGGAACGTTTGTCTGCATTATTAAGCATTAGTTGTTGTTTAAGTGACTTTTGTCGCGCCTATAACAGTGCAGTGTTTAATTTTGTAGCAGTTGGCACAATAGGGTATTTGTCAATTTTCAATTAATGTTATCAGTCGATCAGGTTTGTTTTGAGATTAAATGTCTATATGGGACCCATTGTCTTAAAGCAATACAAAAGTCACAAATGATGGTCATTCTGGCATCCGCACTTTACTGATGAAACGCTTCTAACAAAATGGCAATATTTACATCGTGACGTCACCATGGACCATGTAACGTCGCTATTGCTTAGAATCCGTATGGAAAACAAGGAAATTGCGATTGTGTCGGTAAAATATTGAGGTAATGTATATTGTTGCTGTACAATATTTTTTTTATAAAATGTAAGGAATCGAATGATACCATTATTTTTTCCCTATTTGAGAGGACAAATTTTTTTTTTAAACGTCTTGTAATTTTTTTTTTTATTCACATATATGATATTAGTTTCCAATTTATTGTAATAAATTGCTCATTTTCTATTTATTTGAGTAGATTTAGTTATAAAATTCGACATGTGTCAACAAACCTATTACGGGCTTCCTCGCGTTTGTCCCGGCTTTTCACCACGGCTCATGGGAGCCTGAAGTCCGCTTGGCAACTAATCCCAAGAATTGGCGTAGGCACTCGTTTTTACTAAAGCGACTACCATCTGATCTTTTAACCCAGAGGGCAAATTAGACCTTATTGAGATTAGTCCGATTCCCTCACGATTTTTAGGGTTCCGTATCTCAAAAGGAAAAACCGGCCAAGTGCGAGTCGGACTCGGGTTCAAAGGGTTCCGTATATTACACAATTTTTAACAATGTATTTTTTTATGTGAAACGTGAGTGAAATGTCTTTAAAAACCCGTAGGGGTCGGATCAAAAACTAAGTAATTAAGTCCGACACGCTTCCAAAGGATTTCCTGTCATCTATAGGTAAAGAACTATATTGCGTATTTTGTTCATAATTTAGACCCAGTAGTTTCGGAGATAAAGGGGGGATGGTAATTTTTTGTCTCTTTATGCTGTTTATTTTACGTAAAAAACTTAGTAAACTAAAATATTTAAGTAATTTTTTAAATATCTACAAGCGTTTATTAGTTATTATAGATCATGAGCCCGTGTAAAAAAACTAAATGGAACGGAATAGATAAATAACAATGTTCCACTAAATACGTAGAGGACTTAACATTAAGTAATAGTTTTAACATCATCTGAATAAACGACTTGGTTCTTAGTCAGAACTGTCAGAAGTCGACAAAGTTTGGATCCGCGTATTAATAGTGTGATCAAGAGAATTCATCACAAAGTGCAGAAATTATGCAAATGAGACTTAAACTTTAGTATCGCGGCAATTAATCAGCACGACGCAAACAACACTAACTTTGAAAGTTTCTGCTAAAGGAAATCGCGGGATTAAATTGTTAGGGAATGACTATTGTGTTTTAATTTCTTTTTGTGACAAATTGAGCAACGCTATTATACCACGTATCGAGTGCTTGGGCATTATAAAAATTGCATTATTATATGCCAAGTAGCAATGGCATGTTAAAATATTTAAAGTATATTTACTTATTTGTGTAGTTACAGTATTCCGACGTCAGGTACGAATTTCAGCGTAAAAAAAGGCTAGACTAAGTTAGAAATGAAATGTAGGTATCATTGTCTAATTACTTAACAAATATGATATGTTTCTATATGTAGTATAATTAGACTACATTTGAAAGCAAACTGTAGAGATATTTCTCTATTTGGAAAGCTATTATAGGATCGCAGATACTTTTGGCGCGTTGTTTCATCCGCTACAGTGATGTTGACTGTACGTTGTCATGCGCAAATATGCTAAAGCAGGGATAAGACGCTTTTCACATAGATTTTTGTACATTGACCCGCCTGTTGTTATATATTCTCACGCGCATAATTACATTGTATGAAAATCTATCTGGAAAGCGTCGCTTCTTTAGAGTTGTCGATGGAAGAGATGATTATTGTCTTAGGATGTAGGCTATATGTACTTTTTTAATACAGTTGCTCAAAAAGTGCTACTTTCAGAGCTGTTTAGCGTGCGGAAAATTGGTTTTTCGCGAACTATTGCTTTTTACTTTTCCAATTTTTTTAAATTTATTCTTGTTCAAATTCATGATTACTTATTGATGAGTGTTAATATTAGTTTTCTTTAAACCTCGTAATCGACATAAAAACCTATTGTTAATGTAAGAATACGAAAAATATACATATTTCATATTTTATTACTTACCTCTTCATCATTATAACACGTCTATTTTTTTGTATATTGAATATTGAAAAACCGTTTTTAATAAGTTGTCTGAATGGAACGGAACGCCTGTCAAAAAAGAGGCGTTTTTTCTTTCTGCTTTAAGTTTCCAAAGGCAACATTCGATATTGTTTTTATAAATGTACGATACACAGATAATCGTAATTAACGATATTTGGATAATAATAGTACAGTGTTTTATATTTACAATTGTTTCTGTCTTATAGAACATGCATTTAAAAAAAAACATTGAAGTGGGTTCAATAATAATAACACCCAGCTAAAAAAACACCTCTTCATAATGACAATGTCAATGATGTCACAGAATTAATAATATAAAAGTTTCGAATTCCTTACTTGTTATTTTTCTTATTTTTTCGCAACTGTATTAAAAAACGTCGTTCGATACACGTGCGGAAATGTGATTCTTCACTCGTCCCGAGTCTCGTGGAGTACTGACATACTTTCCGCACTAGCATCGAAATGTACTATTATAACTTTGCCTGTAAATCTTATTGGCCTGTATCTGTTCTTTTCCCCAATAAAGAAAATAAATAAATATTAATCGGCTGTTAATTAAGTAGGTATAATTGCCTAACAACTAATATTGGCATATTTGGTTATTTCGTTTATTATAATTAGATAAATAAATACCTACCACTAAAATATAAATAGGCTGGAGGGCCTACCAACAAGCCTGTCCTCTCGGGGTCGGGGTGATCTGAGAAGCGGGTCCTTATTTGACATTTTAAATTTATATTTAATTATTGTGTTTGTATACGTCTTAGTTTAATTTAATCATATTTTATTATGTAATTAGTTTTAATCTCATATGAAAATATTTTCTGGAATAAATTAATTTCATTCATTAATTAATTTTTGCAACAAGAAAACAAAGTTCGATATTATTTCGAGTAAATAATCATTTTGAGCCCTAACAAGCGGAAAATTCTTATTTAGAATATTATTTCTGAAACTATAAAAGGTACACAAAATTGGCATAAAGTAAAAGTCGTAAACCTAACAACGTGAAGGTAATTTCTCAAAGGCAGAGAAAATGTTTCAAGTTTGATATAAGTACATAGAGAAATGAGTTATTTGGCGATTATACTTAGAATTTAAGATTTAGGCAAATATTTATAATAATCCAGCACTAAACTTATCAATATTTACAAATACGGAGATAAATCTTACGAAATTAATAATTAATTTGTAAATTTATTGAACTAAAATTATTAGTTCATACATTCATAAAAAATAACTTCAAGGTATAAACTATAATTCTAAATAAAATATCTTATTCCAAAAGACCTCCGCGAGCTGTACCAAGTGCAAAGATGCCCATCACACCTGCCGGGTTACGACATTGGATAGCGATGTCTAAACTTTGCACCCTTTGCCCGCTCGGGCTTCAGCGAACCCACGACGCGGCATTATTGATTATTAAATTTGTAATATTAAGATGAATTATTAGGTAATACGTTTTCACTAAGCTGAACTTTTATGACGAATAAAATATTAGTAAATAAATATTATTTTGGAAAAGTGCACTATGGAAGTTCGCAACGTGAATGGTGTAGGTATATCGGCAATATACGTTTTTGGAACAATGGTAATTTGGGTCTCCAGTTTTATGAGGAGTGAATTTTGGGCTAAATGCGGGGCCACTTAAAGGATGACACGTTAGAACGGGCAGGGTCCGGGCCGAGGTGTCCCACATTCGTTTTCTATGATGAATGATCGGTGATCACGTGATCATTTCATTATATCTTGGATCACTTACGATTTAGATTCATCTTAGCTAGGAGAATGACATTGATTGAACTTTCATTGGAAGATTCATAAAATTCAAGTTTTATTGACAATTACTTATTTTTATAAAACCAATTTTGGAAGGAGAAATGTTGTAGTAGATACACATTTTGTATTAATCGTATTTAAAGCTTAAATTGGTAGCTAAAATCACCATGGCACGTTCTCCTAAACCACTAACTGCCACAGTTCCACATCTATACATATTAATATCTTGTTTACTAAATCCTCTTTAGGAACATAACAGCTATCTTAATGCCAAAGTAAACTGGAAGAGGAACCATTACGGCATTATACTAAATTTCAGACTAAAACGACGTAATCGCAATGTTATTTTATATTCAAGTAAGACATTTTAGTAAGTAATTATTCTCATCGCCTTAAGACCGCAAACTAGAGTTTGTCTCCGATGAACGTAAGTGAGACACGTGGTTCCATGAAGTTTTATACACCGTAGTCAGAGTTCCGTACCGTAAATAAAAAACCGGCCAAGTGCGAGTCGGAATCGCGCACGCAGGGTTCCGTACCATTACGCAAAAAACGGCAATTAAATCACGTTTGTGGTATGGGAGCCCCACTTAAATATTTGTTTTATTCCGTTTTTAGTATTTGTTGTTATAGCGGCAACTACAGCGTGCCTGATGACAGACGGGCAGACGGAAGGACAGCGCAGCGGAGCCTTAGTAATAGGGTCCCGTTCATACCCTTTGGGTACGGAATCCTAAAAAAAACAGAATCATGGATCGTGAAGCCTTTACTGAGCCACATCCTCGTACCGACTTGGTGGCTGCTGTGAGAATAACTGCCGTAGAATATACATACAGGCTAACGCACAAAGGATTCAATAATGCGTTGGATGCAGGCTAAATCGCTTGGAAACTGGCGCAAGGAGCGGTATATTTAGATGAAGGTGTTTTTAGACATGTAACAAGCGAACGCCTTGTATGGGATCTAGGTCATGCACGGAATTAGGCACTTATATTCCAATTCCACGGCAATTGTTCTAACACTATTTTATAAGTTAATGTAATATGTAAGTGTAACTAACAACTATGGATTTATGTCCGAAATAAAATTCTTTTATTATTATTTTTTTATTTATTATTATTATATTATCCTTGAGAAAAAATCAGAAAAAGGAGGTTTAAATCCTGGTTCTCGTACTACTTAGGGACTAATCACTTATTCCAAAATATATGAAATAATTCCTGTTGGCGGCGAAAATCCCGCATTTGCAAAAAAAATATGGCTTGGGAACTTTAAATAATTTGTTCCATATTTGCATCGCATATTTGCAGCTATGTATAGTACAATCGTTCCTCGCCCAAGAGAAGAGAACTGTATCCACCAGTGAAACTGATGGAAAAAATCCTGTAAATAATTTAAAACAGATTTTTTTACGATACTCTAAGCTACCCGACCGCAAAATATAGTTAACTGATTTATTTTTGTACAGGTTTATAAAATAATAGCTCTCAAAATAAGCACATAAGAGAAAAAATATCAAAGAAAATTCAGAAAAAAATCTAATAACTAAGATGGTAACTGTAACGAATAAAAGCTTAGAACTTAACTCTAAGCACTAAATACAATCATATAGTTGCAAACGTATTTATGTTACTATGCGATAGTAACAACAATCGTGTATGTCGCATCCGCATGAAGCGTCTCGTTGTTGTATGTTCAATCAACACATAAAAATAGAAATATAAATTGGTTATTTCGTGAAAGTTAGTCAGAAGAATAGTCTTTGGAAAGAGTTTTAAATGATTCACGGTTAGTTTCACTAGACTTATATTGACCGGGATATAGACCGTGATTACCTTTTGTATTATTTGTGAGCTCCCGATATTTCGACGCAGTTACATGCATCATGTTCACGGGTGACTGAAGATAGCGGGTGGGTGTCAAAGTTGTGTAGACAGCGCTCTGTCTACCCTCATTCTTGCGCGTCGGCTGCGTTCACTCAACGTTACCAACGGTCGCATTCACACTTGTTGGTCCGGTCGCGTTCACACTCGTTGGTCTGTCCAAACACACTACACTCACGGTGTCACTACGCGTGTTTGATTCGGATATCACTGGTTTTTTACACAAACAAATCACAGGATTCCACACATTCCAACAAGTGTGAATGCGACCGTTGGTAACGTTGAAAGTGAACGCAGCCGACGCGCAAGAATGAGGGTAGACAGAGCGCTGTCTACACAACTTTGACACCCACCCGCTATCTTCAGTCACCCGTGAACATGATGCATGTAACTGCGTCGAAATATCGGGAGCTCACAAATAATACAAAAGGTAATCACGGTCTATATCCCGGTCAATATAAGTCTAGTCTTTGGAAAGGTCAAGATATAGCAGCGCGGAAAATCCAAATATCACAAAGTCGATTTTTTGCTCGCCAGTTTACATTCCTAGTTGGGGAGCTACCGCTTAATTGAATAAAACGCTTCGTTTGGCAGCAAATTCGTTCCTAACGAGATGATTCAGTGAAACTACCTCTACGAAATGTACATAGAACAGGCGCGACATACTGAAATATATAGTATTCCATGCTTTGCTATGTACATATGCTATACCTACAGAGAAACGTTCAATCCGCCACTCAGTTTATCAAGGAAATAACTTTCACCTAACACATAACAAATGTCACCATTACCATAGAGTAACTTATACTAGAGCGGTACTGTCATAGTAAATTTTGTAACCCCAGTAAATTCACTGCCATCTGTCGACACACTTTAAAACTAAAAATAAATATTTATAAAAATACGATAAAATGTATTTAAATATGGATAAATGATTTTTTTATTTGCATTAATTATTTTTATATGATTTTGACCTATGTTCTTTCACTGGTATGCGTTAAAATTATAAATAACAAACGAAACAGTCAACGCCCTCTATACGAGTGTAGGCCAAAACTAGTGGCGCCATCTGATCGAAAATCAAATTTTCGTGATTTTCGAGGCACGTTTTTTCCTTAGACTGTATCAATCTATTACGGAGTTATATCTATCTTTGCCATTACGAATGCAGCACGCAACGCAAGAGATGTATTCTGCATTCTTATCATACTACTTCTTCATGTTATAACAACACACAATTTTCTTTAGAACTACAAAACACGCAAAGTTCTGCTGTGAATAATGAAACTGCAATTTACATGTAAAGTTCGTAGTTTTAGTACTACAGACAGTCGCCATCAGATATATCGGAGCGGCCAAGGTGCTCAAAATATCTGAACAAGCACTCTAACACTTAATAATAGAGGCGTGTTCAGATATTTGTGAGCGCCTTGGCCGCTCCGATATATCTGACGGCGACCGTACAATCACAATGTTTATTTGCAAAAAATAATACTTATAAATACCTACCTACTTATGCAATATTTTTTTTTATGTGCTTATCGGGCCCTAGACAACCTAAAATCTTGTCCGAATTGTCTTATCCATTATGAAAGTACTAAAATCTGGTTTGAATCGAAATTCTATTAGCGCCACTTGCACCATTCCACTAACCCGGGGTTAACCGGTTAAACCTGAAGTTACTATGGTTACCAGTACAATTAAAATATGGCACTGGGTTAACGGTTTAACCGCTTAACGCTGGGTTAGTGAGATGGTGCAAGTAGGCCTTAGTAACCACAGTTTTGAGGAATAACTGTTAGTTTCACAATAATTCTCGAGTTACGGCGGTCATCATTGTCTTTCATTAAACAATACATTTATTAGTCTGCTGCATAGACTCCTAACTCCAAACAATAAGCCCTTACAAGAAGTTTTCAGACGGGTAAGATAATAATTATATCAAGAAGCTAATCAGATACACAGGCACAATCGTCCTACCTATTTGAGTCGCTTAACTTCAAACTCGGGTAAATCCATCTGAAAGATTATGCGGTTTTGGTATTAAGAAAAGGTAAATAATAGGGTAGATATTTGCTGAGAGGGTCAAATGGATTTACCTGAGTTTGAAGTTAAGCGACACATTTATTTTAGCATAGGTATGTTTGGACGGTGGTTTCCATTTTCAATTTACCTAATTGTAAACACGGCCTATAAATGGGTAGCAAGACCTTGTCACATCAAAGCAAACCCATTTCAGATTTAAATTCGAAGACCGACGGGCTAACTTCCCTTTAAATAACGTTCCGGGCACAAAGGTATATAAGCGTATTTTTCGTCTGGAGAACATATTTGGGGCAGAATTGAAATCCTTAGACATTTCGCTAAATCCCGAATGGTCGCTTATCCAAGACTACGTAACATTCCTGACCTAAATAAAATCCTAGAAGGATTTGTAACTAAATATTCCGGAGGCATTTTGTAGGAGCTCGTTACTTCGCTACTTTTTTTCTCTTTTTTTCACAATATGATATTTTTTCCATTCCGTTATAATTTTAACCGACTTCAAAAAAATTAGGTTATCATTTTTTTTGTATGTTTGTTACCTCAGAACTCCGTCATGTGTGAATCGAATAGGAAACTTCTTTTTTGTTCAAAAATAGGGTTCCAAGTTGGTCCTATTTTTGACAAATCTAGTTCTGATGATGTATTATACGAAGAATTGAGGAAACTCTTCAAATCTTACTGGTATACATATAGCGTTTTCGGAGTGGCACCGACTTCAAACCTATCGGTTGCTAGCGCATATAAAAGGGTTTCGTTATCATATTTTTTTGTATGTTTGTTACCTCAGAACTCCGTCATGTGTGAATCGAATAGGAAACTTCTTTTTTGTTCAAAAATAGGGTTCCAAGTTGGTCCTATTTTTGTCAAATCTAGTTCTGATGATGTATTATACGATGAATTGAGGGAACTCTTCAAATCTTATTGGCATACATATAGCGTTTTCGGAGTGGCACCGACTTCAAACCTATCAGTTGCTAGCGCATATAAAAGGGTTTCGTTATGTTTTTTTTTACTTTTTTTAATGTACATATATATTTCATACATGAAGGTACAAAAAATACATTTTATTCTACATAATATATGTATAATATGGGGTCCCATAACTGCAGAATCAATCGCTATATCAAGATAAGAATTCCGATTTTGGCCAAAAGATAACAGACGTTAACTTCAACGTTTTAGACACATATATTTTCTTATGAACCAGAACCCTTAAAAGTAAAAACTAAAACGAGACTTTAACCCCCTCTGCTGGGGCTGCCTGCGACCAAGAACGTATCACGTTCAAAACGTCAGGACAAATAACAATTAAAGTTAGTGGACGCGATAAAGTTCCATTTTAGTTTTAAATATTTAAAAACTCGTTTTAAGCTCCAACATACGCCTTTGTTAACATCTAATTTGTATCGAATAAATGTACAGCCGTCACACAAAACACAACGGAACACCAACTGAAAGGCTTAAAATAAATTACACCCCCTAAAGCTTTCGGATTGCCTACTTTAGGTGCGGCACATGGTCGTGGTCGTGGCGACCGCCTGATGCGAGTAAGTACTACATTAGGTTTCAGGGGTCCAATATTACCCCATTCTACACATTGATTACTTAGTTCTGTTTGTTTGTACAATCTAGTGATAGTGTTATTAGTTCCCAGTTTCTACTTTTTAGTCGTGAGCATCTTAAAAGAAGCAAGCAGTAGCAGGAAATTATAGTTTTATGTATGTACATTAACAAAATGATTCAAATATTATTCTGATGTTAGTGTACAAATGAATTGGCCTGTATGCCACGTTACGTCCGTTAGGAGGTAAAAATTGCATGCCTACAAGTATTATAGATGTAGTGCATAATTATTTTCCATCGTATTTTTACGGAAACTTCCGAACGTGTCAGTTTCGGTACAAAAAGTACTGACATTGACTGAACTAAACCACATATTATTATTAAGTATGGCTAAAAAATAATTCTTCCTCTTCTTCAATATACATGGTGGCCGAAAAATATGTGTATTCCCTTTGCCGGGGAGGTTTTGGGATTATATTCAGAAATTGGGACCAACCACGAAATCGCGAAAAAAAATTTACCCTCCCATAGAAAATGGACCAGCCATAATGTATGAAACACCCAATTTTTTTGCGATTTCGGGGTTGGTCCAATACTAAAAGTTGCTCAGTATAATCCTAAAATCGACCTGGCAACGGGAATGCACATATTTTTTGGCCACGCTGTATAGTGCGACATAAAATAGTAGAAATTAAATTAAATAGTACAAATAAATTTCCATACTAAATTGTTGCTATATTTAAGCATTTTACGTCAAAAGCGTGACAGGAAGTGGCGCCCTCAATAACTTTTCTACAATTTCTTGTCGGACTATAAGTGGGTACTTATGACATTAAATTGCACTACTGAACAAACCTTCCCCCATCTTGAAGGGTGACAAAAACAACCTGACATTTGTCAGGCAATTGTACCGACCCAAACACATCCATTTGAATTACGTAACGGAGTGCTAAGCCGCAACCTAGAGTAGCGTAGTAGCGTGCACTAAATTAAGAGCACAAGAGGCGAAATTAAAATCCGCGGTTGCCTACACGAGTGCTCCCGCCGCTAATAAACTTATGCGAATGCCCACGAATAATTTTTGTGTAAAAAAGACATGCGGTAAAAATTCACACTCCTCTGTTGGCGTCTAAAGGGAACATTGTAACGCCAGGTGTAATTGGAGGACTCGGTTCAGCTTTTCATTTAGTTTTCGCGAGCAGGAATTTTTTGCTGTTTAGACTTTGCATCTAAATCACGTTGTGAATCTGAACTCAGGGTACAGGGCGGACACGCTATACATCAAAAATCACTTGCGTTTCTATGTGTGAACGGCACGTCTGTACACTCGGCATACGTCATTGTGTAAGTTGCTTAAAAATAGTACTGAGCGGCCGGCAAACGACCGTCAATCTGCTGTCACGGGGCGAGGTAATTCAAGTCGGGGCGGGGCGGTGCGTGGTCGTTCTGTATTACTTATTCTGTGCTCAGGGCTACACAAGAGTTTTCCATTTAATACACAGTCATGCAGACGAATTGCAAGATCATGTACGAGTATAGCCAACGAATATTGGCTGGAGTAAAAGGAAATAAGGTTTGTCAGATGGAGCACGACATTGCTGCCACGTAAAGTCCGGAGGTGACAGGTAAAGATTTCACAGTTCGAACCGGTATTTTAACCTTTGGCACTGAATACTATTATTAACAACAATTTAATTATTTGTAGTAATTGGAGTAGTTAAAAACCGGCCAAGTGCGAGTCGGACTCGCGCACCGAGGGTTCCATACTTTTTAGTATTTGTTGTTAAAGCGGCAACAGAAATACATCATCTGTGAAAATTTCATCACGGTTCATGAGATACAGCCTGGTGACAGACAGACGGACAGACGGACAAACGGACAGACGAACAGCGGAGTCTTAGTAATAGGGTCCCGTTTTTACCCTTTGGGTACGGAACCCTAAAAACGAAAACTTTAATTTAACACGTTTGCGGTCGTCATGTGTTTATAGGCCAAAGGGAACAAAAGACCTCGCGACTGCTATAGCACTCATGTTCGCGGAAGTATTAAAAAGTAAGCACACAGTTCTTACATTAATTCTCAACAGTCCTGCGAATTTAAAATTACGAAGCGTTTAATTTTAGTTCACATGAAAATGCAGTTGCTTATTGTTAAACATTATCATAAGTGCTTGCTTATTGCGTTATTTGTAAATAATTACTTTAAGTTAGCTATTTATAAGTTGTCTTATAAGTGAAATTTCTGTAATTTCTTAGACAATAAATTTCTTTAAACCGAAACCGAAGCGTAAAATTTCAGTAAGTACTGAGAATAAAGGAAACATTTACCGTTGCGTTTTAGCGTGGAACTCCAAATCTCGTTGCATAGCAAATGCCTGACAAGTGCAAAACAGTGCCATTTTAGTAAAATGAGAGCGGAAAGTGGTCGGGTGAAACGTTAAGCCGGTAGGCAAGCGTTAAGAGGAAAGTAAACCACCCGCTTCTCCATGCAAACGTAGTCCCCATTTACCTCTGCATATGGAAACTGTTTTTAAGCGATTTGATGTATTTTAACCCTAATTAGAGTTATATTCCGTGACCGTGATTAACTTTTGTATTGTTTATGAAACCGTGTTTGTTTTGTTTGTTTTTGAATTATTTGATATATCCAGTGAAACTAACCGTGAACCATTCAAAACTCTTATAGCTATAAGAGTCATTTGCTTCTAAAATTCTATATGGAATTCTATTTTTGCTCCTAATTCTTATGATAAACAAAAACATCAAACGAAGAGGCAGTGTAAAGATGTTTGTGGCCGAAAACCGTCTGAACGCCCTAGGTACCGCTGGAGAGACGAAGTGCAGAAAGACCTCAGCGAACTCGGCGCCGTCGACTGGACAGAAACGGCTTTGGACAGAGTAGCGTGGCGGTCTTTGGTGTCGGAGGCCAAGATCCACTTCGGGTCGTCGCGCCACAGCAGTAAGTAAGTCAAGATGTCATATACATATAACGTCAATATCCAAAGAGGAATTCCTACTAATATTTTTATTTTATTTACGCTTAAACCGCTGAACCGATTTAGTTGAAATTTGGTACAGAGATAGCTTGAGTTTCTCAGAGATTTATAATATGATCTATACGGATTTTCGCGCAGTGCGGCGCGCAGCTTCGAGGCGTTTCAATAATAAAAATGGCGCGGCCGCCGCATGCACCGTTGTCGGAGAGCGTATATTTCGAAGCATCTTGAAGCACGAGGGGATAATCTCGATGATTTAAGTGCCTAGGTAAGGCTAGGCACTTAAACCATCGAGAATATAGTCTGTGCTAGGCACAGGAGCGAGATAGACACCCGTCCCTCTCTTATTAATAAAGTTAAAAAAGACGGGCAATTTATCTCGAGCGCGTGATACTGTCACGGCGCCTACAGCAAAAAATTCCAATTAGTGAAATCGCTTCATTTAATTCTTCTCTTGACAAAGCAAACGTCATTTTTATCAGTTTCAAGAAGAATTTAATTAATCCATCAATTCGACGGTATTTAATGCATTGACGAAATGGAGAGCTTAAACAATAATTTCAGAGTCTCATCATTCCTCTCTCTTCATGTAGGTACGTGAAGTCTGAGTGATAAATCCACTTAGTAAGTAGGTACTTACTAAGTGGATTTATTAACGAATGTATAAGTGTTGTTATCAACATTAACAACAAAATTAAAACCAGAAAATATTTTTGGTAAATTAAAAGCAAAATGGATTAATTACACTATTTTTAATTAAGACCTTTTTTGCAATCAAATTTTTATCCTGTCTACTCTTAATGAGGAAAGGTGATGAAAGCTAATTGCAAATGGTGCTCTTCATAGAATAAGAAAGAAAGAGAGAGAGAGCGAGAGAGATAATAATATATGGAAGTGTAACTTTTTCCATTTTTTCCTTTAATATAAAATTTGGAGTAGCGCTCGCAGACGTATCTGCATGTTAAAAAATTGAATATATAATAACCATCCATTTCTTTACTATCTAAAGAAACCATATACTATATTAGAAAGCAGTTGTCATCTCCATTGTGATTATGTTGAGTTTGTGAAAATGTAGGGGAGAGGAGCCTAAAGCGGGTAAGCTAAATGTAAAGGCGTAAAAGTTTTAGATTTTCTTTCATTAAAGATTGAATTTCATTGCACTCGACAGAAGTATTATCGAACTTGAATAAAAGACAAAAAAAATATCATGTTGAACCTAATCATTCTTTATTAAATAACGGCGGCGTTTGTCTCACGGAAGTTTTGTAATCATTCTTTATTAAAAAAAATATGATTATAACTTCCAGCAGGGCAAAGCGGGTTTGTTGGTGAACCTTTTTTGGTAAAGGTACCCTAGCCTAAAGCGGATAAGTACTACAAACGAGGAGAATTTAATCACAAAACTATTATGACTTTAGGTGTGTATCTGACTGTCATAACAAAATGATATTCAGGTAACATGTGCTTACGAAGCAAGAGGTCCCGAGTTCGAATCCCGGTAAGGGCATTTATTTGTGTGTTCATCAGAAATATGTGTTCCTTTATATAAAGAGAATAGCCTTCTAAACACTTCTGAATAGACTGGAGACAACCTGGAAAAACTCATTGGTCACTAGTTCGGTGGAAGGAAAGAGAAGGGGCCGCAGTCCTACGCAGTGGTCCGACCAGGCCGCGTAGCCAAGATGCAAATCGCTTACGCTACGTAGCGATCGAAACGCAACTGTCACTGTCGCACTAATATAGAAGAGTGATAGAGAGACAAAAAGCGTTTCGTTGTCGAAGCGATAGCGATTGTCACCTTGGCTAGGCCGGCAGGTTAGCAAATCGCTATCCATCAAGTCAAGGTCCATGATGCCTGGAAATCTGCCATGCGGAATCATATGCTACACGTAGGAGGTCACGACCCTCAGCACTGAGGATAACGAGGCAAGGAGGAGGAGGATATAAAGAGAATGACCTGTCTACATCAACAGATATATTATAAGTGGCATGTAACTTCATAATCATTATAGAAATGTTAAAACCTCGATAATAAAATTGCATAACTTTTAAGTAGAATCATGTCAATGTAATACTTCCGTCTAAAAATTTGCTACCGGTCACCGATAACTGATTATATCATAACTCTGATGGCCGATGGGAACAGGACAGCGCCGAGTAGGCGGGTGCTTTAGGCTCCCCTCCCCTACTAATAATAAAACATTAAACGGACACAGACGGCAAGCGGCCTGATGGCCTAACTTTGGTGCCGTGGGAGAGAGGACGATGCTTGGTCTGGGACGCCACGTGCGTCAGCACCTTCGCCGCCTCTCACATCAGTCGCACAGCACGCGCGGCCGGGGCGGCGGCTGAGTCTCAGGCGGCGGTGAAGCGCCAAAAGTATGCTCCATTGGACTCGGGGTATATTATCGTCCCTTTTGCGGTGGAAACAGCGGGCTGCTGGGGTGCTGACGCGAAACAATTTGTGCGTGACATAGGCCGTCGACTTAGACAAAAGGGAGAGGACCCCCGCTCCGAATCGTTCCTGGTGCAGAGGCTGTCCATAGCCATCCAGCGGGGTAATGCCGTGAGCATTATGGGCACTTTTGCACCGGGAGCGATAACCAACGGGGTTGACTAATAGTTACCTGATGTAATTATTTGTATTCATAGATTTAAGATTTCATAGACTGTATATAACAACTTCATCTTAATTGTTGTCTTAAATAAATAAATAAAACATTAAACATTTAAAACTTTCGCGTTTTGAACACATATTAAATCACATTTACAATCGGGTCTATCAAATAAATAATAAATTCGCGATAGACCCGCCGAATTGTAAATATGATTTAATATGAATAAAACATTAAGTTTGATAAAGTGCCCGATCGTTTTAAAAGTCGCGTTCAAACGCTTTGCCTTAGACTGTACAAAATGCTTCAATTAATTTTCAAAGTTAGCTTTGCACTAATCGATTTTCCTGACTTTCTTATTAGTGAAGTTAAACTTTCGCTTTGACAATTCAGCGTTAGTTTTAAACGAGTCTCGGTTATTATTATTTTTTAATACAGACTAGTGATTTGACCTAAGATGAAGCTCATTGGTCCAGTGACTGACTTGCTATTAAGAGGCCTAGAGCCCAATTCCGATTTAACAACTTGTTATGCTGAAATAAAACTATGAAATCGGATTATATTAGAGGTCAGAGGTGTAGTTTTTACATGAAAATAGTTGTAATGTATAACCAGCCTTATGAACCGATTTTGCATGTATAACCAGCCTTAAAGTTTATAATTCATTATGATTCATTATTTTTGTATGTAGGTACTTTTGCACATTGTAGTTTTTCCTTAGTCACCCGTTGACCACGAACGCTGTACAGGGTTCGAAACGTCGGGATGTATTATAAATTCAATATACGCGATATAATCCGATTTCATAGTTTTATTTCATGAGTAACTATCGCGGTAACTGAAGACAATATTATTATATGGTTTTAAACTGGTTTTGACAGGACCTTAGTGATTGGCGTGCAACTCACACACAACTTTCACCCCATGTCGCATGCGCCAATCAGCGTGAGTGATCTTCAAGGTCTATCAAAATAAGATCAAAACCGTAACATGTTGTTAAATCTGGATCGTGCTCCAGATTTGTATAATTTGTTAGGAATAAGATTACAGACGTAGGAAGCGAATGCCATTAGCAGTGTACATACATTACGAAAGACGAAGCAAGTCGTTCAGTTAAATAAATGATACCTGTTTATGTTGACTACGTACGGTTGCATTCACTTCCAGGCGTGTGTTTGATGATAGAAAAAGAAACGTGAAATGTTTTCGTGCGATTTCAGCGAATATTGACGAAAATAGTTTTTTCTCAAACATGTACATGGTATGTAATATTGATATTACGTTCTTTATATTAGGCTGGGAAGTATCACGTTTCAGGCGCGGCTAGACGAGAGGTAGTAGTAGTAGTAGTAGTAATCACTTTATTGTACACAACACAGGTTTACAAAAATAAATTATAGTAATGGAAGTACAAAGGCGAAAGGCTTTTTGGTTCGTTTATGACATTCTCCCAATACGCTATTTTTTTTTTAACCTGACGGGCTCTATGCCACTAGGGCCATTAGAGCGGTAGGACTGTGTGGGGGATGGTAGCCTGGGGAAAATCCAGGACCCTTCCGCATCACACGAGACGGTTTTGCTATGCTGGAATACTCCTAGAGTAAAAAAAAAAACAATAAACGATATTTGATTTATATATATAGTTGGTCAAGCAAATCTTGTCAGTAAATAAGAACAAAAAAAACTATACTCATCCTTTTCTTTTGGGTGTTAGTACTAGTGTAAGACAAAGATAGTATGATTCTCTCTGTCTATGTTTGAAATAAGACAGTCCTTTGACAAACTATATACCTATATTAAACGTATGAGAAAAGCACTATACATACATCGGCGTGAAAACGGGTTGTCGGCCTCATAACTATACGGCCTCACTACGTTCGGCCGTATATTCTATTCGGCCGGCAACCCCTTCCTTCCCGGCCTCTGTAGTAATGTACTAAAACATATCCAAGTACGAAGAGACTAGACGTTGGTGTTTTAAAGGCTTCGTGATTTGATTTTGACAGCTGGATCATTACCAAAAAGCTTGGCGCTCTACTGAATCCAAATCTGCTAATTGATAGGTATCTACTTGACGGAGCTGGTAGGCAAGCATATTCTTTGCACAAGCTTTCTTGTTCTTGGTATAGATAGGTAAAAATAGGGCGTGCATGTACCGCTTTACTAAGATAAATTTAGATTTTTTGCTTACATTTTTAGCCTAGGTTCAATAGTGTTACAACCTTGTGTTGTATATTTGAATACTCACCATTGATGATTCACCAAGTAACTGGTTGGTCACTGTTATAAGAATATTTTCAAAAATTTAACCAACGGGAAACACACATAGACTACATCCGCAATATAGGTGAAAATCTTCTATTTTTGTGTGTCATAGTTTTCTGCAAGTGGTAATACTTTTGGCAAAATGCTTCGAGAAAGTGAATAGGTCACATTACGAGCACTTTTTCGCTGAAGTCAAAGTTGGAAAATTCTTTCTTATAGAATCGTTTTATCTCTCAGTACTAGATGCAAGCAAGCATATTCTGCGTCGGCAAAACCGTGCCAAATTTCTTACGAAAATAGTTTAGTAGGTAGCCAGTCGGCAAGACAAATTGCTGCTAAACTTTGTACATTACAGACTGCTATAGAAGCTGGGACATGGAGACCATTTTCGAAATAGTGTACTGCGCTTTTTATAATTATGTATTACTAGCTTCTACCCGAGACTTCGTCGGCGTGGGATGATGATGATTATTAGTAAAAATTCCTGCGTTCCCCGGACTTCAAACCATCTTCTTACCAAATACCAAATTTCATTTGAATCTTTTCCACGATGCGTGGCAGACAGACAGACAGACAGACTTTCGCATTTATTATTTTAGTAGAGATGATCGGATTATTTACAAACTGCTGCAAACTAAATGGGACTGTTTTAGGAAATGAATTGTCAAATCAAATGTTCGCAAATCTCTTTACCGCATAATGTAGGGCGGCAGACGTATCTACTGTCCCCCTGCATTCATTCCTCAGCCGTGCACGGAATTCGCGCGCGGACAGTAGTTGAACTGTTATATCTGCGGATACTGCGGTTAGAAAGCACAGTACACTATTTCGAAATGGTTCATAATTCATAATTCATTTATGATATCCCATGTCGAGTGTCGTGCTTGGCGTCCTGACCTCCTGACTATAGAGGTAGTTGCTGTTAACCTGTAACCTCTTACTAATCGGCTGAACCTAAGCCAAGATAGGTCTAGATTAAGAGAAGAAACTATAGCAATATTTTTTGTGTGACCGTTTATTTCATATTTAAATAAATAAATAAAATTTAGTTCAAAAACTAAAGGGGTCCACTGACTATCAGTCCGCTGGACGATATCGGCCTGTCAGTTGTTCGGAACTGTCAAATTTTTGTTCTAACTGACATGCCGATATCGTCCGGCGGACTGATAGTCAGTGGGCCCCTTTAAACCCAGCTACTGAAAAATTGTGCTCTAAAAAGTATGAAACAAGTAAAAAAATTCATCTCAAAATCGCATAATTATAGAAAATATTTTATATTTACTATTTTTTAAATAAGAGATAATTCAGAGGATAGCCGTGGTCGTATGCGACTTACCCATTTAACAACACAATAGGTACAGTAAGTACATAACTATTTAAGAACTATACGACATTATACATATATTACACAATTTGACTCAGTCCCACATTAAGCTCAATAAGGTTTGTATTGTGGGTACTCAGACAACGATATAATTATGTAATATATATGATATATAATGACTTCTTTAGCATGAGGGCACCTTCGGTGCCCCGCATTGTACCGTGCTCCATAAGTCGGGCTATGCCTGACTCTTTTAGTATGCCCGCCATTGTAGCGAAATCAAAACCCTCCTTTTGCTTTGCGGGTAAAGTAATCGGGTAATAAAGTTAATATCAGTAACGGATTCAACGTTCTAATAGCGACAGTAATGTGGCAACGACATCAAGAGCATTCCATGGGGCTGTCCCGTACAAACGCATTTTATGTCATGTATTACAACTTTTTAATCGGCGTTTAAAGCCGACGATTATTTTTATGTGCATATTTCTGAACATTTGTCACAGAAACAGAAACTCCTAGAAAATTCGCGTTTGTACGGGACAACGGTAGACAATTTCATGGAATGCTCCATCAACTCAATTTTTCAAGGAAATTGACAGTAATATCGCCATGCTATAATGTTGCAGCCAGTGTTGGCCGAACGTTAATTGCAATTAACCATTAACCAGTACAAATTGAACCGTAACCCGTAACGGACGGTTACAATTAGCGGTTCAATTTGTACTGGTAATGGTTAATTGCATTAACGTTTCGGCCAACACTGGTTGCAGCCGTAAAGTTGCATTAAGGTGACTGTCCATTTCCGACCGCAGCTGCACTAGCGTCGCGACGTTACTGGTGCGACATTACTGCTGCGGCGAAAGCCGCGGTGACTGCTGCTGTTGCAGCGTGCAGTTGACATAACCAACGTTCGTCAGTTGCTTGTCATCATCATGTCGGATATATACAATAATAATTTTTTGTTATATCTTCTAAATGAAGAAGCGTCTGATGATCTAGTGATGCTTCGTGCGAGACGCAAAAGAAACCCAGTACGTCCATTCTACAGGTGCCGTCCCACCGAGGGAGCGTACACAATATTAATAAAAAACCAGCTGTCAAGCGACGATTATTTATTTCGCCAATATTGCCGTCTAAATAAACAGCAATTTAACTTTGTGTTAGGCCAAATAATTGACGAAATTCAACCAAAATACCAGAGAGCAATCAATGCCGAGGAAAAATTATTTTTAACGTTAAGGTAAGTTTACATTTTGAAACCTTCCCTATCCTCTTGAATAAATGCATGACCACTACCACTACCCGATATGCCAGCGGGAATCGTTGAATTTGTGACGCATACGGAGTGCGCGGTCACGAAAGTATCACGTACTTACCTAATCGGCCGTAAGAAAGCCTAATACGGCATCGCGCAGCGTCAACGATACGTGGACACTGCCAGCGGAGTTTTTAAGTCTGCGACGATCGTCCCCTCAAAACTATAGGCCAGGCCGCATCTTCACAGCCCGTTTACTTCATGCGCAGTGCGAAACTGGACGGGACGCTGACAGCACTGAAGGTGGTTGTCTGACGCCCTCATAGTCACCCTGTTACCATTATTCATTTCAGTGTATGGCGCTGACGTGGCATTTCATTGATTTCTGCGAAGTGGTTCACGAACCTACGGGTTCCGGAAATGGCGATGTGTCACGGAAATAGTACATTTCGATTCTAGTGCGGAAAGTGTGTCACTACCTTACGAATACCGAGATATCTTGCCACGAGCCGAGCTCGGGACGAGTGAAGAATGACATTTCCGCACGTGTATCGAACGACGTTTTTTTTAATACAGTTGCGAAAAAATAAGGAAAACAAAAGTAAGGAATAAAAAAAATATCGAATTTTGCCTTTGGAAACTTAGCTTGCAGCAAGAAAAAACCGCCTCTTCTTTGACAGGCGTTTCGGCAGCTATTCCTACCTCTACCTTCCATAGCTATTCCGTTCCATTCAAACAACTTATTAAGAACGGTTTTTCAATATTCAATATTAAAAATTAACGTGTTATAATGATGAAGAGGTAAGTAATAAAATATGAAATATGTATATTTTTCGTATTCTTACATTACTTATTATTTTGATTACGACGTTTAAAGGAAACTAATATTAACCCTCATCAATAAGTAGTCATGAATTGGAACAAGTATAAATTAAAAAAAAATGGAAAGTAAAAAGCACTATTATTTACAACGACGGGACTTAATCGCGTAAAATAAGTATTAAACCCACCTCCGACGTTTCGAGGACGGCGTTGTCCCCGTGGTGGGTTTAATACTTATTTTACGCGATTAAGTCCCGTCGTTGTAAATAATAATGAGTAAAAATCGTGAAAGTTTAAATCAGTGTAAAAAGCACTAGTTCGCGAATACCAACTTTCCGTACGCTAAACAGCTACGTAAAGTAGCACTTTTTGAGCAACTGTATTAAAAATATATTGCCGATGATGGGCAGGCCCTGATAGATATTCGTTCGGTGTTAGCACTACTTTATTACAGATTTATCTTTCTCAGTTACCAAACACATATGTGTTATTATTATTAGCATTACTGTGTCTAAAATACATCAAATTGTGCGAACATATTTTCTATAATGTCAATATACAATCATGGTTGAAATGTATTTGAAACACAATAAAATATACACAATTCTCATCTACTTTGAAAGAGCAGGTAATGTCAATATCCAAGGAAGAAAAATGAGGTCTACATTTGTATGGAGAAGTGATCATTCCCTTTCCTCTTAAAAACATTTCATCTACCTGATTCGGTCAAGTTATAAGGGAACACAAACAAATTATAGCCAGCATGACCTAAATGTAGTATGGTGCTTTACGCACACTAGCGTCCCCTCCTTTCCCACAGACGCAACCCCCCCTTTTAGCATGACATATCTGATGACGGTTTTATTAATTTTTGAGAAAAGTATTAGAGTTAGGAATAAAGTGTCTAGGTACGAAATAATCCTTCATAAATTTTAAATAAAAAAGGTTATATGCAACTTTTGGTTAGATAAGACTCGAATACTTTAATAAAACTTGTATTTTTCAAAAGTGAGTTTTACATAATAAACTGATTATTACTAAAATATTTCATTTTAAATAAAAGTGAGCCTCATATGCTTCAATGAACCTTATAAAATATGGTAAATGTCGCTTTAGGTAAATACTGAAAAACAGAATAACTGAAAATAACAATTTAATTGAAAATTGAAACAATTAGGTACATCCTTACTCACTTTAAAATAAAATATTAAACCTCTTATTTTACAAAATAACCAACAGAATTCGACTTAATTTAGTTTATATTTAAATACCTAAAAATAAAATATTACTTTACATAATACATAGGTAACAACAACAAACATAATACTGATATTCCTCTTAGTTTTAGTATAAAGCGCGCGTTAGCCGAAGCGGTCGGACGTGTCGTTGTGCATAAGTTGGTCTACGGTTCGCAATTTGTGTTAATTAGTCTCCAAAAAAATGTCAACAAAGTGTAACGGTTGTGGTGAACCTATATTTACGATACAGTTTATGGAGTGTTCAAATCAAAAGTGTAATAAAATGTATGATTTGAAATGTCTCGCTATTCAGCCGGAGAACTTTGACAATTTCACCGAAGACTACAAGGATTCATGGGTCTGCCCGGAGTGTTCGTGTTTAAAGCCGAAAGGCGATAATTCCAACACTCCCATCCGGAACCCTGGAGCTTTGAACCAGACATATATCACCAGCGCATTTGTAAATACACAGCGCGGTAGTCGTCCGACATCACGAACAGCAAGTCCAATGCCAGTTCAAAATAATGATACTGAGCTACTTACAGAACTACGGGGCCTTCGGCAAGAAATAGTGGTGCGTCTGGAGGAACAGGATAATCAATTTAAACAGCTTGAATCACTTTTTATCGACACTAAAAACGAATTACTAAATCAAATGAAAGTACTCGAAGAAAAAATCTCAAACATGAGTAGGCTGCAGACAGTAACACAGTGTGTGGAACAACAGTATCCAGGACCACCGTTAGACACTGCCAATAAGGATAACAATAATGCATTATCATTCGCCGACGCGGTAACTCGCAACAAAAAACAAGGTAGGCGGCGTAAGATCTCCCCGGCAACAGCGGCACCGGACAGCGGCGATAAGTGTGTGGCCATGAAATCAGCGGTTGAACCGCTCATCGTGTGTAACAGCGTGGATACTCTGTTGGATGGGGTGGAGTCTCAGCCTACTAATATTGAGTCAAAGGATACCAGTGGCGATAATAAGTCAAAGAAGGCAGTTAGTAGGAAAAAGACTTTTATGACGGGCGAAAACACATCATCTGGAATTCGGGCCTCGGAACGCAAGAAACATTTACATGTATGGAGGTTAGCGCTCGACACAACATTGGAACAAGTCGAGACACTTGTAATGAATGAGTGTGGATCAGGAATAAGTGTTAAAGTTCAGAAAATCAAACACAAACATGAAAGGGACTACGCTTCATTTATTATAGGAGTGCCGGAAAATATGTTCCAAGTTATAAATCAACCGACGGTATGGCCCCACGGATCCCAGTTTAGTGAATGGTTGTGGTTTCGCGGATCAAAGTATGAAACGGAAGGAAAGTAGATCGCTTGATTTTTTTTACCAAAATGTGAGAGGGTTAAGGACAAAAACATCAAATTTTCTATGTTTTTTGGAATCTTCCTCGTTTGATTTCTATGCGATAACGGAAACTGGCTGCAACGATTCGATTTACGACGCCGAAATAATTCCACCTACTTTTCATGTTGTGCGGTGTGACCGGACCGATGGCCGCAAGCAAGGCGGGGTACTTTTCGTGGCCACACCACGATATGAACTACGAGAAGTTAAAAATGATGTTAACTTAAGTAATTATCAGTTTGAAATGGTGTGTGTAACCGTTCATTTGCGATGTAATTTTATGTTTGCTTGCTGTGTGGTTTATATCCCTCCTCAAGCGGATGAGAACGAATATTTTACTATGTTTAGACTCATAGAAAATATATGTAAAAAATATAAGGGTAATCTCATCGTACTCGGTGATTTTAACTTGTACTCTTGTAACAGTAATGTTGCATCATATTATGAATATTTATTGGCTTTTTGTGAGTTCGAACAGAGTAATCAGATACCTAATTGCAACGACAGACAACTCGATCTCGTGCTCGTGGGCGCGGGCGTGCGCGGCGCCGTGCGCGTGCGCGCGGCCGGCGACGACGAGTGTATGCAGCCCGTGGACGCGTACCACCCGCCGCTTGTCGCCGGCATCGCCGCGCCCGCGCCTGCTGCCGGGGCCGGCGCCCGCGCGCCAGAGTCCGACTCAGGTTTGGACTCTAATTTAGACTGGCTTTGCAATAGCTGGAATTTTTATAAGGCTAATTTCCCTATGCTATATCATTCGTTGGCAAACTTAGAATGGAGTAATTTATATATTATCGACGACCCTAATGAAGTAGTGGATTATTTCTATAACAAGATTAATAAAGTTATGGATGAATGTGTTCCTATCAAAAAGCGAAAGCATGTAAATTCTAGGTATTCTTACCCAGAGTGGTACACGGCTGAGCTCATTCGCGACATTAAACGTAAACACACATTGCATAAACAATATAAAATGAGTAAAACCGATTACAATTATGAGTTATTTTCAAAGTGTAGGGCTGCTGTAAAGAATGCAATAAAAGCAGCACATGAAGCTTACATGGACCGCGTTCAGAAACATTTAGCAAGGGAACCTAAAGCTTTTTGGGATTTTATAAGAAGTAAGAGGGGGAACGTAATAAAAAGAAAGCTGGTAGTGAACGGACGCCAACTATCGGATCAGGAATGTGCTAGGGAATTTGCCACTTTCTTTGAATCAGTTTACAATCCAAACCCGGCTCGGTTGGAAGTTGAGGCGGCGGACGCCTCCTCAACGGCGAGCAGCGCGAGGGTGCACGTCGCGAGCCTGGAGCTGGCGGAGGTGCAGCGGGCCCTGGCAGCGCTCCAACCCAAGCGGTCCGCGGGTCCAGATGGTATCCCACCTTACATTTTTAAGGACTGTCGTATTGTTCTGGCTGAGCCTTTGCATTATATTTTTAATACTTGCCTTCAATCTAAAATGTTTCCTGACAGGTGGAAGTTAACCAGGGTGGTACCTGTACCGAAAGGTCGCGGCGGACCGAATACCAGCGATTACCGACCGATAGCAGTATTGTGTACGGTCGCTAAGGTATTTGAGTCTGCGATTTACCAATCGGTTCAGGCCCAAGCTAGCTGCATAATGTCTGATGCGCAATATGGCTTCCGGAAGGCGCGCAGTACCACAGGTAACCTATTGCATCTCATGGTCAATATAGTGCCGGCAGTGGATGCAGGAGACCAGGTGGATGTGGCATACTTCGACTTCCGGAAGGCATTCGATACCGTCGACCATGATGTTTTACTCGTGAAATTGGCAAGCGCGGGTTTCACTCCACATACTCTTACTTTCCTTGCCAGCTATATAAGTAACAGGCGCCAGTATGTGGACTGTGCTGGTCACGTGTCAGAACCATATTTCACGAAGTCTGGCGTAAGTCAGGGGAGCAATTTGGGCCCCTTAGAGTTCATTTTAATGATAAATGACCTTCCTGACGTTGTTAAAGATTCCATTTGTCTACTCTTTGCTGATGACCTCAAGCTTGTCCGCAGAGTTAATGACAGCTCTGATTGTATTAAATTACAAGAGGACATACACCGAGTGGTCAAATGGAGTCAAACGTATAGGTTAAATTTTAACGTGTCAAAGTGCGCCATTGTCTCATTCACCAGATCTCGGAATCCACTTTGCTACCAATATGTGTTAGGAGAGTCACCGATGCAGCGCGTCGGCGAAGTGAAGGACTTAGGGGTGCTGCTGAAGTCCGATCTCACCTTTCGAGACCATATTGTTTCAGTATGTAAGAAGGCTTTCCGAAATCTGGGGTTTGTAATGAGGCAGGCTCATGGGTTTACTAATATTAACGCGATACGTGTCTTGTACGAGGCAATAGTCAGGAGTCACTTGGAGGGTAATGCGGCAATCTGGAGTCCACACGAGTCAAAATATAGGTTAATGTTGGAACGCATCCAAAATAAATTTATTAGATTTATATATTTAAAATTATACGGAGTATACCCTTTTTATCCGTTAAAGTATCCTACGTTGTTCGTGTTAGGAATGGTAGGATACAATAAACTAGAAGTTAGAAGGGAGCTGGAGCTAGCTTCATATATATTTAAGTTGGTGCGGGGCAAGTTGTGCAACCCTGGAGTCCTGGCAGAGGTGCGTTTGAACGTACCAGATCGGTATGTGTGGCGGCGGCGGCGGCCGAGCCTGCTGGCCGAGCCGCTCGCTCGAACGCAACTCCTTCGCCAGGCCCCCTTTACGCGCGCAATTCGGACCCTTAATAGAGTAGCGATCGAGTTAGATTTGTTCTCTTGTTCTTTGAACGAACTCACAAGGGCTACGCTTTACGTATTGTGCTACTGTAATCTGTAAGCTAATGTATTGTACCTATTTTTTTTGTGTCAATTTCCATACTGTCGAATTAGGATTTCCTGTAATTGATGGTTGTGTGTATGTAAATAAATAAAAAAAAAAAAAAAAAAAAATATTTGAAAATTAAGCCTATGACAAGTAAATTCATTCTTTAAAAAGTTTTATCATCGTCAATCTGCAGATTGATGAAAATATTATGGGATATAAATCTGAAAGTAACAACCATTGTAACAGAATCTGAAGAGTTGTTCCGTGAAAATAAAATTATAATACCTAGCAATTGAATGAATGTTAGTACCTACTATGGCTCTTAGGGCTCTTACACGTGGTGAAGCTGGTGGGGCAGATATCCTTTATCGCTAAAATTATAACCATAATATTATATTCTTAGGATTTCTCCTACTCTTTATATTAGATTATCAAAATATTCGTTACATTCTCATATTTCGCCTGACAAATTAGTTTGCCAGAAGTGTAGATGTAGGTCTTACATAACTACAATTTTCCGTCTATGAGTTTCTGAATTTACCACTATGCAATACTGGTGATAACGTTTGCGGTACATTGCTGGAGCTCGAAAATCTGTCTGGGTTATCAGAAAATGATGAGCTACAAATGTCTGTAGGTATTGTTGAATGAAAACCGGTTGAGTAATTGGAGATGGATGAGAATCTCGGTGTTTCCAGTGAACTAGTCGCAGCCATAATTTCGTATTTCGCCAGGATATTACTTATGTCCAGCTTTGCTTTTGCCTTCGTTATTGTAGGTAGACTCCTCAACACTTCCCCAAGATGACTGCAAAACATATCAACGTCGTCAGTCTTCTTCATTGTAATGGACTTAATTAAGGCACTGCGTTCCTTTTCCCTTTCTTGTAAAATACTCATTAGGTCATCATTATTGGATCGTCTTTTACTTGGTTTGGATGTTTTGTTGACATTGCTTTTTGTTGGCAATGTAGTGGGCTCTGTTGCATTCGACGCATTATAATTCTGTTTTATAATTCTTATATTCGACTCACTGCATTGTTCAGCATTGTGCATGAGCATGGTTTCTTGCGAACCATTAATTTCTTCTATCACTACATCGGGTAAAATATAATCCTGGCTTACTTCAGTCAATGTACCGTGTTGAATATCCTCTTCCACTCTTGTATCGTATTCTTCTTCCGATTTATTTTGTGTCGGTGTAACACTTGAACCTCCAACTCGATGTTGGGGAATGCTGTCCAAGAATGATAGTAAAATGTGTCTCCTATCCTTATTGGGTCTTGAAGCAGCAGACCCTGTAGTGCCTTTACGTTTTTTTTTAAATCGTTGGTAGCTATCCCGTATGCATTTCCATTTTTTTTTACAATCTTCAGCTGCAAATAAGAAATAATTTAGCGGAGTAGAGTAGTAAAGTATAAAAAGGAACAGTCTCCACATAATCGCGTCACTCATCATTGTTGTCACAATCATGATAGCTTTGAGTAATTACACCTGTTAATAATTTAATGTAATTTAATATAATACTCGTTAGAATAGTAATTATTCGGCTTGGCACCGACTTCAAACGTTTCAGTTGCTAGCGCATATAAAAAGGGATAATATTTTATTTTATCCTTTTTTTTAAGTTTGTATTACTTTTTTAAGATTAATTTTTGACGTCCTGTCTGGTCTAGTGGATATGGTCCTGGGTTCGAATCCCGGTAAGGGCATTTATTTGTAAGTCATGGATGTTTTCTATGTATTTAAGTATTTGTATATTATAACAGCTTTGAATGATTCACGATTATTTTCACTAGACTTATATTGACTGGGATATGACAATACAAAAGGTAATCACGGTTCATATCCCGGTCAATATAAGTTCTTGTATTATATATATATATTGTTGTCTGATTACCCACATCTCAATAGTGGAAGCCGCTCGACCCCAATTTCAAAGAAAAACCGCAAATCGATGTACAGGTTAGCCGTTTGGCACACGTATACTAGAGGTCAATACAAAATTTTTGACCCACAGTTTCTAAAAAAAATCCCTTAGGAGGGGAATGCTGAAACATTATTTTTTTTGTATGGAAAAACATTTTTTTTTAAACCTATCGTGTGTGGTATCATACGAAAGGGCTTCTTGAGGCGATTCTAAAAATATATCACATCATTACATTTCAGCCATTTGTTTAAAATTAAAACAAAAAGAATTTAAAAAACATACCAAGTTTGGGTTTCTCCAGATACGATATGGCTGATTTTTTTTGTACAATATATCACAAATGATACGTGATATTCCCATATCCAACCCCTAAAAAAGGAATTTTGAAAACAATATAATTAACAATATTTTTTTTAATTTTTCAATTTTATAAAGTGACACAGTTCTACTTCAATAGCTATTTAACGAGACTTATGGAACTGTACTGCAGATGCGGTACATATTAATCATAAAATGATACGTAATATCCATATATCCAACGGGAAATACCTCTTTAACCCTTTAACTACGGCTTTTCATCAGTTGTGTCAAAAACTAAACAAACTATACCAACTGATGAAAAGGCGCAGTTAAAGGGTTAAAGAGGTATTTCCCGTTTAATATATGGATATTACGTATCATTTAATGATTAATATGTACCGTATCTGCAGTACAGCTCCATAAGTCTCGTAAAACAGGTATTGAAGTAGAACTGTGTCACTTTGTAAAATTGAAAAAAAAATATGTTAATGATATTATTTTCAAAATTGCTTTCTTGGGGTTAGATATGAGGATATCACGTATCATTTGTACAAAAAAAATCTACCCCATCGTATCTGGAGGAGTCCAAACTTGTTATGTTTTGAAAATTATTTTTGTTTTAATAAAAAAAAATGGCTGAAATGTAATGATGAGGTATATTTTTAGAATCGCCTCAAAAAGCCCTTTCGTATGATACCACACACGATAGGTTAAAAAAATATATTTTTTTAATAAAAAAATAAATGTTTCAGCACTACCCTCCTTAGGGAATTTTTTTTAGGAACTGCAGGTCAAAAATTTTGTTTTGACCTCTAGTATGCGTGTGCCAAACCGCTAACCTGTACATCGATTTGCGGTTTTTATATGGGATCGGCTTTCACTACAAGCCTTATTGAGTTTACTATGGGACTTAGTCAATTTGTGTAAGAATGTCCTTATAATATTTATATTTATTTATTTTTAAGTACCAAATATACCTATGCAATAAAGAAATAATGTACCTATCGATGCATAATTTACAAGTTATTTTGGCAAGTAGAAGTTACATATTTTAATTATTTATCTATGACTGACTTATCGATAATAGAGCTATCAATATTTCATTTTCTCAAGCACTTGTTTTTGTCACAAAAACATAGGTATTATGTGTGAAAAGTTTTTCAAATGTATACCTACCTAACTAATTATTTGTTACAGATTTTTGGCTTCAGGAGAAACATTCAGGTCATTGTCACTGGCATATCGGATATCAGAATCCTACATAGCGCGTATAGTAAAACATGTGCTGAACGTCATGAGACAAAAACTAGTTCCACTTTTAATGAAGCCTCCTTCACCCAACGATTTCAAAAGGATTGAACAAGAGTTTTGGCACAGGTGGAACGTACCTAATTGCGCTGGAGGAATAGACGGAAAGCACTGTCGAATTAGAGCCCCTAAAAACTCTGGATCGTTATTTTTTAATTATAAAAATTACTACTCGATTGTGCTGCTGGCTATTGTTGACGCAAATTGCAAGTTTGTAGCAGTTGATGTTGGGGCATACGGAAAGGAATCGGATAATGGCATATTCCAAAAATCATCAATGGGGAAAAAAATAATGACCAGTACGTTCGGTATACCCCCACCGAAATGTTTGCCGGGAACTGACACATTATTGCCACATTTTTTGGTTGGGGACGAAGCTTTCGCTCTTTCTACTTATATGATGAAACCCTACGCTAGAACAGCGGCAAGACTCGATAGGGATAAAGAAATCTATAACTATAGAATATGCAGAGCCCGAAGGGTGACGGAAAATGCGTTTGGATTGTTAAGTCAGGTATTCAGGGTATTTTATACACCTGTAGCTGTGGCTCCAGATGTAGTGGACGATTTGATATTTACAGCGTGTTATTTACACAATCTATTACGGGATGGGCACCTGGAAAACAATAATTTGCCATACCACATCTACAACCCAAATGATAATACGGAAGAAAACATGTTAAATTTGGCCCGTATCGATAGTAGAATCTGTGCATTTGAAGCCCGAGATAAACTAAAAGATTTCTTTTGCAGCCCAATTGGCGCAGTTTCCTGGCAAGATACTATTGACCAAATATAACGGACAAAATTATTATTACCTCACGGACCTGAGTACTCCCGAGAGTCGCTCAGGGTCTACGACTCCGGCGTGTCTTCGTCGGTCGTAGTGGACCCCCAGGGGACCCCACAGGACTCTCAACTCTGGCATGCCTTCGTTGGCCGTCCAGTTAGAGCCGTTAGAGCTATATGCTCCAAGTGTGGAAGTGAAACATGCATAAGACGCGAGTTTGCACAGTGGCTGTTATCAGCCACTGGGTAGAAAGCGGCGTACACCTCTCGACACCCCTGAGCCTCGCACACCATTTTTTCCCCTGGTCGTCTTTATGACGGCATCGGCAGTTTTACGGGCCCATCTAGTCAACGGCAAGTCAACGCCTGCCTCGATAACGTGTGTTAGCATTTTGTTACAATATGCCTGCCTGCTGAGGCCGGTTTACGGATATCTATTGCTGTACCTAACCCGTGAATGGGTTCCAACAGGACAGGACAGGACATGACATCAAAGTTGTCTAAAAGGGCTTCTCCGATCGATATTGGCTAGGGGCCCACGCACGCCTCCCAAATGTCGGGGACCCCATTGTACCGAGATATGGAGAGGCATATAAATATAAATAATGATTGGGCATTCTTACACAAATTAATTATTATTTAATTTTACCTTTCAATTTGCAGATAAATAAATTGAAGCAAAATAATGATGTACTCACCATTTTTGTTAATCTCACGACCGATATCATTCCACACATTATCCTTAATAATATTACTTTTATAATATCTATGAGATGGATTATACAATATATCGTGAGAAATTACAATATTTATCAATTTTTCTTCTTCAGTGTCTGTAAAAACACTCATGTTTTTCAAGTAGCTAATGTATCATAATTACATTCCATATATATGCATTTTAACCATAAGCAGTACGTCTAATTAGAAAACAAGTTTATAAATTGCTTAATACATACTGAGCAGAATATTCGTAATTTAGTCGGTTATTATTGTTGCTCACAGGACTTCACAGGGTTTGACAACTGTTTTGACTTTGTTCTGGCAGCAAGAAGACATTATTATTACACAAATGATTTTAGATGTTTATTAATTCTCTACATGTAAAAAGTGCAATAAGCTAGGTAAGAATAATAAGTAGTATATTAATTAATTGGACCATCCAGTGAAAAAGTTAAAAATTAAATGTATTACTATTTGTGTACAGTTTTTATTTTCGCTTAACAAGTAGGAAAGAGGTGAAACATGCCGAGCGAGAACCATGACATAGACATCTGTAATTTTTTTAAATTTCTATAAGTTACGGCAAAAAAGAGTAGAAATTAAAAAGTGGCAACACTGTAGTATCGTCCCGTTTTTCTTAGATTGATTTGAAAGGGACGACACTACAGCCACTTGCTACTTTTTAATTTCTACTCTTTGCCACTTTTTAATTTCTACTCTTTTTTTGCCAGACTGTATGCTGGAATAAAAGCAGCTTTGGCAGTATAATTTTAAAAATCTGGGAAATCTTGGCGGGCGATTACTATATTTACTATGGTAAACGAAATCTAGACAAATGATACTCCTTGAAATAAAGATATTATTCCTCACCTTGGCTGGAGAACTTACAGTACATTTGGTGCTTCTTTACTGCACTAGTGCGGTAATTAGCTTATTACGTGACAATTTCAAAATTTTAAGGGCCATAGTATGTGCTGTAAAACGTTATACCATACACATGCGAATAGGTAATTCGGAACTTGTGTCTCGTGTGTTTCGGAACTCCCTTTGGTCGTGTTTTAATTTTTCGCCACTCGTTGTGAATTTCCTACTTTTCGCACTTCTATCGTAATGTACAAATATAGTGCATAATTGTTTTCCATCGTATTTTCTCGGAAACGTTCGTTTTTATCATGCTACTTCAGTCAACCTCAGTACCTTTTGTACTGAGGTTGACTGAAATAGCAAGACACATTCGCACGTTTCCGTGAAAATACTATGGAAAATAATTATGCACAACATCTGTACCTACTACATATTAAGCGATGATGGTAAATGTTTTGGCCCTGGTGCTGTGTATATGTATGCTCTACAGCAGCTTCGCATTCGAGCGATGGAAAGACAAATAAAGGAACAAACGTAAGAAGTGCTTCGCGTTTGAAGCTGACCTTACTAGTCAGTTCGTAGTTTTGTAAGGTCAGCTTTTTGTCATAAGAAATTTATCAAGAAATCGGAGTAGTTGGTTAAAAAAATAAGGAAGCCACAGAATACAGAAATGAGGGCTATCGTTTTTTTGCTCACCAGTTGGCGCCTCTGTTGATGGTGGTCCAAAAGACTATAGAACAGCTGTCAGTCATTGAAGTGACAAGTGACATTTGACATTTCGAACTATGGAAAAGACCACCATCTACACTAGCGCCTCTAGCGGCGAATTCATACGCGTTAGCCCTCATTGATAACGTATAGTGTGACATAAAATAGTAGAAATTAATTAAAATGGAACAAAAAAATTCCATACTACTTGTTGCCATGTTTAAGCATTTTACGTCAAAAATGTGACAGTTACGTAGGAAGTGGCGCCCTCAATAATTTTCTACAATTTCTTGTTGGACTATAGTAAAATTATAGATTGGCCAGGGACTGTCTCATTTGAAACATAAACAGAGAGAATTATACTATCTTTGTCTTAGGCTAGTACTAGCACTCAAAATGTTTTTATTTACTGACAAATTAGGTTTGCCAGGCTAAAGTTATCTCTCCGGATTTGACGCTCTCTTATTCAGACCTATCATTCTCTGTGATACGGCTCAATATAGGTTAGCAATAAAATTAACAGATAAACAATCCCGATAGTACCTACTCATATACTTACTTTACTCTTTGACCTACTCGATCGGGGTTGTTTATCCGTGGGTGTAAACTCCTTACAACGTAGCGGTTATATCCTCCTTGCTAGAACTAGTAATATCTGTGACCAAAGACATTTCAGTGCAGGTGACAGATTTGACGTGCGGTCTGCAGCCGCAGTTGCATAATACACCAAATACGCAAAAATCACCATGCTACGTGCAGTCGGTATCGTCATTCATTTTACTATGGAAATTGACAATAAGACCGACGCGTTCAGGCCGCTGCAGTAGTGTCGGAGCAGTAGTGGAGCTGCGGTTCCAAAATACGTTAAAATCACCATATTACGTGCAGTCGATATCGTCATTCATTTTACTATGGAAATTGACAATAAGACCGACGCGTTCAGGCCGCTGCAGTAGTGTCGGAGCAGTAGTGGAGCTGCGGTTCCAAAATACGTTAAAATCACCATATTACGTGCAGTCGATATCGTCATTCATTTTACTATGGAAATTGACAATAACACCGACGCGTTTAGGCCGCTGCAGTAGTGTCGGTGCAGTCGCGCAGCTGCGGTCGGAAATGGACAGTCACCTTTAGTACTGCTGCCACAGTCGCCATCCAAATGTCACTTTGGCACTCATTATGACTAAAAGCATTGTTTGTAATCGCTCTCTTGCCGTTGTTACACTTGACTTTTACAACATTCAGTAATCACATTTACTAGATCATGGGTCCGTCTGGAATACTACCAAGTACCTACGAGCTAGTACATATGAAAATAAATAAAAATATGGTTATAGAAATTTTTGCAACCCCACATTTTTCAATTCAAGGCGTAGACGAATGGATGCGTGGAATAAAATTTGCGGCGGAGGAGCGTGCTCTTTGAGGCACAGATGCCGAGAAATGTCGTGACTCGTCGCTGCAGTTCACTCGCCTCGGTACTACCCTTCCCATTTACAACGTCTTAACTCTATTGGACTATTATGACGCTTACGACCTTTTTAGTAAAGCAATGCGAGGACGTTCTGGAAATTTATAACAAGATCAGATCTTAGCTGCCAGTTCAAATGATGAAATGGTGTTCGCTTCTATTTAAATGCAAGAATTTCGAATTGCTACATGCTGTTATAGGATTCGATCATGCAAAAAAATACCTAGTTTTTTATAAGGGGCTTTCAAATTTATTCGGAATATTGATAGGTATTTCCCAACCTCATTAATTCTCCTAACCATTCGCTGTTTTTCCTCATCAACTCATGTGTAAGAAATTCTGAAATGATATTTGATATTTGAATTGTGGCGGGTGTGAATTAAGCAACCGTTTTGAGCTACTTTTGACCCCTTCACTACTTGAAACCTATTTAACCTACATACATGAAATTTGGCACATTTATTCAAGCCCCTTAGCTTGTCTAAAATACAAAATTTCATAAACGTAGCTCAAACAGTTATTGATAAACTAGCTAAGTCAAATCCTTTCTAATTTCAGGATTTTCCACACAGCACAGAACTTGGCACCCATATAGATCTCAATTATTTTGTCGGCGAGTCAAACACACATATTTTCTTGGCTTGGCTCTCAATTCACATTTATGTTTTTGTTAGGATTATCTAACCTACTGTATGCGGTTGTATTAAAAAGTGTCGTAAAGCTGTCTCGACACGATCGAAGCGGAGGTAAATGTGAGTTTAAGTCAACGGCTTAGTTCCAAGCGAAGATAAAGCTCGGGCACACGTTCCTTCTTAAATCTTTTATTTATTGAACCTGCCGCAGTATGCAATAGTTATAGAGCAATGGGTGAAATGCAATACAAAAAAGTACTGGGACAAAATCGCTAAATTGAGATCGTTAACATTATATAAAGCTGAGATTACACGATCATGTAAAAATTTAATCTACTTACAATAGGCGCTAAGTATTTCGGCGCTCGCCAATCCGGTACGCCCAGTAATACGGCCATTAGTGACTCAGGTACTTCTCTATAATCCGGCAGTTTACAAAGCTGAACGCTGTATTATTACACAGCTGTAGAATTTATTTTCTTTGTAAAGTTTTAATTTCCCATACAAATCCAATAATCCAGCAGTTCCAACAACCCGCATAGGGGGAAATTTTCAGGTGCTGGGTTACCGAGTGCCTAGTACTCATACTGTTTTAGTTTTAGTATCAGTATGTAGTGAGTAGCAAACTTTTTTTTTGTAATAAAATTTTCTTTTTGGATTAAAAAAAAAGTAGGAAAACTCACTCACGTCTTTCACTCAGCATGAGCGATCTTCAAGGTCGTATCAAAATAAGATCGAAACCGTAACAAATTGTTAAATCTGAATCAGGCTCCAGGTACCTAAATGGTTAATAATAGGTAAGTGTTTCGTATGAGCCTGTGTTTGAACCCACGATATTTAGTTAGAATTCCACGAAATTTACTGCTCGTCTACAAGACCGAAATCCTAGATATGCTCATTATAATTCCCGAATCTCAAATATTCTAACAGTCTTCACTTACCCCAACCAGCTACTAGATAAATCTCGTACAAACGCGCAGTAACTACACGAGCATAGTATTGTTTACATTTGAAATTGGATATCAGGCTAATATTATACGGGGATACTGGAGGCGAAAATTTAATTATATGTACCACGCTGTACCTGCCCTGACCCGCCTCAGTTTATTTTGTGACCTTTCCTGTAGAGCGCTGTTTCTAATAAGTACAGTAAATTTAGGAATCTAATTTCATGCGCCAAGACGCTACTAAAGATGTATTACATGTTTTTGCAGGCTGCTAATTAGTTTTGGAGGCAAAACAAATGCCCCAAGTAAAAAAATAAATGATTAACACGGGCAACGGCGTCACGGAGCCGAAACCAACAAGTAGAAGCCTTTTCGACAATTTCATGAAATATATGGGGTACACTGAGATAATGTTAGCATGGTCCAAGCGCAACATCAGTGTAGAGAGCCAGTGACAAACGCCATCGAGAACGTAATTTACTTTCTATTCATCTCGCTCGTACTCGCATATTAGTGCGAGCTAGATACATAGAAAGTAAATTACGTTCTCGATGACGTACGCAGCTCCTACGATTCCACTTTGCATGGCCGGGGCAAGCCAGAGGCAGAGGGTCCTAACCTAACCACCTGTTGGATGACAGAGCTCCTCTTCAGGAGCACTCTGGTACCTAAAGTCGCTACTCCCAACAGTTCGCCACTAGCTGCCCTGCCACTAGTTGACCAATTGCGAACAATTTTGTCGTCACTTTCCTACGACTTAAGAGCCTTATCACATCATAATATATAAGCAATTTCACTAATAATCAAACATGAGTTCTGTATTGGAAATTCTTGTACCTATTGCTTCAAAGATGGATATATTAATGTTTTCCTAAAGCTTTCAATGGCATAATAAAAATGTTATTGGGTTCTAAAATGAAAGCAAAAGATATTCCAAATTTCAATATACCTTACGCTTGAAGTCAACGTTTGTAGCATCACGATACTGAAACTGAACAGACATATTGGCAATAAAATGAAGAATATCACTTAAGAGAAAGTTAAAGTTTCCCAGCTAAGAACATTATTAAAGATGTTAACGTAGTTTAAATCTTTACTGCCGGCTTAGGGTGCATCGTGAAGTTAATGATGTTTCTATAAGGTCGCGAATGTTCACCCTTTGGCCGGGGCCAGTAGAAGCAATAAAAGGCTCTGAAAGGCTGGGTACGTTTCATGGGGATTTTACGATCGAAAGTATATCACTATCGCGCAGTTGGAGTCAAACATTATAAAATAGTTAACTATAAACCAAGCAATGTAACGTAAATAACTTCTTAGCTTACAGCGATCTCCAAATACCTACTGTTAAAGTTTGTGAAAGCGGAGAACATAAATGAAAATGTGACGTAAATATTGCCAGTAAACTGATTTCTGAGCACCCGTTTTGTTAAGACATGGTTGTTCGATGGATAAAACGAAGAACACTCGGTGTCAAAAGTAAGACAATGCGTCTAGCCCCTACATCTGACTTGGTATTAGGTATCATACCTTAGAATACTACGGCCAAAGATGACGACAATTCTTGACGCGCTTGCTGCAAAGCAACACACATATTTATGAAAACAAGTCGCAAGTCACGACGACGTTCGCGACGGAAAAAGACTATGCACACACATACACTCCTTTTTTGGGCAGTCGTGTAAAAAAGGCAGCCTGTCGCGTTACGAATTATCTGTACTCAAAATAAATTACCTGCCAAGGCATGAAGAGTGTAACCACGTAGCCACATCGGCTACAGATACGCTGCCGATAAAAACTGATACAAAATAAAACTAAAATACATCTAAAACTTATAAAATTCTGTTCAAAAATAAAAACTGAAAGTTTCGTTGGAAGCATGGAGACTGTATAAAGGAGCCCAATCTCTATGTATGAAAAGTGTCCATCAAAAAACAGTAATTAGGCGGCGCCACCATACACCGAAATACTACCAAAAACAACCTACGTAATTTGGTCGGGTTATTTGTTGCCTTATATGGTTCATGTTATACTCATGTCCCAGAGCCTAACTAGCGCCACCGGAGAGATTAGGAACTATTATTTAAAGCTTAACGCGGTCACTTTTACAACAATTCTGCCATAAGAGATTGCGATCCTTTCTATACCATCCATAGTTACCCGCACGAATCTATTAGGCGACATTATACGAGCCCCGAGTGTTCGTCTAGTAAGAAACAAAAATCATATTCAATTTAATATTTTTTCCACGTGTAGATCAAACGGTTCAGTAATGTGATTCATAACAGTAATGTATAATGTCGTTTATTTTGATAAAAGGACTTTTTTAAATGTTTCCGAATCATAAATATATTATTGTCCTCCCCTGATGCACTTCTGCATTCATTTTCTCGAAGCAAACTTGTCAATATATTGGCCCTTTCTACATACATCTGTTTAATTCCTACTTGGAATAATTTGGTTTTTTATTTTCCTTCATCAAATCATTACACAATTGCTATTTATTTTAAAAATTTGTTACTGTCGTATATTTCTATACAAAATTAAACTTAATAAGTATTAATCTTATACCTATACATTGTCGATTGTTTTATCTAAAACATTATTATTGTACAACCATTATTTTGTACAATGAACCTGAGATAATGGTCTGACTAGACGAGGCATCGGGGCTTATACAACGTAAACAAGAAGGTGAACTGGAGCGGTATTCGACATGCGTTAAGTGACGTTTCGTGTTGAACTTCAGTTGAATGGAAGAAATCGTGTGTTGTCAAATAGGTAAATTTGACATTAGCAATCCACAGTTAGGTGACAACGAAACCAAACCGAACCACGCAGAGTTCAGAGCCATTTTAAACCGTATAGTAGTAAGAAAACAAAGTTGATTTTTGTTGCATAATTTTTTCAATGAATGAGTTTTGGTGTACAACCAAATGATACTTTCCACAGTTGATGAACAAATGATTCATTCCACTGTTGAACTGATGTTGAAGCCGAAACTGACAGTTGTGCATCTCGAATAGGGCCCCAGTATCCATAAATCGTTGGTGCATGTTTTCCCAAAACTTTAATATAAAATGTCGCTCTGACAATGTATTACCTACACTCATATTATTTTTAGGAAAGAGACTGAAAGATTACCACATTCATATCATAACACATCGGTTTTAATATTTCTATCGTATACCCACTTGTGTAGTGTAGTAAATGCGAAATAATGGGCGCCATGTTGTCTACCCTACAGCGCACTCGTGGACAGACGCGGTGGTGGACGGTCAGACAACAGTTGTTATACTTATGTGCCATGCCATAACAACTGTTGTCTTATTTCACTACTCTGTGTCCCAGAGAGCATACGCTACATGTAGGTAGGTACTTACTAGAATAACTGTACTTACTTTAATTGCATTTTTTACCGTTATATAAGTAAATTATCCTAATCCTCTCTCGCATAGGACTATACAGCCACGAACGCAAGTCAACACTTGGTGACGACCTACCAGGATGCTGCTTGAAACATCTGGCACGGATGAAAAGGCCTTCTATTTATATTTATAAGTAAATTAACATTCTATAGTCGCTACGAATCATACTTAGAACAAATAATATTATTCATTGCTGCAGTTTACCAAATACCTTTTGTAGGATAGTTTCACAGTCCTTACTTTCTGAGAGTTCTGAGAATAAATGTATTGAAGACAGGTATATAACAAAATTTCATTCAATATTCCTTAGCAACTGGGAAATCATTTTCTTAAAGGACAATGATCCGGGCTTAAATACTACATCGGCAATTACGATTTATCTTAATAAGTAGAAGCTGTCAACATATTCGCAGAGGATTAATTATATAAAGATAATGATAGATGATTAAGTACGCTTTCATAAAAACATTAATGTTTGCTTTAATATCCTCTCACTGGACGGAATCGGATTTCTTTTTCTAGTCATTCTGCATCATGCGCTTATGAAAAAGTTGCTCAAGTAAAAAAAGTAATAATGTTTGATCTATGACAAAATACCATTGAACTTAAAAAAACCTTTATAGGTATATATTTCTGTTTATATGGATATGTATTGTATATATATATATATATATATATATATATATATATGTTTATTTTATATTCTAGATTACAGGTTTCAATTATTTACGTCTGTAATAATTGAACCATAATTTACTTTCTTTTCATAGTGTTCGTTTGTCTATCTTGATCTGTTTATTGTTTCATTCTCAATTGTTCAAAGGTTGACTGGAAGAGATCCCTTATAGGGATAAGTCCGCCTTTGTACATTGTATATATTTCTGTTATTTTATTGTGTTTGTAATTTGTCTTATGTACAATAAAGTGTTTTCATACATACATACATACATACATACATAAAAACGGTTTTTACCATTTTTAATTATTACCGATATAATATGGATTACTCTTGGATTATACAGAACATATGACATTAACTATTCTTCTTTCAAACACTAACGGTTATTTTACCTACGGTAGCCAAGCAAGTTCATTGCAACGATGATGATGATGGAATACATTCCATATCAAACTATTTATTCCACAAATCATAATTATGTGGAATAAACAATTTGACGTGCTCAACTGCTCAAGTGCTCATAGTGGTACAAGCACGATTTTCCCGTTAAAGTCGAGTGGATGATTCTTTTATTATCCAAAATATACTTGATCCAAATGGCCCTCGCGGGCTCTTGTCACAAAATGGGGACGTTCTGAACGCAAATAAAACGTGCTCCATTCGCTTCGCCGAGCTCTTAGGGTAGCTCTATAATTCTATTATATTAATTCTATTCTTTTCTGTATAAAAATATTTCTATCAAATACCATTGAACAATGTATTTTTCGAGTTTTATTTATATTTTTAAATAATTGAGTCCCTTTATCTGTATGTACTGAATAAGGTTCAAAAGGGGAACAAACGGAGTTCTCGAGGTCCCTACTCGCACGATTGAATTTTTCGGAGTACGATATAACATTTGATATGTTACCTGTCGTTTTTCGGTAAGGAAAATATCGTAAATCAACTATACTAGTCCAAATAAGACCTACTAGGCCTTACTAGGTTTTTACTATGACAGGTCAGATATGGTGCCGGAGCAAATTCTGGATCAGTGTGGCTACCACCAGTTTGGGACTGACATAAAAGCTATCGAGAACGTAACTTACTTTCTATGCATCTCTCTCGTACTCTTATATTAGTGCGAGCGTGATGTATAGAAAGTAAATTACGTAGATGTTAGCGTATGTCAGTTTTGAGTTTTGACACTGTCAGTGATTCATGGTACGGGTACAGGGTACAGGTGCCGATTAGACCCGAGCATAGACATAGTATAGTAGTTATAGTCATGAAACCGAGCGACCAGAGGTAAGAGAAAGACATATTCATGTATTGACAGATTAATGTATGGCAGCATAACCCTTTTTCCCTTTCACTCTTATAAATTTCGGTATTTCGCCATCGCCTCCTACCTATGCTGCCATAACCCGATGATGAAAAAAACCTCGGTCGGTGATAAGGACAAAGCATGGCACTATTTTCTCTTTCCTCTTATAGGAATCGCAATAAGACTATCTTTCTCTATCAAAGAATGTCAGGCCCTTGGACCCGAGGCTCAGTAAGTGATTCTAGTCTAGTACTATGTTAAGAGGATTCGGGGCTGTATATACTCAGTTATAACAACATTATACATATTTTGTTGTTGTTGTTGTATGTTGCAACATAATATGTTACCTTATAACGGAACTATACATAAGCAACCTCTTATGGACAGAAAACTTTGATCTTTTTCAGGTGTGTATGGGTTTTTCTCGAGGTACTGAAATCCTTGATTGGTAAATAAATAAAAGAGCATTCGATAAACCTTTACATAGTGAATTCGATAAAAAAAATGCCTTAATTTTTTTGTGGGACACCTTAAACAGAAGTGGTAAGTGGGTATCCACCTAACCCATTTGATGTGGTTAACAAAAACGAGTGGATAAAGAAAGCCCGGCGTAAAATTCGATGTATATAGTCGTCCATGTCGTGTCCGACAACGGCGACCTTTACAAACTCCTCTGATGAGCACGTACGTGGCACGCAAAACCCAACTTTGTTTTAAATATCCGGTCGCACTGTGTACAATAAAGCTTCCCTTGTTCATTATAAGTATATGCGTAGGACGGCTTAGGTCGAGACTTCCGTTGAAGGCGCTTTTGGTCCAGGTGTTCAAGTCGAGCTTCTTCGAAAGTAGCTACACCTTCTCTTACCTTATTGCGCCATTCCGGTCTCTTAACCGCAAGCTCCTCCCAACGCTCAGATGGGATGTCGCAAGCTTTGAGATGGCGCTTGAGAACGTCTTTATACCGCAGAAACTGCCCCCCGTGGCTACGTTTCCCATCCTTGAGTTCCGAATAGAAAACGGATTTAGGGAGTCTACAGTCATCCATGCGACAGACGTGGCCACTCCATCTTAGTTGGTTTTTCATTCGAATGGCCTCCATACCGGACATATATTGGCTCGACGTAATACCTCCGTGTTAGTCACACGATCTTGCCATTTAATTCTATGCTGCGTAAACAACGCATGTGGAAAGTGTCAAGCTTTCTGATCTCTCCCTTGTATGTAAAGACATCGTGAACTCAAACAATTATCAACCTTTACAGGCAACAATTAATTTACACATGTACCTATTTCCCATTGTACCGGCATTAGTGCAGCCTTACCGCCACACATTTGTTCATTTTGCACATTCATCAATGTCACGTGGCTTCGTAGATAACTAGGTTAGTGATGTATGGAGTGAAACCACTGTGAAACAGCCCGATGAGAGCCAGAAAAGTCATTAAAAACTTTTAACTAGTGGGACACTGGGGATTCTACGTGATTCCAAAATTGTCATAGGTACATTATTATTAGTTTTGTTTGTTACTAACATTTCTATGGACTAATTATGTCTGATACAAATAAATTGAATTGAATTGAATTATTGACGCTTTAGATTCTTCTATGTATACCTTCACAGTGACTGTCTACGTTGTATCTTATTCCTATTGTTTTTCCCGACATTGCCACGGCTCATTGAAGCCTTGGGTCCGCTTGGCAACTTTACTAATCCCAAGAATTGGAGTAGCCATTAGTTTTTAAGAAACCGATTGACATTTGACCTTCCAACCCAGAGGGGAAATTGCAATTAGTCCGGCTTCCTCACGATTCCTTCCTTCGCTTACTTCACCGAAAAGCAACTGGCAAATATTAAATTATATATAGTACATAAGTTCCGAAAAACTCATTAGAACTGCGCATGCAAAGACCGACGACGTTGTATAGAATAGACTATGTAAGAACAGAATCGAAAAAATCAACGCTTTGTTGGTAGGTACGCTCAATAATTGCGATGATTATATTCTTAGATTTAGTACTTTTTCTATCGCTTGTACGAACTATAAGCGAGGCGGCTTTTTATAGTTGGGCACCTCTCATTAACTGAAATACAGCAAGTAGCCTCAAATTCATTGGAAATTTATACCTAGTAGTTCATTTTATTACCAATCCTTTCCCTGAAATTTCAAGCATCACTGCAGCAAATAACGACCTCCGATACTGTAGCCATTAGTACACATGAAAAAGTAACATATATGCCTACCCCCAATATCACATAATAAACAATAGTACTACGTACAGAAAGCTCACTGTCTAACAAAACCCCTGTTTAGGTATACCGAGAGTATTGGGCAGTAATGTCGCGCTGCAATATTGCCGAAGTAATGCAGCTGCGGTCGGAATCCAAACGCCTTTAGTTATGATTGCTGAGTGTGTCAAACTACGTTATACAAAATATAATAATAGGTGATGGTGGTACGGTGCCAACCCTAGTGGTAACCACGCCCATGCCACGCCTTTCGAAAGAGCTCGGGCCAATCGGCAATGTTTAGGCAAGTTCGGTATACCTAAACAGGGGTTTGGTTAGACAGTGAAACTTCTGTACGTAGTACTATTAATTATTCTGTGGTATTAGTCTCAATTGAGTATATTTCTTCAAATGGAATTAAATAATAAGTTTGCGCCAAAGTTTTCAGTAGCAATTATTTGAAGGCAATGTGTCGAAAATTAATCATTTCACAATCAGAGCCGAAGCGATCAGTGCGCCATGTGGCGCGTTCCAGATTACGACCCAAAGTGGTATTCATATTTTACAATTTGTTAAAATTTTGATATTGTTATGATACGCCCTTGACACAACTCGCAGTCTCACACTAACCAATAACCTCCTAATAAGGCCCAAGGTCCTACCTATAGGACTTCTTTATCATATTCAATCGGATCAGTTGCATTTACTGTTTCGTTCGATTTTTAAACAAATCAAAATCAACTATTCCCTGCGCTATTCAAATTTCAGTGGCAAATTTTTGATTTTCATTTGTATGGCTGGGCCTTAGGAGGATAAGTGCGTGCTATCGTATTATATCAATATCAAAACCTTAATAGATTTTAGAATGAGAATACCACTCGCTCCTGGCCTTTAATAAAGTCCAGACTAAAAAGCCTCATTGATTTAACATACTACTTAGAATTGAGATTGATCTCGAATAGAAGCTGATAAAAATGACAGCCAAGATATGCGTTTTTCTTTCTAAATTGTCTTTTTGTATCTGCAAATTTTTGTTCCTTCAAATGGAGTTAACTAGGGGCTAGACCAGGATAAGTCTGCATCGATTTTGATAGCACACGCAGTGCGAGTGTTATTTTAAATTTATCAAAATAGTTACAGACTTACTTAGGTACCTTTACTCTAGCTGCCTTTGTAGTTGAGCAGGCGACGTTTGACGGGGGTTGTTTTTACACGAAATGCTCATCGCCCCACAGTATGACCATCTTATCAGTACGTCCGATTCTCTAATTCAGCTTTAAAAGGCTTTTGACAGTAAAAATGAGAAACCTGAGGTCGAAAAATCGTAGGATGTCGTACTACGTTCGCTGCAATTAATCATATTGAATAAATTCCAATGATTGTTTACGACATGGCGATAAAAAATATTATAATTTATGAATGTTACCAAAAAAGGCAAATTAGCCGACATCATTAAATATCTTCCATAGCTAAATGTTTAGCTAGTATGGTGATTCTTCTCGTTTGACTCGCAAAAAGATAGTAGAACAAAATATACGTAATAAACATAAATATGTACTTAAATCTATAAATTTTATATACAGATGTCAATCACAATGAAAAAAATCAACGATGATCATGATCATGATGATGATGATGATGATGATAAAGAAGATGATGAGGTGGTCAAGGTTATGAACCTTAATATGCAGATGTCGCTAGTGACGTCGTCACAGTTGCAATGACTAAATTCGCGTTGATTGACGGATGGTCAGCTGGCGCAATTGGTAACGCATTGGACCGGCAATCCGAGTCCCACGTTGACCAGAGTTTGATCATCGTTGATTTTTTCATTGTAATTGACATCTGTATATACAATTTATAGATTGTAATAATAAATGTGGTACGTCCCACAATAAAAAAGGAAAAAATATATTAACATGAACTTGAATAGTATTATTTATATCACACATCAATCATAGTCAGATCGTCTTCGCAAACTAAAGTAAGCAAAGTCTTTGCTACAAATGCTAGGTTTCGATACTATTTCCTATGTATTATAGAAATGCCCTTCACACTAATACGATGGGGTTCTTTCCAAGGTAAAGCTGGAGGAGCTTTACAGGCAGTGTCCCTGCCGACTAGAAATGAGCAGTGCGCTACTGATTATCTTATTTCCACTGTGGCTAAGCTTACACCTACCCTACCGATATACCTATGGCTAGTGGTATGACAGCGGTGACACTTTATTGGGCCACTCCCTTAAATAATTTATCGACATAATCTGAAGCGAGAAACGGGGTTTGTGTTCTTTGTATTAATGGGATTCTGATACACCGAAAATGTGAAGGAGTGTAGATTTTCATACGAGATGCAGTAGAAATAAAACGGCACGTAACTTTTTTTTTATTTCTTTGGGAGAACACAGAAATAAAACCACAAAAAAATGTTAGCACACTTGTTGGACAAATCGTGACAGAAAAGCAAATTTCCATTAACCAATAACCGAGTATAAAACTCGGTTAATTAAGTTTTAAAGTCACATTTCGCTTTCAATTTTGTGATGAAACATTTAACATTTGAATTGTCAGTCTTGTGACGATTACCCGGCCGTCTGCAACCTTTTTCTAAAAGAAAACACTCGTTTACACTAAGCTGCTTTAAACTTTCAAGTTTTTCAATGTATGCTGAATAGCTAAACAACGAGAACAAGACCAGCGTACCCTGCGTCAACATAAGCGTAACAACGTCAATAAAATAAATTCGTGATATATCCGAAAAAATATAATTTAATAGTTGTGTTTTATTTACATTTCCTACCATTCCTTTGAGCTTCGTGACCTGTAAAAATAACAGTTTCAATTATTTCACTGAACGTGTTGAAGATAATCGAAAGTAAAAACATTCAGTAAAATATAATAACACAAATTACAATGTAACTCTATATACCAACAATTTCAGCAAATTGTTATAACGTGAAATCGATACGCTGGGATATAACATTCAAGGTGAGATAGGCATTAAAAGAAATGTCATGTTACATTTGCCGTTTTATCCCAAATAAGCTTATTCCTCAAATACCTTGATCTTGTTTCACTGAGGCGTAGCAAGTGTTTTACCTTTGAAATTGAATGACACGTATTGTATCACGTGTAGGAAAAAATACTGGCAGTATAAGAGAACACATTGTAATACTTCCACGTGTATGTTTTAGACATATCGTTTTAGTTGCTAATTCGTTTTGCTGTCTTAGGTATAGTAATTATTATTTAAGTTATTGTCATGTTCTTAGCATTTTTATTTATTATGGCAACAAACAGTCATTACATCGAAAGATGGACTACAGTGAAGACAAACAGTGCTGAAAATTTTTATATGTGATATTGTAGAAACATTATAAGAGGAAAAAATAAACTGATACTGAGTGGTAGAGAGAGATTCATCGTGCAACCCAACAGACGGGTTAAAAACATTTCAACTGATAATCTACTACTTTGTATACATTGCAGCATTGTCCCGGCAACCTACTACAACTAGTTATGAAAGCAAATGCCATCTGACTGCAACCCAGTGGGGAGAAACTAGGGGCCAATCAGAGATTAGTCAGGTTTCATACCAAAATTTATTTTGCTAAAAAGCGACTAACTGATGACTGCGAACGATATTTCGTTCAGCGGCTACCAACTTTTACCACTGAAAGTATTAGGTGCCTTTAGTCACTCTTAATTTATTTATTTATCGTATGGCTTCGTTACATGTCACTGGATACATAAGAGTAGGGGGAGTTTCAGGTCCGCGCGCTGGGAAAAGGAATACAATCCCGACCTGGTCTTGGACCCGGACCTTCACCACAAAAGATGCTCTAGACAACCCAGTTCCAATTCGCAGAACTGTCCTTGGAGAATTTTCCCATAGCCCGCATTGACCAGTCTTACTCGACATTGGTCTTAAAGTTTCCATCGTGCCATCCAGCCCCCAGATGGAACTTCCAGAAGGCGAGCTGGGAAAAGTTCAAAAATAAACTGGACAGTAGGGTCAGATGGATCCCACCAATTCCGGATAACTACGACCGTCTCAGAAAACTCATCCTAGCTACTGCGAAGAATTTATACGAACGATAGAACGATAGAATGAGAATACGGAAGCACTTTGGCAAGACTTCCAAGCTACTGGAAACCGCGACACAGCACACGAAGTCAACGCATCACTCGACCGGGCACGAAGAGCTAAATGGGAAGAAACCGTCCAGAAAACGAACTTCACGCACTGTAGCAAAAAAGCATGGCACGTGGTGAGAAAGCTGACCTATGGCTCTCCCACGATGAAGGCCTAAACCTACCGTACGTCCCAACACTGTCGCTGACAGGATGATCAAGCTGTCAAGGCACCTAGCCACAAGGCCCACTCCAGGAAGATACGGCTAGAACTCTTAATTGGCACTTAAATCCAGTGCCGCGGCTGAGAGTGATTACAGTAGACCTTTCTCCGCAGATGAAGCGGGTGTGCGAGTGTGGACACCCAAACCAGACCATCGAACACATTGTGCTGGAATGTCCCCTCACAAAAAATATATGGGCCATGTGAATGACTTCAATATCCTGGGTGAAGAAGCGGCTGCTCACCTGAGTAGGGCGAAATTTAAATTTTAAGTTGTTAGTTATATTATTCTCTTAAGTTTTGTATCCAGTGACTTAATTAATGTATTTTTCCTAATGACAATATGTAAACTGCGCAGGTATGTCTTCTTCTACTACTGGATGGATAAACACAATTATTCAATCAATTGATTCTAGACATGAGTCCATCTCGACTTGCTCGTTTACCACAAAACATAGACTACCTTAAACAGGCTCGGCATTACAGAGGACACAAATCAAATTATTTCCTATGAAAATATTTTAACGTTTTATTTTTTAAGTAGAAACACTACTATATACTAATGTATATAGTAGTGTTTCTAACACTAAACACTACTATATACTAATGTATATAGTAGTGTTTCTACACCGATTATAAATTAATTGATGAAGCTTCGTGTTAATCGCGGCAGTAGAACATAAGCTCTTTTTTCATTTGTGGTATATGAAACCGAAGTCCACACAACCTACACCTTGGTTTTTAGGGTTCCGTACCCAAAGGGTAAAAACGGGACCCTATTACTAAGACTCCGTTCAATTTTTTAACATGCAGATACGTCTGCGAGCGATACTCCAAATTTTATATTAAAGGAAAAAAAAATGGAAAAAAAGTTACACTTCCGGCACTTGCGGAGGTTGCGGGTTCAAATCCTGCCGGAAGTGTAACTTTTTCCATTTTTTCCTTTAATATAAAATTTAAGACTCCCTTGTCCATCTGTCCGTCTGTCCGTCTGTCTGTCCGTCACCATGCTGTATCTCATGAACCGTGATAGCTAGACAGTTGAAATTTTCACAGATGATGTATTTCTGTTGCCGCTATAACAACAAATACTAAAAAGTACGGAACCCTCGGTGCGCGAGTCCCTCTCGCACTCGGCCGGTTTTTTATATCCCAGCTCATGGAGACTGTATAAAGGAGCCAAATCTCTATGTATGAAAAGTGACCATCAAAAAACAGTAATTAGGCGGCGCCACCATGCACCGAAATACTACCAAAAACAACCTACGTAATTTGGTCGGGTTATTTGTTGCCTTATATGGTTCATGTTATACTCATGTCCCAGAGCCTAACTAGCGCCACCGGAGAGATTAGGAACTATTATTTAAAGCTTAACGCGGTCACTTTTACAACAATTCTGCCATAAGAGATTGCGATCCTTTCTATACCATCCATATCCCAGCTTACTAAAATGACAAAAGTTTGGCAAAATTTATTACCCTGTCATCTGGCTATTGTGAAAGGTAATATATACTAGATCGATTGATTAAATTGGCGCAATGAACTGTAATTTTAGTCCGGAATTTAAAAAAAAACCTTACATCATTTTATACTACACTAGCGACCCGCCCCGGCTTCGCACGGGTAGTTCAACTAATTTACACAAAACCTTTACAAATTATACATATAAACCTTCCTCTTGAATCACTCTATCTATTTAAATAAAACACATCAAAATCCGTTGCGTATTGGTTTTAATGATCTAAGCATACATAGGGACAGACGGACAGACAGCGCAAAAGCGACTTTGTTTTATACTAACCGGTCAATTCTAACAACGTGATAATTACTAGATACGAGAACAATAAGAGATCAAATAGATACGTTATAGTTTAGTTCTCAGCTAGTTACCTTTTGCAGTTCGATTCGAGTAACCAATTTTCATTTCACGCTACAATTATTGTGACGTTTTGGGATATCCATTGGATATCTAAGTATGTACTTAATAATATCTTAAGCAAATCTTAAAGAGATCGTTCAAGAGGTCATTCGGAATCGCGGAAATGTCAAATTTGACATGGCTTTCTTGAATATCTCGTTATCGTTTATGTCTGATATCGTTGTTCGAATTGGCCCGTATGTAGTGATTAGCTTATAACTTGTAACAAGTTGTAACAAGCGGAAGCCCCTTTCTTGTCTTGATTAGGAAGTGTTCTCTTCCATGGGAGTAATATAGTTGGTACCGAACTAAATATTATATTTGCGTGTATTTATTGCCTGAAATAAAATGAGGGTCCCTAATAAACCACAGGGACAATATTAGAAATCACTGATCCTACAAGTGATCTGTGCCACAAACTAAGGATCCCGCGGTCTACCTTCGCAATTAGAGCGTGCATTCGACCGTGTCGCGAACTTCGGTGTATTGGGCCGGTGGCTTGTTTCGACTAACGTTTGTTTGAGTTAAGGAAGTCAAAAAAAATACATTTAGTTTTAATGTTTAGTGTTATTTGCTACCCAAACGCAATTAGGTTGCACGAGGCCAATGTCGTCGTCGAAACGTTGAAAGCTAAACATTTTCAAGGAAAAGAGGTGATAAATTGGTTGTTAACTATTGGAATTAGCCTGTCAAGTACTACGACGTTTATTATAATCGGACCAAGCTAACTCTGCATGCCATTGGCAATGACAAAGTGTGCATGGTAGGGTGCGTTGGGGTAAGATTGAACGGATTTTTCATAAGGGGTAAGACAAACAATCGTCCGTATGTCGAAGCTTTACGGGCGACTTTTCATCTTACCCCGAATGAAAAACCCGTTCAATTTTATCCCAACGCACCCTAATATCATCATTAAATTTCAAATGATGACGTTTAATATGACACTTTTTCACTTTGTTATATACAAGTCGTTGCAAAGTTAGCGTAGACAGACTCTGCCTTATTTGCCTTTGAAAACACCCAGGCATGTAGTATCAATTTCATGCTAAAATTATAAATTTATAAGCCATTGAATAAAAACCTGGACTAAAAACATTTCAATGTAGCCTTCAATAAATAGGACTGAGTTAACCTTTTTATAATGCCAAGAGGTGCCGCTATTCTTTAAAAGCTATTCCGTGTACGTTTAAATACGAATATACAACTAAATGGAAACTGTCAGGTTAAATAACGCAGGATGCCTTAAAGTAAAGAGAATATTAGACAAATAAACTTTTGTAACAATAAGTGCCACTTGCACCATCCCACTAACCCGGGGTAACCGGTTAAACCGTTAACCCAGTGTCAAATTGTACTGGTAACCATGGCAACTCCAGGTTTAACCAGTTAACCTCGGTGAGATTATATAAGGACTTTAAAAATCCTTTACAGTAGCATTCCACGGGCTGTCCCGTAGTACAAACGCATTTTATTTCCTGTGTTGCGACTTTTTTTTCGGCGTTTAAAGCAGATGATTATTTTTCTGTCCATATTTTTGACCATTTGTCACAGAAAAGGAAACTATTATACCTGCAAATCCTGAGAAAATTCGCGTTCGTACGGGACAACGGTAGACAGTTTCGTGGAATGCTCCTACATCGTCACACGTCACGTATACATAAGAAGCGATAGCTACTGCTTAGACATAATTTAAAGATTCTCTTTCTTCTTTACCTAGGTCTCTGATTTTTTCATTGTAAAATAAACGAAACTGACACGTACTGTGTCGGGAACTATGTCTAAGGAGAGACTTTGCCTCCTTGTGTATTCTACCGCTTGTACAATGGGCTGTGATCTAAAGAATTGTTTTATAATGTACAACTAAATAAAATAGTCCAACTGCCAAGTCATCAGAACATTCAAACAATTGAGCAGCTGAGCAGCCTCCTTACTTCTTAATAGGTAGTCCCTTAGCTAAGTGCTCTTAACTTACGTTATTGTAACGGTTTTTCCTGAACCGTAATAAAACGTTTCACATGTCGGACGCAGTCCCGCTAACCGCTGCGGCCGGCATCGGACCAAATTGATGGGTCACTCCATCGGCTATGTAATGGTCCTTCAAAATGTACGACCTCTGGCCAGTAAGTGAAGTTCACGTTTGATTAACTTTCTTTCCCTTAGTGCGGTGTTTTAGCGAAAGTGCTGGGCCTTGGCACTTTTGTTTCTAAATATCGAAACGTCGGCCAGATGTGCAACATGAGAAGTTTTATTTATATTAAGGATGGACTTCGTGAGCATTTTTTTCTTTTTAGGGTTCATTTTGTTCGCAAAATAATGTACATCATATAAAATTAAAGCTGCTACTAAAGTTTTGTAACAAAACAGGAAATATACTTATAAAATACAGGCATATCATATTTATATTAAATCACATTTACAAACGGGTCTATCGCGAATTTATTTTGTTACCTTTATTTAGCGACGTTTCGACACAGGTTTCACTGGTCGTGGTCGCGGCTAACTGACGTCCCAGCAAAATGACAAAACAGAGAATTGTGTGACTACCCCACGAAAAGTGGGGCGCCAGAAAATGTGATTTAATATGTGTTCAAACCGCGAAAGTTTAAAATGTTATATATCATATTTATGTCTGAAAATGATGAGTTGTCGAAAAATACATCAAATTCTCAACCGATTTGTATTTCGACACGAACACACTCAATGAAGTTAGGTTAACTTGATTTCCCGAAGCGCCTTATTTGCCTTGAGACTTGGCTCGATACCAGATGTATTCGTCTATCGAATCGCTAGATGTTTAATCCTGTTTTGTTGTATTAAGCGCACACTCTGTACATGTGCAGTTCGTAATAGTCGCTCGACCTATTCCTAGACCTATTATTTTGATCCTAAGGTGTAATTTTGGTCAAGGTTAACTGTGTCTCACGTTAGAATTCCTAACCCTCATCCCTCCTTATCCTCAGTCACGTATCAACTTTCAATCCCCCCCTTAGAGGATTTCTAGGCATGAAAAAACAGTATGGCATGTCTTATAATATATTTTTGACCAAAATTATTAAAGTACCACATCCAGATCCGCTCAACCGTTTTTGCGATAAACATTTATAAAAAACATCCTTTTGCATTTAATTATATTCTTGTCTCCGCTATAAGACCTGTACCTATAAGGACACATTTCTCTAAACCGTATTAAAAAATACTTAGTTTAGAAAAAATTGTATTCTAAAAAGGAGCAATGAAAACTACAGTAAACTTTAACAACGAAACTTCAACTCGTTGACTAAGGGTCACTTGCACTATTCAGTAACCCGGGGCTAACCGGTTAAACCTGGATTTACCATGGTTACCAGGACAATTTGACACTGGGTTAAAGGATTAACCGGTTAACCACGGGTTAGTGGGATGGTGCAAGTGGCGCTTAGTGGCATTTATTTAAATCGTTGTGTAAATATTGTACTCAAATTTGTACCTCGAACAATGCCTTTGACGACAGTTGTCATTAAAACTCAAGTTATCAATATTCTAGTATTTAATTAATAATATTTAAGTATTCCGCTTTGATTTCCCATTTGCTCTTTATTGCTACTGTTATTCAATCGGAAATATCAATACTTAAATGCAGCCGATTCTGTTTCAATTATTTGAAATAATTTTCATCTTATTTTGATGCGACCATGAGTCAGCGTGAGCCGCTATCGCTGATTGGTCCACACGAAATGCAATCAAGAGTCGTCTCATGTCATAAGGCATTTCGTTCGCACTTATTGCCGTGGACATGACTCAAAGTAGTCAAAGTACTATCAAAATACGATCGAAACCATATCAAATTATTAAAATAGAATTGGCATCCGTCTTTGTTTCTATTACAGAGCCAATAACATGTATTTTGTAAGTCAATTCGTCCATCGTCGTCGTTGTATTTTAGTCAATAAAGACAATTACTATCCCCGCTAGTAAACGCCCGATACGCGTAATAAATAAAGATTATTTGTACTTGTAAAAGAGAAGAAAGTCTGTATAATAAGTACATTATATCGGTCCAACGACCGCATCACTTCGCTGCCGGGCAATAACAATGGTATTGGAAATTTATAAAAGCTATTACGTCCAAATGTTGAGCTTTACGGACTGTGAATTCAGGGCTGTTGTTCCTTCGGCTCGACGAAAGACGGCGAGCATTTGACTAAGGCAAATTCAAACCATCTTAGATTACTTAGGTATAGTACAGTCGCGGCTCTCTAGTTCATAATAAGGTTATATAGGCATTGTAATGGCCTCAATCGAAATTGTTTTTAAACACGGAATCACAAATCTAAAATAAATTGTTTCAGGCACATAGTATGCTCCGTAGGCTTCGGCAGGTTGCCCCAAACCTTCGGAACACCCATGATGTCGTATATCGGCCTCAGTACGGACACCACGAATCAGCTGAAGGTTTCGTTTCGCAAGGAAAAATGTATTTACTAAGACTCAAAATTCGAAGCGCTACTAACAATAGCCGCACGTTCGTGGCCTCTAGACGTATGTTTGTAGGTACCTGAATTTATGAAAAAAGCAAACACTATTTTATTTGCGACATTTTGTTTAAGCACAAATACTTATACAACAGATATAGCAGATGTTAGTTCCAAATAAGTATGAGTATTTTTTATCTTGAAAATTATGAACAAGTATTGGAAAAACATGAAGTTTTCAATTCCTTTTATTTAAATAACAAATTGGCTTATTTTCTATACATTAATTAAACTATAATATTAACATTATTATAGTTAGTTTGTTAACATAGAACGCTTATACTGGTTAGCCAGAGCGAAATATGTGTTGGTCGGCCCGAGCAAGAACAATAGCTGCCAAGTACGTACGTCAAATATTCTTATTTTTATTCGCATTTTTTTTTCAATACGTGACTCCACGGCGTTGATTGATACGAAAACGGGCCACGCATAATGAAGACGTGTTTTTATAAAATATTCAAATATGAAAATATTCAATACGTAGGCAGAGAATTTAGGTTGCTGAGGTCGTTCAGGTTCGATCAAATGCAGAACTTATACGAAAAGTACTTAATAAACAACCTGACAAGACATGATGAATAAAAGCTTTCAACACTGTTAACTAATGTTATTACATCGAACACTGGGATTATTAGATTATTACCTAAATGTAATGGATAATATTGGTTACACAATGGAAATAACTTGATAAGTAATATTATGAGTAAGTAAAGCGGGCCTAACAAATATCTAACCTTAACAAACTGCCTTTACTACATAAAATTATGCAGTATTTTCTAAAGGTTCTTTATAATTAGGCCTGAATAAAAACATTCTTGAAAAGTTATATAAACACTTTTTATAATTTACTACAAGATACACTTTTTTATAACGAGTATTACTTATATCTAGGACGGTATGGCGCGCAACTGTTCATAAAAGTGTAGAGCAATACCTAATAATAAGAGCAGCGGCGTTTAGAAGACTTGGATGTTAAGCGCCATCTCCGTAAGACGCGGCCGAAGCCTTCGTTTACCTACACCTACAACTCAGCCGGCCAGCTCCATTGCGAACCATGTAATCGCATCTTCAAAACCAAGTTTGGCTTCGCAAGCCACATTAGAGCGTTCCATGTTCCCCATTAAAAACAGTTGGAGTCGCAGTCGTCGGACACGGCGAGGTGGACATTATTATTGTATCTAAAAAATAACTTTATTATTTGCACTTCAGCTCGTTAGTGGTGCTCGTACCGCATCCGCTGCTGAAAATAATTGCGAGCGCGGACTTCTGACCGAAGGGTGTTGAGTCGGCGGCTCTGTGACAATTTGCCGAATCCTACACCAGAACAGATAACGCAGCAAAAAAACTGTTGTGTCTCCAAAATTATATTTATATTTAATCGGTAAGGTATGTATGTTACGGCCTTTTGCTGCCTGACAAAAAAATATTTTCAATTTTTAATTTCATAACTTTTTCCAAAAACAATTACCGTCAACCGGGGTGAATAGGGACAAAACTAAAATAAAAATGTGATTTACCTGATATTTAGTTAATAACTACCCACACAAAATGTATCATACAAAACTACGTTTATTTTCAATCGAATGATACTATTACAGGCTTTAAGTTATGTTAATTAATTGTATAAACTCATTCGAGTCTGGGTTACCTACGACACAGGCTAAGCCTAGTGTAGGAACCAGAGCAACCTGACTAGTATATTTCTATGCCAGGTACATTTTGTCAGCTGTATTTAATTAGGTTAATCTTAACAACCTTGAAAATATTTTTGTGTAGCTACAATAAAAAATTTGAAATTTTTTGAAGTTTTGAATTTGTGTGGATATTTTTTAAGAAATTTTCAAGTAAATCACATTTTACTTTTTGTCCCTATTCACCCCAGCCCATCCTATGGGAATGGAACAAGTACATTTTCCAATACCCATTCTAGAAAATTATGTCCAGTCCAACTCTCGCAGATGGAATCAAATCCCAACGAAACATATTTTAAGGTAAATTGTTTTCTACTCGTAAATTGAAAACATTGTAATGGGTTCACCACAAGGCGATTCCCGGACGTGATCGGAAACGCCGATTCGGCTGGAGCAATGAATCTGCAACCGAGATGGATAGTGCCTGCGGCTGTCGCAAAAATGTAAGCCAATTTATATTTTTATATTATTTTACCTAAGAGCGCTACCAGACTGACATTTTTGTTCGTATTCACTTGGTATTCACTCTGTGCTTGACTGTGCACCGCCCTAGCGCCCTATTATTCCAACATTAACTATCTGACAGTTGTTCACAGTGGTCAAATAGTATAAATGTATGCCATTAGAGTTCTCATTTTGCGTTTCCATGCTATTTGTTGCTATTTGTTGTCAATCATCTCCCATCACGCATTTCACACGGTGTTTTTTTAAAGTTCGTTAATTTTAGAGGCGCATTCCTTAGTTTAAATTAAGTAGGTAACTTTCTCAAAGAAACCGGTATTCTAATTAACTCCATTTTGGAGATAATCAATGATTTATTTTTATCTGTATAAGTACTTAGCTATATGTATCCTGAAGTTAACGGAAATTAAAAAAAAAACACCGTGTATATTATAGCCAATAAGCTAATGTGTGAAGTTGTGTTTGACGGTGTGGCCATTGCATAAAGAGTCCATCTAAGCTAACTATGCACCGAAATTTACTGAACAAATTGTGCAAATGTTATCATTAACGTCATTTTCGTCTTGACGACCGGTCTGGCCTAGTGGGTAGTGACCCTGCCTGTGAAGCCGATGGTCCTGGGTTCGAATCCCGGTAAGGGCATTTATTTGTGTGATGAGCACAGATATTTGCTCCTGAGTCATGGGTGTTTTCTATGTATTTAAGTATTTAGATATTATATATATCGTTGTCTGAGTGCCCATAACACAAGCCTCCTTGGGCTTACCGTGGGACTTAGTCAATCTGTGTAAGAATGTCCTATAATATTATTATTATATTATTATTATTTATTTTTGTAGGAATATGACATTCTGTGCTGCATAGTTAGCTTGGCTTGACTTCGTGTAATTTCAGCGTTTTCCGTTTTTCTCCAAATGCTTTTTTGAGTACCTAATACTTTTGAAGTATGATATACACCAACCACCAACATTACTTCTCGATCCATTTCTGGAACCGCATGTGCTTTGTCACGCTCGAGCGTTATGAACATGTCTAAACTCGCCGCTCGGTCAGCAACATAGTTTCTGCTCGCTATATCGCTCCTATAAAGTATGTTAGAGCAACGTAGCATCTCCAAATGTTAGACTTTGTACGGGAGATATGCTGCCTTGGTACAGTAGCCCAATTTTCAGTGCAACTAGACATTCATAACTATTTCAAATTTCAAAGCTTAGCTTCAGTAGTTCTCGAGATATTTAGCAATGTGACAGACAGACAGACAGACGGGCAGAGTCGCACCATAAGGGTTCCTTTTGTACCTTTTTGGTACGGAACCCTAAAAAGGAAGAGTAAAACCGTAACATTAACATAATGTTCTTTTGCCATTATAAAGTCCTGAAATCAAAACTTATATCGGTAATACATGTTCGTAACAAACACGATTAGGTCACAAATCCGTGGACAAAACTGGATTACCTACTATACCACCGGATTACATGCAGCCATTAATGTTCCTAGAATCGGAAATGATGGCATCAGTATCCTTATTCATGAGCATGAGGTACAATCGTATTGCAGTTATTGATACTGCTTTGTAGATTTCATCGTATAAGGGTGTAACTTCATGGACGTTCCATGTCTTTTAAGCCTTTTTGAAGCTGCGTGTTGCTGTGGGTACAGTACCGAATATCTCGGGACCAAAATCTGCAATAGGCATTATTCTAGAAGATTTATCGCCGGCACGCATGCGGCATCCTTGGTATTTCATTATTATTGGATTGAATAGTTTGTACTAATTTTGGAAGTAATTGCATTATGTTTATTTTCAAGCCTATTGTCTAAATAATTATGGTTATAGTGCTTTCTTTATAAAGGTAATAAAACTTAATATGTGTAATTTTATCATTAATTTAAAGATTTAACCAATGATTCTCTTTTAATTTCGAAATCATAAGACCTCGGTAGAGATTCATTAATAAGGGCTGCGGTCTATTTTTTTCTCATGAATATTTAATTTTATACAATAATGTGTGTGTGAAAAATTTAACGAGCATCGGTGAAACGATAATGTGTCCTCTTTTTTTACCAAAACTTAATATCACTTATCAGATCTGACGTCGTTACAGTCCGACAACCGACGGAAAAGAATAAAAGATATTATTTTAATTTATTTTATTTAAGAAACAAACAGTCGTTTACAAACAAGTTTACAAATATTTCTTAAATTAAGACCTGGAGTTTCATTATTGTATATAAATTGCAGTCTATAAAACAACAAAAACATAAAGTAGGTAGGTACTAGGTAGTAATAGTTTGAAGGTAGGTATAGGTAAAACTCACGAGAGCCGGCGGAAGATTTGTACTGAAACTGTAAATTATATCTAAAAGAAAATCCTCGCCGATTCTCGTGAATCGACCCATGAGTAGGTACAGGTAATAAAGTTAATAAGTAATGTAGGAATTAATAAGTAATGACATGATTTCCGGAAAGTGACATAAGTATACATAAGAAAAATTTACATAATTAATTAACTACCGAAAAACACATTTTAATGAATTAATGGAACAGTTAAACAAATCCAAATTATTAAGTTTTTCATTTTCGTTAAAAAGTTTACAAACACGTCTTATAAATACATTTCGTGCATAGCATGTTCTACTATAGGGAATGGAAAACATTTTTTTCTTCTGACAGTGGCGCTGACGTCTGCGAGGAACTCTCAAACGTATTTGATGTAGTAGTGAGGGGACATCTAATACATTGTTCATAATTTTGAAAAGTAGGACAGAATCTACACAGTCTCGTCGACTAGCAAGAGTTTGGAGCTTATGATGTATCAGCGACTCGTTATAGTTAAGGTGAGTATGACCAGTTCTAAAATCGAGGGTTCTAACAAACTTTTTTTGTATTCGCTCCACTCTTTCAATATGAACATTATGATAGGGTTTCCATACTGCGCAGGCAAATTCTAGGTGGCTGCGAACAAAACTGTTAAAAAGGATTTTGTAAGTGACACTATTTTTAAATGGCTTTCCCACGCGTAAAATGAAACCTAGTTGTTTGTACGCCCTTTTTATAACCGATTCTAAATGAGGTATAAACGTTAGTTTTGAGTCCATAATAACTCCAAGATCGCGGATTTGTGTTACTCTACTCAGATTATTGTTGCCTAATGTGAAATTATAGTTAAAATTATGTTTTTTCTTAGAAAAACTGATGACACAACATTTATTCAAGTTTAAAAATAAATTATTTTTAGTACAAAATGTCTCAAAATTTTTCAAATCATCTTGGAGCAAATAATAATCTTCAACAGAATTGATAATCTTATAAATTTTTGTATCATCTGCGTAGAGCAGCACTTTCGAGTTTTTAATATATTTATCTATGTCATTAATAAAAAGCGTAAACAGTAAAGGGCCTAAATGAGATCCCTGTGGTACTCCGGAACTAATAGACTTCCATTGAGAGGCGTAACCTGCTAGAACAACACATTGGCTCCGATTCTCTATATATGACTTTATCCAGCGATAAAGATGAGCGATGATGATGATATTATATTATATGTTCTATTAAATATGCTATATTTGACGTGGGTACTCTTTTCGAACAATAACTACAGCCGAAACAAACGTGGGTCATTACAGTACGATAATCACACGCAACAAATTCCAAAAACTGGGTTTTCAATGGACGTTTCGGCTGCTAAGCGTAGTGCCTGCGGTAGTCAGGTGTGGTATATAATTTAATGTTACTCGTATTTAATGTAACATCGACAATGAGGTTTAAACTACCTATCTACAATGCAATGCTGTTTGGATTCCTTTATTAACAATTTAATGCAAAACCGCAGCAAACTAGGTACCTAGATTTGCTCATTAATGTTGCAAGTCAGCTTAAAGTACGCCGCTAAAATGTCGGAAATGCAGCGACAAGCAACAGTTTCGTGGATACGGATGTCAACGACTTGATAAATAGAAACTGTTATTGAAACAGAATATAGCCAGGCGACGGGTAAACTGCAAACGTCATATTATAAATTTCAAATATGAAACGTCTATTTCAAACTGAACTGAACACTGGTGACCAGAAAGCTAGTGTGGCCACTATTTCGCACAGCGTATTAGTATCGCCATACAGCGAGGAAATACGGCCAGTCTCTGGGCACCTTGCCCGTTGACGGCGATCAGGGCCAAATTTTTTATCTGTAGGTTCTTTGTACTTAAATAGTAAGTTTTATTGTTTGTTTATTTCTTCTTTGTTTTTCAGTATTTGCGAATAAATAACAACCACTGAACACTTCACTGCTGCATATAAATTGAAGTTTTTTATTCAACAGTTGATTCTATTTATATTTATATTTCTAAAGCTATTTTATAAACATATATTTAATAATAAATTACCTACCTATTAATATTATTTATTTGGGTTTTTCGTTTGTAATAACATTGTACACAAAAAATGCCATACGTGAAATTTTCTTACATTCTTTATTGCTCAAAACAAAACAAATACCTAAGCTAACCAAGTCTTCGTAGCTTTGTCTCGTACAAAATATTTACACCTTTTTCCAACAAAACGGAATCGAGGAACCGAAAAAATATCAATAAGGCAGAACTTGCACCGCGATTATAGATTCAATATCGTAAACTTTGGTAACGTGACACGGTTTTTTCATGTTCTCCGAATTCAAGATGGAAATGAGGTAAAAACGGCGCGGAACCCATAGAATCTTAATTCAGAGTAACATTGTATTTGCATTGGCATCGGGAAGCAAATAGGGGCCGGGACGAGCGCGTATCCTCACTTTCATTTTAATATTTACATTATGAATCACGGATCTGGCATAATGTCAACTTTGCATAGTTCGATGTTATGGAATTTGAGAATAACTTGACGTAATAGGTTTTTCAATTTGTAAAGATATCTGTTAAAGATGATAAGACCTGTTCAAGTAGGTAGGTACTAACAGAAAAAATAGATACATTAAAATAATATCATGTTAAATCGTTTCGCTGTTTTTATTTGTGACCAATATACATCAGCTACCTATAACTAATTTTATTTATACCTATGAACCGCGAATTAAATTCAAATGCCTAACTACATATTATAGTTTTTCTGTCATTTACTTTACCTAAGTAATTATCACCCAAGGCAGTAATATTTCTACTTTTAAATTTATTCTAAGTAAGTAAGTATTTATTTGCAAAGAATAAAAAACTAAGATAAACTAAACTTAGTATAATTATATTATTATTATACGTACTATCAAGTGTAGATAAACAAGACTTAGGTATGCAACATTTAAAACCATCGCGCTTTGAACACATAAGGTAACAAAATAAATTCGCGTTAGACCCGATTATAAATGTGATTTAATATGAACACTTAGGAACAAATACAAGTGTCTGAATAATCAATTTCGAACAGTATTTTTGGTATTAATACCTAGGCATGGCTCATTCCTGACACAGCGTAGAGAACTAAGAGGAAACTCGGCTGGCAATCAAAAGAGATTCGGGTCGATATTGTTTGACTTGTCATTGATTTTTTGCGCTGCATGATTGGCTGATTCGAATAGTTTCCGCATATCGTTTTGCTGGGTACGGAGCTCAGCATTTGTATACTTATATCTGCAGAGATAATAAAATTGGGCCTGTGCATAAAAGTTTGTATGCTGGGAGGGTCAGCGTCAAATATTTCTGCAGTACTGTACATACCACTTAATACAATTACGTTAAATACGATTTTCGGCGTAATATGCCACTTTACATTGTTCCTCCGTGTTCTTGCAACATGTTTTCATCCATTTTTACCGTTCATATGCGTTCCCGCTTAAGGCGCGTTTAGTTGTACCTACTTGCTAAGTTGGCGCCCTAAAAAGTATGTAAGTAAATATAAAAATACCTATTACTTATAGGACTGTTTAGTAGTATAGTAAACGCACTCGCTAAAGTTTCAAAAATAATATGTAATCTAAGGTTTCACAACAAAAAATGGGCAATTTTACAATGCAAATTTTTTCTAAACTATTTTTTATCAAGCAAATTTAAATTAGCAAGCAAGCAAGCATTTAAATTAAAGGAAAACATTAAAAATTTATCGCTTCGCGCAACACTGAAACTTGCGATCTTTTGGAACACCAAAACAAAAGGAAGGAATGGAAAAGTCGCACGCTTCTGGCAAGCTTTGATAGCTGTGGTTAAGAGCGATTGGACCGTTATTCCAAAAGGTCACAATAATATCGAGTCTTGCCCCAAGTGGTGTTTTTTCCATTTTTCCTTTAATTTAATCCTTTTTTACTATCCGAGCGTAGCGCAATACTTGGCCACTGGCTCTCTGCCAACTCCACCATGACTGACTTTGGCGAGTAATTCTATCCTAGTATAAATATTTTAAAACGTGACTGTTGGATGAACAATAAATCTTGAGCAGCAATAGGTTCTCTTGCTGCACGGGTGAATTTTTCGGATCGTGAATCGTGACGCCTTAAGATCTAGTGCACTGCAACACGGAGTTATTGTTATTTTAGATCACTATTACATAATATATAACGTTATATTGACATTTTAAGGTTGAATTAAATTATCTACCACCATGACCGGTATTAAAACCTTACCCTCGTTAAAATTAAGTAATTATATTTATTAGTCCGGATAATATAATCATGTTTCTCACACTGTCTTTCTAGTTACAGTAGGTACTTACCTACTGTTTTTCTAACAAAGCAATTGCACGTAAAATAATTATCGAATCAGTTAAAAGCCGCGTAGATTTTAGGATAAAGATAATTACATTGACTGCTTCAGTAGCGTACGTGAGTATTATAATAATGACTTTCAACAAACCTTAAGGTTAACGCTCAATTTCCATTAATACCAAGGGGCGGGGGTAAAATTGAAAGCTTATGATCGGCGATAAAATAAATGACTGTTTTATTAAAGCAAATGTTACTTTGCGGAAGTCCATAGTAATACTATCATAATATTGCTTTCCGCCAAACAACGCGCCAGTCAATTAGTGCCAACTCGTTATATTTACATATTTAACACGTTTAAAAAAAGTCATAATTATGAATGATTAAATATTAGTTATGATTATTCTCTATGATCTATTCTCTGATATGATCCTAAATGATCGGAACGAGGTCACCAAGGCGGTACTCGTAGTCTATGATACGAACGTTTAAGAACGTTATTATACTGTACACATCAAGTGAATTGGAATACGCTTCATGTTTACTTTCCGAGCTCACTGCTTTTGAGCATCTACAATTGACATTAAATGTCTGCGAAAGCCCAATTTGATCAGCACATTGCTCCTTTTGCGCGGAAAAAGACTTATTTGCATTTCCCTGAGACGAGGCGACAATGTCGGATCTCGAGTTGAAACGTGAAGCGACCGAGTCTACCAAAATGTCGGCCACTGGGTTCCCCATGAGTTTTACGCTTTGGCCTTAAACGAAAGCGGCTGCGTCAACTCGAACGCAGTGTATCTCGCATGCACCAGTATAGGTTGCATGTTAGTATGGGGGAGATGCATTATCGTAAGTTAGTTTACGTAGTAAGGATACAGTTGATACGTGCGCGTTAACCTTTATACGGCTTTCATTAACAGAAAATTGGATTCATTTTGAGTCTTGAATAAGGCGATATTTGAATGATAAAATCTCTAAATTTAAGGTGAAGTATTTCTAGCACGCTCTATATAGATAAGTAAGTTTATCCCTAAAATGTGATTAAATATCATAATTCGTCGATAAAGTGATAATTTTTGATAAAAAGTGTTTCACGTTCCTTACCTATTTGACTTATTTAGCACTTGACTTATTTCCAGTGATAATGCAAGCAGAAATTATTGCTAGGAATTATTGCACGAAGTTTTCATGTCCCATGGGAACCCATAACTTGACGCAGGACTTGAAAACTTAGCGTGGTCTGGCTTTTAATAAACGTCTGCCGTGTCACGCGCAACTCAAATAACTGTAAAATTCTTCGACCAGCCAACCTCATTCCTATGAAAATGTAACGGCAACCAATATAAATTGGCACTATCACAATTTGTCACTGCTAAGTAGATGCAGAGATATCTTAGATGGATTCTATCCTCGTGTCTGTTCGGGCTAATTGTATTTCATTACAAAGCACACATGGAAGGAGTTGAGACAATCGGATAGGTACGTCAGGCGTGCAATTGTGGTTGAAGGCCGTTAAGGTGACGTAATGGAGTTGACTTCCGAATGTCACCTTTAAGTATTATTTAGGTAATCGAATTTAAACTGTCGTACTGTCGTATTCATAGTTAATTTTAGCTAATAAAACAAAACGGTTTAACTCGCGTATTTTTAGTCAATCCCGCTCCCGCGACATGTTTCGGAGAGCCTTGGTCTCTATTTTCAACCACTAACAGTGCATGAGTAGCGTTCACGAAGGTCCATTCGTTTTTGACCTTATTGCGCGCAGCAGTGCGCGACGTTTGTGAACGCTATTTATTCATGCATGCGTGCTTGAAAATTGATACCTAGGGCACAGAATAAGTAATAGTATTATCATACAGAACAGCCACGCACCACCCCGCCCCGACTCGAATGCCCTCGCCCCGCGACAGCAGATTGACGGCCGTTTGCCGGCCGCTCAGTACTATTTTTAAGCAACTTACTCACACAATGACGCATGACGCGTGTACAGACGTGCCGTTCACACATAGAAACGCAAGTGATTTTTGATGTATAGCGCGTCCGCCCTGTGCCTAGGGTCTCATAAACAAGTCGTACTTACCTACAACGTCGTTTCATACCACTTTAAGGATCATATAATCTTATTAGTACAGACCTATATGACTTCTGAGGCTAATCTTGTACTGCGAGGTTATACTTATTTGATTAATTTTTTGCATAGTTCAAGTATAGTATTCAAGCAATGTTTGTTTAACAAGGATTTCCTGGATTAGTCCGTGCACTTCTACACCGTAAGTCTTTAGCCTAAAAAAGTTTGAACGCGCATCTTCGCTCGTGTTTTTAGAGTTGAAGATGTAGCTAGAATTCGCAAATGCTAGCTGCTGTTTGTGTTAGTAAGCTGTTTGCACTAGTCATTTGTCGGGCGGCTTATCGAGCTTCTAGCGCGAGCCGATTCAATTTCCTAGGCTGACCCGAATACCTACGTGCGGGCGTGCACTGATTTGTCTCGTAAAATAAAATTGGTAAAGCGTAAGTCGGACTTTTACCGTGTGCTTATTTGTTCACGGAATGAAATGTGAGAAAAAGTTGAATTGACAATGAGACAATATTATCTTACGGGGCAAATAAAAAATCCTGCTTTCTCCTTATTAGAATAGAATAGATATAATCTTATTCTATAATTTTATTCGTAAGCACAAACAAACAAGACATTACATAATATAAAAGAAAACATAAAATAAGATTAAAGTGCCACGAAATGGCCTCATCTCAGCATGTTGATTTACGATCAACTACACGTAACCCTTAACAATATCAAACTACAATTGATTAAATTGATCACCGAAATCAATTACAGATAATTATAATTAAGGCCATATATTACGTAAAAGTTCCAAGATTTTGTTTGCTCAACACTTGATGAAAATATTAACTGGCTATACCTTATTTTTTTGATATAGTTTTATTATAATTAGCCTATATAGTTATTATCCAACTGCTAGGCAAAACCCTGCCCCCTTGATCTCCATTCGTCTTAGTTCTAAGCCAGGCTTATGCCTTTTAATTGTGGGGAAATGCAAATGATATTAGTGTTGAGAAGAGGAAAAGGGGTGAATCGTTATTCCACCACAAAATATTAATTATTTACACACTCGCCAGTCAAACAAACAGTAATCGCTCAAAGGAGTATGTATTATCTTACATTAATTACTTATACAAACAATTAATTTGCTACAAAAATTCATTGGTTCTATCGACAGCAACAAGAAGCATAATATTATTTTCGTTACAAATATAACTACTTCTCTGTTAAATCTTTCACAAAAGAGCGGAAACAAATCCTTTGTCATTGTTTTTTTAACTCAGACTTACATGTGAACTTTTTTACCTAAACCATTATAAAATTATTAGACTGTGGTAATTAATAGACGAGGCAGAATGATAGGTCACTTGATAAGACACGACACTTTCTTTAACACTATATGAAGGCAAGATAGAAGCGAGAAGAGGCCGCGGAAAACCACGAGCAAGCTACACACAACAACTGAAAGCGAAAGCAAGTGTCGTGTCTTACAGGGACCTAAAGAGCCTGGCTGAGGACCGAGAAAACTGGCGCATACTCCACCGACAAGAGCCATGCTCTTAAATTATGATGATGAGACTGTGGTAACAAACTTTTGCTTAAGAGGCAAAGTCAACGACCTAAACTAAAACAAAAGCCAGACAGGATGAATTCCAAGATGAATTTGTAATTAAAATATTTAAAGCATCCGTTGTCTACAAATGTTAATTAGTACTGAAGGTTTTATTAATAAATAAATAGTAAATGTAGTCGTTGACCTTTAGTATTTAAATGTGAATGTAAGTCTTGCTTCCAACTTTTAAACATAGGTACATAACATATACCTTAAAGTAATTAGGTAATTCATTATTAAAAAGCATTTCAAGCATAAAATCAGATAACATAAATAATTTTAACAATGACATTAATAAAACTCTTGAAGATATAATTGACTGGCTACATATCAATAAATTAAAAATAAACATTGACAAGACAAACGTTATGCAATTTAGGACATATAAAAATACTGACATTGATCTGAATGTAAATTATAATAATTACCAATTAGAAGAAGTAGAAACAACCAGATTTCTCGGTATAATTATTGACAAATTTTGCAGCTGGAAAGCTCATATTGCCTATGTATGTGAAAGGCTGGACAAGTTTGTTTTTGCACTAAGAAAATTAAGCAGAACCTCATCTAGAGACTTGGCACTAACTGCTTATCATGGTTATGTGTCATCTCTACTTAGCTACGGTTTGATTATTTGGGGGAACTCCGTAGATATCAATGACGCTTTTCTGGTACAAAAGAAATGTGTACGAGCCGTGTGCAACACTCACTACTTAGAACCATGTAGGCCCTTATTTAAGGAAATAAAAGTTTTGCCACTTCCATGCTTGTACATTAAACAAATGTGCATGTTTGTAAGAGAACACCCTGAATTTTTTGAAAAACAGAGTACCTTCTATCCAAGATCCACTAGAAATAAAGACAAATTATTCTTGCCAAGATCTAGAGTCAGGTTTCACAAAAACAACTCGTTCTGTATGGCTATCCAAATTTATAACCAGCTGCCTAAATGTATCCTGGAATGTCCTACACATCGCTTCAAGAAAACACTTACGGAATGGCTACTAGACAGATGCTTTTACTCAGTAAAGGACTATTTAGCAAATAACCCTAATATCTAGTTGCTAAGATTCCAACTAACTTTAATTTCTGACATAAGTTACTCTGATTTAATACTATAAAAATGTTAGATACAGTTTTGACCATGTTTTGACTATGAAATTTATTTATTGTGTAATATTTTGACATTATATTTCTGTGATATTTTGGTGGTAGTGTATACATTGTTAGTCTCTAATTGTACTTGTAAATAAATATTGTAAATATTGCATGCCTTCTGTTTGGAACATAAGACACGCTTCTTTTAAATGTTTATCTACTTATGTAATACTATGTTCTTGCAATAAATAATTGATTGATTGATTGATTGATTGATTGATTGCAATTTGGTTTTGACTATTTTAGATTTTATGATTATTGTAAAAATTTGGAGCGAGAAACAGATTTCATACAAATTTTAACTCTTATAAACTTATAATAATCAAAAATTAAAAAAAAAACAAATCGTGTCAAATTTTTTTCAATAATGTTAATATCAAGAAAGGAAGGGAAGGAGGAATACGTTTGCATGAAAAGGCGATTTCGCGTGGGTCCTCCACTTTCGTCTTAACGGATATCAAACATACTTACCTATTTTATAGGAAACTGATGTCGAGCATCAACAGTTTTGAATGATTCACGGTTAGTTTCACTAGACTTATATGACTGCGTCACAATCTCGGGAGCTCGCAAATAATATAAAAGGTAATCACTGTCAATATCCCAGCCGATATAACACACACTTCTGTAAACCAGTGACCATACTATTATGGTTCTGGGCTTGCACGTGATGTTAAGTTCCATGCAATATCGAATTGAAAATACCATAATTAGCTTGGAGATACCTCGACCTCGATCGATTCCTTGATTGATCGATAATCGATTGAACCTATTATTTTTCTATACGAGAGTCATAATCATAAACTAACTTACTTGATAACTATTTTGTAATTTGTAGACGTGATGTAACTGAGTTCTGTATTTGCTGTTTGACTTTTAAATAGGTATTATAATAATAGCAATGTAGACTTAAGCCTGTTAAATTTGGCGACTAATATGTGTTGTTCTAATATTTATTTTATTCTTTAAAAAATATTTCCTAGTAGCCGATATAACAGCCCAACCAATATCATTACAGAAATAGCCATTAAAAAGCCACTCTCGCGGCCGCGATCAATAAAAGCAAAAACAAATTAAACCATACAATTATTTTTCCAATTAAAATTGGCTTCTCTTTGAAAGACTCGGTTCCCAGCCGAGAAATTTGTTTGCATCGAAATTACATTTGCCTTTTTGTTAAAAAGTATTTTTTACTAGACACAGCGTAAACAAATTATACTTGCTTTAATTATTGCAAGAGTAAGTTTGGACATAAAATTATTAAATAATGTTTTAACTTTTTATGTCAACTTAAATGTTATATCTATCTATGGTTATACAGGTTAATTAGATTTAGCGCCTATTTTTTAAAGTTTAAAAATTGAAAAGCAATGTGATCTCAAATAAATTAAATTGAATTTATTCAAATAAATATATTTACTTATAGATAAGATTATAGCTATACTAACAAAACATGACCGACCCGCCCGCCCCTCCGCTCTGGGTCCGCAGCGAGCCATTTCCGAGCTTCTGTGGTCAAGCGTAAGTCATCCTTTAAATGCGTTCATATTGAGTTCAATCAGTTATTTGCGGTTAATGTAAACAAACCTCCAATTTCACAAATGCAGTCCATTCGTGTGACATGAAGACTATTAGTATTGATTTATTGTGCATTCCCGTGATTAGTGTTTATCTTACAATTGACCGTTCAATGGGTTTGTCCATTCATCGTCATTAGGTCGTAATTAACAATAAGCATTAATCACTTTCAAACTGTCTAACATGTTGTCATTTGTCGCCTCGGCTAGGCTGAAAACAAGGGTAAAGGACAGCAGAAGAGCCATAACAATAAATACCGCCTAAATTACAAGCGTTAGTCATATTAAAAACTTGTTCTCAATTGCGTTAGCGCTTATGCGAATGCTGATTGAAGATGAACGTTTTTGCCGATTTACTGTAGAATTTGCCGCCGTAAAGATCGTTGCAAATGACTATTAATAATTCAGCCTATATACGACCCACTGCTGGCCACAGGCCTCCACTCCAGGGCGAGAGGGCTTGGGCTATAGTTCCCACGCTGGCTGCCGCATGCAGTACGTAACACGCTGGTGGCTGCCTGGCTGGTGGTGTACATTAATTATATTTCGTTAACTAATAATAAAACATATCTACTTGTAACATTTACAGTGCGGTAGATATTGTGAGTAAACTTTGTGGTATGATCGCCTATACCTACTTCACAAAATGTGTGATACTTTTTTTTATATTCTTTAATATATATGGCTTCTTCTATTTGCCTTTCAATTTTTTTCCGTTTTTAAAGCGAGAATAATATCCAGAAGACTTGAGAAGACCTACTACTAAAGAAAATAAAAAAGTTGAATTTAGCCTCTAGCCGCCAAGACGTCAAAACTTGCCAAGACAAATTTAGATTTGTCAAAACAAAGATTCAAATTAGAACGGAACAGGAGACCTTTTTATAGGTCTCTGGGTGGCTAGAGGATAAGGCTAATACATAAATGATTTACGCATTAATGTCATGAGGCAAGACATATTGATAGAAACTACCTACTTATATTACCGTTTTATTAACGCTCTTAATTTAATTTTAAAGATGATTCGAATTAGCCACCTGTTCTTAATCTGCCGCAGTCCTATAGTGTATTCATGAGCTCACTCGCTTCAGCACCCGCCGACTCACGGTCCTCAAAGCTTTTTAATTGTCATTTTCAACAATTTAATTCCTTTTAATGTATCAAATAAATAAATTTGTGAAAAATGGCCTCGGTAATCATCAGTACACAATTGATTACGCAGCCTAACATCCGTTCATCAATTGTAGAGCGATAAACGTCAGGCCGGGTTTGCAAATGACAAATGTTTGCTAATGACTCTCGGCTGAAAACCGAATAATTTCGCGTATATTTTACAGACTGTTATGATGAATTAATAAATCTTAAATTATAAATTACAGTAGGACTCATTTGTTATAGCTAAGATTTAGAAGTTTTATAGGCGCAACATATTTTGGAGTAATATTAAACGAGAATATCGCCGCAACCGTGAGAGTCCATCTAAGCTAACTTTGCACCGACTTTAATGGTACAGTCATTACAAACATTATAGTTTCATAGAAATTTGACATTGTCACACTTTGTTATTATAAATACCATGCACAGTTAGCTTGGTCCAACTCTAGTACCCCCTAACCTACCCTGAGGGAGGGGTGTAGGGTTAGAGCCGGTGTAGCTTTGTACTTGTATAATAAACTATCTTTATTTTTATCTGAAAATAGTATGTCGAAGAATAAAAAATGTTATGATTTTAGTGACATTTGCATATAATTAAATTTAACAAGATTTATGTTAAATTAGACAATCTCATTAGTAATACGTTTTAAAGTGCCGTTTGAAGCCTTCCAGATTGGACAACGTTACGAAATTAATTAAATTTGTTCAATCAGGATCACTGCCTTAATGCCTTTAAAATTACAAGAAAGTAAACCTTTGTTCGTTTGCGGAGGCCTAATTTCTAAATTGATTGATAGCTTCGCTCTGCTGAGTTGAAAACGGTAAATGTAAATTATATGCAATCAATGTCGGAGTACCTACTCTGAGTAGTAACAAGTAACGTCATTCTCAGTTTGATGAAGCTTTATTTTACCTGTAATAAGATTTTGCTGAATATTCCTAAATTTTTAATCTTTTTTTTTTTTTTTAATTTATTTTCAAAAAAGTATAACACATTTTAAACTTATACAAGTTTCGCCAAACTTGCGTTTAACGGCGAAATGGTGCACTCATTTTCAATGTTAGTACCTTACTCTAAATTTAATGATTAACTTATATTACTAAGGTTAATACGTTTTAGCTGAAACACTTTTATAATATAATCACGACTTTTTTGACTGCCGAAAATAAACTTGAAAAACGTGCAATGGCTATAAGTAAGCAATACAATGACACACGAACTTTCGCCTTTAACGGAGGCATTAAATGGGTGCTTAACGCCGGCGAATTGCGCTCTGTGAATAATGGAGAAGAAATAGCTGAAGGGGCACCATTTTTAACGTTGGCTGAATAGACTCGTAACTCCATAGTCATTCAGCGCAGTAATGTAAGATACGTGACGGCGCATTGTACACGTTCTCGGGTCCAACCACTTTACTTTGGCTCAAACCAAAACAAAGTGATTCTTCGCCTAAGTGGTTCCTTGGCGGTGGCGTGATGGGGCACTTTTACCTTACAGCATTTTTTACGTGATGTGGGAACATGGAAACTGCTGGACAAGTTAGTTTGACTAAAATCGACAACTTTTAGGTACTTATTGCTTAACTAACTTAGGTACAATGCTTAGAAATTAAGCTAAAGTAGAAAGATTCACTGTCTCGAGCGAGAATTGAACTCGCAACTCCCAAATACCAGCCTGCCGCTCTACTTACTGAACTACTGAAATATGCCCTTTAACAGTGAATATTTCCGCCATATCCTTTCATATGCGTTTTAGGCCTTGCCTTTTTTTCTAATTTTGATCATTTCGAAGTACATAGTACCTATTGCTACGTTGACGCTTTGTAGAAATAGGTCTAATCTAAATACATCAAATCCCATGTAGCTATTTAAAAAAAAATAAGTTTATAAGTGTTCTACTTTTCATATAGCCAACACTACAATTTCATAGGAAGAATAAAACAATGCACCCCTCATATCCAACGAAATTTCGCATAAATCAATTTAATAAACGTATTTATATAGGAAATTGTTATGTTTGACAGCACGCTGGGGGCGGGGGGGTGGATATGTACGTCATACTGAATTACTATGGGCACAACACCGAAATCGCGAAAAAAAATCTACTGTCTCATACATTTTGGTGAATCACATCAATCACATGTGAATGTTTTCTATGGAACAGCTGATTTTTTTTGCGATTTCGGGTTTGACCATAGTAAAAGTTGAAATAAAACTATGAAAACGGATTATATCGCGTATATTGAATTTATAATACATCCCGACGTTTCGAACTCTTTACAGCGTTCGTGGTCAACGGGTGACTGAGGAAAAATTACAAAGTGCAAAAATAAAAGTTGTTCAGTATGACCAACATAAACTACATTGTCGGCTGACCGAGGGCTAAACAAGGATGTCCTGGAAATCAAATTACCTTATTAGTCTTATTGGGGCACCCGGGCGGAAAGCGTCCATCTGGGCGTCCCAGATACCGCTGGAGTGACGAAGCCCTAAAAGACCTGTCCGCCCTCGGAATACCCAACTGGCGTGAAGTGGCGCAGAATAGGGCAGAGTGGCGCTCTCTTGTGGCAGAGGCCAAGATCCTTTTTGGGTCACTGAGCCAGTGAAGTAGTAATAGTTAAAGCGTTTACACGTACTTAACATACGTTAGCGACAAGATCAAAGATAGCTGTTACTTGTTAAATTAAGAGGCTTCAATTAACAGAAATACATAATTATTATCCAACAATAGTATTATACCGCAAACTATGAACGTTCCATCACTAACGATTCCTGGAATCCACAACCGCAACAAGGTTGTAATAATAGTATTGACATCTATAACGGCTTTTATATTGATTGTGAATCCTGATAGGGAATCCTGGCCAAGATGGGACACGCTGACAACACCGTTTGTAGTATATGTGGCGAAGAGGAAGAGACAGTAGAAAACCTTATGTGTGAATGTCACGCCCTCGCACGACAAAGAATGAAGGACTTTGGACCCGGCTATCTGGAACCAAAGGAATTCAAAACGCTAGCCATGAGCTCCATCATCTGGCATATGGAGATGGTGGGAAAAACTCTTGAGTAGCGGACGGATCTTTCCTAGGGGGTAACCTGCACAAAAGATCCCTATGGGTCGAAGTGTATCCGCAAGAGTCATCGAAAACCATAAGATAAAAAAAATACAAATACAAATGAATTTATTTCAATAAGATAAGATATTGATTGTCTCTGTGATAAGATATATTAAGTGCCCTAGCTTAAGTATCCACGTCACCATACTAGCTGTATAGAAAAGTGGATATTTTTTGTATTCGTCATGTGTTTCTCTGTGATGTTCATAACAATTATTTGTTTTTAGGTTTTCCCAACCACATCCTCCCAAGAATACCGAACATTCTCCTCACGTGTGAAAGTCAAAAACCGAAATTAGCAAATTCACCCTGTGCAAAATTGCAGGGAGTAAAAGCCAGATAGGATAAAAAAGTGGATACTTTTGTTAGGGCGCCGACTGTTCAATCGAACAAACTGATTTGTGACCCACCATAGAATTTTACTTTTCTAATCAATGTACATAATGCCAATGACGTAGTAAATTTAAAGAGATTGACTGAAATCACATTCCTTAACCGTACATGTTGCATGCGTTGAGTCATGGTATGAAAAATGAAAATGAAAATGAAAAATGATTTATTGGGTACACAACAGGTTTTAACTAGGATCGAAACAAGAACCTTCTTTTAAGTAAAAAGATACTTGTGCCAGAAGGCTCCGCTCTTCCATTAAGTACAAGGTATAAAACAATTCAAAACGACTCGAATGTAATTTATATTATATGTTCTTACGGTTATTCTTTGTGTAACATGTGTGAAAACCATGTGCGTGGTATGGAAGCTTAATACAGAAATGAATTATGCAGACGTTTTTGAGCCAATCATTACTTATGAGAACGGACGATATTAGGCTACTACTTTAATAAAGAAAAAAATAAAGCCTTTTTTATATCTAGTGTAAGTTTTGCCTTGTTTCGTACTTGACACATAGATTCGTAACATCTCTCATGGCACTATCTTATGTGATCCCGGAGATTTAGAATCTGTTAATATACAAACATATTATGTAACCACGGATTTAAAACATCTTCCCATAACATTTCTGAGTAATCATTAAATCAAAATTCAGCTTTACACAGAAAAGCAATAAATCACACGTGGCAATAAAAAACCTTTCGACGTACGTAAATAGGAGTGAATCGTTCGAAAAATAATAATTTTATCGCGGATTTTGCAATCTACCAAATTTTATATCGATAACAGAAGCTTTCGCAGATAACAAGCACATCTGCTAGTCATTCCGAACACGTTCAGCTATAGAGCCATACAGAGGAACGCTCTCGTAGACAAGAAATTGCCCTCTTTATGGCTTCTTGGCGTAGATTTTATGTCCCCCACTTACGAACATTGACTTCCGAGGTCGACTCGGGTATTCAAAACGTGACGTCGTACATTTTGAAAGTGTTTACACGAAATTGGTTGTCATCAGGAAGACATTTTCGTTATTTTTTTCTCTGAAAACACGATTTCAATCTTATTCAGTCAATCGTTATAACAAAATACTACGAAAATTGTTACCTTTCTTTCATACATAGGCCAGGAAATAAATGCTCAAAAAAAGTTATAGCGGGAAATGCTTGGAACACAAGTTTTGACTTCGTAGCTTTGTTTGGACTAGTTAGGAGGTAAACATATCAAAAGTCCCCGCCCATAATCCTGGTGCCGCGGGGGAGAGGGGAGTTTGAAGGTTCCATTTTTCAAGCTGGCTATAATTTGTTTTTCAAAAAACACAATTTGTTTGAATCACTACCGAACATTAATAGAACTACGTAAATCTGACTCGTGATCCTATCAATACTAGCACGCGTTCGCCACGGACATCCCGCATGCGAGGAAGGCAACAAAAAGAGGCTTTACTCCGTATGCCGAGGCATTAACGTGAGCCCGGTTGAACCGCTCTGGCGAAGGTTCGTTAAAACATGCGAATTAAAACGGCATGCGGTTATATCCGTACGTGAAATTTTGTGATAGTGCGAAGTGAAACTCAAACGAAGCTGCCAAAATAGCCCCTGCTTTATTCATCTTTACAAATTCAGGTTAATTATACACAATATAATTAATGAACTGTACAGGTATAGAACTTGAAAGAATAAAGAAATGCCTTTCCTGTAGTTGTCCTGATTCCTACACTGGGCGATGCCTGTTCCGTAGGAAGCCAACTTACATCCGAGTTAGCGCGAATTGATACAGAAAGCGTCGTATTTAACCACATTTAGCTTACTAAGCTCAAACTAAATACTAACTAGTCCAATGTGTAGAAACAGAGATGCAGACGTTATTTAACTTTAGGAAAAGAAACATAATTATATAAAAATATATCTATACTTATTTATATTTACATTAATCTGGCTTTAATATTTGTGTGTGTGTGTGCGAGAGAAAATGAGTGTTAGAACCAGTGTATTAAATTCCTTTCTGAAGGCTCTCGGTTTCATCATAGGTTAGAGTGTTTAGCCATTCGTGAAGCCTAGTTTTTAGGTTTTTGATTTCCAGTTACTTTATTGTAGATAAACGGGTGAAGATGCGAGCTAAACCTTCTGGCAAAAATTGTTACATGCTGTGGCAAGGGAAATTTGATTATACGTTTCTCTAACAGATTGGTGTAACTGGGAGACCTCAGAACTTCTGCGTGCGTTGTGCGCATAATGAATAGAGCCCGCACGCTGAGGACATTCATATCTTTGTATACGCAAGTAGTTAGATACCTGATTCCTTTTTTCAAGACTGCTCTTTGAGATCTTTCTAGGGTTATCGAGTTTGTTTATGCAGCTCCCACCAGGTGGAAATACAATAGTTCAGCACAGATTGACTTATATTATGCTAACGTATCCTCATCTCACTAAATGTAATTAAATCTATCCCTGCTGCATTACATAATATATGTCTCTAAATACATAAATTAACTCCCAGACCCGGTTTGCTGTTGTATTGAAGTGCTCTCGGAAATCAAGTTTTTCGTCCACGACTACGCCAAGGTATCTGATATGGGGAGTTTTGCTGATACCTACCGAAAAATGCAACGTATTTACGATAACCGGGGACCAGGCTAGTATTGAGAATTCAAATGAGCAAGTTACGGAAAGTTCTAAAAAGTGGAAAAGACCTCGGAAATATTGTCCTTCTACCATGCGCTGGATTTATTTTATAATCTACGCGTCAGAGAGCAAAGTCAGATATTTTGACTAGGTCTTAATATAAAGTGCCAAAAATAGTCTTCTAAGCTCCTCTTCAAAGAACCTAAAGCTTGTAAAAGCTGTGAGAGTCAAAGAAAATAATTTTGTGACCTCTGCAAGTAAAATAATGTGGTGCTTGACCCGCGTACTCTTATCGGCGTTAACGCGTACTCTTATCCAATAGATCTTCTAAGAGTACGCAATTCCCATTTCTGTTGATTGTTATTATTATTATTAAAAAACTATCTTAGTTTTGCTACTTTTTATATCACTTTATGGAAGATGATTAAATTATACATGCAATAATGGTAAATTTGATTACCTACTTATCATTATTATTCTTTTTAGAACATTTAAAATTTTAAGTGCGTACTCCTAGACCAGCTTACCCTATATCGCAAGAGACTCTATTTCGAGACGGTCATTCGCTGAACAGTTCCGTATGATAATATCCGTGGTATTTCCATTCATATATTATTTAAATTATAAAAAGATCCCGCAGTATTCTTAAGCGTAGTTTTTATTGAAGATGCCACGAAGGCTTTCCATGCATAGAGGCACGTGCTCTGGAGCGCTCATTGTAATTCCGATTTAAACGACGGAATACATTTCAAAGGAGATATTTTCTGCCATAGGGAGTGAGAATGTTTTTAGGGTTTCGTAGTCAATGGGATGGGAACCCTTATAGTTTCGCTTTGTCCGCCTGTCTGGCTGTCTGTCCGCAGTTTTGCTCCGTGATCGATAGTGCTAGAAAGTTGAAATTTGGTATTATGAATATATAAATCAGTTGCGCCAACAAAGTTGTTATTTATAAAATTGTTATTGTGATATAATGTGAAATTCAAACGCAATGTATATTGTTATATGAATAAATGACTAAAAGTGGTAAAAAAAGCAAAATAAATAAATTTAGGGTACCTGGGGATAAATATGGCGGCCACTCGTGCCTGAGGAAGGACTCCCAAAGAGTTCAAAACATGTCGCCAAAAGGGACTCAAAATAATAGTGAGTGAAACCGCAGTGATCTAAATATTTTGAAATATCAAGTACGTATTCTATTCTTCACAGTTACGATGTGAGATCCCTACCAGCGTTAATATTTATTGTCACTATGACAAGGTACGAAGTGGCATAATACTTAAAACAAATTGCTTCGCCGTACCTACAATCTACCAATGTCTTACATTTTCTTAAACACAACCTTAGTACCTTGCCACTGGTCCTTTGTAATCTTTATTAACAAAGAGGTCACCCCAGATTCATTTCAGGGGCTTTTAATCCACGGCCATTCACTGAAATACTTTTCTCTGCTTCCGTAGGAATGGGCTTTATGCGATAAATTGCTTACTAATCCTTAAGCCTAGTTGCACGTAGACTTCGCAAAGGTAAAAAGCGTTTTCGTTCGCATTAAATCCTAGCGTGTTAAAAGCTGTTATTTATATGGACGTCTCATTTGGAAAAGGAACTCGCATTTTCACTTCGAATGTGGAACACAAATGGTTTGGGATTTATAATTTTGTAGGTAAGCATCGTGGAAATATTATATTTGATGCGAAGCGGAATTCCATTCTGCTCTATGATGCGTAAACAAATAATGAGATCTGTAATTTTTGAGTAACATACGTCATTTTTGGCTTATTGAAATAATTTCATTTCGACTACCTAGCTATTAAATAATCAATTCATTAATTATAATTTGGATGACTTAATTATTCGGCAGCCAGAACCTACAATTATGAAATATTCTCAATTAACCATGATTAACCTTAATTTTTTACCGCATAATGTACCTGATTTAAAACCACGTGTTTACTTCTACCAGGCTTGGCACACTCTGCGATTTCGTCGCGTCGCTACAAGTACATGCGGCCCACACCAATTTTGGTGTCTAGCCATAGTAGACGCGTTTTGTTAGAGAGTGAACCTTCTGTACCAAGTACTATTATTTATTCTGTGCTTCTACGGAGCTCTTTCTTATTGTTCTGCCTAATACAAAACGCAGTATGGGCATGCGTTGAATATTAATTTACTATTATCGCTTTGCCCCAATAAAATTACTGTCACACATCACATCACAATACATTTGGCAATTCAAAACAAATCTAAAATAAAAATCCTGTTACATTTGTATATTTAGCGAGTTGAATTTGATTGTATATACTTTATCTAAACCCGAATTCAAAAGTGACAAAACACAGCGAAACGCCGTGTTAAAATAACACACATTTTTAAATTCAGATTGGTATATATTTCTATTCACAGATATTCGAAAATGAAAACAAGCAATCGGAATAGGTACACAAACACGGCTTTAAAATATTACAAACTTCTGCCAGCGACCTCGCATAAAATAAGTATTTCCATAGTAAATTAATCCCTCTGTTTTATTTACCTCTTTAAGGGATCATTTCCGAGACAGAAACTACCTTATGTCCTTCCCCGGGATAACTATCTCCCTACCAAATTTCAATTAAACGGTTTAGCTGTTTAAGCGTGAAGAAGTTCGCATTTCTAATATTAATTATGTTAGGGATAGTGTTTTGCGCGTTACCAATAATGTAAAGGCGTTTTCTACATAGGTGTACAAAATTTAAAGAGATAAAGAGCAAAACAACAAATACTAAAAAGTACGGAACCCTCGGTGGGCGAGTCCGACTCGCACTTGGCCGGTTTTTTATTATCTCAGCATGCATTTCAACGTGTTGTTAATAGACGTTTTGTTCCGATACCACTTTGTGAACTCCTAGGCTGGTCCAATACATTTGGTGGCGATTGTAGGTAAATAAAAGTCTCTGGAATGACGCCAGATCTGTTACTAATTAAAATCCATTTGAAAACTGAAATGCACACTTGGTATTTCAGCCACATCCTTAAAATGTTCATGCCACATAGCAGCCGGCGAGAATAAAAACTGACAAGCGCCTACGTGCTGAGGATAGTGAAGCATTTTCCTCGCATGGGCCACTATTTATGGCAGAATCGTTTTTGCACGCCTGTGCCTCAGTGAACCACTAACAATGTAAGAATGTTAGCATAAATTTTTTCCTAACTGACCGCCTAAAATACGAGCCAAAAACTGTCGTTTTTATCTTTTAGTGGTGAAACTGAACCGTTTTCAAGCGTACTGCCTAGCTACTACTACTAGCTCTTTTGGGTATTACCGCCGTGTTAGTAGGATAAAGTCTACTTATTTACAACCTTATCCTTGGTTGCCCTTAAATTTGAGTTTGGTTATTATGGACATTCCTCAAAATCTACACAACAGATGTACAAACACATGAACACTAACAGATGTAGGAAGGATACAATACGAAAATTATACAGTTTGGTAGGTACGCCGTTAATCCGAAACGTTGCGGTAACATCCAAGGGATCGAACCATTCTGGCGAATTTAGAAGGCCTATCTCAAACATCTAAAATCGAAATTACTTTAACTGTCTCCCTATCACTCGAATAGCGATAGAAATGGACATAGACTCAGTAATTTTGGATTTTCGCGGAAGCCGCTCAGTGTGGACGGCCCCGAAGGTCATCGAACGAACGTTAATTTTTACAAGAATTAATTGATAAAAAAATATTCTTATTCTTAAAATATGTGATGGTTTCGATTAATTTTTCCTTTCCTTGCTCTTACTTTCTCTTACCCTAACGAGGTAAATAAAACTGGCGTTTGTTCGGTCGGTCAATATAGCCTCGAAGGCCAGCGAGCGAAGGCAAACGGTGAATATCCTTTGTTCGCGTTCGTTAGTTTGATGTGTACGCGGCATAACAAGCACACTAATAATAATTTCGTGTCTAATAGTTATAATATACCTATTATCAAGGTTTTATTTTGGCTTACAGCAACTGGAAAATCTACCAAATTTGGTAACTGTATTGTTTTAAAAGACGCGGCCTTATCGCATGATTAGCGATATTTAGTAACTATATATTTATCAAAAAGTCAGTGTGGGTATAAGCAAAGATAGATACCTATAACTCCGTAATAGATGGATACAGTGTAAGGAAAAAACGTGCCTCGAAAATCACGAAAATTTGATTCTCGATCAGATGACGCCACTAGCTTTGACCTACTCTCGTATAGAGGGCGTTGACGATTTCGTTTGTTATTTATAATTTTAACGCATATCAGTGAAAGAACATGGGTCAAAATCATATAAAAATAGTTAATGCAAATAAAAAAATAATTTACCTATATTTAAAAACATTTTAACGTATTTTTAGCGTAGCATTGTTAGCGTAATGTACGCAACCTGCTACTGTATGAGCAAGGCCTCCGCTGCAACTATTTAATTAGTGTTAGATTAGGTAATAATTAGTTTAGTTTAGTTTAGAATAGTAAAATTTAATATAGATTAGAATGTATAAATAAGATTAATAATTATTATTATCTTAATGTAATGGGTTGATATTTTTATAAATCTTCATTTTTAGTTTTAAAGTATGTCGATAGATGGCAGTGAATTTACAGTGGTTACAAAATTTACTATGACAGTACCGCTCTATCTTATTATATCCTCTTTGGTATAAGCAATAAACGTGGCATCATCCTCAACGCTATCTCCGACAATTTTTTCTTAATCCGACAACCATAAATATTTATGTTTCTATAAAAACATCCGCCAGATCCGCGGCGGAAGTAACCATAAAGATAATGAAACAGTAAACCGGGCTTATTTTATTATGAAAATGTCGCTAACTGGTCATTGCGGCTAGAATTCTGGAAAAGATCCAAAGTCATCTCGATCATTTCCAATGTAATTCGATTCTTTGTTGCGTATGTAAGTACCTAATTTTCATTAATGATAATTATTCAACATGTTACATAACTATCTATGTAATCAAAGCAACTAAGACCAAATAAAAATAAAGGAAATAAGGTGAGTAGGAGCAAAACTGACATTCAAACCTCGATAACTTTTTTTTACATATGCAAACTGAATGGTATATATGTATAATAAGTGTTCCGGACGTTTGTATTTTAGTTTTTATTTTATTTTGGGTAGTTCCATTTCATAGCTTTGACGATAAACAGGAAAACCCACCTCACCCCGCAGTCCCTCGTAATTGGGGTGAGATAGGTTTTCATACAAAGGTGATTTTGGAAGATTGTCGGATTGATATTTTTTTTATTATGAGTATTACTATAGATCCATTTTAAATTGGAATACATCATTTTTGTAGCAGTAGCCTTAAAAACCCATCTCACCCCCCTTTCAATAAGGATTGAAAGGGGGTGAGATGAGAGAAGGCTCTCCCCATTCATAACCCAAGTCTTCCCGCGAACCCTACTCACCCCATTTTACGATATCTAAACTTAAGGAATAAGCCTTCCATCAACTCATGTAGTGTGGTATTTTGTAGTTACTCAAATTATTCTATTGCTGACCCAAATGGAGGGCCGAGAACAACGTGTGAACTTTTTCGCTGAAACCACATTGTTCTCGTGTTTAAGTATCTCTATTATCAAACCATTAATGGCCCTTCAAATAAAAAGGGTTTCCTATTGTTCGCCAATCCTAATGATATTTTTCACGTAAAAAGTATCTTCCCATACGTGATGAAACCCCTGAAATAAAACGTCATTTCCATTCTCACGCTACGTGAGAGTTTGCTTCTCTTATATTGTATTCAGTGCGCGGACATAGATATCTATATATTTCTATCCATATGAACCTCTCTATAGAATACTATCGCAGTAGGCAGATGATGACCAGTGGGCTTTTTATGAGATTTTAACAATGTTTTATTTAAAAATTATATTAAAGAAATTTACTACTACTATAACACACTACTACTGACTGACTACTTAAAGAACACAAATCAAAATATTTAATAAAATAATTTGATTTGTTCCCAAAACTTGTCCAATGTTTTATTTAACTTGCAATGTCTAGATGCGTAATGTATGTATGTATGTTCGGATCAAATCTAGCAAGGTAAATTAGACCCACTTTCCATTATTCGATTAAGCTAAAACTTCACATACATATATGTAAGAAGTAGAGTGATAATGCAATATTATGGCGCCATCTGTGATAAAGCAACGCAACTTAATTTTGTTTGGGTGTGTTAGAATTGTCTCGACATGAGTATTAGTTGTCCGTTAAATGAAAAGTACATTCAGTAATAAAAGCTTATTATCGAAAAAAAATATTTTCTACAAAAAACTTATATTTATTTCACTTGCTTCAAAGTTTCATAACTACCTAATTAAATGTTCTTCGTAAACCAAAGAGTCTATTCTCGTACAGGGCTCAAATAAATAACCATAAAAAAAACGAAGTAACAGAAAAAAAGCATGTGTAAATGCAATACGAAATGAAAATAAATAATATTGTCTTCGGTTACCCATGAAATAAAACTATGAAAACGGATTATATCGCGTATATTGAATTTATAATACATCCCGACGTTTCGAACCCTTTACAGCGTTCGTGGTCAACGGGTGACTGAGGAAAAATTACAAAGTGCAAAAATACCCACATACTAAAATAATGAACAATCATAGACTATAAACTTTAAGGCTGGTTGTACATGCAAAATCGGTTCAAATAAAAAAAATAAACAAAATCGGCAAAATTTATCGGTGAAAATAAATATAAAGATGGTGTTGATTAAAATCAGTATCTATTTATTTAAGATTTACTCGTAGTAGTAACTAAACTTCAATTTCAATGCGCATGTAACAATCAACGAGCGGGTGCCGCAATACATTTTCCAAGGAATATCTTACATCAATATCTAACAATAGAACAATCCAATCTAAATAATCTGTTTCAGTTTATAATACCGGTGTTACTCCAAGTATAAAATTATATAAGACCTTATCAATGTAATTCAATAGCCCGTACCGAAACTACAACATTGAATCGAGCGTCGTAGAAAGCTCAACACAATCTGTCTAGTGTGATCCCCGGAGAGCCTCCATCTAAGTGAACCATATTCTATTTGAAAATATTGTTCTGTAGTAATAGAAAAAATTACAATAGCTAACCGACACAACGAAATGGGGTGAAAATAAAGTCGGCGCGTCTGTACACGGCGGCTCTAATAGCATTATAAGGTAAGAGGAGGTAGCTGTTTTCAATGTTACCATCCTCACCACTTAGATGGTTGGCAGTCCTCAACTGTGCGTTTCTCTAGAAACTTCCTGCCTCGCACAGCTAAACTGTGGAATGAACTGTCGCCTGCGGTATTTCCGGACCGATATGACCTTCAAACCTTCAAGAAAAGAGCGTATTCCCATCTTAAAGGCCGGCAACGCACTTACAACCCCTCTGGTGTTGCGGGTGTCCATGGGCGGCGGTAATCGCTTTCCATCAGGTGATCCGTCTGCTCGTTTGCCTCCTATTTCATAAAAAAAAAAAAAAAAAAAGAATGTACATGTACAATCAGCGTGTGACAATTTTTTGCTTGATGTCAATAGATCCTGCTTGGCTACAAGTGACCTCAAGGTTTTTTAATCGCCATAGGAATATCGCAATAGGCGCTTGTTCCTCCTCGTACTTCAGCACACTTCCTTCTCAGTACATTTATGACGTAGCAAAACACGTTAATGAAAACTTAACCACATTCCCGTCACAAGACAGGGCTCAAAAAATCAACTCCGCACTCATCCTATTAGACTGACGAAGTCATCTAAAATCATGTCACATGTATATAGGACCTAGAATATACAATAAGCTCCCAGCGGAGATAAAGAACGCGGGTAGTACAAAAATATTAAAAAACCGGCCAAGTCCGAGTCGGACTCGCGCACAAAGGGTTCCGTACCATTACGGAAAAAAAACAGCAAAAAAATCACGTTTGTATGGGAGCCCCATTTAAATATTATTCTATTTTTAGTATTTGTTGTTATAGCGGCAACAGAAATACATCATCTGTGAAAATTTCAACTGTCTAGCTATCACGGTTCATGAGATACAGCCTGGTGACAGACAGACAGACAGACGGACGGACGGACAGACGGACAGACGGACAGCGGAGTCTTAGTAATAGGGTCCCGTTTTTACCCTTCGGGTACGGAACCCTAAAAAATAATAATAAGAAAATGGCTTTCAGACTATTCTTCCTATGACATCAAATATTTTTTAACCTATCTAACAATGTATAAATGGAATTTAATAACAACTATGTAATACATTTAATTGAATAATTTAATCCAAATATTTTTATAAATTTTAATGTTAATGAATACCAAAATATTACGTTGCTAATCCGCGAAAAGATAACGTGCCATAGGATAGGAAGTTTTTATCAATCATCATCATAATAATCATCACACGAGACGCTCACTACTACACAGAACACTCATACACCAACATAAAATGCCGATTTTTAGGATTCTATAAGCGTGCTTTTGATACTGTATCAGAAATGACATATTGTTCCCCATAAAGAACTGATTTATTCCCAATACTGTTTAAATCCCCGGCAAGCTCGGCCGAATTTCACCTTCCCATACAAATGGAGTTTCGTTCTCATATTAAAAACTACGTGTTGGATTGTAATGAAACTGTGCACATAGTAATGACATGACATGAGGTATATCTAGGTCTGTAATTAGTTTATATAGCTCTAATATAAAAAACAAACGAATTAGAGCAAAATCAAGTTTTGTATGAAAAACTTAAATTCGCTGTATTTTTTTTTACTATGGTATCTGAAGCTACATAAACTAATTTCAGACATAGATATATATTATCCCATTGTAGGTACAAAGTTTTAGAGCAATCAAGCTAGTCGTTTTAAAATGAAAACGTAACTACGTTTGTATGGAGAACCGAGCTTGCCGGGGACCCTTAACGCTTTTGAAGTTTTAGCCGAAATCCACCCAACGGTAGGAAACCTCAGGAAACCGCGATAAACGCTCTATTATTAACTATGGGCCGAAGTAAGCGGAGTGCTGGTCATGTATTTCCCCATAACTTACCAAGTGTAGGCGTAACTCTATAACTCAGACGTCAAGACCCGTGAGGCCGCCCTGTTTAAACAATTTGATATGATTTTCATCTTATTATGATACACAGTATATTATGGTACAAGTTCGAAACACATTATCCATCAGATTAAGATAATTCGTGCAAATAATTGTCAGATTAAGAATCAGCACAATTATAGCATCACCATGGACCAAACTTATAAAATCCAGAATCTACTTAACGATTTTTTTTTTAATTACCACACACCACCAACCAACGGACTAACAAAGACGGCTAAAAGTGGTTAAGGTAGACCCCCGGGGAGCAAGATATCACTCATATCTTAATCTGATACGCTCAAGTAACTACAAAAACTCCCTCTTGGGCAGGAAAATACACCATTGTCTGTAATTATACCTAATAGCCGCTGGTGGGCGCGCTATCAGCTAATCCCTTCTGATATCCATATGGATGGATACATCAGGGTTTTCGGTGCGGGAATGATTTGAGTAAGAGTAGAGATAAAAATATAGATCAGTTTGAAAAAACATCACATATCGTTATTCATTAGGCAATGAATAATGCTGGGGTGTAGGGCTCGAATCTTGTTATCTATTCTTGGCAGCATAATTTGTTTAAATACTAAAAAAATAATATTTTTCATTTAATCTTTTGTTTAACTTATTATTCATTAGGTAGAAACCTGCTAGAGTACATTCTGTTTTTTAAGTCAATACCTACACCTTGGCTAATGTCAAACAAACCCGCACCGAAAACCCCGACGTATGCTGATAAATATCTAGTTCCTCGTCGACTCCAAGTCGACGGGATTCAAAGTCATCAGTTTGTTTAACGGCGAAAGATCTCGACACGGGACGGCTGCTTCTACTAGACACATTAGGCGAGCCGTACGCTTGTTTGCCACCGACGTAGTATTTGAAAAAAAAAACAGTAGTTGACCGCTTGCTTTTTAGTTTCATACGACCCTGAATGGTCTGCATCAATCAGCCGCCAATGTTGATCGGTCCTCACGAAGTCACGAAATGCAATGCAGGTATCATCTCATGAATGTTATCTCCCTCTCGTACTCGCGTCTCGTCTCGCTCGCACTTATTAGTGCGCGTGAGATACCTGAAAACACGACTCAGTCGTGTCAAAATAAAATCAAAACCTTATCATATCATTAAAACAGAATTGGCCTTCGTAACGTTTATAGGAAAGCAGAGAGCGAATTTATACTGGCTCTTCCGAGCGTTACACTCGCACGTTTTCGTAGCGATTAGAGAACCACTACATAGGTCTTGGATGCAGCCATCGGATGTATTTAATAATGCATGAGTGCCGCACTTAAGCTGGATTATGTAATGGAAAGGATTACCTACTAATACAGATGAAGAACTAACAAGTGAGAAAGTGATATCGCTAGTAGGTACGGGAATAACAAACTCAAACGACGCTAATTTTCCTTTGACCCTGTTAAATTTTTTACATCTCTTTTGACGATATCGATAAAGGAATTTTACCTTGGCTGACAACCTTTAAGTTGAATTTTGTTTGAACTTGAGCTTTCAATAAACCAACTAGATAGGTACTTAAGGGTATTAAAACTTAAAAACAGATTTCTAACTTTTAAGTTACTAGCTAGCTAGCTAGTTTTAAGTCTATGAAGTTTACTTCATAGACAGAATTAGACACTGAATAAATCTAAAAACCAGCTGCATTTTATCGTCGCTGTCCGCTGCTAAGAAGTGCTTTTATCATGAAAAATTACGATATACTTAATAACAGTCTGAGGAAATATTTTAAAAGCAATTGAGTAAAGTGCACTTTCTGCCGGACCAAATCCGTAAAGGGTCGGTCGCTTATTCAAGCTGATTTACGTCGGGCTCAATGTGGGAAATCTTAAAATTAGTACCGCAAAAAGTCCTTTTATTATCATATTTTATAGATGCACGAGGTAGGTGAACGACGTAAAAAAGTGCTTTATAGGTACACAAACGTTTGTTACAATTGTCAACAATATGCCGCAGTAAACATTTTTATCAACGTATTTTTGAACCATCCTTTACAATTACTGTAAACATATTCATTTTTTTATTATAAAAACATATATGGTTGTCTGTAAAGTCGATTTACGGAAATTTTGCGTGATAACGTCATAAGAAAACATTGATGTAAAGGCCGTAACGTTACCATGGAGATCTGTCCATAACGTTACCGTAGAGATATGTCCACAACGTGACACTTCAGTGCATGCTACCGGTGTTCATCGATTTGTAAGACGTTATCACGTCAAAAATCAAAATGGTATATATTAACTTGATGTTTTCTTATTTATGTAAACATTTTTCTACTAAGTAGATAGACCTGAGGCACCCCTTAAAGTCTTGAGCTATATTAACATTTCGACACATGAGCAAGCTAGATGGAAAGATAGAACAAAGACGATAGTATATTTCCCAACCAACCCATAAGCTGAATGTCACTAATAAGATATGATAATTGTTCGTGCACGTCATATAATAGATTCAAAACAACCGTAAATACAGGCGCAGCAGTAATGACGCAACTGCAGTTGCTATCCGACCGTCACCTTAAAAGATGACTCAACCTAAGTAGCACGGTCCGGGTCTTGGCCGTGGCTTCCGTCACTTCGCTTTCTATGACGGGTGATTGGTGATCACGTGATGCCTTGTATAGAAAACTGAAGTCGAATGTTTCTAAAATAGCGTGAGTTATCCTTTAGTCACAAACAAATATACTAAAGGTGGTACCCAGCAAGATCCCGGGGCTATAATAAAACTTTTCAAAATGACTTCTATGTACGTAGGTATTTCTCGGTAAAAAAAACCGCTGTCGCATTCACGTAAGCGTTTACCCCTCAGCCACTTTATTTGCCATCACGTCGCAAGATTAGACTTACATATTTCCCAAAACCGCTCTCAAAACCTTTTGGTTCGCCACAATAAACTCGGTCAGAGATTAAAAGAACGCTACCCTCCATGTTGTTACGCACGAAGGCCCCGGGGAGAGCCGTCAGTATAGCAATAACACTTTCTTATCAAGACAACACATTCCTACCACTACGCACTCGCAAACGTGAAAGGAAACGACGTTTCTTTACAGCGAGATTCACTCGCATGAGGCATCGTGTCAGTGGAATACAAATTAAGAGTGGTGTATATTTAGTGACACATTCAAACACGTTGGCATTTTCAAGATTGTTAAGTCCCCGGCAAGCTCGGCCGAATTACACCTTTCCATACAAATGAAGTTTTGTTCTCATTTTAAAGCGTGTTGGATTGTAATGAAACTTTGCACATACAATGACATGAGGTATATTTATATCTGTAATTAGTTTACATAGCTCCAGTTTATGAAATATATACTAGCTACTCGTTTTAAAATCAGAGCGTAACTATGTTTGTATGAAGAACCGAGGTTGCCGGGGATCCTTAAGCTTTTATTTATAAGGTAGTATTGGCGATAGAGATAAGATATTTTTCATATAATTTCCAAGTAGGTAGGATCCAGGGCTCAAGGTGAGGTTTAACAACATACTCATAGATCAATAGACGTTTTACGTTGAATGCACCTAACAAAAATAAAATTAAGGCAGAGACAAACTGAGCCTACGTACGCAACGTATCCAATGAGTTATGTTATGACAATCTCATCATCATCTTCCTCGCATTGTCCCGGCATTTTGCCACGGCTTATGGGGGCCTGGGGTCCGCTTGGCAACTAATCCCAAGAATTGGCGCGGGCCCTAGTTTTTACGAAAGCGACTGCCATCTGACCTTCTGACCCAGAGGGTAAACGTCCTTAATGGGATTAGTCCGGTTGCCTAACGATGTTTTCCTTCACCGAAAAGCGACTGGTAAATATGAAATGGTATTTCGTTCATGATGATGATGATGATTGGAGCCCTTACGTTACGTGTCCCACTGCTGGGCAAAGGCATCCCCCCAATTTCTCCACAGATCTCTTTCCAATGCTGTGTCTGGCCACTAATTTCGTACAAGTTTCAAAAACCCCATTGGTACGAGCCGTGGTTTTGAACCCGCGACCTCCGGATTGCAAGTCGCAAGCTCTTACCACTAGACCACCAGCGCTTATTGTTATGATAATCTGAACCCTAAAATTTATTTGCTTGGAAACATACTCGTCTTGCGTTGTCTAAGTATACAAATTTCAGGGTTCAGATTTCACCATGTTGCAGACTTGGGCTTAGTTTATCCCTGCCATTAAAAATTATGATTGATATCATTCACAAGTTAATAAGCAATTTAGCAAGGCAACGGCTCAATTTATTCCCACAGATTAGACTCAATTTATTCCCAGCCATGTATACTTACTGTAGAAGTTTGTAACAATTCAGTAAGCAAACTCTTCAACATCGTTTATTGCCAAACTCTCAAATTAACTAACGAACGTTTCCATATTTCAAACAACAGTGCAAATTGAAGTTGCGAAATCTCATTCCCAGTTCGACTCAGCGGCCGTAAATTTTTGCAGCATTTCCATTGTAGGCCACGGGCTCCAAATACGGCTCCTTAACCTCATTTAATCCGCAGGCAAACCATCGGCGGGAGTCCATTTTACACGCGATAAACTTGCAAAAGGATTTTTGTCCGGCCGCGGAGGCCCGCTGAGCTATTTGCCCCACTCCGCGGGCCCATAAATCTGTCGGCAATTGAGCTGTATTTGATCCGTTTTATGGACAGACTTTTTAAAGTATCAGATGGTACAAAGTAGGATTTTGCAGCCACTTGTCAGCGGCTCGCATTAGCAGTTATGTAATGTGGCTTACTGAGTTTGTAAGCGAAAAAACGAATCTGTAACAATAACAGTAAAACATGCTTTATAAGCTGGTTGCTACCCAATTATGCAAATTGCATGAATATATTATGGGTTGCTGAAAGTATTTAATTCAAAACAAAGCCTGTTAAGGCTAGGCTTTTATTCATAAAATTTCCAGTATTTATTTTTAAAATTTTGCAGTAAAAACCCTTTTAAACTCACTCCAAAAGTTTAAGCCTAGTAGCTTTTTAAAATATTACTTAGTTTTTTTAATTATATTATGAATAATCATCGGCGAACACATACTAGTGACTATCACAATTCGAAATTCCGTTAAGTGCTGGATATATTTTAAATAGAAAATAAGTAAGGGCAATATGGGAAAGAAGAACAGGGAAAATGCACGAGATATAAATATAATTATTTTTTTGTTCGGTAAATGAAAACAATAAAAATATTTGAAAAGTTTTCTTAATTTCTATTTAAAGTTAATTAAAATATCGGTAACCAATTTGTTAGCACCTTATATGTACAGCGAGCTACAAAATTGCATGGACACATTGAATTGCCCCACCATTTGCTAAAACTACCGTGTTGCCAACAGTATAATGTTACTTTCCCAGCTACCCCTGTTTTAATCGGGGTAACGTACTAATGTTGCCACAGTAGAATTATTATTTAACTGCTATCTTACATGTTACCATAAATAAATCATGACACTAGGTACAATACAAATACATAATTGCAAATGGATCTCCATATGAAATCAAATCAAATTGATGTCAGTAATGTAACACTGATATCCGAATGTAAGTTCGTATTATCTTCAAAATTTATTGAATTCATACAAGTCTCATCTTAGACCTTTTCACCTTTTCAAGACTCTTTTAGACCTTTTCAAGTTCTTATAAGTCTCACGCATAGCCTACCGTCGTATTGTTGTGCAAGAACACAAACATGCATTTTCCGGCGGTTTTTACACAAGAGTAATTATGTTATAACCCAGCCTCGAATGACAAAGGGCCACCTGATACGAGTATGTAACATGGGTTAAACCTATTCATTTTAACAGGAAACTGCGACAAACAAGGCTTTTGTTGACCTTCCCATCAAATTAGTGTAATATATTATGGAGACCATGTCACTTTTTTCAGTCATATTGAACAGCTACTGAAGATGTAGGTCACATTCTCTATTATATCGTCACATTATGTTGATTTCAAAGGTACAGTAAATCCGTATTTGGTAATGAAATTTGAAACGAAATTTGCAGCAACAACAGCACTTGAGTATTCTGCGCTGTTACTGTTTGCACGACTTCACAAACATGGCCATTTGCGCATCACCAATTTACTCAATTTGGCTCCAAACAGGAACAGACTTGAAGTAATTACATTAAATAGCTGTTGTACACACAATAACATTAAATACATGTTCAGGAACCCGATTCAGATTAAACAGTTTGTAACGGTTTTAATCTTATTTTGAAACGACCTGGAATATCGCTCACTCGGATTGGAAATAAAATGAAAGTCGTTCGTGAGAGGTACGCCAATCAAGAAGACGATCGTCGAGGTCGTGTCAAAACCAATTAAAAACTGCAACAAGTTGTTAAATTTGAATCGGGCTCTAGGTCATGTAAATCCGGTAAAAGGAAAAAGTCCAAAGAGGTGCGAGCGCGAGCTGGACGTTCCAAGGGCTGACTCAAATGGCATTATCTAACTAACGAAACGAAGCGAGATTGGAAATAAAATGAAAGTCGTTCGTGAGAGGTACGCCAATCACGAAGACGATCGTCGAGGTCGTTTCAAAACCAATTCAAAACTGTAACAAGTTGTTAAATTTGAATCGGGCTCTATGTCATGTAAATTCGGTACATAGGAAAAAGTCCATAATAGAGGTGCGAGCGCGAGCTGGACGTTCCAAGGGCTGACTAAAATGGCATTACCTAACTAACGAAACGAAGCGAGATTGGAAATAAAATGAAAGTCGTTCGTGAGAGTTACGCCAATCAAGAAGACGATCGTCGAGATCGTGTCAAAACCAATTCAAAACTGTAACAAGTTGTTAAATTTGAATCGGGCTCTATGTCATGTAAATTCGGTAAAAGGAAAAAGTCCATAAAGGTGCGAGCTAGGCAATCCAAGGGCTGACTAAAATGGCATTATTTAACTAGCAAAGCGTCCGTATTAATTTATAGTAACTGCAAACAAAAAGGTTTACCAAGTCTCACGCTAGATGTCACTGACCCGACCGTACAACTAGCTAACGATATTCTTATCGGGTTTGTATATAAGGTTCGAACATTATTTTTAATACATTGTACTTGGGATAAGAGAAATAGGGCTGGGTATTGTCCGGCCGACTCTAAAAAAACCGGCCAAGTGAGAGTCGGGCTCGCGCACGAAGGGTTCCGTACCTAGGCTAGGGGCACATCCGATGAGTGACTTTCACTATATTTCGCATGCACCAACAAGCGTGAGCGATCTTCAAGGTCGTTTCAAAATAATCTACATTATCCCAAAGAACAGTATTTGTACCAAGATCAGTTCATATTAACTTCAGGTATTATAATATTGTCTTCGGTTACCGCGATAGTTACTCATGAAATAAAACTATGAAAACGGATTATATCGCGTATATTGAATTTATAATACATCCCGACGTTTCGAACTCTTTACAGCGTTCGTGGTCAACGGGTGGAGTCATAGTATTAGTATTTTCATAGTTTTATTTCAGGTATTATCCCAATCTTATAATGTTTCGGATTAAAAATGATTGAGATGTTTGTACTGCAAGGGAAAACTTTTCGGGCAATTAATTTTGGCGGCCAGGAAACAGTATAATAATTTACTCATGAAAACGTGGTTTTACCCAGATAAAAGGTTCTGTTATTTGTGGTCTTGTTTTAACCGTGAGATCATGTGGTCATGTTTTTAACCGTAATAAAAGACAACTCCATTCCCGTGCTTTAAAGGCGATGGATTTAATTAAAAATAAATTTGGCATCTACTACGTACCATTTCACCGTGTTAAGCCCAAAAGGCCTATCCACGCTAATGTTTCTGTAAGAAAAGTTAATAACTCGTCGCATCAGACATTCTTAGCGTTAAAACTTACTCAGTGCTATTATTATCGCTTACCAGGAACAACTGCGATTTCCCTGTTCGTGAACTAGTATAGTTTTCCACTCAACAACAATTCCAAGATAAATATTATAATTTATAATGCGTTCAAACATCGTGTGCCGAATCAGAGACAATTTTCACTCACGACATGCCACGTCAATAGCAAACAATATTGCGGACCGCTTGATGTTAAGCTGTCACCGCAGCTGCAGCCTACATAGGGTCATTGCGCTAGTTTCCGTCCAGTGCTAGTCTTCGTCCTCTTGACGAAATTTGAATTTAAATGTACCTTGACATACAAATTTGGACTTATTGCAATAGCGTTCGTCTAAAGTCGTCAAACCGCGGCTTTCTGGTATAAGGCGGCTGAAGTCACTCAAAAAAAGGTCCTAGACCACGGAAAATAACATTTACAGTACATATGGTGCTACTTTCTCGCACTAGTACGTAAAGAGCATTTTTCGTGCATATGTCGAAAGTTTAAAGGGCCACATGTACTGTAAAACGTTGTACGATACACGTGCGAATAGGTAATTCGCAACTCGCGTCGAATTTCCTCTTTTCCGCACTTGTAACGTAAATAACTATTGCGGCTTTTTGAGCTTCCTAAACTGGTTGTGTCTACTGCTTTTCTGCTTGGGCTTGGCTTTTCTTCTCAAAAGTTTGCCGATCCCTGGCCTAAGGTAAGCTCGGGAATATATGCCCTCATAAATACGTTTCTATAAGTGAAAACCTATAATTGGCTTTCTAATTCTATTATAGTTTTTGGATATGTATAGCGCTGTTGGTTTTCCATGTACCAAAATAAAATAAAATAAAGGCACAACACGCGTGAACTTGCCAATTAGAGCCTTATTCGCACGAACCCGAACCGCGTAATAGAATATTCTTTTCAGAATTATTCCACGATAAAATAAAGATACTTTGAGGCTTTCAGTAATTTACAGTCGCTCTTATTACCCACAATATGGCCGCTGGCGTAATTGGCGATGCATCATCATATTTTGTTTCATTACTGAAAATACGCACCGGTGAATTATTTAGGTTATTCAAACGAAGAATGTAGGGAAAACAATAGGAGGCCTTCTTTAAATTTGTTACCAGCTATATGGTTATTCTGTAAAGTTGTCTAAAATTACTTGCTAGGCAAGGAAATGGGCAAATTTTTATTCCTTTGTCATTTTTAATTAAAATTGTATGGTACTTTTAGTCACAATAGTCTGTACGTTCTTAAATTCAATTGTGGATGCCAAAGGGCAATTACCTCTTATATATCGTGTTTCTCCTGGACTCTCCATATTATACCTTTTCGTCAATAAAAAGACGATTTGAATTTATTTTTTTCATTTTCTAGCCTGTCTCTATACCAGATATTTATAGCATATGACTTGGGCCCATGGCTATATTTATCGACACCTACCAATTGAGACAATTTAATTTATCGTAAATAGAGTACACAATTGAACAAAGCGAACAAAACCGTTTTAATCTTCCCAATTCGTGAAACACTTCAAACTGAACTCGAAGCAAGTGTGTTATTCCCTTAACTGACTGAGCAACCAACACAACCAGCCATTTTAAGGATCACCTTTTAAAAATATGCGTAATGGGACATGCACACTTTAGTTCAAAGGAATTAGGTATCTACTTATAGCTTGATAGGTACGAAAACTGTCGACTATCATTAAACATTTGCATTAACTATTTACTGTAGGCCAAGCACATGATTGGCGCAACAATATCTCGCCGCGAAATAGACTACCCGTCGCGCCAATCATGTGCTAGCCCGGCTGGTGCAGATACGCGTATTTGAATGAGTGTCAATGACGGGCATTACGGCCTCTCCAAACGTCATCCACAATCGCATGTGATTTGCAGGTACATTGAGAAATTTGGTCGATCGATTGAATTCGTTGTTCCTACTTATCCAGCAATTATCTAAAATGGTTAAAAATTAATACAACGTCTGTAGCCTTTAGCCAAGTGCTTGATGTGCAATTGGAACAATGGACTAGGATCAAGAAAAATGGAACGAGCCGAGTGTAAATTCCCCGGATAAATTCTTTATCTTACGAAACATGCTCGAAAAATACATTGTGCTCTTAATGTATGAGTTTCCTACACGTATCACCAACAAAAGACGGAAAGCACCTATTTCCAGTGATTACTCGTAAGACAGAACTTCTCTCTTTTTACTTTAACACGACGGCAAGTCGGGGATTTCTTACAGAACATTAACTGAACTCATACTTGAAGGAATGGAATTTGCTCGTATTTTATTCTGGAACGTTCGATCTAGGTCGTTTGTTTTAAGCGTCGTACCCATTAGGGCATTGTTTGAATGAATGCACCCTGAAACAATTTTCCCTTTACTGTATTGCTATTAAAATTTTCTTCCAAAGTATTTATAAGTGAAATATTTGGTTAACTTATATCAGTCAGGGGCAGTCTTACTATGGATGGTTTAGTATGGTGGTGGTTCTCTGTTTTTTTGTCTTGGGAATCTAAGGCTAAGAAAGTAAACTGCAAGGTCGATTTTAAAGATAATGAACTTCTTTAGTTGCAAGTAACTTTATTTTAGGTTAGCGTTGGTGCCCTAGCCGAGATAATAATTGCGGATAGAAAAGCCAATCGAAACTAAAATTTATAATGTATGTAAATTCATTCATTCTTTTAAAAAAGGCTTCAGTCCAGTGGGACCATTTCGTCAGCATCACTAGGTCTTAGAGCTTTAAATACGACTAAAATATTACGGTTAGTACAAGACAGTGTACGGTGTTTTTCTTAGCTCTTATTAGGCGATCCAGGCCCTCAATACTGAGGAATACGACGCAAGGAGGAGAAGGAGGAGGGATAAGGCGATAGCTGGACTACAAGAAGCACGTGGGCTACCGTCCGTTGACTCTAAAATGGTGGTTAAACGCGCTTCGAGATTAAATCTCCATTCACTGCACACTACCACATTAGTTTACTGTATAAGCTATCGATATTACACTTTTAACAATATTAATGAGCAAATAAGCAAAGGAATTAATGACGAGGCTAACTATCAAGATGGCGCTCGAAACCAGAAGCATGTATGGAAATAGTCATGTCACATCTGTCATCCCGACAGATGCTACGAAATACAGAGACATTTATTCGTTTCGTTTGGCGTTTGTCGATGTATCATTGTCATCTTACGTAGGCCCCCTGATCTTAAAATAACATTTTATAGTACCTACTCAGGTAGCTACAGCTTAATAATCATTATGTCAAAATAATCTACCTTTATTCACTATTGTATTGAGCGAAAGCAACCCGCAAAACAAATTGCTTTCGGTAATGGGCAATTGAATATTGCCTTTTTGTTATTTCTGAAAATCTCCATTATTTTTATTTACCCAATCAGTTATGAATGGCAATAAAAATACTATGGCACCGATGTTAAAGCTATAAAACCGAATAGTTGTAAAAAAATATGTTGCAGACTATTATTGAGGTGATCGTAAATTTGAAATTTATTAGTTTCACTGGAAATCTTAAATTTTTGATACATTCAACTAAAGCAACTATTTATTTTTCTGGATCATAACTATCATAAGCTATTTTGACTTCGTGTTGGTGTTTGACATTTCTGGTAAGATTATGGCAAAAATTAACCCCCTTATTCATACAACTTAGCAAACCATAATAATTGCCCCACGTTGGGCGCCAGTTAAAATACTTGAAGTTGGGGTATAATAAAACTGCCCCTGACTAAAAATATAAGCATTGAAGTATCTCTGTAAGTAGTGTATTTAATTATATTGTATAAATGTATAAATAATTAAAGTACTTAACTTCAAGTATTTTAAATCTCATGTATCATGGTCTGTTTACTTAGTGTTAGAATAATATGAACGCAAGCCCCTACGAATATTTGCCGAGCAAAGTTTCATGCTCGCCGCGTCTACACTCATCTGATATAGGCTCTCCCTCTTGTGCCTACGCATGTTGCCGCGTCACTATCACTTGTAATTTATTTTCTATTTTCTTTTAATATATTTACTTATAAAAAGTCTGCTTGTGTTATTTCATCAGGTTATGGGCTTCTCCCTACCTGTTAACGTTGGTTTCGGGAAATATTAAGTGATTAAAGTAAAATATAAAGATTTAAATCTCGGGAACTTAACCTCAAAAATCGAGTTTAGTTTCGGTCGCCGGAGTTAATTTTTTTCAGCTTTTCAGTATAAAAGTCGTAAAAGATGGCATCAAACAGTCATATGATGGCCATAGAAAAGCTCACAGGCCGTGACAACTGGACAAGTTGGAGTTTCGCCGTCAAAGCCTATCTTCAACATGAGGAACTTTGGAACTGTGTTCAAGGTACGGATACAGATGCTAAGAAAGACTTAAAGGCAAAATCAAAGCTTATACTCTTAGTGGATCCCATGTTATATGTTCATATACAAGAGGCGAAGTCAGCGAAAGAGGTATGGGACAATTTAACACAAGCATTTCAAGACTCAGGTTTGCTACGGAAAGTTGGTTTATTAAAAGACTTGATAAATACAACCTTAGAAAATAGTAGTAGCGTAGAAGATTACGTGAATAAATTAATGTCTTCAGCGCATAAGTTGCGTAATATATCATTTCAAGTAGATGATGAGTGGCTGTGGCTCTTGACCTGGCCTTTCTTCAGGATTTCCCCGATCTGATCAGAGAAAGTCCGCCGAGGTCTGCCCCTTCCAACTCCCGTTTCTACCTCTCCCTTATATACTCTCTTTGTTAGCCTCCTTTCACTCATTCTTTCCACGTGTCCAAACCATCTCAACATACCTTTCTCAATTTTTGTCACTACATCTTCGCTCAGTCCACACTTTTCCCTTATCACACTGTTCCTAATTCTATCTTGTAATCTCACCCCACATACACTTCTCAACGCTCTCATTTCCACTGCATTGACTTGGCTTTGATGCCTCTTCTGCCATACCCAACTTTCGCTACCATACATAAGTGTAGGCACCAGCACCCCTCTATGCACAGCCAACCGTGCCTTTTGCGACACCTTCTGGCTGCTCATAAAAGCGTTAAGTGCCCCATTCACGCGATTTCCAGCACTCACTCTCCTTTCAATATCTTTATCATGCTTACCGTCCCTAGTGAATAATGTTCCCAGATACACAAACTCTTTCACTTGTTCTACTCTTTCTTGACCAATCAAAATTTCACAGTTTGTCATATATTCCTCCTTTTCAAATACCATAACTTTCGTCTTACTTACATTTATTTTCATTCCTTTCCTTTCAAAAGATCCATGCATTCTAGTTACCATCTCCTGCAACTCTTCACCCGATGACGCTAGCAATACCAGGTCATCAGCGTAAAGAAGACATTTGACGGGAAACCCACTCATTCTCAGCCCACACTCATCATTTCTCAAATCATGCAAACTACTGTCCATGAACAGATTAAACAGCCACGGTGACGCTACACATCCCTGCCTAACACCCTTTTCGATGCTAAACCACTCAGTGTACGACCCGTTTACTCTCACACAAGCACTGGAATCCTCATAGAGCGATTTCAGTGCCTGAATGAGACGGCCGCTCAATCCATACACCGACAGTACCGACCAAAGTTCATTCCTCACCACTCTGTCATAAGCCTTTTCCAAATCCACGAAAGCGCAATAGACCTTCTGACCTTTGAAATAAAGAATAATACCTGGTCTCTAGTGGACAAACCGGCTGGTAAAAAAGTTATACCATGCAAATGGGTGTATAAAACAAAGATGAACGAAAATGGAGATATAACACGTTATAAAGCCAGGCTTGTTTTAAAGGTTATAAACAGACAAAAGGAATTGACTACCATGAGATATATGCACCTGTTGTAAGATATTCCTCTATTAGATATCTCATTGGGTTAGCTGCAAAATATCAGCTAAAAATACACCAAAAACACACACACACACGTTACAGCGTTTCTTCAGGGTGACGTTGAAGAAGAAATATATATGTCTCCGCCGCCATACTTTGAACAAGGAAACAAAGTATGCTGTTTAAACAAAGCCATCTATGGGCTAAAGCAAGCAAGTAGACAATGGAACAAGAAGTTAAACAGTTTTTTATTGGAAATTGGGTTGATCAGATCAAAAGTAGACCCATGTATCTACTATAGAATATTAGACAAAGAAGATATATTTTTTGTAACTGTATATGTGGATGACTTGCTATGCTTGTTCAACAATGACAGCACTGCTAGTATGATCAAAGAAAAATTGAAAGAAAAATTTCATATGAAGGATTTGGGAGGAGCGACCCAATGTATTGGTTTCAAGATTACCGAAAGCAAGAATAAAGAAATATCACTTGACCAATCTATTTATATAGAGAAAATTTTAAGTCGCTTTGGAATGTTAGATAGTAAACCAGTATGGACTCCAAGCGAAGCAAATATACAGTTGAAGAAAGCTGAAAGTAATAAACAGATACTGGCTGATATACCTTATCATGAGGCCGTTGGGTGTTTATTGTATTTGTCTCAAGGGACAAGACCTGACATAGCATACATTGTCAATTCATTGAGTAGATTCAATGGCCAGCCTACTGCTCAACACTGGACAACGCTGAAGAGGGTCCTAAGATATTTGAAGGCCACAATCAATTATAAATTAACCTTCAATGGTAATAATGAAAATATTACTGGTTACTGCGACGCTGATTGGGCCGGTAACACTGAAGACCGAAGATCGTGTACTGGGTACACATTTATTTTTCAGGGTGCCGCCATAAGTTGGTGTTCGAAACGTCAACCAACTATTGCACTATCAACTGCTGAAGCAGAGTATATGTCGTTATCTGCAGCTGTACAAGAGGGACTCTGGTTAAAGCAATTACAAGATGACTTTTGGCCAGAGCTTTCACAATCACCAATAACTATATTTTGTGATAACCAAAGTGCAATTAGCATTTCAGGTACTGAGGCATTCCGTGCTAGAAGCAAACACATAGATGTCCGGTATCACTTTGTGAGGGAGAAAATAGCCACTAAACAAATTCTGGTAAAATACTTGAAGTCTCAAGACATGGTGGCTGATGTATTGACGAAGGCCTTGCATCAACCAAAACACAAGGCCTTTACCGAAGCAATGGGTTTGCGTCCAGTGGAGGATGTTAGAATAATATGAACGCAAGCCCCTACGAATATTTGCCGAGCAAAGTTTCATGCTCGCCGCGTCTACACTCATCTGATATAGGCTCTTCCTCTTGTGCCTACGCATGTTGCCGCGTCACTATCACTTGTAATTTATTTTCTATTTTCTTTTAATATACTTACTTATAAAAAGTCTGCTTGTGTTATGTCATCACTTAGAGACAGCTAAATGACTGAGCAGCGTTATATCGTGTCATAAGAAAAAAAAACATTTCATGCCAAATTCCCTACACGCACGCAAATCACCTAAAGCTAAACTTTTATTAATTAAATATTTACGAAAATATGGCAACAAATATGCCACTATAATTTCCTTTAATAAATGAAATAAAAAAACTGCGAAAATTTTAAATTTCTATTGGAAACCTTATGGCCACTACACCAAAGCCACTTTTACCTACCTAGGTAACTAAGTGAGCGAGTGAGTGGCGTAAATCAGGCCAGTTTTAGACAAGCGTCACATAGAGAGGTCATCTATAACATTTCACGCCAAACGCATTTGCTCGGCTGTCAACGAGACGGTTCCATGTGAGAGATTTATCCATTGAGGGCGTGGACAGGCGTGAACTCCCAATTAGTGTTGTAGCCACTGATCTCGATTTTATGAATACACTGTCATTGGCGAGAAATTATGGGTCTATATTGAAATCTGATTGGCGTTATAATTGGGGTCATTCCCATTTCTAAGAATATATATAATCTGATTTAGGTCTCCGGTAAGCTCGGCTGAATTGCACCTTCCCATATAAACGTATAATTACCAAACTAAATCAGTAACTACCTACATTTAGACAGAGATAACTATTCGGTTCGGAATCGAACGAGATTTCAATTATTTATTTTAACGAGTACCTAAATAAGATGATTGAGCACTGCGATGGCGTAGATTTCGCGGAGGCTTATTCTAATGATTAATGATAGGTAATGAATATGATCTGGATTTATTATGGATTTGATCTGTCAGTGTTAAAAGTGACATTTCTTCAACCAGAAACGTCACTTTTGACACTGGTAGATCATATCCAAAACAAATCCAGATCAAATTCATAATCTGTTACTACAATCAGAACAAGCTTCTGGATTGTGATAAGATCGCCGCAAATTTTAATTAATTATGTCTCTTTGCTCAGGCTAAAGTTCTATCTGTTCGTCAACTGTTTATACACAAAATTTGCTTACAAACACATAAATCGTCTAAATTATCAAAGAACTATAATATATTACCACAAAAACGCGTCTTCAATTTACCCGTTCCAAGAGTAAATTCAGCTTTTGGCAAACGTTTTGGGGAACGCATCAGGGCGTTTACATACAATGCTATAAATAAACTATGTAACCTCAGGGATTGCACACAAATGGAAGCGAAAAAACTGCTTTTCAAACTGCTGCACTCACAAAATTATGCCGAGACAGAAGCCATATTTAACAAAATTTAGTTTCACTATTGTGTCTAGATTAAGCCTTAGTTTGTAGTTAGTAGTTTCTGACTAAATGATAGTTTTAATTGTAACAAGTCTGATATTTAAATTGTAATTGGTTCCCCGCAATACAGGCACGGCCCTAGTGCGGAGACCCCTGGAATGTCTGTAACCTTGAGCTGAAAATAAATGATCTTTATTCTTGTTCTATGTGTCACACCTATACTACGAATATCACGCGTAGGTAAACAGGATGCTTTTAAAGTAAACGCCGTTTGAAACCCGTACATTTCGCATTAACAATACCACGAACAACATACCTACGTAATACAACAGCTCTGCTCTCGTACCATCAGAGCAAGCTCGGGGCATAATTTAAGAAAATCTCCGTCGGTTTATCAAACATTACGTCATTCTAATTACCGCTAAACGACACGTCGTTTCCAGAGTAACATCAACATTCACGTAAAATGTCTTAAGATACAAGTTCTTAATTTAAAACGCAGTAAGTCGAATCTGTGGACTTTCTAAACGTAAGTATTATTTTTTAAATTTGTTTATTAAGATTACGGTTATACATTAGATTATTAAACGATTGGCATGTTGGCTACGCACCCAGAACAACTAAGACTTTATGGCTCAGAGTTTAAAAATGATGAGAGACGTTGACATTACCCAGAAAGTTACCAAAGTTAAGTGACAGAGCCAACATCGCAATTAAACTGTGGCGGTAAAATTCGGGAGCGGTATTCAGATTTTACATTTTGTTTAAGATTTGATAATGATGAGTGATAAGGCCTTGATAAAATTCGCAGTGTATCTCGCTCGCAGCAATAAATAGCGTGCCAAGTGCAAGCATATCAATACATAAATAAAAAAATAACTGATTTGTAATCTGAATACCGCTTTTACTTGCTACACAGTCTCATTTTGATTTTGATAGATGTAATTCTCATTTTGCTTAATGACACATTTACCCAGAGACCGATTCTGTTAATGGTTTAGATGGTGTTCATCTTGTTTTGATACGACCTTGACTGAGAGCACAATCAGCGATATGGCTCGGCCACAAAATTGCCCGACCAGCGGCGGCGGCGGCGGCGGCAACCATAGGTTGGGGCGGATTCCGCCGCCACGCTGATTGGTGCTGACGAAATGCAGGCGTCTCGTAAAGCATTTCAAGTTTAACTTGCACTCATAGCATGCGCGTGAAATGCTTGATGACACGAAACAACGTTGTTGTATTAAAATAACATGGAAACCATATCAAATCATTAACGCAAAATCGGCCTCAAAGTTATTCGGTTTCTCGGTAGCTATGCATGCATGCCCTGTGCTTAACAACCCGGTGCCACATGCGAGTGTGTCTAATGCACGGAAAAGCGAATGCGCTTTGATAACGATTTAATGCACTAGCTATTTGTCATAGTTAGGTCGCTGGAAACCAGGAAAGGAAGGGCAAGAATGCTTAATGGTTCCGTAGCTCGTGAGTCATGTGACGTGAACCGATGACAAATGAATGTGGAGGGAAGTAAGAGGAACCACATAACACAATACTAGACTGATTACATAGGACAATCGACGTCACCACATATAAGCTCTCTCGTACGAATTAGTATAGAAGAGCGACCGCTTATTTTAGTGGCGTCTGCAATTACGACAAATACTCATAAGCACATTACATATTTACAAAAATGTATGCTTAGCTGCTTGAATCGTAGCATTTTACAAGTGAAATTGCACCTGTGTGGTCACCGCGTACTATTTGTAACAATTTAAAAATGTGGTGTCTATCCTGTGGGAAGGAAACCAAGGAAAAGGATGGACTGCGTGAGAAATGATAATGGAAAGAACGAAGGTATTGATGAGATGACGGGCGACAAAGAGGTATGGAAGAAAAAGACATGCTGTGCCACTTCCTAGTGAATGGCAGGAGAAATGCGAATGATGAGCTCGACTTGTCGGTTTTCCATGCTTAAAAAGTCCCTGGAGTTTTCAAAAATGTTTAGTAAGTACTTGTTTTTGTTGAAAGACAGTCATTTGACCTTCCAACGCAAAGGAGAAAATGGGTTAGTAAACAAATCAAACTAGACATGAGTAGTTCGCGAATGAAAGATTCAAATGAAGTACTTCACTTGATGTCACTCTTTCCTTCACTAGTTCAGTTCGGATTTATTTAGTTCTTTACTTCAGAAGTTCAATTTAATTATCTTTTCATTTACTTGCTCATTCGCTTAGAGAGTGACAAGGACGCCACGTTTAAACCTTCGATTCAAAAATTCATTTATTTGAATCCCGTCGTTGTAAATAATAATGAGTAAAAATCGTGAAAGTTTAAATCAGTGTTTCATTTATTTGAGTTATTTATATGAAATTATCAATCGAATCCTTAATTCAACTCAATATATCCGCGAATGAGAGATAGAAAACCAGTACTGTTGATATAGATGGATCTTTTGAGCTACTGAACTAAACTGAACTAGTGAACTAAAAGAGTGAAATACTTCACAGCGTATGAAAGATGCATATCAATCTTTTCTTTTTAGTGACACATTTTGCGCATGACTAAATCAAACAAAACTGTTCATCATGAGGTTGGTATGACAGAATACTTATACAATCCAAGAAAAATCTTAACACCGCGATCTACAAAACAGCGACGAGAGAACAGCGCCATTTAGCGGGACATTGGTACACTAACTTTGCTATACAAGTTGTACAATTAGTTTTATCAAAGAGAATAGAGTGTATAGAGGGTTAGTCATAGTAAATTTTGTGGTCACAGTAAATTTACTGTCATCTTTCGACACATGATTAAAACCAAAAATGAAAATGAATAAAAGTATCAAAAAATATAGATATAATTATATGGATAAATGTTTTTTTTATTATTATTATTTTTAGAACGCCATATGACTGACCCATGTTCTTTCACTGATATGTGTTAAAATTGTTAAATATCAAACGGTGTCGCTATTTACTCGAGCATAGGCCAAAGGTTGATTACATACATACATTGTACATTGGCTCCGTCTATTGGAGCCTAAATTTTTCTTGATTTTTATTCAAACATTATGTGAAATTGTATTATAAATATCGTCATTCAAATATCACCTTGGGGCGGCAGAGCAATATTTCAAATGTTCGCGCCGTGCGCATTTCGAGGTATCTTGCCGCACGAGGGGATATACATATAACTAAGTACATCATTTTTATTTGATAAATCATTTTATTTTTTTATACAATTTACTCTAAGGCCTACTAACAGGATGTAACAAAAATAATGGGGATTCGTTTAAGGCCATATTTACTAGATATCGTGTTCAAATTAGGAAACGTAAAAGAAAAATTGTTTTAACGCGAACCAATTTTTTTTTTACTTCTCAAAGGTCAAACATTTTTCGCCTCAAAAAAAATTTTCTTCTACTTTTTCCTAATCAGAACATTACACTATACCGAATATGCTCTTAAACAGATCCCCATTATTTTTGTTAGGTACAACTTGTATAAACACAACAGCGTTTTTTACTGTCAGACACAAAGTACTTACTTTCATTTATTGCACAATAAAACCTAACTATGTAATAATAATGATTGAAAAGCTGCTATCAGTAAATCAAAAAATACTAAAATTAGGTATTAAAACACAATTTAAAAAACTTCATTAAAAAAAAGTAATTTTTCGGCGGATATACATTTCCGGCCAAACAATTATAAGGCTGACATTACACTAAGCCGCGGGTTCCCATAACAAAAACAACCTCATATTTAGAAGTTGGTTAAAAACTTTAGGTAGAATGGTCTTAAGTGTTATACAGATACGTATGCAATGTATTATTACCTCTCACACATTCAGATTTTTTTTTTAAATCCAATGATTAAACGGTATTAATAAAACGTTTGTCATAAATTAAATTGCTTTTATAATTAAGCCTTCATTATGTATACAGATTTAAAATGTAAATTGAAACAAATTCCGTATCTGTCTCTAATTACTTTACGTGCCCCACATATTAGCGTCGTCAGATGTAAACGGTCAGCATGTGAACGTGCCCTTAGAATACAAATGTACTGTTCGTAAATTGTTGGCGTATCACTACGTGGTGCAGTCTCCACTAAGATGCTTAACTTTGCAGGAACCGTATTACTTGTGTTTGTGTGTAGTCTGGTTTTGCTGAAGGTAGGAATTCATTTTACTTTATTTAAAAAGCCAAGTCTGCTTATTGGTATCCAGGGGTGCTGTGCATCGTCCAATCACGCATAACAATCCAATTTTTAGGGTTCCGTACCTTAAAAGGAAAAAACGGAACCCTTATAGGATCACTCGTGCGTCTGTCTGTCTGTCCGTCTGTCTGTCTGTCTGTCTGTCTGTATGTCTGTATGTCCGTCTGTCACAGCCTACTTTCTCCGAAACTACTGGACCAATTAAGTTGAAATTTGGTACACATACGTAAGTTTGTGACCCAAAGATGGACATGTGACATAACCAAATTAATTTTAAACATGGGAGCCACTTTTGGGCGGTAAATGAGAAAATAAAAAATAAAGTTTTTCAAACTATATCGTGTTTCATATCAAATGAAAGAACTTATTGTATCAATTTTTTTTTTATAATTTTACGATAAACATTTTAGAAGTTATTCAAGAAAATAGGCAAAAAATGACCATTCCCCCTTTACCTCCGAAACTACTGGGTCTAAAATTTTGAAAAAAAAAACAAAATAGTTCTTTACCTATAGATGACAGGAAAACCTATTAGAAATGTGCAGTCAAGCGTGAGTCGGACTTAATTATTTTTAAAGACAATTCACTCACGTTTCACATAAAAAAATGCATTGTAAAAATTGTGTAATGTATGGAACCCTTGGAACGCGAGTCCGACTCGCACTTGGTTGGTTTTTGGTCTATGGGCGATAGTTAAGTACTTGAAAATAAAGATTTTCATTCATTCTTCTTCTTTGGCCAACCCTCTTCCCAGCTCATTTGGGGTCGGGTCTCCTTGTACGTTTGCGCCAGAGAGCTCTGTTCTGGGTTGTCTGCGTAGTTAGGCTGTCCTGGTTCATCTCTTTTTGTATTTTGGTCCACCAAGTAGCGGGGGGTCTACCTCGTCCTCTGGGTCGGTTTGGTATGTTCAGGACCTTTTTGACTACATAGTCATTCATTCATTCATTCCACCAATTGAGGGGGGATTAAAATCTTCTCGGGGCTTCTCGGTTAGAGCCGGCGTAGCTTTTTTGACGTTCATAAGCGCATTGTAATATGCTTACTTAAATAATAAACTATTTGTATCATTCATAACAACCCTATTCCACATTAGAGACACATTCAATAACATACCGTATTGCCCCGCAATGAAGTAAACTTTCATTAGTTTTCCAATGTATCATAGGATTGTTATATTGTTATTCATGGTGTGTTAGTGCAGGCCAGTAATAGACATTATTTATAGATACTATTCTTAGTAATTACCTAGTAACTAATGTATAAATACTCGATTTGAGGTCGGAAAGTAAGTTTTCAAAATCAAAATATATCTACGTTTAAAAATAATCGAACATTATTCTCGTGAACGAGAAATCAGCCAGGCTTTTTTCATTTTAGGGAAAATCATTTTCCCGGCGTTATTACTCACGCAGAATTAAAATGAATATATAAGTATCTACTGTACTTACAAAAAAAAAGGTTTTGAAGCTCTATAAGAGCCTGTCAGTCGATCACGTTTGACTTTATTTTTATTTTATAGTATTGTTATCAGGCAGAATTTCAACAGCAGCGTGCGAAGACAGTTCATGTAAATCCGAAGCACGTAAAATTTGCATCGATATTTACCACCCGCAGTAGCCGCTCGTCACCCTACTCGACCGATATGAACATCACTACACTTTCTGCTTGGGGAAATAATGTTACTGTAAGTTACTAACCACTACTTAAGCGTACTACGTAGGCGAACTGCGCGCCTGCACCCACCGATCCGGCAACGTTGCGTGCCGTGCACGGAGCGTTTCGGTACCGGTAAAATATTCTCGTCGACAAAGGTTTAAACATAAAATCTCGGCATCAGACCAACGCCGCCCCAATTCATCCGATCGCCAGTAACAACTTAGATGTCAACCATACGTTTACGCACCGGCCGCGGGAAGGCCCTTGATGGGGGGGGGGGGGTGTGGGACTCGCCGCTCCTGTCCCCTCTCAACTGGCGAAAGGAAGGAGAACTTGGCCCTACCCACTAAACCCACTCCGGCGTTTCACCCTCTTTGCCGTTTGTGAAAGCGCCATGGGATCGCCATGGGATCGATCGTCATTATTACGTCATTATGACGTATAAATGCTACATGCTAGGCGGGCTTCCTCGCGCTTATGGCGACAGTATGGAGTGGCACTTGAACTCTGATCCTGATATTACTAGATAGCAGGGTAAATGAGAATGCAAAGATGGACTGCAAGTAATTACAAATTAGTATTAAACAAGTCGAATATCCAGGGACTGTTAGACCTGTTTTTTGAGCTGTTGGATTCAAGCCCTTATTGTCAATCCATACTAATATTATAAATGCGAAAGTGTGTCTGTCTGTCTATGAGTGATTCTCAAAATAGTGGCATCTTAACCTGTCATCGAGTTTTTGAATGGAATGTATGCTTATTTTCTCTTTTTCATATGAAACAAAAATATGTATAGATAAACAAAAACAATGTTTATCGAGGCCAAGTCTTTATTTTTATTTAAATTTAATACTTATATTTAAAAAAAATAAAGAGTACCAGTTTTCACTGTAACCTGTCTTGTCCAAACGCATCGCTGTTCTAGTTTTAGTTCTTTAGATTTTATAAGCAACAATTAATGTTACAAAAATATCATGCTATATAACAACAAGAATAATACCTTTAGTTTTTTTTATAGCACTGGTCTTTTATATATTTTTTATACAACAATATTTGCGCACGAAGTTTGTCCAGCGATATTTTCACTGTAACCTGTACATCCGCGGTGATGCATCTGACTCACACATAGAAAAACATATTAAGATCATAATCCCTGCAAAACATGCCGCCAGTATCGAACTACCCGTCGTAGTAAACTTTCGTGCCTGAGGTGTCGTAGTTTTGTGGATAAAACTAATTGAAGGAAGGAATCTGGAGTTTGTAACAGGTATGTTAACTTTAACTTACCTTAATTATTTTATCATTTTGGTATGGAGCCTTTTTTGCTTATACCATTTTAATGTTGTAATAAGTAATACTGATTGATACTAAAAATGAGCAATGCGTATGATTAACGGTTTTAGAGATAAAATAAATAAACAATACTTTTCACTCTAACCTGTGTAACTTTAACCTGTAATCAATGAACAAGTTAAAGTGATCATAGACAGGTTAAAGAGCCCCATGTACAATGGATGGATGTTAATGGGACGCTTGCCAGGGGAAAAATATTTTTTTACCTCACTCACTCGGAAAAACCTCAGTTTATAGCGCGAAATCTGCGTGCAAAAGTCTATTTTATCCGCTAGCGTGCAAAAGTCATTTGAATTTCGAACACGATGAATATGAGTGCTTTTCTTTGTTTATTTTGTTTGGATTTGAGTGTGTTATGTCTTAAATTTGATATGTTAAATAGAGGGCAAAATTAAATAATATATATATATATATAACTTCAAAACTACGCCGGCTCCAACCCTACACCTCAGACCCGAGAAGATTTAGTTCCCTCCTAAATTGTAGGAGGGTATCCCAATATGGGACCGGCAACAAACTCGGCGGGACACATCTTTTCAAAACATATTATACTCATATTGGGATACCCTCCTACAATTTAGGAGGGAATTAAATATTCTCGGGTTCGAGGTGTAGGGTTGGAGCCGGCGTAGTTTTCCTAGAATTATATTGACCGATAAAAAAAATCAAAAAAAATAAAAAGTCTAGTGAAACTAACCGTGAATCATTCAAAACTCGGCGTAGTTTTTATCGCGTATACCTATATATATCTTTACTTGAAAATAGTTGTATTTTATAACTAGCCTTATTAACCGATTTTGCATGTACAACCAGCCCTAAAGTTTATAGTCTATGATGGTTCATTGTTTTTAGTATGTGGGTATTTTTGCACTTTGTCACCCGTTTTCCTCAGTCACCCGTTGACCACGAACGCTGTAAAGGGTTCGAAACGTCGGGATATATTATAAATTCAATATACCGAATATACGAAATATAATCCGTTTTCATAGTTTTATTATATTTGTAACAAGTTTTAGAGTTGATAATAAGTACTTTGTTCTTTATTAAGTTTTAAGCGAGTTTTGAACTTATTAATAAAACTTTTTATCATACCTCCCAAACCAAACAACTTAATATTACTTATTAAGCAAGGAAACTAATGTATGGAGTGAGGACTAAGCTTACTTGTTTTTCTATGTCCATGGTGATTGTGAATGATTATACTGAGGTTGTGAAATATATAGTTAGTGCCATTTAGTTATGGTTCGTAGAAATAAGCATAATAAAAATTAACAAATTTCTTAAACATAATTGGTATTGTTACCATAACTCGACCGCACATATTTTTGGTATAAACTAATTAAAATCAGAGCACTTTCAGATTCGACTTAGCTACGATCATAACGTTGGTTGTAAAAATATTTCAAAAATATATTGATTAATTGATAACACTTTTATTTTATTTTCCATACAACTCTCTTTAACCTGTCTAATGTCACTCTCACCTGTACCTTCAAATCTTTAACAGGCTATAACTTTTACATTTGTATGATTTTTTCGTGGCCTTTAGTAAAAATGCTAAAAGTGATACTTTAATAATATTTTTCCATCCTTAAAATGTGAAAAAAGTAAAAATAAAAAAAAAGGTTTCACTTTAACCTGTCGATGCCACTATTTTGAGAATCACTCCTATTTGCCTGTTACCATTTCACGCTTAAACCGCTGAACCGATTTAGTTAAAATTTGGTATAGAGATAGTTTGAGTCCCGGAGAAGGACATAGGGTAGTTTATTCCAAAAATCATCCTTTAAGCGGATGAAAAGGGGGTGGAAGTTTGTATGGGGAAACGTTAAAAGGCAGATTGGGTAAAAAATAAGCTACGCAAATTACTAACTCCACACAGACGAAGTCGCGGGCAAAAGCTAGTTAATTATAATTCAAATTGGCTTAATCGAGACAATTGCCTGCCACTCGATGAGATAAATGCAATTTTTAATTTACAGGTTAAGATAATGTACTACAAAGTCAAAGCTAAATCAGACGCCATGGTAATCGAGCTCAAGACTTGTGATATGTTCAACTTGAAGTGGGCGAGGGAATGGATGGAGAAATATTCTAACCCGACAGTCGATACCTGCCCTTTAAAATCGGTAAGTTTATGTTTTCTAGTCGCCATAATATTATTATAACTATAGGCGTCGGCAGGAGAGTTGAGGAGAATGATAACTCACAGCTAAGTCACAGATACATAGTTCAGTTTTTAAAAATTAAATGGCTTCAGTCAAGGTATCATCATCATCATCATCATCAATGTCAGCCGATAGACGTCCACAATGGACATAGGATTGCCGTAGTCGCCACGCTTGGCGTCAAGGTATAAGGAGCTATAATATAGGCGAATATTGTACGGTTAGTACAAGACAGTGTACGGTTATTAGCTCTTGTAAAGCGATAGCAGGACTATACAAGGGCCCCGTGGAGCTACTTGGCGTTGACGCCAGAAAGGTGAATAAAATCGTATCTAGATTAATTCTTCATTATCCGCACACTTCCACATTAGTTTACTGCATAATAGGCTATCAGTATTACACTTTAAACAACGTTAATGAGCAAAAACAAAAAAATAATCACGACTCGATATCACCAAAATGGCGGTTGACAAGCAACTGACAGATACATAGAGTACCTACTAAAGTTAGGAAATGAACGAATGACTGAATGTGATTTGTGTAAGTACACGATATTTTAGTTGATACTTAATACCTTTAAAGCTGTTACTTTAAAGCTTATATATTTAGAAATAAACAGAAAACAAAAATTACTCATAAGAAACTTTTTCGTCAATCATGTATATAAGTTGTCTTTAGCTATACTTAGGGGAGACCGAGGTGAGTTAAACCAGAGGTATGTTTAAAACAACGTTAAATTTGAGTCATCTATATTGCTGTTATATTGCTGAAATTAGACCAAGTAATAAAACCGGCCCAGTGTGAGTGGGACTCGCACACGAAGGGTTCCATTCCATTATCTATAAAAACGGCAAAAAAATCACGTTTGTTGTATGAGAGCCTATATTGTTTATATTGTTTCAAATTATTTAAATCTATTTATAAATTAACCTGGACATTTAACATTTAATATGCTAAATATTGAATGTTAAATGTCCAGGTTAATCATAAGTAAATCATTATTTTATTATTTTACTTATTTTCTGAACGAACTTGACATTTAACGTTGCATCAACGTCGATAAAATATAAAGTTATAAATATAGATTTTGTTGCTATTTGTATGAGATGCATGTAATTACCTAGACTTGAGAAAATTGAGTGCCCTGACAGGGTGTCATGTAGGATGGTCCTCAAACTGTAACACCTAATGTATTATGAACATGACTGCAATACAATAAAGAATAAAGCCTTCTTAAATATTTATTTTATTCTGTTTTTTAGCATTTGTTGTTATAACGGCAACAGAAATACATCATTTGTGAAAATTTCAACTGTCTAACTGTCATGGTTCATGAGATATAGCCCGGTGACAGACGGACAGACAGACAGACGGACAGCCTGACGGATAGACAGACAGACGGACGGACAGCGGAGTCTTAGTAATAGGGTCCCGTTTTACCCTTTGGGTACGGAACCCTAAAAAACGATGTTTAGCCTCATCCTACCGTCCGTCCGCTGGTCCCTCAATATGCGTCTATTTATAATCGTCTTGAGGCAAGTCCCACCTCGGTCTCCCTTACACCCTAATTCAGACGTTTATCATTTGCTCACATTATTAAATATGCATCACTATTTCACTTATTTAAAATTATTATAAACGGGTTACTCACGTATTATCAAGTCGTATAAACGCTCGACGTGTTTCGATCCAATTTCCGAGGATCTTCTTCTCAGAGCAACGACTCGCCTTTACTTACAAGTTTTATAGTTAAAATCGCATATCACTTGTCTTGTAATTTAGTAAAATGTTGACATATTTCAGGGGACCTATCGATTCTCCGGATTCGAGCTGCCGCCGAAAAACTTCCCGCTACTCGTCCTAGCCGACAAGAATAGCGATTATGAATCCAACCTTCTGGTATATGTTACTAAAACTAAGGAGCCTATTATTGAGCTCAGCATAGTTTTGAGCTATAAATCTAATCCAAAGTTAAAACGAAAGAAAAGTTTTAATGAATTAAAATTGTAAACATATCGATGGTGGAAAGGCAATATATCGCAAATTTCTCGTTTTTTTATTATAATAAATCATAATTTTTTTCTAGCTTAGATGTCTAAGGGCGTAAAATTACAATGGCTTTCACAATGCAATAATATTTTTAGCAATGGTTTGATTGATGATAATTGATTTTATATTGTAACTGAAGGAGCTTAATATCTTAAAAAAATATTATGTGCTTATATGATAATATCCCTCGAAGCAAAACCTTTTAGGACTCTTCACGGAAGAGTTCTTGTCTTAAATAATTTTAAGATCAATTTAATGGCACCTAATTAATGTGCAATTTAACTGTGTATTTTAAACAAAGATATATGTAACTCCGTATAAGATAAATAAAGTTTAAGGAAAATACGTGCCTCGGAAATCAAGAAAGTCATTCTCGAATAGATGGTGCCACGACTTTGGCCAATATTCGGCTAGATGGTGTTGACGACACCGATTTAAATAATGATTTTGATGATAATATCGTACCTGACTATTTAAATACCGATACTAAATAAGTACCTTTTGAAAAAAAATACAAAAGTAATTTAGTTACTGCTTAGGTATATTATTATTCGAATCTAAACTGTTGTGAGACATACTAATCTAAATATCTATATAAATCTATTATTTAAGAGACCCTAATGATTTTAATTTCCTCTCATTGTTTGGTTTATACGACATCGTTGGAAAACAAGCATTTATATGCATTGTCTTACCTATGAACGCCTGCAGCATCAGCATTAACCCGGAATTTTGGGTGCGGGAATGTTTTACACTAGCCATGGTATAATAAAACAAGGTACTCTCTTCCGAGACTCGCGAACCACGTGACTAACACAAACCTACGTCATCGTGCTGTTAAAAGGTTCACGATGACGTAGGCTTGTGTCAGTTACGTGGTTCGCGAGGCTCGGAAGAGAGTACCAGGCGGAGTATATTATTATACCATAACACTAGCCAAAAAATGGTTTAAACTGTAAATAAAAACAGAAACTATTTTAACATTTCTAAGTAAATTTGGAGTAACTACCTATTTTTGATTCATAGTTGGGTAACTATTTTACAATAAACACAGTTATAAATGCACAAAATCATTTCGGCACCCAAAATTCCGGGGTATGCATGTATTGCATATTATTGCTAAACCTAACGTTTTGAGAAAAATCTTGGGGTAGCAGCGGAAACGGAGCATTAGTAGTAACTTAAAAACATCTGCACTATTGACATTATAGACGTTTATTATAGAATTTCCGAACGAAACTTCGCTTCAAAGTGCATGAATTTCATCCCTAATTAAAGTGTAGTGAGCTCAGTAGTGCGACTTTAACAAGCAGAGCCGCTTCTCAAAGGCATGACCCGGTTTCTTCTCGATAAACGCTGAAACTTATCCACAACAAATCTGAGTATTCTAAACAAAATAGTTATTGGTGCAACAAGAGAGGAAAGTTGGTTTTTCTTGCGAGTGTTTATTTTGAATCCCGAGAAAGCGAAAGATTCTAAAGTAGAATCTTGAGCGTAGCGAGGGACTCAAAAACACGAGATGTGAAATAACTTTGCTCTCGTGTTGCACACATAATTTTTCACCTCAGTAGTGAGAACATATTAAAGGTTAAAATGTATTTCGAATTACACAGAATAAACAGAAAAAAAAAGTAATTTAATATGTAATATAATACCATACCATACGATACGATACGATACGATACGATACGATACGACACGATACGACACAACACGACACGATACGCTACGATACGATACGATACCATACCATAGGATACGATACCATACCATACGATACCATAATAAAAGTATGAAGTGGCAGTTCATGGCCTTCACTAAATTAAAAAGCTACATTGTTTCACTCCCTGGAGTGAAGAAAGTAGGCTTGTTCGAGCTGCTGAGGTGAAAAGGTAATAAATTTCTCTGTATTTCAAGACCTTTTGGATTAGGAGTTTGGAAAGGCTTTCTACTTACCTTTGTAATAGTAATTATTTTACTCGTGAATATTAGTTTGAAGTCATGTTTTATTTTTTACGGTTTTGATATTGAATATTGTTTATAATAGGTGTCGTAATCGGCATGCGTGTTTTTCTTTATTGATTCCAATTTCTTATTTAACGAATTTAGTGAAACTCGCGAACGCGAAGCGAACCGGCGCACGGCGCGGCGGGCCCCACGGCGTTCGCGTTCGCAACGAGATCGCCCAGGTAGGAATTTTATAACCCAAAACAGATTAGGAAAGAAAATTAAACGATTAAAAACGATTATTGTTCCAAAAACTTGTTATTTAACTGTACAGTGAATAAAATAATTTAAATAAGTTAGTGACGTCACAAAGTTTGTCACTCCCCCCTCCCCCTTGTCACAACATGTCACATTTTCTTGACCCCCCCCCCCCTAAAAGTGTGATGTAATTAATGGATGATAATTGTATAATAAATTTAAGCAACTTAATTGCTTCATTATATGTAAAGAAAATAGAGAAACCACAAGTATAAGAAATAAAAATAAACGAAACTTCAAAAGTATGTAACAGTTTTAAATGATTCACGGTTAGTTTTACTACCTACTTATATTGACCGTGATTATCAAAAGATGAATACAAAAGTATTATTTGCGCTATATAAGTATAAGTTCAAAAGTATGTTTTTTGGGGTGAAACAACTTTTTATTGTAACTTTTTTGCCATGATCATGTCAAAACAATTTTAAACACAGCGACTGGCTGCCTTCAAAAACATACACACTCATTGATAGGTACCTATATCATGCCGTGCACAATATAGACACTAAAATGATTTCCGTACTAGGTATCCACCCTGCGCCCAAACTTTCTACAGATGTAGTTAGTGCATTGTTTTCCATCGTACCTATTTTCTCGAAAACGTTCGTATTTGTCATGCTACTTCAGTCAACCCCAGTACTTTTTGTACCGAGACTGACTGAAATACCAAGACACGTTCATACGTTTCCGTGAAAATACAATAGAAAATAATTATGCACTATATCTGTAGATATTCAGCTGAGCGTTTACGATGTTCAACGAAGCGACCTATCAATCGCGATGCGAGGCCCAATTGCGGCAAGTCGCTCTGGGGCCAATTTGTGCACTCGCTGCTCATAACTGCTTAACTGCGGTTTAACGGAGTGTATCAATGCATATCCGGCCTTCGTTTGAATAGTAAACAAACGTAACTGCATTTACTAAATTCTGAAAATGATATGATGCCGGATGACTTGTGGGCCAAGTTAACCACGGAGTGGGAGCCCCACGAGTCTAACCGGGGATCCGGCAGACCTCGTCGGCGATGGCGGGATAACTTGGACTCCTTCTTGACAGGCTGGCCAGATATAGCATTAAACAGAGACGAGTGGAAAAAGAGGGTGGAGGCCTTTGCCCAGCAGTGGGACACAGTGGACTCTGAATAAATAATATGAATTCAAAAATGCATGAAGATGATGACGATTAAGCCTATCAAACAGGATAATGTCGCACATTGTATAAATCTAGCTATGTCTGCGCAAAACGAATGATGAAATATAATACAACTATGAAATTATTAAAAGTTAAATAAGACACTGTCAAATATATTGTACATATATGAATTAATCTTTAGATTTAAGATAATTGCCTTGCCCTACCAGGGCCCGTGTGAAACTATTATATATGTAACACCTGTGTACCATGGATGCAATAAATAAATATGAAAATATGAAATAATTCCATATTGCGGTTTGCATTAGGAAATATGTAACTTTGAGCGCAAAAGACAATTTCTTACATTTCTTTATCTACAACCGCTTTTCCCCGGAAATACGGGATTTAAAAAAAAACATTGTAATATAAAATGTTAAATAAATAACGTTTCACGCCCTTAAAATCGCTTGGATTTTTTATTTAAACAAAAGGTGCAAACCAATTAAATGCAAATCAATCGTAAAATAATCGCAAAAGGCCAATTGGATATTAATTGTAATGATATTAACTTTTACTCAATAATGTAGTCTGATATAGATAACCACGATACTTTGGTTTGTTTAACTTGTATGAAGTAAAATACATTTTATGATTGTAACCGTTTTGTCGTTGGTATCTAAATAGACGTATCTTCGTAGGCTATCTCTGTCAGATAAGCTTATATGTACCCAAAATGCAAAGGAAGCATTGACCGAATAAATATTCGCAGTTCACCCCTTATACATATTTGACTGGACATTTTACCGGCAAGAGTATTGGGTGTGCATTTAATTCAGAAAATGTTTATGTATATTTAATATTGTATTTTTAATTTTGGCCTTAAGAAAATACAAATTCTGACTTTGGATTGCGTCATATCAGAAAGCAACGTGACGCCGATTAAGCATTTTTCCAGTCAGATCTCAAATAGCGTACAAAGGCTAAGTGACAGTAAAATTCTTTGAGATATTGTAGCTGACGCATGTATCCTATATGTTACACTAAAGAAAGATGGCGTAAACGGAACCGTTAAAGTACTTCATAATATACTTATTTCTTTACTCTTCAATCTACGATTGTGCTAAAAATATCGGCTCAAGTCAAAATAAATTTGAGACAGCTATTGTAACGGCACCAATCATTGAAACATTTAAGAAAAAAGACGGAGTATTTTTGGCATTTCAATGATACCTATAAAATGTCTAAGTCACGCGGTGAAAGTTCATTATGCAATCCTCCTTATTTTTATCGACGTGTTTTATGAAAAGTACCTATAGATACTGCGATTGGTCTCAACATTTTCTCCGAGACCAGGCTGTCATGACAATTTAATTCTACATCTGAATCGTTTCAGATTATTAAATTGGTATAAGTAGTTACTTAATACTTAGTCAGACGAGGCCTGAATATTCAATGAAATTCAATTAGTCACTTGACTGATATATGAACCAGGACCAAGAACCGCATTCAATATTCAAAATGTAAATTTGATTTGATATAGATTCGGTATTACTTGGACTGCGTTTCGCTCGTGAAGTGCGCGAAATTAAATTGTGAATATAGATGATCTAAAACTTAGCTTACATGTATAGTTGTGTGAAGAATAAGTTGTGTTATGTGTAGTGTACGGCCGCTTTCTATCATCGCACCGCTCGCCATCGGCAGAGTGTTCATCCTCACACCCTAGCACCTAAATGGTCGCGTACTGTGCGGTTTAAGAGGAATTTCCTCCCGCGTACGCTTCGGCTGTGGAATGAGCTCCCTGCCGAGGTTTTCCCGAGGGGCTACAGTATGGGGTTCTTCAAAAAAGGAGTGTACAGGTTTTTAAAGGGTCGGCAACGCGCGTGTAATATCTCAGGTGTTGCAGGCGTCTATAGGCTACAGTAACTGCTTACCATCAGGCGGGCCGTATGCTTGATTGCCACTGACGTGGTATTAAAAAAAAAAGGTTACATAAACGTATTGGATAAAATAGTCCACATTTTATATTAAAAGTTACGCATCCGGCAGGACTTGGACCCGCAACCTCCGCAATCCGTGCGTTGTTAATATAATATTTGGAGTATCGCTCGTAGACGTATCTGCATGTAAAAAAAATGGGAAAAAACAGTGTTGAATTTTCATTAAAAAAAAATTACATAGTTTAATGAGTATGCAACCCTTACGTCACATTACCAAATTTTAATTATGGAACGTCTATCTACGTTAAAAGCAGCTTTAGCGAAGTTGTTTGCCTATAATCACAGTCGGCGAAATCGGTCTATTGTCTCGGACCATCAGTATTTATTGCCTCCCGGAATGCGTCAGAAATGCATCTTCCACCGCCGGTTTTAAATCTAGGCTAAACAAGTGGTTCCTTACTAATATGTTCTATGACTACAATGAATTTTTTGACATGCCACTTACCTTATAATATAATGATAAATTATGAATTTGAAATATATAAATGAACACATGAAACATATAAATAATTATAAATTCTAAATATAATATAGTTAGATGAATGTAACAAATAAACATATATGTAATGAATTGTAAATATAATTGTCATTAAGACTGTCTGCCTAAAAAACCTCAACTTTACCACGTGTATGTAGATTGTAGGTTTAATATGTATAACACATAAACAGACCTGTAACGATTGTTATTAAGAAACTTTCATTTTCATTTTCATTTTCAATAATTATCAAATCTAGTCGAGATATTCCATGTTTGAATGCGGCTCATAGTCTAAAGACGATCCCGCTTCGATAATCCGCAATTGAGTCGCGTATCAATAATTGACGCAACGCTTTGTTAAACCTAGTAAACGCTCTCTGTAAATGTACTTGTATCTAGGTTGAGAGATGTTATACCTAAACCTGAAACGGATCCTCTGTTACAGTTGTGAACCTAATTAACGGCTGATTAGTATTCTGTACCTAAATCGGCAACACGGAACACGTATGGAATGTCTATGTCCGTCTGTAACGTGCTTTTTAGGGTTCCGTACCCAAAGGGTAAAAACGGGACACCTTTACTAAGACTCCGCTGTCCGTCCGTCTGTCCGTCTGTCACCAGCCTGTATCTCATGAATCGTGATAGTAGCAGTTTAAATTTTCATAGATGATGTATTACTGTTGCCGATATAGCAACAAATACTAAAAATAGAATAAAATAAATATTTAAGTGGGGCTCCCGTACAACAAACGTGATTTTTTTTGCCGTTTTTGCGTAATTGTACGGAACCCTTCGTGCGCGAGTCCGACTCGCACTTGGTCGGTTTTTTCAGTAGACACCGTTTAACAAAGCTGAAAATTAGAATAAGTAATTACATTACCTACCTGAAACGAGTTGGAACAATTAGAACGTTCAATCCCTCAATCACAGGTAATCTCTTTTAAGGGAAGTTTTGGAATTTTGGGGAGATGGTGGAAAAATTATAAATTAAATACCAGTATTCATAACAACCAATTTATTGTTGTACTTACTATAACAATTTTGAAAATAGGTAAAAAAACTGTTTATTTCACAAAACATTAAAGAAAGTTTATAAAAAAACTATATCTATTACTATTTAGATTTTACCTGACATATTGGTTGATTTTGTGGAACACGGAGCTTGGGGATGCTCATTTCAAAATACCTATGATCCACACAAAACCATTGTAAGCACAGAATTCCCGACACTGATCACTGTAACTATTGCTTTAAACACCCAAATTGAAAGGGATATCGGCGAACTCTAGAGACCGGTTCAGATTTAACAATATGTTATAATTATGATTTCATGTTGATACGAAATTGAATCGCGTCATCAGGCATCTCATGTGCATTAGTGCGAGCGAGATGCCTTGTGAGACATTTCCTGCTTACATTTCTTCAACACCATTCAACATAAGCGCTAACGTAGGAGCTCACGGTCAAGGTCGTATCGAAATGAGATGAAAACCATATCAAATTTACCAGTCAGAATCAGACGCCTGGGTCTACGCCTCAGGGCACAATCAGCGTGTTGCAATCCTCTAACTAACTGAACACGGGTTCATTGTTCATGTGGCAACCAGAATATATCAGCCTGTACCTAAGGTCTGTTTTTTTATTCCGTAGACTAAAATGACGTTTCATGTGTATGACATGACATTTCTTAGTACCACATGAAATGTCATTTTAGTCTACGAAATAAAAAACCGGCCAAGTGCGAGTCGGACTCGCGCACGAAGGGTTCCGTACCATTACCGAAAAAACAGCAAAAAAAACCACGTTTGTAGTATGGGAGCCCCATTTAAATATTTATATTATTCTGTTTTTAGTATTTTTTGTTATGGCGACAACAGAAATACATCATCTGTGAAAATTTCAACTGTCTAGCTATCACGGTTCATGAGATACTGCCTGGTGACAGACGGACAGACAGACGGACAGACGAACAGCGGAGTCTTAGTAATAGGCTCCCGTTTTTACCCTTTGGGTACGGAACCCTAAAAAACAGAATATAACATATAGACATAAGGATACAGAACCCCTAGTGTTTTCATTCGATAGCGTGACGAGCAACATATTATTTCTGAATTCAATAGTTCTTCTAATTTAGATATTCACATCATTTCGATTTTGGTCGCACTTTTGATATTATCTGGCTATCATGTACATAACATATTTGAATGATTAACGGTTAGTTTCACTAGACTTATATTGACCGGGTTATGGACCGTGATTACCTTTTGTACAAGATGCATGTTACTGCGTCGAAATATCGGGAGATTGAAAATAATACATCTTCTTCTTCTTTTAAAATTATGGCTTCAGCCCAGTGGGACTATTTCGCCAGTATCAAGGTATTAAGAGGTTTAAAAACGACAAAAATTGTACGGTTGTACAAGACAGTGTACGGTGATTTGTTAGCTCTTGTAAATCGATAGCTTGACTTTACAAGAAGCACGTGGACTACCGGCCGTTAACTCCAAGATGGTGGTTAAACGCGCTTCAAAATTAATTCTCCATTCACTGCACACTACCACATTAGTTTACTGTATAGCTATCGATATTACACTTTAAACAATATTAATGAGCAAAAAACAAAGTAATTAATCACGATGCTAACTATCAAGATGGCGCTCGAACCGGAAGTCCTCGAAAATAATACATATCCCAGTCAATATGTCTATCGTGTACATTCTAGACATGTGGTTTAGATTGCCGTTCTTGTCACTTGGCTATAAAAAAACGGATTTTGCGCCTCTTATTGTCAACATAGAGTAACTTATACTAGAGCGGTACTGTCATAGTAAATTTGGTAACCCCAGTAAATTCACTGCCATCTGTCGACACACTTTAAAACTAAAAATAAATATTTATAAAAATACGATAAAATGTATTTAAATATGGATAAATGATTTTTTTATTTGCATTAATTATTTTTATATGATTTTGACCCATGTTCTTTCACTGGTATGCGTTAAAATTATAAATAACAAACGAAACAGTCAACGCCCTCTATACGAGTGTAGGCCAAAACTAGTGGCGCCATCTGATCGAGAATCAAATTTTCGTGATTTTCGAGGCACGTTTTTTCCTTAGACTGTATCCATCTATTACGGAGTTATATCAATCTTTGTTGTCAACTTTCTACAAGATTCAAGATGTATAAAAGCTTATGTAGCTTTCCATGTCTATGAAATTAAGCCTATTTTGTTTAAGCCTCGTTGTTTCGTCATGCTTTAGAGTTGTCTCCGTATCCTTTGAAACTGACACTATCTACGGTATTACTGAGACAAAGAGAATTGAAAGGAATGGCTCAGGAGCGTGCACTGTGAGATATTCGGGCTAGTATGTGTACAATTGCTAACTCGGTCACTCTGACCGAATTTCCATTATGTCCCTTGACTCCCTTGAGGCTGTCGTAGAGGGGTTACGACTCGCAGACACAAACCCATGTAAGTACCTACCTATATTGCACAAACGCTACCCACTTCACAAATGCCGATTGCTGATAGAATGTTCTAAAAACACTACATTTTTGTGTCTGTACATTTTTGTTACAATACGAATAAATTATTTATATTCTATTCTATTCTATTCTATTCTATATTCTATCCTATCCTATCCTATCCTTTTTTTTTTGTTAGGAGGGAAAAATGCATTACGCATACCACCCGGGTGCGGGGGGTGACCCGAGTGGTTATGTGGGACTCCCGTCTAGGCTAATGAGGCCCACGGTGTACCCACTAAAAAAAACCCCATATGCCGCCTCGCCGCCCTATTGGTGGGGTTACAGGAACGCTTGCGCTTGCATCTGCAACCCCACCGGCGACAGCCGCCCACGAGCGCGGCTCCTTCGCGAATGCCCGAAGGCCCTTCACGCTAGGCGCGCCAGATGGTAAGACGCGCCTTCCTCCTCGGCTTCCATTCTGTATCGTGGCGGACCCCCCCCCCCCCCCCGAGCCTGCCACAAGGAAGCCACGGGCGCCAAAACGGCCCCGCCAAGTTCGCAGGGGATAGGGAGAGTGGCGCATCGAAATACCATCACTCCTCTTCCCCTGCGATCCCACCTCGGCCGCCGAGGATAGGGAGAACGGCTTACCGCAATACCGACACTCCTCTTCCTCGACGGTCCACCTTCGGCGCATCACAAGCGGGCTAAACCAGCCCACTTGGAGCGTCCTCCTCGGGCCAGCCCGCGACCCAAACAGGCCGGCCCTGGTTGCCTCTTCGCTTCACTGTGGGTGACCAAGCCACGGTTACTAAGCCCCTCCACCACGACAAGGTGAGCAACACGCGGGGGGATCCTATCCTATCCTATTCTATTATATTCTATAAGTGACATTTTTGTTTGAATTTATATTTTAAATTGACACATGTCATGTCATTCATCGGATCTACTTGCTCGGGTTGAAACCACAGAACTGGATGACATAAGCATAAAAATGACAGGTCTGTGGTTAAAACATACATATTTTTGCACTAATTTTTAATAAACTGTATCCCCAAAACGGTTAGTATGGACGTGATTAATAAGTAAAAAATAAAGTACATAGCGTAAACAATTCCCCGTTTGCATAAGTCCTACATCTGTTCCACCCGATATATCACCTCAATACAATTTTGCGAGATTTTACATTTTAAGGTTATGAATTGTATGGGAATGACACCTTTCACCGTACCCAAGGTATTTTAAAAATACTATACTGAGATTACTATGATTTATTTGTAGTCAAAGTTTGAGGTCAGTCTGATAGCTTAACAAGAACATGATAAGACTATTTTGCCTCTAGTATTATCTGACGTCTGACAAATGTTGCGTTAGGAAATAGTCCGGCCGTTTATCAAAGGTTACAATACTAATCTACATTGTCAGAATTAGGCATTTTCCATTAGCAATAACTCACAAACGTTCTTAATAGAAAGGAAATTGAATACAAAATTCAGTCATCGTAAGTAATTCAGCCTTCCTTATAAATTGTCAGAGTCAACGTTAGTAATTCCTTGTTACTCTTGTTAGCCGAAATCACCGGGAAGATGACGTTATTTCTCAACGTCATTTCATTCGAGAATAACATTTTTGAATGCCATTATGAGACGATAGAAAGCCTTCAATTTCGTTTTTGTATATTTCTGTTATTGGCTTCAATTCGGAATTATGGACAGGAGTCACTAAAAGGGAAAGTATTGGCTGTAATCCGAAATAATAAATATAAGGGGAATTTTTACATTCGATATTAATGGTTTATTGCAAATATTCAGACGAAATGGATACATAAAATCACAAACAGTTAACAACTTAACCAACCAATTTAAAGTATGAACCTGAGTGACGTTTTTTTTTAGAAGTAATATTTGAATTTGAAATATATCATAGACAAATAAACCTGATGCTTCATCACGCAAATTCAACGTCTGCGACAGTCAGGCCAATTTGAACGTACACTGACATCAAAATGATATCTGAATGATGTCATTTAGTTATCGTGGGTTTTGGTCGCGCCAATACATGTAGGGGAGGTAAGCATCGGGCAGTCTGGAGGAGCGGGCACCACCTTGTGAATCGAGACGTGTAGAAGATACTTAAAATTGTATACCGTGGTATTCAAGACTAGTTACCGGCATAACGATCACACCTGAGGATGCCGAAGACCGGGAAAAGTGGACAAAATTAAGTAGGAAAGCGGACCCTAGCGGCCGCGAAAACAATAGGTTGAAGAAGAAAAAGAAAAGGTCTCGTGAGACGGCCATACCTATTAAAACTATTTGAAAATCGGTAAATCCCGTTATTTTTGTCGATTATAATTCGACATGTTTCCAGGGGCCCTATTCGAGATGCACAACTGTCAGTTTCGGCTTCAACATCAGTTCAACAGTGGAATGAATCATTTGTTCATCAACTGTGGAAAGTATCATTTGGTACAACCAAAACTCATTCATTGAAAAAATTATGCAACAAAAATCAACTTTGTTTTCTTACTACTATACGGTTTGAAATGGCTCTGAACTCTGCGTGGTTCGGTTTGGTTTCGTTGTCACCTAACTGTGGATTGCTAATGTCAAATTTACCTATTCGACAACACACGATTTCTTCCATTCAACTGAAGTTCAACACGAAACGTCACTTAACGCATGTCGAATACCGCTCCAGGACCAACGGACCAAACACGTTATAAAATTACGTAGGTACTCGTAGTTACCTAATTAATCCGTTTTCAAATAATTTTAATAAGCGGAGTCTAGCTTGTAGTCTATGAAAGCAAGGTAAGTTCAGGTTTCTGGCGCTTCGCCAATGTTTGTAAGGAGTTCTGCGCTTCACAAACTGAGACGTAAAGTTTCACTAAAGCTTTTCTAGGTAGCGCAATGATCCTTTGCTATTCTACCGCGATATGTTATTTTGAACTTTCGTCCCATTCAGTCAGCCATTCTTGAAGTCTATCTTATAAATTATAGGTTTTTTTACTGCTATAATGTGCATACATAGGTAAGGATAAATTCAAAACCAAAAGCACTTAATAATTTGGCAAATAATTTACGCTACTGCAACGCTTACGAAGACAGTTGCTTACTGTATTGCTAAATACAGTAGAAACTAATTCTAATTTAGTACTTACGAGTAGAAATACTTAGGTATTTATTATGATATTTGATATTTTTAAATAACCCCGCTTTTGAAGTTACCCCAATGCACCTTAGGTATTTAATAGTGAGCCATAGGCATCATATCTCATATCATCATATCATATCATCATAGGAAAGTACTCGTTTTAGGGGTGCATCCAAAGCTCGCAGTAGAGTAAGTAAATACCAACTTAAGAGCTTAAGTGCTAGTGTCAGTGACCCCCCCCCCTCCCCCCTCCCCACCCTCTTGCAGCTTGGCCTTCGGCCGCATAGAATCTACGTAAAGCTCGGCCTTCAGCCTTTACAGCACCTCAGATCTTACCGTCAGAACTGCGGACCTTTAAAATACGAGTAGGTTAGGTCGTTTCTGACTTTTTCTTTCCTGCGGCACAAAACAGTTCGTTAGAACCATATTTTCCTTTCACTTGTAGACACCTTTGTGACTTTTCACCGGCGTTCTAGTGTTAGTTATCCATCAAGTTGTCAGACGCACGAGGCTCGCAGTTCGTCTCGGCCTATTGATTAACCTAACACAAAAAACGTATATTTGTACGTATTAATACGGTTATTTAATTAATTACTGTATTTAATATTGTCTTCGGTTACCGCGATAGTTACTCATGAAATAAAACTATGAAAACGGATTATATCGCGTATATTGAATTTATAATACATCCCGACGTTTCGAACCCTTTACAGCGTTCGTGGTCAACGGGTCACAGTTTTATTTCATAGTTTTATTTCATAATTAATGTATTGTTTTCAGTACTGTGCGTTTTTCCAAAAACTTTTTGCCTCATACAGCTTAACTGTGGAATGAATTGTCGCCCGCGATATTTCCGGAGCGATACGACATTCAAATCTTCAAGAAATGAGCGTACTTCCATCTTAAGGGCCATCGGACCCGGGTACCTTAAACTACGTCCAAAAGAGAGGTATGAGCACTGTGAATGTCATCTCGCTTTGTGTGGTAGGGCACAGGACAGCGGGTGTAATTCCAGATCTAGAGCAGAGCCCAACTGGGGAAGTAGCTCCACCTTACAGAAAACCGCAGCCAAATAACACTAGACCCTAGAAGCGGCTTGTCGTACCTATTTTAGAACCACCAAACCACCATTAGGTACGCAGGCCAGATAAAAAATACGGATGCAAGCAGAGTAAAACTATTGAGATACAAGTATTATACACATACTCATATTTTTAACGGTCTGACTATACTAATCAGAAAACCTTCACCTTGAGTGTACAGTACTTGAAAGTGTTACGGATTTGTTATTTACGAGTCCCATTGGACCGATACTCGCACCGTGGAACGGGCGAATAAGATTTTATATATTCCGGTGCTCAACCCTCGTCAGATTAGCTATTCGGATAAGCAGACATCAAGTGGGTAATCGAAACACAGAGGCCAGTTCCAACGTACATTTTGATGTCAAAATGATGTCCTTTTGTTATCATTCGCCCATGCCTCGCACTCTCCCCAATACATGCACAGACAAGTATGAGCGAAATACACGCCCGACTGGCATCATTTTGATATATAGGTAATACAAGTTCGAATTGCCCTCACGGTTTCCTTCCTTGCCGTTTTAATTTTCGCGAATCACTGACCCATTTACCTATATCATGACGCGACGCAATGCGTTCCATGCATTTTTAGGGTTCCGTACCCAAAGGGTAAAAACGGGACCCTGTTACTAAGACTCCGCTGTTTGTCCATCTGTCCGTCTCTCTGTCACAGTTGAAATTTACACAGATGATGTATTTCTGTAGCTGCTATAACAACTGTAACGTCCACTGTTACCGTGCCCCCCCCCCCTTGCTTAATAAAACATAGTATGATAAACGTAAGCGCCGTCAAATTTATGGCGTTTACGCGTTTTAGGTCGCGAGATTCACGCTCTGCTTCTAGAGTTTGATGCCAAAACGGCAGCAACTCATGGCGCAAAATACTGGTTCTCTGTGCCGGTTCTATACGTTAGTAATAATAGTTCAATGGCCGTGTCACGTTGTCACGTTTCTATCACAAACTCTTTAATTAGTCTTGGCAAATTTTCTTATTGTGCTACGAACTAAGATATACTCAATAATGTGACAAGAATTTTATTAGTTATCACTTAATCCCACTAGTAGAAATAATATTATTACATATGCCGATACTTTTCCCTTAAAGGTTCTACCCATGGTGGTGGGAGGAGTACCCATCGAAATATAAAAGGAAGAACCTTAGTCAACTTTTGCAGGCCAGGCACTAAGGGAATTGCCCTACTAACTAAACTAAACGGTAGCGGTTCGTGACGCTGGCCTCGGGACCAAGTATAATATTGTAATTTTACCAACTGCGCAAAGGAATTTCATAGTTTTAGCGAAGGAATTTATATCAATTTTGCTTCTTTTTTTCCAATTCAGTACAGCTGCGCTTCGAGCTGTTAGCTCAGTATATTAAATTTCTTTTATTACACATTACTTATTCTCTCGCTTGTAGTTTTGCGCTTTATAAAGGTATTTTGTGCAATTTTGAATATCACTTATTAAATATATTATTAACAATTCTAAATTGCAAAAGTATTTCATAAATCTGATTCGACGTGAAGATACGTGAAGATAAATAATGGTTTCGAGTGTTACAAGTAGATATTATTTCAGCATGATTGGATAATCCTATTAAAAGAAGAATTTCGAAATTTCGTGCAAATATTTTAAATGCAGACATATTTTTTACCAAAAGCGGTTCACGCTCATAATTTTGAAGCTTTTCCAGCTTACTGTGGATTTTTTGCCCAAAGTATTTAGTAAAATTTACAGATGGTACAACGGACAAATTCCTGATATAAACTTATGAGTAGTTTTAAGTAAGTATGTAGATGGTGATAGATTGACTTCTTATTTACTCATATATTTCAAACTATTTAATATAGTACCCATATATAATAATTTTTTTATTTATTTATTTTAAACTTTATTGCACAATATAACAAATAAAGTACAAATGGCGGACTTAATGCCTAAAGGCATTCTCTACCAGTCAACCACCAGGCTAAACAGAAACAGTGATAGGTGCAGGCATTGAACAAAAAAAAGCAGAATAGGTAACTTAAAACAAAAAATATAGCGATAAATAATACACACTACCGAAAATAAACTTACATATACATACATACTATACATACTATAATTAAATAAACTTACATATATATTACTTTATTTTATGTACCCAGTGCAAATAATACTATGCCTACGATGGACAACTAACCAGTGAGCTTGTCGAAAAAATGCTTGCGTAACGAGAGCTTGGTTGGAGCCTGTCTGATGTTGAGTGGGAGATCATTCCAAAGCCGGATCGCGTGAAGGGTAAAGGTGGAGGAGTAATAATAATGAGTTTTGATTCCTTTCTTCAACATGCATTCAAGGATGTGAAACTAGTAGTTACAAGTAGGTACCTATGTACCTTTATGTTTGTAAGGTTAGTTCCACATGCCATATGCCGTGTTCATTATCAGGTGTACTATACCAATTTTGTCGTTGACAAAAAATATTGTTTCTGTTATGTACCTACTTTAGAAAATATCAGATCAGGTCAAAATCAAACTTCTATTGGAGTACCACGAAGGGGCAAACAAAAAAAACTAATAAAATTGAACGGCATGCCTTACAATGAACATTACACTTAAAAATACACTCAAACTACGAACGTCCTCTTTCAAAGTCGCTTAAGCTCTCGACAAAGTTACCCTTCGCAAATTTTAAGTATTCTATAATACGTGGTTAGGTCGTTACACCTAACCACGTATCAGAAACCTGCAAAGCATTCATAGTTTTAAAACAACTTTAAAAAAGTTTATGCTTAAACATCAATTTAACGAGGAATGCCTCAAACTTGAGACAAGCTACATTTAGATTCATTATAGATTATTATATTTACATAAGTGTATTAAATATGTACTTACTGCCTTTTTTGTCCCTTCCGCAACCGCCACTCACTCTCATTTTTATTATTTAACGAATTGTTGTTTATTTTTATTTTTGCATCTTGTTTGTTTTAATTAATCTTGACGTGTCTTTTATTGTTTGTTTTATATTGTGTTAGTATTCTTAGAACTGCACTAGTTCATGGCCCCGACGGAAGATCAGCGCTAGCCCAGCCAGGCTAGCACCATGCTGAGTCGGGACCATTTCGTGGCTTATATTATTTATGTTGTGTTTCCTATGTACGTGTTTTCCTCTTTTTTGCCACGAATAAACGCTATCTATCTATCTATCTATTTAACACCTTTAATCTTCATAAAGACCCAAAACCTCACGAGTAATATCGTGGAAGTACGAGTATGTCGTCGTGAATAAGTAACATTGCTGTCGGCGCTTTGTCAAAACAGATACGGCCGTATGCGGTGCCGTGGGGCCGTATCGCTTACAGCTGAAAATTCTCACAGGAGACCAAACAACTGCGATCGAAGTGCCCAACTTCGCCCGCCTGCGGCTCGCAACTTCCTGGACCACTAAATAGATTACGATGTCGCACATTGAGTACTATTCAGTGAAATAATGTTGGGTCTGTTTATGTAGATCCCGATCCTACCGCGCTGAAGGAATGGGCGACTAAACATTCAGATGTTAATAAATGATGCTTTTAGAAATTCAAAGACCAATGTGGTATACAGAGGTCAATTTGAATTGTCTTAATGAATACTCCTGACATTGTGACCATAAGGATTTTGTGAAAAATTGAAGGAAACATATGTCAAAGTTCACAGACCAGCTAAAAAACAGGTGCCTAGGCACTTACGTGGCATAAACATTATAATAACATCAAAAATAATAAATCTAAAGTTAATTATTAAGTTTTATTCATTAGAGTATGTCAGCACTATAATTCATGTATATCGTGGTCCTACCGACTGCGCCAAGTTTTTTTTTATTTTTTATTAATTTGGCTTCTCTTTTTAAAAGTCATATTTAGAGACGCTTCATGTCATAGATTACATACAGGTCGCGCAAATTAGTTAGCCAATTTGCCGATAGATGGCGCTGTACACAATTACGCTTAGTAGCTTAGTAGCTTAAAATTTAAAGTTTGTACGGAACCCTCGGTGCGCGAGTTAAACTAACTCGCACTTGACCGGTTTTATTTTTAGTCGTGTACCGTCGAAGGCTGACATAGAACTTGGTTCCTACTTCTTGCATTCGCCTTTATCAAAAACATTGATTTGCAAATAAAAACACAGAGCTTCTACGGACTCTTGAAATATGAAGAAATAAAATAAAATCTGTTAAAATTTAAAATCATAATTTATATTCCTAACAATGAAACCCTTAGCATAACGAGACAGTATTAATGTAATTTACTTCGGACATATTATCATTAATAAGACAAGAAAATTCGTCTTCAGATTTTAATAGCCCCGTCATGCAAATAATGGGAGGAATGAATATTAATATTGACTTGAATGGCAGCTCGTAGCATTTAAGTTTTAGCATTTAAGCAGGAAGATTTAAGCTGAGCCTCGTGAATTATACTGGGACGTCCGACACGGGAATAATAATTTAGATAATGTTAAGAGAGGATAGCGAGATTATATAATAGAATAGTAACCGAAGTAGTTAAAACGGTTACTTTTTATGAAACTGAAGCGCTTTGTTAGTATGGTGGTATTTGCCATTAGAAACAAATGACGTCTTTCCATGAGTATTTGCTGATTTTAGAATAACTGAAAATGCAAAATCATGCTTGACATTCCCTATTTTATCTATGGATATAGACAACTGGCGACGGGTGGTTATTGAGATCCTTAGGTAGGCTATTTCAACAAAGTAGACATCTTTTGGCTGATTTGTTGAAGGCACTATGTATTCTTGTATAGTTAATCGGGTTTCGAATTTGTGTCGATCGATGTGCCAAACGTTAACTAACTAGGTACATACTCAATCTTATTCTCTGTCGTATCGCTCTTAACAAAGCGGTCGTGGTCACGTTGAGGCGTCCGCATCGGTAGTAGAGGCGGACACAACTCTTCGCACGATATCCCGCCATCTCTCCCTGTTGGCAGACTGTCTGGCACACTCAGATACGCGTCTACTCAATAGTGACAAGTTAAAGCAAGCTCGCTCTGCTTTTCAAAACGACGGTAACAACAAATCCTTAACCCTCTTTAGTTTAAGCTTTATTACAATGGAGTAAGGTGCAAAATAATAAACTTATCTTTGACGACGACCGTATTGAGGTTAATAGTGAAAACAAAGTTGAAACAATGGCCAACTCGAGGACGACAGTAATTTCATTCCCAAATAAAACACGACAGGTTCGAAGGTTATTTGCACAAACTTTCTCTTTGACTAACCGCTAATTATCCCAATAATATTATTTTGATTTAGGCGAGTTTTTAAAGTCTGTTCTTTTTGGCACTTCAAACAAATTTTGCGGTAACTTTTTGAAGTTTGTTTTGAAACAACGCCTTTGGTAAAGCTAATTAATAATAATCGAAAATATAAATAAAGGATTTTTTTATATTTAAATAATAATCTTCTTGCTGAGAAATGCTTTTGGAAATAGCCCGAAAAGACTAAAAACACGTTGGGCGCCATTGCCACTTGAAATATATTTAATATAAAAGAACAGTGTTTGTGTTTCATCATGGCAACCGAGAGATATCCGCTGAGTAGGCCTGGTAAGCACAGGGCGGACACGCTATACATCAAAAATCACTTGCGTCTGTATGCAATATATCTGGTCAGCCGAGGAGTTACCCGACGACTGGAACAAAGGGCTTCTTATGACCGTGCCCAAAAAGGGAGACCTCAGTGAATGTGGCAATTGGAGAGGCATCACTTTGCTCTCGATTCCTTCTAAGGTGCTCTGCAAGATCATCCTGGACAGGTTGTCGAGGGCCGTCGAACCTCTTCTTCGCAAAGAGCAGGCTGGATTCCGACCCAACCGATCGTGTACGGACCAGATCAACACCTTGCGCATAATACTCGAACAAGCATCAGAATGGCAGAGGGAAATGTACTTGACCTTTGTGGATTTCGAAAAAGCCTTCGACACGCTGCGATGGAGCTGTATCTGGGACCGGCTGCGTGAAATTGGAGTCCCCGAGAAGATCACGAACATGATTAAGGCCATCTACAGGAAGTATTCTTGTAGGGTGACTCACGACGGCCTCGTCTCGGAGGACATACCGGTCCATGCGGGTGTTCGTCAGGGGTGTCTCCTTTCACCTCTCCTATTCCTTGTCGTCCTCGATGGCATCATGAATAACACCACCAACAGCAAGCGCCGCGGCATAGAGTGGGGACTGTCCAACGTCTTGGAAGATTTGGACTATGCCGATGACCTATGCCTATTGAGCCACACGCGCGCCGACATGCAAGCCAAACTGGACGACCTACGGCGTGACGCTTTGGAGGTGGGACTAAAGATTAACATCCGGAAGACCCAGGAAATGAGGTGCGGAGCGACGAGCTCGTTGCCGTTGCTCATCGGCACAGAGGGAGTGGAGAAGGTCCACAAGTTTACGTACCTCGGTAGTGTAGTGTCGGAAACAGGAGGGACCGAAGAGGACATCGCTTCGAGAATCGCCAAGGGGAAAGCAACCTTCGCACAGCTCCGTCCAGTATGGCAATCGCGGAAACTGACTAGGAGAGTTAAGCTCAAGATATTCCGGTCCAACGTGAGAACCGTATTGCTGTACGGATGTGAGACGTGGAAGGTCACTAACAACATCTCGCGTCAGCTCCAAGTCTTCATCAACCGCTGTCTTCGCCGTATCCTCGGTGTATACTGGCCCGAGAGAATATTCAACGTAGATCTGTGGGAACGTTGCGGTGAGACTCCGATCGACCAGCAGATCAAACGCCGCAAGTGGAACTGGATCGGCCACACGCTCCGAAGGGACCCGGATCACATCCCGAGGCAAGCCCTAGACTGGAATCCCCAAGGAAAGCGGAAACGTGGTCGCCCTAAGCAATCCTGGCGGCGGACGATCATCACAGAGGCGGCGACCATTGGCAAGACGTGGAGCGAAATGAAGCGCGAAGCTCAAGACCGAACGGGATGGCGGAGCACTGTGGATGCCCTCTGCCCCATCTAGGGGATATAGGACCATAAGTCAAAGTCTGTATGCAATCGACACGTCTGTACACGCGTCATGCGTCATAGTGTGAGTAAGCTGCTTAAAAATAGTACTGAGCGGCCGGCAAACGGCCGTCAATCTGCTGTCGCGGGGCGAGGTCATTCGAGCCGGGGCGGGACGGTACGTGGCCGTTCTGTATGATAATACTATTACTTATTCTGTGCTGGTAAGTGACGCTGACGTCAAGAATCTCATGATTTTTTCTCAGTTTATTAGCTAAATTGACTATAGTTGATATGATCTGTAAGACCACTAGCTGGTGATGGTCTGATGGTGTAGGTACCAATAATAGCACAACTACAGGACATGTCAGTATCGCCCTTAAACTTTGTCGATCAAAACTTTATCTATTGCCGGCTGCGGACTGATCAGAACTATTACTTATATTTCAAATGCTTACCGAGCAACCGTTACAGGAAAACAAGTGTTAGTGTAACTTTTTTACGCTACTTTATTCTGCGTTCGCTTAAAACTGAGTTTAAGTTTAACTGATCAGAACTATTACTTATATTTCAAATGCTTACCGAGCAACCGTTACAGGAAAACAAGTGTTAGTGTAACTTTTTTACGCTACTTTATTCTGCGTTCGCTTAAAACTGAGTTTAAGCTTTATTTTATTACTACAAAACACCCGTTTAAAGTAATAATTATTTTATTACATTTATTTTCTCCTTTCTCCATTTTTTCTCGACGCAATAAATCGACGCAACGCCAAATGTAATAACGCCTTACAGCAACCGTGTCTTCAACATGTAGACAAGCTTGAATCTTGTAAAAGAGTAAGCATCCTCTAACCCTCTATGAAGTAACGCAATCCGTATTTTGTCCTTTTTCAACATGCCTACCATCCTTTTGGCATAAAATACTGTAAATACTGTTCCAAATTATCCATATAGACCACATAATGCGTTAAGCTGAAAGCATAAATAAAGAGTGGCTCAAACATACGTTGTTATCAACGTATGTTAACAATTTTTAGGAATAATTATCTTACTTTACTCCTGCACATCTTTTACAAAATGTCGTTAAAAATAAAAAGTAGGTACTTACAATTTTTTAACTAAAACAAAACGTTTTGTCTTTCAAAGTATTCACTTTTGTCTTTTTTACACAAACGCAGATGGTAAAAACGGGACCCTATTACTAAGACTCGGCTCCGTTCGTCTGTCTGTCTGTCTGTCCGTCTGTCACCAGGCTGTATATTAAAATTTTCACAGCTGATGTATCTCTGTATTTCTGTTGCCGCTATAACAACAAAAAATACTAAAAACAGAATAAAATAAATATTTAAGTGGGGCTCCCATACAACAAACGTGATTTTTTTGCTTAATGGTACGGAACCCATCGTGCGCGAGTCCGACTCCCACTTGGCCGGTTTTTTTTAATTATCAACAATATGCTCTTAAAAAAAATGTCAACGAAGGCTTGCCACAAAAAAAATTGGCTCAAATAACTGAACCAATCTAGCTCGATCATAGCTTTTTAAATAGATTACTTAATTTAATGTGTGTAAAGTAAACCCAGTTCTTTCGGATCTTGAGGTCACACGATCTACCGGTTCTAAGACGAGAGCTCGGTAAGCATTTTGAACAACAAGACTCGACACCCACTACCTAATTTGCTCGAACGTCGAACATGGCGCTTGTCACAATGATCAAAACGTGTTTACGAACTAACAAGAATTTACTATGGTTGGATACAAGAAAATTATATAATAAGGTATTTTTAAGGTTATTTTAAGGAGTTCTCAATAATGGCTCCTACATAATACCTAAAGTAAAATATACAATACTTTCTGCTTTCCTATTTCCAAATAGTCTCCTAAAGTCTAAAGTACCTAAGCTTTTTTAAGCTTCATTTCTATAAAACCAACAATTAAGCTTCTGTACCGTTATTTGAAGCCTATATTATAATATTTGAGAGAGAGCGATGCAGTGACACTGACAAAGTGACGAGCGGTTCCGGTTCATGATTGTGCTGACATCTACCGGCATGTTTCCACTTTACCAATTTCAGTTTTAACCCCCTCCAACTCCACCAGCGACCGTGGCGTGCGGCCTCGGATTTAGTTCATTGGCGTTCTGTTTGTCGGAACGTTCGGTTCACTACAAAAAATTCTTAGAAATTCTTAAATTCTTAGAATTTTTTGTAAGTACTAATTAAAAGTATTTTTTTTTTAAAACGGTGTTACCGTTCGATTATTAATATAATTTAAATTTAAAACATTTGACGGACAGCTCGGGTTCGTTAACGTGTTTAGAGAAGCTGACACGTGATCGATTCACATCGCGAGCGCAGTGCAGCGGTCGCCGTAAGTATGCGACTTTTATATTATTTTGTTTACCGTGAATCGATTCGTCTTAAGGCACGGAACAGGCCCTTGAAAAAGTGAAAATGGCAATTTATAGGCCTCCGTTTTAGTGTCCTCCGAAAGGGAGGTTATAACGGTTTCTATTTCAAAATAGAACTGCCTAATTTCAAAGGTCTTAAACAGACGCGCTCTATGACGTCGTAATTTATGCCAAGTAATCACTGTGTGTTTGCATTTAGTATTTTTAGGCTAAAGTAATTACAGTGTTAATGATAGTGAGATATACCTATGACCTGATATTTTCCGTGCATTTCCACATTTTCTGGTACTGTGCCGCTGTAATAAAAATTATTTTCCTTTGCATTGAAATCGAAATATCACAAAAATAAAGAAATGCCATATTTGGTATTGGCACCTCCAAGTAAATCTCTGCCTACGCAAGGCATTTGAGAAATTATTTACACTTTCGTTTTGCTGCAAAAACACACCTCACTAATAAACATTAAATTCTCCCGGGGAGACCCTAAGTCTTAATATTATAAGACCCTAAAAAGATAAAATAAGTAACACACTCACTGCCAGCGACCCGCTAGGCGGGTTCCCTTTCGTAGACGCTTTTCGCTACATACTGTTTTTCTCGTGTTATTAGCTACGCTAGCAACGCGTAGTTCGCTCTGGCATTGAGTGGGTTAACTGGCTTTTAGGGCAGTAAGATTAGAAATCACCATAAGCACCAAGAACCCCGTTTTTAACAAACCAATCTATTAGGTTAGAAGTGGGTTTAGACGCGGTTCATTCAATCAAGCAAATAATTGTGTAATTCCTATGCCAGGGCCAAGGTCACGATTTTATAAATTTCATGATACTAATCGTTGAACTAAAATTTTAAAATTTAATTTTGTTTGCCATAACCAGCGGGCCGCCCCGGCGCCACATATGATGCAAGTCATTGCGATTGCAAGTTAATGGGCCACTAGTGCCTGAAGTTGTTAATTTTTTCATTCATTTTCAGTTTATTCATTCATTAAAAGGTAGAAATACATTACTCTTGACTGGCTCAGGCCAAAAATTCATCATTTAAATGATGGGATTAATCCCATGTGGGTCAAAACATTAAGAGAAAGGTTCCTTCTCTGCATATAATTATAAATGTTTGATACAATGTATCCCACCTGCAAGGGTGCATTGTAAGAAGTTAACTTTAGATTCCCTTAACTTTGCATTGTCTTCAGGAAAGACGTGAACGAGGTAATCAAATTACTATATGTATAAAATGTGTATGACTCTCACATTGCAACTCATCTACTCAGAGTATCAGTCCAAATGAAACAAAGCCATTTTGTTTATCAATCCAGATGAATAACACACGTTAATGATATAAATGTCCTAGATTCCCTAGACAACTTCAGGTTAACAACAGAGCCCTCGCAGACTCGCACGTTTTTAAGGAATGGGGACAAAGGTCATTTTCTGGAAAACTGATCCAATCCCTTAAGTTAATAAGCTGAAAGAATTTACATACATGTATCAATGGGTTAAAATCCAACAATATAAAAAACGGTCAGTTTGTTTCTAAATATCAAAAGCTAAAAATTACTCAGGAAGCAGTAATAAGGTAATCTCGATGGTTATTACTGTACTAATGCTCATTAATGGTGTCCGGTGAAATTCCTCCCATATTTATTGTTTTTGGTAACAATATTTTAAAAACAGTATTAGCTTTGTGAGAATGGTACAAATACATGCGCGAATCAGTAAGCTCACTCAGATAACTATTATTTAAATCATCCTAATATAGAGGGTTGATAAGATTTAAAGCTAGGTGCCTGCGCCATAGCCCAGGCGGCAGGTTGAATTGGTGCTCAAATCACGTTTGACACTTTAAGGCACTTCATTTGAAAGCTACATCACTATTTTTCTTTCGTTTCTCTTCAAAAACATAAAAAGAAGAAGGGTGCTTAATGCCAAATGATTGAAGGCTGATCATTTTACACGCGAAGGTCATTGACCTTACCTACCTAACCCGCCAGATAATAACATCAGTTAAATCTATAATCTATATATAAATATATCTTGCTCTTTCTTGAGCTTGCACTACGGGTAGTACAAGTAATCCCGAAATAAGGTGCTGTTGTAGACAAAACGCCCTAGCTTTGTAGCCGTCTTCTGTGTAGCATGGCTGTTATAGGTTGAAATTATGCGAATGCAAATAATTGTTTTGAAACACTACGCAGATCTGTCGTCTATGCACGGGCCAAACCTTGGCTAAACAGAAACTCAAACAGAGTACCTAATGTGTAAAATATCAAACGGCACAAAGAACCAAGCGGAAGAGCAATTCTCTGGACAGAGCTTAGATTCAGTTGTTGTAGCTGGTTAACCGGAATTTACGGGGTTTTTATTACCAATAATACAGCACTTGCTTATGACTTTGATCAGATACGGTCACTACGTGTTTAATCTAAAACCAAAGGCCAAGTTAAGTTATATATGTCGTACGCCCTAATATACTAATATTATTTATATACATCTTGCAGGATGTTACATATTTTCACAAATAGTAATAAGAGGAACATCTTATTGTTATTCTTGCGGTAATACAGCTCTCGGATTAATATTATACTTACCATACCGGCTCTAATTATTGCTCGTGTAATAAAATAAAACCACATAATAGGTTGGTTAGTATGGGCTTAGGCCCTAGAATATTTTGGAATACTCTGTGGAGTTAGGCTTTACCAACATAGCGACTATCATAGAAAAGTTTAGTTTTATACAAAATGTATATACCTATAACAAGGGCATTCACATTATGAATAGCTGAGGCTCAGCTGCTGAGCACTGTACCTACACAACGACAGAGAGTTCATGTTGGGTACCTGGCTGAGGTAACTCCTTCAGATGGGCAACAGAAAGTTGTTATAGCCCTACCGAAATTAACTTGTCAACATAATATCATTCACGATCTAATTGTTATTCAAGATTGTACCATAGCTAGAAAATAATGGTAGCTAATGAGTTAATCCTTTAATTGATTGACCGAAAGCCCTGATCACGTTTACACTGTGGTGACAAGTGCACTTTACATGTTAATTACCTGCCTCAAATACTAAGACTTTTAAAAAGAAACAAGTGAGGCTCGGAGGAATGTATTGAAAACTCGTTTTTGGGTGCCTGTAAAATAAATTGTATCCTGCCTTATCATTACTAATGTCGGGTATTATTACATGGGTAAATGACACTTAAAATTTTCAACAATCAAGGTTTATTTTCCTCGTTGCAAGGTAAATACGTTGAATACAATAATAAATATTGAAAAAGAATACAAACACAAATTATGGCCTGAATACATTTGTGGGATGGATGAAATAAAATATAATAAGGTTGTCAGAAATAATTTTTAATAAACATACTGATATCTATATACATTCAGTTTTTGACGACCCTAATTACCCACCTATAAATAATTAGGTGTAGTAAAATATGTCACTTCACACTTAGCCCATTAGTCTATTTCACATTCATCCATGTACCCGGATTGTTAAGTGCACTTGTACTAGTTGTTTCCACCAGTTTCACTTATGAGTATAAATGAGTCACATAAGTCACATTGGCGTTTTCTGACCACCAGGCGATCACAGACACGTCTCAAATATTATAATATAGGCTTCAAATAACGGTACAGAAGCTTAATAGCAGCGTTTTACCTTACAATAAAACGCTTATTAAGCGAAATACCTTATTTGAAGCCTATATTTTTAACTTCGCCTGTGGCTACAACACTCAGTTGCAATAAACCACATCACTTTTATTTTATTATGCCCGTTGAGGGTACTTTTGGCACGCTGCATTTTAACCTATACCATGCAATATGCAAATAGCAACATCTACTGTCTTTACAGTTCAATGCCAGTGCATACCAGTGATACCAGTGTATGTCTTTGTTTTATTACACATCGGAATAATAAATGAACTCAACCCTTTGGTAAGTGGTATATTGCAACTTTGTTTTATTATGGTATATTTTGAGACCCAATGAACTAAATCCGAGGCCGCACGCCACGGTCGCTGGTGGAGTTGGAGGGGGTTAAAACTGAAATTGGTAAAGTGGAAACATGCCGGTAGATGTCAGCACAATCATGAACCGGAACCGCTCGTCACTGACAAACTGCATCGCTCTCTCTCAAATATTATAATATAGGCTTCAAATAAGGTATTTCGCTTAATAAGCGTTTTATTGTAAGGTAAAACGCTGCTATTACTATTTCCATTTAACTTTTAGTTCTCTATGCCTAGTTTATTTGTTATCTATAAGAATACCAATCACAGAAGGCAGATATCAAAGTGATCCCATTCCATAATATTAAGTAGTTCGCCCTAAATATTAATTTTGATCCCTGTTAACTCCTTAACATTCAGGTCCTGAACGACTATTCTCATATTCGGACTTAAATTTTTTATTTTGATGAAATATTTTTTTCTATCAAGTTTCAATAAGAGAAGTGTTCGCGCGTAGAAAAGACAGCCCTATTATCAGTCATTGGATGGGCATTCATGTGAGATCCAACCAATTGTTCACGTATTTATGAACCCTTCGATAACTCAGCTGGTGCTAGGTATGTAGCGTATTAAAAACTTTGGACAGGCATTGCAATCAACCAATATGAAATAGCCACTAACCTTGAGCACACGCCGATGATTTTCGGGGATCCTGGTCCTTCTTCAGCTAGCTAGCACTTCCAGGGCCTTGAGAGGTCGTCACACACGCCTTGTAAACTGATTGTTCGCAAACACCACCGAAATACCGAATTTTGGAAATATTAACACACGGAGGAACATGCGTTGCAGGCCGCGCCCGAGCCGCAGTGATTGACGGTCAGAGGTGTTGAATCTACCTCCGAATTTGCTCCAGTTTCGTATTAAATACCCTCATATTAAAAAGATTACAATGCCCGAACCCCAATATTTTAAATTTGTTTAATTTAATGTAATGTGAATTCATCTGATTTATGTAGTTCAATTTGATTTCTAATTTGATTTATTTTTATTTTATTTTATTTCTCACTAACATAGTTATTAACTCATATAGCACTAACAAATTGTGGATGTAACGTCTGAAATAAACAATTTCAATTTCAATATAACGTTAATAGTGCAATAAAGAGGTATTTGCTTACTTATATGTATTCCACTTATAAGTAAGCAAATACCTCTTTATGATATATTACAAGACTGCCCATATCTTCAATAATACTTTTACGACATCAAAGTCTTCTGATCTAGTTTTCAAATTTAAATATTCCAGAGCTTGTGCTAGCCAAGCTAACCTAAACAAATAAAAATTACCCGCTGCCTCACCCGAGATTGTCGAAGAAAGAAAAGTTTGCGAGCTTGTGATTTTGTCCGGTCACTGTAACTATTGTTTGATATAAAAGCTAACGTATACTAAGATGAAAATTTACATACAGTCAAAAAGATAAACGAAGAAAAATATGCTTGCTATACATTATTTACTGAGAGTGATAGGATTAGACTCCAGAATCTCTTGTCTAGTCGACTACAAAGAGTTGTATCCACTTTTTCACCTTACCCTTACCCCCTCACCCTACCTTTACCCTTTCACCCTGCATTGTAATAAAGTGAAAAAGTGGATACATCTCTTTGTAGTCGACTGTTCAACCATAAATAGTCGTTGAGACTAAATAATGGCTGATTCGCTTTCGAGTATTTTGAAATAAGAAATTCAATATAACATACATTAATTTTGGTGTATGTGAAGTCCCCAATCCGCATACGTCTGTATGCGGATTGGGATCCGTCTAACGTGGCTGCCTATGTCACGTGCAGCGTGCAGGGGGGCATAACTATAATATAGATGGTCGTGAATAATATGATATGAAGTCTAATTTCACGAATTTTCGAATGAATTCCTGCAAATAAATAGCAATATATGATAGATTTTTGCCGCTACTGTATATTGACATTCTATATTAAACATATTTGTACGTGAGTGACCTGTTATTAAGGGGCTACCTGAGGTTTTCATCGATTTTTGACAAGTTTTGAATCGTATTTCCTACTTTTGCACTACATATAGAATTATAAGACAAGCGGCTATCGGTTCTTCAATCTTTTATCTCCATTTTTGTCTACCGGATTGTGAAAAAAATTATGATTGTTTTTATCATTGTCTAAAAAAACACTGTTTTCGTATCTCGATTGCTGTGAAAGATCTTACTTATACGAAATCTACATATTTGGGTTCGTCTTAACCGTCTCTAAAAATTTGTCTAAGGTTTTAATTTTAAACTAATTAACACAAAAGTTATGGCCAGAAAACCAGTTTTTTGGCCTAAAATTGTTCAACTTTGATGCCAAATATTTTGAAAACAATGAACTTTGAAGTAAATATGGGATACTATATTGCTAAAATCCGTTGCTGTTAATATGACAAGCTACAAAAAACATTAGAAAACTAAGGGATTCAAATCGAAGGTCATTGGGGCATGGGATCCCCTTAATATGTGTAATATGTCTGTGTCTCACGGAAGTTTTGTTATTAATATTGTCATTCTATTTTTGAATCCACGCAAAGTACCTTGAGGTAGTTGTTTTAATCGATAACCGAATACAGATAAGTCGATCGATCAGGCGGACCAGTATACCTATATACGCTCTTCAATTACGGAAATTTGTAACAGATATTGAAGCCACTTTAATAGTATGCCTAAGAACTCAACTCATTACAGCAGAACGTCAGCAACGAGAATACACGGCCAGTCCTCTGGCTGGTAATTTGTGTCTTCCCATTTGTTACAACTCGACAACAAAAGGATAATAAATGTTTTAATTAATCTGCATAATAACAAACATTTTTTATGGTACAATATACAATGCATCCCATTTTCCAGGCCTGTTATTTGTTTGTGATTCGTAGTGTATGATTTTCAGAAATATTTGATTAATTTGCAAGGAATTCCGTATTCACTGAAATGTACGCAATTGCATTTGCTTACGTGTTTAGCCAATAAAGTGCATCGGACTGCTGCTTAAGAGTACTGTCCGCGCGCGAATTCCGTGCACGGCTGAGGAATGTTGGGCGTCATGACAGAGTAGTGTCATTTTGTACGTACGGGCGCGGCGCACACCCTCCCACTTCCTCGACCTCCGAATGCACGGAATTGACGCGCGGACATTAACCATGCGCATGAATGGTGAGTTATTTATATATTTTTTTAATTAGGTATTCATATCTTTTTAAGCGTTCGCTAAAGGACAATATTGATAAAATAGATTAATCAAGTACCTATCATATTAAATGTAGACGTTGATCATCTATATCAAAATGAACATTATCAAAGTAACTAAAATGATTTAGACATACTAGACCATTTATCAGATGAAAACTCACCGTAATTCTGTAGCAAGCGAACAGCTTTATTTTTGTCAGTGACTTACACCGCTTTGGTCGCTTTCTGCATAACTACGGAACTATCCTTCTACGTATTAAATCACATTTAGAAACGGGTCTATCGCGAATTTATTGTTACCTTTATTTACCGATGTTTCGACACAGGTTTCACTGGTCGTGGTTATGGATGGTATAGAAAGGATGCCAATTTCTTATGGCAGAATTGTTGCAAAAGTGACCGCTTTCAGCTTTAAATAATAGTTCCTAATCTCTCCGGTGGCGCTAGTTAGGCTCTGGGACATGAGTATAACATGAACCATATAAGGCAACAAATAACCCGACCAAATTACGTAGGTTGTTTTTGGTAGTATTTTGGTGTATGGTGGCGCCGCCTAATTACTGTTTTTTGATGGACACTTTTCATACATAGAGATTCGGCTCCTTTATATAGTCTCCATGGACGTGGTCGCGGCTAACTGACGTCCCAGCAAAATGTCAAAACAGAGATTTGTGTGTTTTGACATTTTGCTGGGACGTCAGTTAGCCGCGACCACGACCAGTGAAACCTGTGTCGAAACGTCGGTAAATAAAGGTAATAAAATAAATTCGCGATAGACCCGTTTCTAAATGTGATTTAATATGTGTTCAAACCGCGAGTTTTAAATGTTATATCCTTCTCCGCTTTAGGATTATCAAATAATTTTTAAGTAATTTGGAAAGGAATCCCTGTATGGAACTTTTATTTGAAAGCATTTTTTATTTTACCTTGAAGTTCAAGGCTTGAACGCCTTTTAGTCTAACTAATGTCCCAGCAACAGAGATTGGTCGTCATATTTTTTAAACAAGAATAATAAAGATTGAAATCTTTGTTGCCCCTAACTTTTGCTGATACAAAACTGGCCCTATAACAGCCATATTCGTGTCACAATAAGAGCGTGGACATGTCGTTTGACTGTATTGACAATTAGCGTTTTATTCGTTAGCACCATAGACATAGTATATACAAGTAGTTATAGAAGCGCCACCGAGCGACCGGGGGTAAGAGAAAGAATATTCATATAAAATTTGGGCAGCATAGGATTTTTTCTCTTTCACTCTTATAAATCTCGGTATTTCGCCATCGCCTCCTACCTATGATGCCACCCGGTCGGTGATAAGGACAAAGCATGGCAATATTTTCTCTTTCCTCTTATAGGAATCGCAATAAGACTATTTTTCTCTATCAAAGAGTCTCAGGCCCTTGGTTAGCACAAGGAGTCCGCACTAAGTAGTAATTCGCCGTAAAAGTTACTTACTTCGCGTGTGTATTAAGATACTCATAGAATATTATTTTCAATTTCCTATTGATAAACCCCCAATAACCTATGACACATACAACATACTCGTAACTCATACAATCCTTGAGTCAATTTACGTTCAAGTGTCACACATTTTAGGCGTAAGTTTTTTTTTACATTTCACGAACATCTGTCGCGTCAATAAACATTTTACGAGAGCAGTTCCCTTCCCCCACGTTTATGGCAATTCGTGTTATTGTTAATAATCTTGTATTTGATGAAAAGATGTAAAGGAAATGGAATTTTGCGCCCGCTTTTTAGTACCTATTTAGTTATTACGACTCTATGTAGGTTAGTGTCAGAGAAAATTTTACATTTGAATTTTGAATAAGTAATAATTCTAAAATATGGACACGGACAAAGCGCCCAAATATAATGTGTGCAACACGACCGTGTTGCCTAGACAATATGGTGTAGTATATCAATAATTTATTTTCAACCTTGATTGTACAGTCAAATAATGTATTCTAGTACCATTTCGTACTTTGTCACAATGACAATCAAAATGAAAGTCACTAGGTACCTCATACTATTGTCACTGTGACAAAGTAAGTTTAGGAGGCGATGTGACAATTATTATGATTGAAGCAGTTCTCACGAAAATATTTTAATCGGTTAATAGGTAATGGAGGAAAGGAGGGGAGGCCTTTGCCCAGGAGTGGGACACTAGATCAGGCTAACAAAAAAAAGTTATCAGTAAAGCTTATTTTCTTCTTGAATTATTATTGTGTAGGTGTAATAATAGAATAGAAATTGGAAATTTTTACGATATTGCGTCGTTACTATAACAAAATAAATTGTAAAAAAAATATATTTATTAATTTTATTATATCCCCAGTATTCAAAGTGCGTTCAGCCAAGCTTCCAGTATTTAAGCAAGCGTGTGAGCGAAGATCAAATTTACCATAACTGAGATACACAAGACAGGGAACTGAGAATCTGGGTCACCCTGTACGCACCAGCTAGCTTAGCCTGGCGTGTAATTAATCATTTAAACAAAAACTACATTACTATTTAACTGGTTACAAGGGTAAAGTACATTAACTAGATAGTTAGTTTTTAGGGTTCCGTACCCAAAGGGTAAAAACGGGACCCTATTACTAAGACTCCACTGTCCGTCTGTCCGTCCGTCTGTCCGTCTGTCCGTCTGTCCGTCTGTCCGTCTGTCCGTCTGTCCGTCTGTCCGTCTGTCCGTCTGTCTGTCTGTCTGTCACCAGGCTGTATCTCATGAACCGTGATAGCTAGACAGTTAAAATTTTCAGAGATGATGTATTTCTGTTGCCGCTATAACAACAAATACTAAAAACAGAATAATATAAATATTTAAATGGGGCTCCCATACAATAAACGTGATTTTTTTTACTGTTTTTTCACGGAACCCTTCGTGCGCGAGTCCGACTCGCACTTGGCCGGTTTTTGTTTAAGATAAATAAAATTAAAAAAAATCCCTTCTCAATTTAATAAAACTGTAAATTTATTTTGGCAGATTGGCAAGTTGAATTACTTATGTTGTAGAATATAACTTGAAACGACGAGAAAAACAACGTTTGATGTTTGATGTTTATACAATAAAAAAACCCTGTTTTTTTTTTTATACCACGTCGGTGGCAATCAAGCATACGGCCCGCCTGATGGTAAGCAGTTACCGTAGCGCGTGCAATTAAGTGCAATTAGTAATGGAAAATCACACCACGTCAAAACTCACTAAGTAGGTATATGTATGTATTCTTGTCTTCCTTAGGAAATCTTATACATATTTAGGACCATGTTATTTCGAATGAGAAAACTTTGCATACTTACCTACTAGCCTACTACTTTACGAGTAAGTAACATTTAACACTTAAAATTTGTAATGCCAACTAAAATTTTAACATTTTCGTAGGCCATGATGTTATAACTATTATGTTTAACTTTGTACCTACACAAATAATATTTAATAACTTTGTAACTTAAAACCAACATAATTAATTCACATTTCGTAGTAAAATACGCGTTTGTTAAATTATTATTTTTCATTTATCCTCGAAGCATTCCCAAAAAGTAAATCCTAATCCCGTTTTTACGCTTATGTTCCCACCCGCTAACCACAACTTAATTCAAAGCGTTTTACAGAAAAGTAAAACCAATTTCAACTTTTCAATTGTATTAATTCTGCCAAACGTTCCCTCAGGCTCTCTGCGCTGTCGACAGGAATAACGTATGTTTTACGATGAAGTATAAACCTTTGTTTTGGGAGTGGCTATATACGTATGTGCACCTAGAGGCCTATAAATTTGTGCCTTTTTAGTCTGGAAGGCTGTATCGGGAGAAACGAAAAGGCTTTATGAGCCGTGCTTACGGTTACAAGGTTGACTTGACAAGCTGACGCTTGTACGAGTACGTAATATGGACGGTATAGAAATGACGACAATTTCTTATGGCAGAACTGTTGCAAAAGTGATCTGCTTTCAGCTGTAATTAATAGCATAGAGTAACTTATACTAGAGCGGTACTGTCATAGTAAATTTTGTAACCCCAGTAAATTCACTGCCATCTGTCGACACACTTTAAAACTAAAAATAAATATTTATAAAAATACGATAAAATGTATTTAAATATGGATGAATGATTTTTTTTATTTGCATTAATTATTTTTATGATTTTGACCGATGTTCTTTCACTGATATGCGTTAAAATTATAAATAACAAACGAAACAGTCAACGCCCTCTATACGAGTGTAGGCCAAAACTAGTGGCGCCCTCTGATCGAGAATCAAATTTTCGTGATTTTCGAGGCACGTTTTTTCCTTAGACTGTATCCATCTATTACGGAGTTATATCTATCTTTGTTAATAGTTTCTAATCTCTCCGGTGGCGCTAGGTAGATTCTGGGACCAAAGAGTATTGTAATATATAGGAGACTCTTATGACATGAACCCTATAGGTATAATAATGTAAAGATGAAATGGCGGAGGGGCAACAAGTAACCCGACCAAATTAGGTAGGTTGTTTTTGGTATGTTTTCGGGAATTTAATATTGTCGCATTTCGTATGTTCTGTCCCTCACGGTCGCGGGCACACATCTATATAAAATACTAGGTGTATGGTCTAGGTACTTCGGTGTATGGTGGCGCCGCCTATTTACTGTTTTTTGATGGACACTTTTCATATATAGAGAGTTTCCTTCTTTTACTTCTACACTCCATAGTACGTAAGTAAGTCTCTACGTCATATCTACTGAACGTCAGCAATAGAGGGATTTTGTAACTATAATGCACACTAGGTGGCACTACTGTAATACCTGGAACCAAAGATAGATATAACTCCGTAATAGATGGATACAGTCTAAGGAAAAAACGTGCCTCGACAATCAAGAAAATTTGATTCTCGATCAGAGGGCGCCACTAGCTTGGCCTACTGTCGTATAGATGGCGTTGACGGTTTCGTTTGTTATTTAACAATTTTAACGCATTATATCAGTGAAAGA